>NW_022681468.1:87548003-88193740 GCF_009764315.1 Trachypithecus francoisi | reverse complement strand
AGAAAAAATTTCATTTATTCCATTTTTTGATTAATGATTAAATCTATGACTTTGAATTTAGAGATACTTCGCTTACAAAGATGTCTGGCAGAAAAAGTCTTGGGCATATTGTTTGAAAATGTAACATATTATTTAAAAATAAAAATTTCCAGACTTTTCAAATATACATTCTTTCAAAGGAGTATCCTTAAATTTCTGTCAATATGCATTTACACAATTTTCACATCATCTCTCTGCCTATTAGTGAAAATCAGCTGGTATGAATGTGAGATGATACTGTGCTAATAACATACATAGGATTTCCTAGCTCAACACTACACCAGGCACATGATCAGCTCCTTTTCCCTGGGGGATCAGTCAAACTTGCGCCAATGTGATCTTCTGATTCTCCTCTATTGATCTTTGTCTGGGGTCATGGGGTTCCTAAGCCTTCTTCTTAAAATGCTTTTTTTAAGACTTATTGGATATTTTATTTTAAAAAATTCCGCCAGACTGGGCGTGGTGGCTCATGCCTGTAATCCCAGGACTTCGGGAGGCCGAGGCGGGCAGATTACCAGATCAGGAGTACGAGACCAGCCTGACCAACATGGTGAAACCATCTCTACTAAAAATACAAAATTAACCAGGCGTGGTGGTGTGCATTTGTGATCCCAGCTACTCAGGATGCTGAGGCAGGAGAATCACTTGAACCCGGGAGGCAGAGGTTGCAATGAGCCAAGACTGTATCACTGCACTCCAACCTGGGCGACAGAGCGAGATTCTGTCTCAAAAAAAAAAAAAAAAAAAAAAAAATTTGCCAAAAAATATACTTGGCCAAAGTGCTACTGTGAATCACAAGTCCAGATTTTGTGGTGGAGAACGCTGGAGATGAGACAGTGATGGAAGTGGACTTGGAATTGAACTGACCACTCTGACCCACTTCACTACCATCCCCACCTTCCAGCAGCAGCTCCAGGTGCTATGTGAGGGGACTCAGAGTTCCTCAATGTTATTCATGTTCATGAAATTTAAATATAGATATCTTTAGGTTGCTCTAAAGAAAAGAAATGCTCTGAAAAAAAAAAGTGAACAGAAGGGTCATATGATATTCAGCTTCAAATATACCAACTATTACCTCGAATATACATATAAAAGACACTAAACCTACATGGATTCTAAAAATATACCAAGATACCCATCTGAGCCTCAGTGATGTCCTCTTGTTTGGGGAGAGGGAGAGCCTTAGATTGTTTCTCTTCCCTGCCCAGTGAAGTTGTTTCTCAGTAAACTGCTCTTCCTGTTAGCACACAAGGTTAGGAATGTCACTCATCTGCCACCTTATGAAATCCCAGCCACTCCAACCTTTGCCACGCTTCTAGGTCGATGTTTATGGAGCATGGAGGTGGAAGAAGAGCAACACTTAGATATTCCACAGCAATTCTGACATTGCTCAGCCTTTGTCACTCTGTCGCACATCAGTCAAAGGTATGATTAAGTGCCAACTGTGTACCAGGACGCTGCGCTTGATCCTCAGGAGCAGCCCCACCCTTACATCTGGCCTTAATTTAAAAGACCCCCACTCTGGCCCTCCTCTGGCCTCACTTCTCCCTTGGGTGAGGAGTCCACGGGTTCAGGGAGACATGCACACCCACATCCATGCCACCTTTCCAGACTTGCTAGGTGATTAAGGATCCTAGAATTCCCTGCCTGAGCAGCTCTGAGCCCACTTCCAGGACCTGCATGGGCCCTTTTCTAGGTCTGCCCTCTTATAAATGACAGCACAGTATAATGCTAGGCCTGGAGAAGGCCCAAAGAAGACTCGGGGAGGGGAAGGCAGGGATTGCAGCATGCAGTGGCCACACACATGCACACCAGGCTCCTAGCGGAGCAGGATATAAGTGGAGCTGAGAGGAAAGACCGGGCCCAGCTGAGGGCTGGTGCCTCCATTTGTATTCTTGCCCTGTGTCTTGCAAATGTTAGGGGTAGGCCTGTTCACAGGGCCTTGGGATAGGTCTGAATCTCCAGAAGTCCCATGAATTCTGGAAGCCAAAGATCTGTTCCAGCTGTGTAGCCACCAGAGGGGCTGATAGCATGACCAAGACAGACGTCCTTATGTGACTCCTAAAGGTCCCACTGGACTGCTCCTTCCCACAGCAAACACTTTCTTTGTGAGCAGGAAGTATTTCTTCCTCCTATTAGGCTACCTGTTCACCACTGTCACCTTCACTAAAAAGCAGGCTGGGAAAATACATGTGTGATGAACTGCCTTTGCTGTTTAGCAAAACTTTTGGTAAGAAGGTGTAGAAAACGATAGGCCCAAGGCAGGGTGTTGCCTTGGATGGGAGCCCCTTCTGCCTGAGCCCTCCACTGTCCCACTAGGAGTGGGCAGGGTGGGGAGGAGGGGAAGCTCTGTGTGAGCAAGCACAGCTGGTGCAGGGAGAGCATAGACCTGGGATCAGACATCCAGCAGCATGAATATCTGGTTCTTGCAGCTGAAAACTGGGAATAATAACACCAGCTTTTCACAGACCATTGCAAAAAGTAAATGAGATGATTAAAATTATAACAAACAACTGTATATACCACAGCTTACAATGTTGCACCCACAAGCATCCACTCATTGAATCCTTACAACAATAATAATTATTCATGCTTCCGATTTGCAGGTGAACAATGACGTTTAGAGAGATAAAGCAACTTGTTCAAGGTGATACAGAACCAGTCACAAATTTAGCTATTAACGGTAAAAGTGCAACTCCTCCCCTCTATGTACCTGACTTTGCCTTTCATCAAGTCAATATTTGTGAACATGCCTCGTACAAATGATCATTTTTAATCATTTGGGGTCATATTTTATGATTTTGAAGGAATGTGGTTTTGAAAGTTCCTCCTTACAGGTAAGACGCTGGAAGCTAGAGGCCTGCCCAGCACGGCCAGCTCTTCCTTCCTTCACATCAGAACAGCAGGTGTTGTGGGGAAGGGAAGACCAGAGCACAGACAGCAAATGCCACCGAATGATGGCTCTTTGCTACCTGCTGCTATCACATGAAGCTTTCTCCTGCATCTCCCCTCTCAAAAGGAAAAAATACAAATCTATAGTATTTCATAGAGAATAGCATGGTACTGGCTTTGCCCACAACTCCAGTTGTCCCCAGAATATGCAAAACAGTGCCAGATAATCAACTTCTGAGTCACAGATGTTAATTTCCCAGGATTATAGTTAAGAAAACACAGTAGAGATAAAATAAAATAAAATAAAGATAATTACCTGAGTGTATAAGATAGCTTTCTACTGAGGAACTCAAATACTATATGTATGTATATATATAAATGTCTCCTTTTGTTTCACAACATCCCTGCAGAAACAGAAAAAGAGAAACATAATTAATATACTATACAACTGTGCCTGTAAGCATCCTTCTATAATAGGTCTAAAACTTAAGTCAGAGTTTCAAACCAATGGGAGAGCTTGGTGCTGGCAAAGTTGGGCCTACCAGTTTGGACTGGTGCATGGGGCTTTAAAACAATTTCAGCCAACACTGAAAATTCAGGAATTTGCATATAGAAATCCAGATTTGCAGCTTCACTCAGAAACTCAGAAGATTGGCAAGAATCACTGGAGTCACAGGCCTTAAATGGAACACATGGTTACCCCCTGGCCAACTGTTTTCAGGCACCTGACTGGCTTTCTAGGGCAGTTAACTTTGTGACTCCTTAAGCTGCTAACATTTCTCAATATGAATTATGTCTTCAAGTCAGTGTAACTTGAGCAGAGATAATAAGGGCCTAGCACAGCCTGGTGTAAAAATTACAGTTTGTCATAGCACATGGGTTTTCAAAGGACTAGTCATGAACCATTAGTGCACTGGTTCCCAACCCTGGTTCTACATGTGAATTCCTTGGGAGAGATTTTTAGACTATGCTTTCTACCTAACCAGATCAACTAAACCAAGATCTCTGAAGGTACAGTCCTGGTATCAGTATTGTCACTGCTGTACTGTCACTGTAATATAATTATTGAAGTATAACATACAGATGGTAAAGTAACAAAGCACAGAAGAATATGACTAGCGCCCCAGACTCTTCCTCATGTCTCTCCCTGTCACCACCATGGATTCATGTTGCCTGTTCTTGAACTTTATGTAAAAACAATTGTTTTGAGTACATTCCTTGGCATCTGGATTCTTTCACTCAACTTTCAAGACTGAGACGCATCTCTGTTGTTGCATGTAACAGTAGCAAACTCATTTTCATTGACGTTTTATATTCCATTCCATGACTATATCACAATCTGTTTTCCCATTCTGTTGTTGATGGAAATATGGGTTGTTTTGAGTTTGGGATTATAACACTTAAAGGTGTCATTTATGAACATTCTTGAACATGCTTTAGGTAAATACGTGAATGCATTTCTGTAGAGCACATACCTGGGAGTGGAAATGCCAGGTCATAAGGCATATGTATATTCAGCTTAACGGATATTGCTGAACAGTTTTTCAAAGCTGTTGTGACTATTTACACTCCTCTCAGTGATGTATGAGAGTTCCAGTGGTTTCATATCCTTGCTAACATTTATATTGTCTGTCTTTTAAATTTTCACCTTTCTGATGGGTGTGTAGTGGTGCTTCACTGCAGTTTTAATCTGCATTCCCCCAGAAAGCTAACAAGGTTAAGTATGTTTCATGTTTCTTGGCTCTCTGAATATGTTTTTCTGTGAAGTACCTGTTCAAACCTCTTGCCCATTTTTCTGTTGTGATAGTCTATCTTTCAGAATTGTCTTGTTTCTGTTTTGGATAGGGTTCCTTGTTTGTTACATGCATAACAAGTCATGTTATATGCATGACTCCCTGCATGTTATTTGCATGGCAAATGTCTCCTCTCCTGCAGTTTGTCTTTCACTCTTTTAGTGGTATGCTTTGAGAAACAGAAGTTCTTATTTTTAAAATAACCAATTTATAGATCTTTTTCATCATGTTAGTACTTTTTGTATCTTGTTTAAGAAATTGCCGGGTGCAGTGGCTCACACCTGTAATCCCAGCACTTTGGGAGGCCTAGGCGAGCAGATCACAAGGTCAGGAGATCAAGACCATCCTGGCTAATACGGTGAAACCCCGTCTCTACTAAAAATACAAAAAACTCTCTGGGCATAGTGGTGGGTGCCTGTAGTCCCAGCTACTCAGGAGGCTGAGGCAGGAGAATGGCGTGAACCAGGAGGCAGAGCTTGCAATGAGCCAAGCTCGTGCCACTGCACTCCAGCCTGGGCAACAGAGCAAGACTCTGTCTCAAAAAAAAAAAAAGAAAAAAAAAAGAAATCACTGTCTACCCAAGGTCATACATACATTCTGTTTTGTCATCTAGAACAATGCTGTTCAGTAGGGAAAAAATGGGAGTAACATATGTAATTTTAAATTTTCTAGTATTTCAGGTACTCAATAGACACATGTGGCTAGCAGCTGCCATATTGGACAGTGAAGATCTAGAAGTTATATTGTTTTACCTATCACATCTAGATTAATACTTAGAGCTGCATGAAATTTAAGATGAGACTCAAGACTCATTTATTTGTACATGGACATTCAAATGGCCATCCTTTCCTGTAGTGCCAATGTTGTCATAAATCAAAGGTCCAAATTTGTGGAGGCTTTTTCCTATCCTCTTAGTCCATTCCATTGGTCTATTGTTCCCTAGTTGATTATAATTTTCAGAGAGTATTGAGAACCACTACCAGTAGGTCACAAAATTAATTAGTAGGTTATGACCAGAAATTTTGTAGAGTGTAATAAAATGAAATAGAAAACATCAATACCTATAGGTATTGTTTTAATGAAACTATTATTTCAGAATTGTGTGTATGTATGTGTCCTAAGTTGAGATCTGAAAAGTATTTCTTACTATCAGTAATGGTTAAAAACGTTTGAAAATCACTGCAATAGTGTAATCTACACAACAATCACTTAGGAAAATTCAAGTTGCATACAATTTTATAGTCATCCTAGAACAGCTCTGAAGTTTTACTCTTACACAATTAGTTATAGCCCAGAATTCCACATAAGGCAGATCTCTGTTGGAATCAAGCCAGGAAAAGCAAGTTACAGCTAATGGGATAGGAATAGCTCATTATGAAACCCCATAACTTTGACCCAAAGTGGAGTATAGTAATGATCCTGTGATGTGAACATTACAAATGAAAATTGCTAATCTGCAGAATTTGACATTTGTTCAGCATCAGTATATTGTATGTTTCTAAAGTTTTAATCATATGTCAAACAAGAAAACAAACTTTGAGGGGAAGAAATTGAAGCCAAGTTAGTTATTAAATGATGTCAAGTAATCCTCATTATTGAAGAAAATGCTTTCAGAATGTTTTGCTTAAATTTTGAAATGATTAGTTTATTGTTCAGCTGTGTCAGGGTCAATCCAATCAACAAGTATTTATTGACTATCCAGTAAAATATGTCTGGCAAAGAAATCAAAATAAAACAAATAGACCTTATCCCAGCAGAGAATTAAATGGATTATCACATGATTTTTCTTCACTAAGTACTTCATCTTAGAACATGAATATAGTAAGTAAAAATGGCTTCAAGCTCCTTAATGTAATATTTTACCTCTTCAAATAACCTAAATATATGCCTTACCTGTGAATTTTACACTTTTCCCATTACTGAGAAATGTATGCATCTTTTGGTTGTGTTTTCATATTATGTACATGCACACAGGCACACATGTGTGTGTATGAGAGTGAGTGTATGTTTACCAATCCTGAGCAGACAGATTTGGGAATTTTGGTTAAATATCTTAGTTTCCTGGTATTTCCTAAAGATTTAACTCAGGAAACAATAAAAAGGAAACTTTCCATTAGATTGAAACATACAATCCCAACACCAGCACAAATCGTCTCCACAGATTTTCCAGTGGCCAGGTAGGCCAAAAAATAAATAACCAGAACCCTTTAATTTTATATTTGAGTAGCAAGAAGATACTCACAGATGGAGAATTTTTAAATTCTCATATTTGGGAAAGGTAAAATTTGTTTCATGAACATCCAAGTCAAATCTCATCAGACCTATTTTCTATTTATTAATGGAACTTCTCAGCCTTGAAATTATGATAATAACAACCTTTGGAAGTGATCTAACTGAAGCCCATTTACAATTGAACATCTGTCCACCATCAACAGAAAGCCCTGTGGAGAATTGTGGCTGTTACAGTTTTGTACAAGGTCAAAGATTCTTAATCTCTCCGTTCACTTGCCAATTGGGGTTTTTATACATAACCCTAATTTATTTATTTATTTATTTATTTATTTTTTTTTTGAGACGGAGTCTTGCTTTGTCGCCTGGGCTGTAGTGCAGTGGCCGGATCTCAGCTCACTGCAACCTCCGCCTCCCAGGTTCACGCCATTCTCCTGCCTCAGCCTCCCGAGTAGCTGGGACCACAGGCGTCCGCCACCTCGCCTGGCTATTTTTTTGTATTTTTAGTAGAGATGGGGTTTCACCGTGTTAGCCAGGATGGTCTCGATCTCCTGACCTCGTGATCCGCCCGTCTCGGCCTCCCAAAGTGCTGGGATTACAGGCTTGAGCCACCGCGCCCGGCCAATTTATTTATTTTAATTAGACTTTTAGCTTCATTTGTTTTCATCATTTTAAATTCCAGCTACAAGGACAAATCTTAAGGCAGTACATACAGTATGGCTGTAAAATGATGGACTTGATTGTTGCACAGGACTTAGGAAAATAAATCCTGCTACTTTAGAATGCCTTCTTTCATACTGACAACTGTCTGGTCTGTCTAGGGTTGGCACAAGGATTTCTTCAGTCATCCTAGGTCCACCCAGTAAATAAAACCACAAACTCGGCCTGTATAAGATCAGTTAGATTGTTGTAGTGTGTGTTGAGGTGTTTCCAGGAGAAAAAAGAATCTACCTGCAGCTGATTCCAGAGAGAGCTTCCCTGTGTTCCCCTCTGCTATCTCTCTGCCACGATCTGCAGTTTCTCCAGATTCAAATATAGAGACAGATTGCCAAAACACCATTCTTGACGCCAGCTGGCCTGCTTGATGAACTTGACTGAAGGCTTTTTGCCAAAACATAAGTCCATCGCTTTTGTCCCAAATCCATCCTTATAAAGGTGTACATCTGCAGGTCAATCTTTGCATCGCATCCCTAAATTCGTGTTGGGGAGGGCTTGGAAAGTCCAAGCTTGTTGTGTGGGTGGCTTGGGGCCCAAGATAAATGAACAGTTGCCACGATACACTCCATGCTCTGTGAGTGGAGGGAGCTCCCTTGGAGCCAGCCCAGCACCCTCCTCCCATGAGCACTCCGCCAGCTCCTGGCAGTGCTTCTGCTGTGGTGTGGAGGCCAGGGAAAACCCACATAAGCTCTGTGTGTGTGTGTGTGTGTGTGTGTGTGTGTGTGTGTGTATAAAAACATAACTTTCCTGGCCTATCACAACAAACTGACTTTTGAAAAAGAGGTATCTGATGTTCTTGCTCTTTGCCTGATTTTACTGTGCTTTGGGGGATTTTTGGCATAGGACATTCATTACTTTGCTTAAGAGGCTGTTTGAAAGCTGGATCAGCTCCACAAAGGAAGATAATCACAAAGTGATTTCCCAAGAAAGTACACTAGGATATAAGGAACAAGTACCAGTGGAAAGGCAACTCCCTGAGGGCAGGGATTTATCTACTTTGTTCACTGGTGATACCCCCAGTCCTAGAACAGGATCCAACATGTCAAGAGCATGAAGAAATCACTGCAAAATGGAGAAATGAATACTGTTTACCAAGGGCCTACCCTCTGTCAGGCCCTACGGAAGGCATTTGACATACCCTGCCTTTTTATGCCTTATAATAAACAACCTCATTTGATGGATGTTATAATAATTATCTTATAAATAAGGAAATTGAGGTCTGAAGAATTTCACTGATTCCAGGGTCACACCTGGAATCCCAGCACTTTGGGAGGCTGAGGTGGGCAGATCACTTGAGGCCAGGAGTTCAAGACTAGACTGACCAACATGGCAAAACCCCCATCTCTACTAAAAATACAAAAAAAATTAGCTTGGTATGGTGTCACATGCCTGTACTCCCAGCTACTTGGGAGGTTTAGGCATGAGAATCACTTGAACCCAGGAAGCAGAGGTTGCAGAGAGCCAAAATCATGCCACTGCACTCCAGCCTCAGTGACAGAGTGAGACTCCATCACAAAAAAATAAAAAAGGAATTTCAGTGACTTGCCAGGGTCACAGTTAGTAAGCAGGATGCAGGAATTCGAATTTTGATATGTCTTTCTAGTCAATGTTCTGTCCACCACACCAAGCCTTCCCCCAGCAGCAGAAGCAGGTGATAAATTGATTGATTTTGGCCTTTTGTTATAAGATACCAAGTTAGAGTGTTTGAATATTATCATGGCTTCAGGAATCCCTCCACACAACAAGGATCCTGTGAGGGGTTAATGGAAATGAATGGGAATATAGAATGGGCTGAAATCATATATCTTAGTGTGCAGAAAGGCAATAAAGCTGTGGCTTTCTCACATCCCTACTGTATCACTGTAAATCTCACTAAGCCTCAATTCCTCATCTGAAAGTGGTATATCATGAGCCCTAAATGGGAAAATGCATGAACATACAGCAAGGACTTAGTAAATGTAGATTATTATTAGCCCAGAATGATCTTCAAACTTATGTAAATCAATTTGATTGATACTTTAGAAAAAGGCAGAAATATTGTTAATGAGAGGACCGCACAATTATTACCTTTATGAACATATACTTATTTTCTCTTTAAAGAATTTGTCCCTTTTTCCAGAAATTCTGTTGATGAAATTATAAATGGAAACCCCTTTTAAGAAAAACAAAAGGCTTGTAGGGGGAAGGCAATGAAAAAGTGAAGTTTCAAGTCAAACACTCACTTATGATAGAGAAGGCACTTGAACATTGTGGGTTAATGAATAAATTAAAATTCATTATCTGGTCAGCCCTAAAGGTTTATTTCCCTTGCTTTGTGTAAAGCTTTCAAAAAAATAAAAACGCTTAACAGAACATTCTTGCTAAACGTTTGCTTGGATCAGAAAAAGTAGTTTGATTTTGTTTCATTTTTTTTTGCATGAGACTGGCAGCCTTAGAACTAAACAGCTAATTTCTCCTGGCATGACATTGAGCACTATATCTCTCAGGACAGAAGCAGCTTAGGAAGGCTTGCCACTAGGGGTGAGCGAGTCCCACCTTGTTCTCAGTTTAAGGCACTGTGAGACGGTCTGAAATGGCCTTTGCCATGCCACCTGGCAAAGATCTGTAGTGACCCCTTTCATTCCACCTGGAGTCAGGGCTTTCCTAATAAACCAAACTATGCTGAGCATTCAGCGCATGTGATTTCATTGCCCAAACCATTCTTCCTAACCCTCAATGAATCAGTTTAAACTCGCCCGAGAGCAATGCAGGTCAGGAGTGGAAGTTTGGACTCAACATTTACCCTCCGCTACTAAACACTTACAAGCAAAACTCTACAAAGCAAAGGGCCCCAAGTCTGTCTTTTCTGTATTTCTCCCAAACATCAGACTTCATTTAGCTGCCTCTCCCCCACTCTCTGTCTCCTCTCCCTCTCTCTGTCACGCACCCAGGCACACATACACCCACAAGCTCACACACGGAATCACGGCCACCTTGGTTTTGAAAGCCGTCAAATTCTAACTACATCAATGAGATGGTTCCTACCTTTCTGAAATGTCAGTCCACAAAAGGTGCCCCTTGCTTGTGAAGTGTAGTCAGAGAGCAGCCTCCAGCATTCCAGCCAGCTTCGTTCTCCTCAGAGAGCAACACACCTCATCTCTGCGTAAGCCCTGAAATTCCTTCAGAGACCCACCCTCCAAAGTTGCAAGTCGAGATTTCTGACTGAGGGCAGTCAGTGACGTGAGGTGAAGCTACTGGATGGCACCTCAGGTTCTTCCTGATGGGATGTTGCTTCCTGTTTCGCCACTTTGAGAAAAGAAAACTGGAATTCAGTCAGACATTGAGTTACAAATGCATCAATTGCCTCATCATTGTCGCCTTTTGGTGCACACAGTCATTCATCAACTGCTGAACAGGATGATCTTGCTGTTTGTATTAAAAGGAAAGGGCTTATGTGCAAAGAGAACCCCAAAACACCAGTCACAACCCTGCACTGTCCTAGGAGCTGGTTTGACAAGTATAGTACTCTCCAGAAAACAGGCAGGGCTCTTGCTAACTAAATCACCACCATGCCACAAAACTCATCCACTGAGGAGCATTGGTCCACAGGAATGTGATTTATCTGCCATCTTCCTAGGAATTGAGAAAAAAAATCACTTTTTTTTGAATCATATAACCGCCAAAAAATAAAATAGTCTGGGAATCTTTTCTTTTTAGAATAGTCAGATATAATTTGCATTTTTATCTGTTTGTCTCTAAGAACAATCATCGTAAGTAAAGACAGACAAGCTCATTAGTATCAGGAAATAAACATTGTTGCTTGTCTCCATGTGCTTGAACCACTACAATTTCAAAGGCAAGTGTGGATGCATTTTATAGTGTTCATTTGAGATGTTGTAACCTTTGAAGCCATTTTCACTTTCTCTTGCCTGAAGATGAAACAACTCTGGGCTTGGATTATTTAAAGGTGCTTTGACAAGTAGAGAGCTTCAACAAGTTGATTCCTGTATCACTCATAAACCAAACATCAGCAGTACCGCCCACTCTGAGAGCCTGATTCTCATTAGCTGTCTTCAACTGCTGAAAGACAATTTTTCCTTTTTCATCAGCTAACAGATGACCGCAAATTAAAAATGGACTGGATGCAGATAAAGGGAAACGCCAGTTTCAAATTCATTGAAGCTCCAAAGTTTCTCAGATTTCACTAATGAATTTAGTTCAAAGAGAGAAGATTGATAAATGCCCTTCCTTTCACTGGGTACTTCTCACTCAACACTTCATAGTCTGCCTTTCTCTTCGAAGACTTTCTTTTTTTCATTAATGGGCTCATACATTTTTAAAACCATCTGGCAGAAGCGTTGAACTTAAAGCACTGAGATAGGCTCAGTTCAGGTCTGCCTCATTTCCTGCCAGGAGATCACTACAGAACTGGTTTCCTGACATGAGGCTTTCTATGTCTGGTCCATCTTCATCCAATTGTCACCTAACTCATGTTCCCATTCTCATTTCTTTTTCTTCTGCTTATTAAACTCTAACAGCCACCTTCCTCCTATAGGATCAAGACCAGGCTCCTTGGCACAATGGCCTGGTTGCAACCTGCTGCTCCAGGACCTCCTTTTGCCCTTTCCCATTATATTCCAGACACAACATTGAGCAGCTTCTGGGCCCTTGCCATGAGCTGCTCTCTCGCCTCTGTGCCTAATCAAAGTCTGATTTTTGTATCTGCTTCCCCACTACTTTGGGAATCGTCACTGGACAAGTCTTAGATGTCTTTTTATCCCTAGAGTTCAGCTGTTCAATACTGGTCAAACAATTAGTACCCTAAATTGTGATCATCCAACACTCATTTTCACTCCAGGGATATCTTGGAAAAGAATGCTCCTGAACCCTATTTTGGACTCTCTTTCTCAGAATTAAACAAGCCAAAAGAATACTGGGGAATGAAACTGGGCACAGTAGCTCACACCTGTAATCCCAGCACTTGGGAGGCCAAGGTGGGAGGATCCCTCGAGGTCCGGAGTTTGAGACCAGCCTGGCCACCATGGTGAAACCCAATCTCTATTAAAAATACAAAAAGTCTCTACTAAAAATACAAAAAAAAAATATGTGGGCGTGGTGGCGTGCCCCTGTAAGCCCAGCTACTTGGGAGGCTGCGGCAGGAGAAATCCTTGAACCCAGGAAGTAGAGGTTACAGTGAGCCAAGATCACGCCACTGCACTCTGGCCTGGGTAACAGAGCAAGACTCCGTCTCAAACAAACAAACAAACAAACCCACCATTGTAGGATCACATGTTTACATGCTTTGTTTTAGTCACTTCTATAATGAAACACATGTTATTTGCTGATAAAATATAATGTCCAAATCAAATTGGAACTATTCAGACATAGTTCTATAACTCCTGTTTAATCAAAAGAACCCCGTCAGCATCTGCTGTCTTTTTTTGAGTCACCGTCAAGGTGTAATTCTTCCTTCTTCTTCAGGGATACGATGTAAAAATGAGACTATTTCATAACTTGTGCTAGAAGGATGAGAGTGAGGAATTTTGAGGGTTTGCTGGTGAAGACTTTGTGGGAGCTGTGGATCTATGTGTAAGTCTAGTCATCTCCTCCATAGCTCCTCTGAGGAAAATAACCAAGGGCAGGAAATAGGCCGTGTGTGGAGTTGAAAACAAAAGCAAATATGGTTCTCTCAAGGATTCCTAAGTTGATTCCTTTTTTCTTCTCTTTCTTACTTGTGCCTCACCATAAATGTATCAGTGCATTGCTAAGAGAAAAGACAGAACCCCAGGAAGCATTATAGGAAAGAGCAAGATGCATGCATGTGGGTGTCATTTCTCCTAGGTAGTACTTAGCTGTTTCCTTTTATGAGAAAACTGAAGCAGTGAGTTGAGACATTAAATCAGTTTTATATTGTGAATCTTCATGAATAGATATTAAGCCACTTATTAGCATGTTAATGATTCACTGCATTTTAAAAAGTGAACACCAGACCTCTGACAAATGAAATGTAGACAATTAAGCATGACAGTGGAGAGGTGTTGTTGGGAGCAGTAGGGGTGCATTACAAAGCATGTACTTGGTGACTTTCACATAGTAAATTGGGAAGGAGAGGTATAGGAGCAGTGTAGACCAGAGACAAACCCAGTCAAGGCTCTGGAGGGCCACTTAGGAACTAGAAGAGGAAAACACAGTCAGCCGGATGCAGGAAAATTGATTCTGGGCGCCAGCAGCAAGGTACTGCGCCAAAAGCTCTCCTAACCAAGGGCAGAGGTCCCATAGCTGCATGGGTATAGATGGGGAAGAAGGGGAAGCAGGCAACTTCTAAGCTGCATTTTATGCTTTCAGCCTATCCTTAACCTAATTTCGTAGAGAAGAAAATATAAGAATCAACCGACTTTTCCCTCAAAGGAAGGAATCCCTTCCAAGAAACTTAACAAATACAGTTTTGGACTTATTGTTCTTAACCTAACCGGCAAAACTTTTGAGGTTTTACTATCAACAAACTGTTTTCCTCTCATGTTTTATCTTATTTTCATAGACCTTTCAAATGCTGTTTGTTCACAGACAGAAATTTAAGTCAAAATGCTACCAAACTACCAGGTGCAGTGGCTCACGCCTGTAATCCCAGCACTTTGGGAGGCCAACACAGGAGGATTGCTTGGTTCCAAGAGATCAAGACCAGCCTGGACAACATGGCAAAATCCTGTCTCTACAAGAAAAAATAATAATAATAAAAATAGCTGGGTATGGTAGCCGTGGTCCCAGCTACTTGGGAAGGAGGATCACCTGAGCCCGTGAAGTGAAGGTTGCAGGGAGCTGTAATCCACCCAATACACTCCAAACTGGGCGACAGAGTAAGACCAAACTGCATTCTTTAAAGAAGTGTGTGGAAAAACTCCTGTGGGATAATATGAAACAAGCAAATGTCTTCACAAGTGGTTCCCCACTACACTGGGAATTCTCAAGGGACATGATTTAGACATCTTTATATCCCTGGA
Source organism: Trachypithecus francoisi (assembly GCF_009764315.1). Lineage (NCBI taxonomy): Eukaryota > Metazoa > Chordata > Mammalia > Primates > Cercopithecidae > Trachypithecus > Trachypithecus francoisi. The sequence goes on along the minus strand of NW_022681468.1, from coordinate 88,179,093 downwards.
TCAATACCTGCCCCAATCAAATTGGAAGCCTATGTCTTACTGTCACAAAATCATCTTCCCTCCCTGACACAATGATTCCTCCAGATCCCCACATGGATTATAGGATGAGAGGACCTGAATTTTATCTTCCCTTCCCCTCTCCACTCCACTTCCACACTCACCCTGGCCCAGGGTTGAAAGCCTCTCTGCCGGATGACCTGAGAGGCCATTTGTTGACAAAGTGAGAAAACTAAGGAGAAGACCCTCTGTTGTCAAATTAGTAGGAGAACAAGTGCTTTCCTGCATCCAGACTCCCCTAGGGGCCTCCCTCCCTACAAACTCCAGCCCCTCTCCCGCTTCATTTTCCTCCACGTCACCTGTCACCTTCTTACTGTATCTCTTATCTGCCTCTCCCCCACGTAAGCTTCAGGAGGACTGGAATTTTCATCTGCCGTGTTAAGTGCTAAATCCCCAGGGGTTAGAACAGTTCCTGGCATGGAGTTGACACTTGATGCTGACAGCATACATTCATGTACCTATATATTTGCCATTGTGTCTCTTCCTCTCTACCACAGTAGGTAGTTACTTTTTGAAAGCCAATTCACTGGGCTCCTTCCTTCCTTCTTCCTTCCTTCCTTCCTTCCTTCCTTCCTTCCTTCCTCCCTCCCTCCCTCCCTCCCTTCCTTCCATCCTTTTTTGAGATGGAGTCTTGCTCTGTTGCCCAGGCTGGAGTGCAATCGCGTGATCTCAGCTCACTGCAACCTCCGCCTCCCCGGTGCAAGCAATTCTCCTGCCTCCGTCCCCCAAGTAGCTGAAATTACAGACACGTGTCACCATGCCCAGCTAATTTTTTTGTATTTTTAGTAGAGACAGGGTTTCACCATGTTAGCCAGTATGGTCTCAGTCTCCTGACCTTGTGATTCACCTGCCTCAGCCTCCCAAAGTGCTGGGATTACAGGTGTAAGCCACTGTGCTCAGCCCATTGCGTTCTTTCAAAACTTGAAGTCAGTATGCTGTGTCATGAAGGAGGTCAGTTCTACTCTGAGTTTGCTGGGAAACAGGGGGATTTTTCCCTTGAAGAGTTTAGTCAGTACTGAGAACTTCATGCAAAGGAGTCTTATAATTAATTAGCATGTACTCTGGGAAGGCTACAGTGCTATATGCAGGCCAGACCACATCACCATGTGAGCAGGCTCTCAACACAACTGTCTCTCTCAGCTCATCACCTCTTCTGAGGGCTGGCCAGATGGGTAATGGCCACTTATGCCTACAGCCCCTGGCTATAGGTGTGGCTGTCAGTGATGGGACAGGACATGGCTCAACTTGCCTCCTCCAGAAAATGTTCATTGCTAACTCCCAATACCACTTTGTGCTCACTATGTGACCTTATTCTTATTAGCTGTGTGACTCCAGACAAGTTACTTAACCTCTCAGTCCTCAGGTTTCTCAACTGCAAAATGAGGAAAATAATAGTGATACTTACAGAGTTGTAAAAACATTGAATGAGTTAATATATTGAAAAGCACTTAGAACAATACCTGGCTCATAGCAAGCACAATGTGAATATTAGCTAAGATTATGGTTATGATGACTATAATTATTAGTAGTATTGTAAAAGGAAAATAAATCTTGGGACCCCAAAATCACTAAACTAACGGGAAAAGAAGCTGGAAATTGCTCAGGGCAAACCTGCCTCCCATTCTATTCAAAGTCACCTCTCTGCTCACAGAGATAAATACACATCTGATTGCCTCATTTGGAGAGGCTAATCAGAAACTCAAAAGAATGCAACTCAAATTGCTTAAGGCAAACCCCAAGCAAACCCTAAGCAATTTCCAGTTTCTTTTTCCCTTTAGCTCAGTGATTTTGGGGCCCCAAGATTTATTTGCCTTTCACAATACTAATAATAATTATAGTCATCATAATCATAATCATAGCTAACATTCACTCTGTGCTTGCTATGACCCAGGTATTGTTCTAAGTGCTTTTCAATATATTAACTCATTCAATGTTTTTACAACTCTGTAATTTGTCTCTTACCAACCTATGACCTGGAAGTCCCCTCCCCACTTCAAATTGTCCCACCTTCACCTCAAGTTGTTCCACCTTTCTGGACTGAACCAATGTACATCTTACACGTATTGATTGATGTCTTGTGTCTCCCTAAATTGTATAAAACCAAGCTGTGCCCCTACCACGCTGGGCACATGTCTTCAGGACCTCCTGAGGCTGTGTTATGCATGTGTGTCCTCAGCCTTGGCAAAATAAACTTTCTAAATTAACTGAGACCTGTCTCAGATTTTGGGGTCCATAGTATATTTAATTATTTTATCCTTGTGTTACTTTGTAGCAGCCTTTATTTTATACGCATAGACTTAGTTTCTCCACTTAAATTTTGAGTACAAGGATTGTGTAAAGTTTCCAAGTTGCAGGCATTACTGTTCTCTGAACATAGCATTCAGTCATTAACTCATTCAGCCAGTATTTATTGGGTTCATACTATATGCCAGGCTCATCACATCTTTTGAAGGACCTAAGGATGTCAAGAATAAAAATATAGCATGACTGCCAAAACAGACACAAGCACACACTCACAGACCTATTATACAGAAGTGCAGAAAGAAGTATCCATATGTGTATGTGATGCGGGTATATTCATATGCTCATATGTAAGTACGAATTAAGACCACAGAGAAGATTGACTCTCAAGATTTACTACTTCATATCCCACATCCATGAAAGAATAAGCTGTGCATTTTATTTTTTATTCTTGTTTTCGAGACAGGGTTTTGCTTTGTTGCTCAGGCTGGAGCGCATCAGTGTGATCATGGCTCGCTGCAGCCTCAACCTCCCGGGCTCAGGGATCCTCCTACTTTAGCCTCCCAAGTAGCTGGGACCACAGGCACATGCCACCGTGCCTGGCTAGTTTTTGTATTTTTTGTAGAGACAAGGTTGCACCATGTTGCCCAGACTGATCTCGAATTCCTGAGCTCAGATGAACTGCTCACCTTGGCCTCCCAAAGTGCTGAGATTACAGGCATGAGCCACCATGCCTGGCCTAAGCTGTGGATTTTAAATGAGGAGCTAAGACTACATAATATGAAATTAGGAAATAGAAGTAGGCAGATAAAGTATCCACCTCCCCAAATAACCAATCCCATGACTGTCTTAGTCTGGAAGATAGAACTTAGTAGCTCCAATATCCACAATTCCTTTACTGAACACTGTGCTGGGCATCTCAGTCAATGTTCCATGTGCTTTGAATAGATTTATATGAGTTGTGCCACCACTAAACAGATAGGAGGACTAAGGAGGTAAGAGGGCGATGAGTGTCTGAATGATATCTGGGCTGTCGATACCATGTAATATCTGAACAAGACAATGAAGAAACAAAATGCTTCTTATTCATCCAGCCATCATTCATCTGACACATGTATTGCACAAGGTACTCGAAATACAAAGATGAAGGCAATATCCCTGATCTCAAGGAGATTATGATCTAGCTTTTCCCTCTTCCTGCTGTTCTACCACCTATCCCATATCCTACCCTGCCACTTGCTGACACAGAACTGGGAGAACTACTTGGGAAACCTAGGACACTCAAGAAAGGGTACCCTCTCTTCAGCCTGTGAATTCTCTAGTGGGATTTTTTAAAAAGCACAGTGGGGTGCCCTATGAAAACATAAGCTAGGCTAAGTTTCATAATATCAGCCAACTATGACCCATTACCAAGAAAAAGACACTCACACTCTCTGCCTTCTCATTAACAAAAGATTTGGTTGTTCCAGAGGGCATTAGAGAAATGTAGACCAAGCTTGAGGTTGAAGTGAGCATGTGTAGTATTGTGGCTGTTTGGCAATGTATTGGTCCATTTTCATACCGCTATAAAGAACTGCTTGAGACTGCGTAATTTATAAAGCAAAGAGGTTTAACTGACTCACAGTTCAGCATGACTGGGGAGGCCTCAGGAAACTTACAATCATGGCAAAAGGCGAAGAGGAAGCAAGGCAGCAGAAAGGAGAAGTGCCGAGCGAAGTGGGGAAGAGCTCCTTATAAAACCATCAGATCTCATGAGAACTCCCTCACGATCACAAGAACAACATGGGGGAAACTGCCCCCATGATTCAATTACTTTCATCTGGTCTCTCCACTGATATGTGCGGATTATGGAAATTACAATTCAAGATGAGATTTGGGTGGGACAACAAAACCATATCATCTGTCCCGGTCCCTCCCAAATCTCATGTGCCTTTCACATTTCAAAACCAATCACATCTTCTCAACGGTCCCCCAAAGCCTTAATTCATTCCAGCATTAACCCAAAAGTCCAAGTCCAAAGTTTCATCTGAGACAAGGCAAGTCCCTTCCATCTATGAGCCTGTAAAATCAAAAGCAAGTTAGTTACTTCCTAGATACAGTAGGTACAGGCATTGGGTAAACACAGCCATTCAAAGTGGGTGAAATTGGCCAAAACAAAGGGACTACAGACCCCATGCAAGTCAGACATCCAGCAGGGCAGTTAAATCTTAAAGTTCCAAAATGACCTCCTTTGACTCCATGTCTCATATCCAGGTCACACTGATGCAAGAGGTGGGTTCCTGTCATTTTGGGCAGCTCTGTCCCTGTGACTTTGCAGGGTACAGCCCCGCTCCCAGCTGCTTTCACAGGCTGGTGTTGAGGGTTTGTGGCTTTTCCAGCAGCACAGTGCAAGCTGCCAATGGATCTACCATTATGGGGTCTGGAGGATTGTGGCCCTCTTCTCACAGCTCCACTAGGCAATGCCCCAGCGAGGATTCCGTGTGGGGACTCTGACCCCACATTTCCCTTCTGCACTGCCCTAGCAGAGTTACTTCATGAAGGGTCTGCTCCTGCAGCAAATTTCTGCCTAGACATCCAGGCATTTCTGTACATCCTCTAAAATCTAGGCAGAGGTTCCCAAACCTTGATTCTTGAGTTCTGTGCACCTGCAGCCCCAACACCATGTGTAAACTGACAAGGCTTTGGGCTTGCACCCTCTGAAGCAATGGCCTGGGCTCTATATTGGTCCCTTTTAACCATGGCTGGCATGCAGGGCACCAAGTCCTGAGACTGTATGAAGCATCGAGGCCCTGGGCTAAGCACACAAAATCACTTTTTCCTCCTAGGCCTCTGGGCTTGTAATTGGAGAAACTGCTGTTAAGACCCCTGACATGCCCTGGAGACATTTTCCCCATTGTCGTGGTGATGAACATTTGGTTCCTTGTTACTTATGCAAATTTCTGCGGCTGGCTTGAATATTGCCTCAGAAAATAGGTTTTATTTTCCATTGAATCATCAAGCCGCAAATTTTCTGAACATGTATGCTCTGTAATTCTTTTAAACATAAGTTCCAATTCCAAATCATCTCTTTGTGACTGTTTAAAACTGAATGCTTTTAAGAGCACCCAAGTCACCTCTTGAACACTTTACTTTTGAGAAATTTCTTCCACTAGGTACCCTAAATCATCTCTCTCAAGTTCAAAGTTCCACAGATAGCAAGAGTCAACTGTATTCCAGTTCCCAACAAGTTCCTTATCTCCATCTGAGACCATCTCAGCCTGGACTTCATTGTCCACATCACTATTAGCATTTTGATTAAAGCCATTCAACAAGTCTCTAAAATGTTCCACACTTTCCCACATCTTCCTGTCTTCTGAGTCCTCCAAAGTGTTCCAACCCCTGTCTGCTACCTAGTTCTGAAGTTGCTTCCACATTTTTGGGTATTTTTATAGCAGCACCCCACTCTCTGCAGTACCAATGTACCTATTAGTCCATTTTCATACTGTTATAAAGAACTGCTCAAGACTGGGTAATTTATAAAGGAAAGTGGTTTAACTGACTCACAGTTTGGCATGGCCGGGGAGGCCTCAGGAAACTTACAATCATGGCAGAAGGTGACGTGGAAGCAAGGCACCTTCTTCACAAGGCAGCAGGGAAGAAAAGTGCTGAGTGAAGTGGAGAAGAGTCCCTTATAAAACCATCAAATCTCAGGAGATCTTGCTCACTATCATGAGAACAGCATGTGGGAAACTGCCCCCATGATTCAGTTACTTCTACCTGGTCTCTCCCTTGACACATGTGGATTATGGGGATTATAATTTAAGAAGAGATTTGGGTGGGGACACAAAGATTAACCATATCAGGTAAGCTTGGTCACTCTTTGATCATTTCCAGACCCTCTCAAGGGGAAGATCAAAACCGAATGCATTTCCCCTTATCAGTTGCTTCTGTGCCACCAAAGCATCCCAGGAGAGCTGGCCAACAGTGTGACTGAAAATGGTGCTGAGATTCCAGTCCTGGGAGGCTGTTTCCCTTCCCTTTCTGGTCCTGAGGCAGAGCTGTCCTCCTGCTTGCTATTCCAAGTAATCTCAAAACACAGCCCCCACAAAATTACTTTCTTGCTCCAGAATTTATGGCTTCTTTATGCTGATTACGTTAAATCTAAACTTCTAGGATTATCTATTTCCTAAACCACCCTCTGAAGTTCAATCCCCACCCCACCTGTCCCACCTTACTGTCCACCAAACCCAGTACTGTTCTCTACTTCAGTTGAGTCCACTGGCTATGATCACTCTGACCTTGGCTCAGGCCCCATCTGTGATCCCTCATTATCCAAGTCCCATCCCTTTCCTCCGTGAAACTGCTTCTCAGATTAACCTTTCTTGGCCAGGTACAGTGGCTCATGCCTATAATCCCAGCACTTTGGGAAGCCAAGGTGGGTGAATCACCTGAGGTCAGGAGTTCGAGTCCAGCCTGGCCAACATGGCAAAACTCTGTCTCTACTAAAAATACAAAAAATTAGCTGGGTGTGGTGGCAGGTGCCTGTAATCCCAGCTACTTGGGAGGCTGAGGCAGGAGAACTGCTTGAACCGTGGAGGCAGAGGTTGCAGCGAGCTGAGATTGCGCCATTGCACTCCAGCCCGGGTAACAGAGTGAGACACTGTCTCAAAAAAAAAAAAAAAAAAAATTAACCTTTCTCTTCCTGAACTCTTTATGCTAATTATCCAAATTACACCATTAGCCCCATTTTATATGCAGCCTTATTGTTTAACAGTACCGCACAAACTGCTTCTGCAATACAACTTGATCACAGTGTGCGTGTAGTGCATGTGTGTATATGTGTGCACACAGGTATGTGCTCTGTCTCCAGTAAGCTCTTCACCCTATGAGTCCAGATCTCACCCCAGAAACACTGTTGGGTTGACAAGACACCCTCAAATGTATTAATTAAGAGTGGATAACACACTGTTATCTGAGGATGATATCAAACTCTTAGCAGATTATAACAGTCTCTACCCCTTTGTTTCAAGCTATGTATACTTTCTCCTGCTGTTCTTCTTTCTTTGGTGTTTTCATGTATTCAACAATGATTATGCACTTTCTATGTGTCTAAAACTAGAGAGATCACAGTGAACAAGGCAGATACCATCCCTGCTTTCCAGCTACTGAGAATCTGTAGCTTTGGTTGGAAAAAGCTAGGACATCCCTGAATGCCAGCAGACATTCACTCTCCCTCTGTGGGGGTCTATCAACAGATCAACTGAGCTATGTGGCAAGCAGCAAGTGCTGGGGTCCAGTATTTTGGAAGGCACTTAAGAGATATGAAGAAAACCATAACATACTAAGTTGGTTAAAAAGTGTCCCTCAGGTGGGCGGATCACCTGAGGTCGGGAGTTCGAGACCAGCCTGACCAACATGGCAAAACTCTGTCTCTACTAAAAATACAAAAATTAGCAGGGCATGATGACGCATGCCTGTAATCCCAGCTACTCCGGAGGCTGAGACAAGGAATTCCTTGAACCCAGGAAGTGGAGGCAGTGAGCCGAGATTGTGCCACTGCACTCCAGCCTGGGCCACAGAGCGAGACTCTGTCTTTAAAAAAAAAAAAAAAAAAAAAAAAAGTGTCCATCACTGGCTTTTACTAAGACCTTAATAAGGAAAAAAAAACTAGAAAGAAACTGGAATCTTTTTTTTTTTTTTTTTTTGAGACGGAGTCTCGCTCTGTCACCCAGGCTGGAGTGCTGTGGCCGGATCTCAGCTCACTGCAAGCTCCACCTCCCGGGTTCATGCCATTCTCCTGCCTCAGCCTCCCGAGTAGCTGGGACTACAGGCGCTGCCACCTCGCCTGGCTAGTTTTTTGTAGTTTTTAGTAGAGACGGGGTTTCACCATGTTAGCCAGGATGGTCTCCATCTCCTGACCTCGTGATCCGCCCATCTCGGCCTCCCAAAGTGCTGGGATTACAGGCTTGAGCCACTGCGCCCGGCAAACTGGAATCTTTGTTTTTTTAACCTCTGTTGTACTGGACCGGTTTTGAATTAGAAATTCAGATGTGAACTACCCTGTTTCTTTGTTGGATGCTGTTTGAACATGTTCTGTAGGACAGGATGATTTCTATTCACTCACCTCTGTTCAGACAGATGACTTACTTATTGCTTCCCCGAAATAAACTTGCCAAAAATTAGTCTCTCATTAATAAAAGGAGTAAAAATTAAGTTTACTAAAAAGTAGTAACATATCACAATGTTTAGATAAATAAATTATAACATTCATTCATTCATTTATGGAGCTCTCATCAAAGCAGTTATGACACCAGTGAGTATGGTTAAAATAAAAATAATTTGCTTGATCCTGTTAAACTCTCTGCAAGGCCTATTTACAAAATGGGATACTAGTCATTTACAATTAAATGTCTGGACTAACCATTAGAGGATAAATGGTACACCAGGAAATTATTTCCTAGAAATATAGTCCATACTTTCAGCTATTTAAATCCTTAAAATCAAAATCAACCAATGAATCAATCAAAATAGAAAATATAAAACTAATTATTACAATAAGCATTAAGTGCTTCAACCTTTGCTCAAAATTAAAAAAGAAATCTTTTATGAAAGCTGAAATGAAAATTATCGGACTTCTTAATAATGAAACCCCTTCAGCCTCAGGAATGAATTATGACCAAGGTCCTAAGCTTTCTGAGAAAGTAACATAATAATTGAAAGAGACAAGAAAACTCTTGGACTGTTGAACTTCTTTACTTTGTTTCAGCAGAAACAATGTAAAGCAAAAGACCCTTATTTGGTCACACATGCAACAGTAGAAGTAACGCATAAATCATGCATATTTTCATGGTAACAATAATGGCTCATGGCTTCCATAATTGGCAACCACCACAGTGACTGTTCCAACATATTGGAACAATTCTGCCATTGCATTCCTTACAAGTCAGGAATGATCTATTCTTCGTGTGATAGATCAGATACTCAAATGCATGCCATGCTAATACTATGTAAAGTAAATGTAAAACATGGAGCTAATTAGTGCATAAAATACCATTGAACTCTTCTATAGTTCCAATCATGTAAATAATTAGTATGCAATAATTATTACTACCATAGGGCACTTTCTGTATATGTAATTAATTTATCCTGGTTCAAACTCAGTAACAATTTTAAGAATGTCATTCACAATAAATACATGTTATATCCTGATGTAACACAAATATACCTACAAATATATATGTATGAATATATACATATATATATACACACACATATATATAACTGAAACTACATTTTCACAAAATAATACTTATCTATGCTGTCTATTTATGATACACTCTATTGCCTATTCAGGTCTAATTTTTTTTTTTTTTTTTTTTTTGAGATGGAATCTTGCTCTGTCACCCAGGCCGGAGTACAGTAGTAGGATCTCAGTTCACTACACCCTCCACCTCCTGGGTTAAAGTGATTCTCCTGCCTCAGCCTCCTGAGTAGCTGGGATTATAGGTGCCCACCACCACACCTGGCTAGTTTTTGTATTTTTAGTAGAGGCTGGGTTTCACTATGTTGGCTAGGTTGGTCTTGAACTCCCGACCTCAGGTGATCCACCTGCCTCGACCTCCCAAAGTGCTGGGATTACATGCGTGAGCCACCATGCCTGTCATATTCAGGTCTAATTGAGACTCTTTATTTTGAAAACTGTTGGTGTGGACCCTGGCACTGGTTTTCTGACGGTTAATGCATGATGATGCACACTTGCGCTGCCCAAACCAACCTAACTGAACTGCTTTACCATTTCTACACTCCACATACTACTTAGATTTTGTTCTCATTTCAGGTGATTTAAAAACATTTTCTAATGAGAGTTTTGAAATTGGGGGTAAGCTCAAATATCAGAGTGATTCAGTCCTCTGAACTATGACCACAAGTGAAGGCTTTCCTCCTTTCTTCCATTCCTTCCTCCCTTCCTCCCTCCTTCCTTCCTTTCTTCCTTCCTTCCTTTTTTTTTTAAAGAAGTTTTGCTCTTGTTGCGCAGGCTGCAGTGCAATGGCGCGATCTCGGCTCACTGTCACCTCCGCCTCCTGGGTTCAAGTGATTCTCCTGCCTCAACCTCCCGAGTAGCTGGGATCACAGGTGCCTACCACCACACCCGGTTTATTTTTGTATTTTGAGTAGAGACGGGGTTTCACCATGTTGGCCAGGCTAGTCTCAAAGTCTTGACCTCAGGTGATCAGCCCACCTTGGCCTCCCAAAATGCTGGGATTACAGGTGTCTGCCACTGCGCCTGGCCGTGGGTGGATGTCTTTCTTACCTTTGAGGTCCTAGCATCTAGAATTGTAAGTTCTAGGTACATTCTGGACCCTTGATACATGTTTTGAATTTCAGAATAAGTTAAAGGGTATCTTTAGTGTTCGTTTAGTCATGATACAGGGCTAATAACTTACACCTGGGAAAACCAAAGCGCACTCCAGGAGGTTTTGTAGCCGGGGTAAAGGGGATGGTGGCAGTGGAATCACATCCAGGCCTCCAGCACGTTTCCGGGCAGTTTCCAGAGCTCCCCGCTGAATCCCCTGCCTCGGCACCCAGCAGGAACCTGGGCCGGGTCCCTGTTTACCTGGGTGGGGTTAGTGTCCAGAGGAGGGGGGCCCAATCCAGCAACCCTCTTCTCAATTTGCGACATATAAACCCACGAAAGTAATCACAAACTTGTTAACCGCTGGGCACTGTAGCCCTGGAGCACTCTTAACGGACTTTGCAAGGCCCAGTACACAGAGGCTGCAGCGAGGGGGCGGCGACTGGGCCCCAGGTCACCGCCTGTGCGGGGACAGGGACTCTGGGCCTTGGCCTGCGAGGGAACAGGCTCCCTCTGTCGGCCTTGACCTCCGCGGGGACACGGGCCCCCTTTCGGCCTCGGCCTGGGCCTGGACAGAGACTAGGACTTTAGGCCTAGGCCTGCGCGGGGACACTGGCGCGCTCTCGGCCTTGACCTGCGCGGGGACACGGGCCCTCTCTCGGCCTCGGCCTGGGCCTGCACAGGGACGGTGACTTTGGGCCTGGGCCTGCGCGGGGACGAGGGACGCTCTCTCGGCCAGGGCCTGCACGGGGACAGGGACCCTCGGCCGGGGTCTGGGCGGCACCTGCTGGGGGCGAGGTCGGGCAGCCCCACACACCGCAGCGGGCAGGGCCTGAGGGCCCTCCTCCCTCCACTTCCCTTCCCCATATCCACCCCGGGCCCCCCACCTGCCTCCTCCTCTGTCCTGGGCCGAGGCGGGTCTGCAAGGGCGGAGAGAGGGCCCCGCAGCGGTGCATCCTGGGACACCGCCCCTCAAGCCCGGGGGCGAGGGATGCCTGGGTGGGGGCCAAGAGAGCGCCCAACCGACCACCGGCTCCTTTCCTGGGTGCCCTTTTCAGGTACTGCCCCTGGACCACACTGGTCCTACACTGGCCTCGCGAGACAGGCATCACTCGTGACTGGGTCAGAGGGGCTAAGCAGCTCACCCGAGCTGCACTGCTGGTGCCGGGCACTGCTGAGATTTGCACCTGGGCCTTTCATGATTCCAAACCCAGTGCCTTACACAACCTCTTCAGAAGGTGAAAACACGAATTGTCTACATGCTGTTGACAGGAAGGGGAAGCCGTTCTAGAATAATTTCATAAGCGCCCATGGAGTATCTCAGCCAGCAAGCCCAGGTCTGCAGTCATTTCCCATTGTAAGGTTGAATTAACAGAGACCGAAAAATAGAAAATAGGTAAGATGAGGCAATGAAAACATCTGCAGCAAGAGAGAACAGGGAGCACTCTTTCTCTGAATATTTGATTAAAATACAAATCTAGGAAAACCATTTACATGCAGTAATCTGTGATGGCACCACTGCACTTCAGCATGGGTGACAGAGCGAGGCCCTGTCTCCAAAAGACAAAACAAAACAAAAAAAAAATTTACAGAGGAGACAGTATAGCAGAGTAGGGGAAAAGAGGCATCATAGCCATACAGCCCTGGGTTTAAACTCCGACTCATTCACTAACTTTGGGATGTGTGACTTCAGGCTTTTTAGTGCTTTTTTTCTTTTTCTTTCTTTTTATTTATTTATTTATTCTTTTTTTTATTTATTTATTTATTCTTTTTTTTTTTTTTTTTTTTTTTTATTTTTTTTTTTTAGAGACGGAGTCTCGCTCTGTCACCCGGGCTGGAGTGCAGTGGCCGGATCTCAGCTCACTGCAAGGTCCGCCTCCCGGGTTCACGCCATTCTCCTGCCTCAGCCTCCCAAGTAGCTGGGACTACAGGCGGCCGCCACCTCGCCCGGCTAGTTTTTTGTATTTTTTAGTAGAGACGGGGTTTCACCATGTTAGCCAGGATGGTCTTGATCTCCTGACCTCGTGATCCGCCCGTCTCGGCCTCCCAAAGTGCTGGGATTACAGGCTTGAGCCACCGCGCCCGGCCTTTCTTTCTTTTTTTTTAAATTTAATTTTATTTATTATTATTATTTTTTAAGACAGAGTCTCACACTGTCACCAGGCTGGGGTACCGTGGCACGATCTTGGCTCACTGCAACCTCTGCCTCCTGGGTTCAAGCGATTCTCCTGCCTCAGCCTCCGGAGTAGCTGGGACTACAGCCACGCGCCACCACACCCAGCTAATTTTTGTATTTTTAGTACAGACAGGGTTTCACCATGTTGGCCAGGATGGTCTCAATCTCTTGACTTCGTGATCCGCCTGCTTCAGCCTCCCAAAGTGCTGGGATTACAGGAGTGAGCCACCATGCCTGACCTCTTTTTTTTTTTTGAGACAGAGTCTCACTCTCACCCAGGCTAGAGTGCAGTGGCACAATCACAGCTTACCGCAGAGTAAGGTGAGTAACTTGCTGAGTTCAGGTGATTCTTTCGCCCCAGCCTCCTGAGTAACCATAGGCGTGAACCACCATACCAGACTAATTTTTGTATTTTTTTGTAGAGACAGGGTTTCACCATATTACCCAGACTGATCTCCAACTCCTGGGCTCAAGCAATCTGCCCACCTTGGCCTCCCAAAGTGCTAGGATTACAGATGTGAGCCTCCACACCCAGTCTTGTTAGTGCTTTTTAATAGCCTTTTGACACACGAATTCCCTCATGAGTAAAACCTGCTTTGAATGTAATGAATTGAATTGACATGGAAGAAGATCAAATCAGGTATGAAGAAGTAAATAGGGCCGGGCGCAGTGGCTTACACCTGTAATCCCAGCAATTTGGGAGGCCGAGGCGGGTGGATTACCTGAGGTCAGGAGTTCGAGACCAGCCTGACCAACATGGTGGAACCCCGTCTCTACTAAAAAAACAAAATTAGCTGGGCATGGTGGGGCATACCTGTAATCCCAGCTACCTGGGAGGCTGAGACCCGGGAGGCGGAGTTTGCATTGAGCCGAGATTGTGCCATTGCACTCTAGCCTGGGTAACAAGAGCAACTCCATCTCAAAAAAAAAAAAAGAAGAGTTCAGATATTCTCCCAGAACACTCAGGAGAAGATGAAAGTGGTAATTAAACATAGAGATTGGAAAGCAGAAACTCAATTTACAAATAATTCCTTAAGACAGGGAAATGTAATATTGAAGGACGGCAAAATAACTTGGAGAAAAAAATATGTGTGATGGGTCTCTAAAAGACATCATATTGCCATTAACAAAAAGAATGGCAACCAAAAGACATACTCTGATACACAGTCTGAGAAAATATATCTTTCTTCTTAGGAAATTGTTGGGATGCAAACATAACCCAGTCATTTTTCCTGGAAACATTACCAAAGAAACGAACCCAAATTAAGATTTTCTCATTAGACACATCATGAAATAAAGACTAAATAATAAATATAATGGTGATAACAAAATGTAGTATAAATTCAAGAATAAAATTTGAGAAGATACATAATGTAAAAAATCATTGCGAATAGCAATTTGGTTTATAAATTCAAGTGAAATTAACAATGGCCAGAAAGCTGGAGGGGGCAGGAAACACATTGCATGCAGAATTTACTTCAGTCTTGGCTTTGATTACTGAAAAAAGGAATTTTCAAGCATATTTTTTGAAAAGAGGAGAAAGGTGCCTGGGTACAGAGGCTCATGCCTGTAATCCTAGTGCTTTGGGAGGCTGATGTGGGAGGATCACTTGAGGCTGAGCTTGAGACCAACCTGGGCAACATAGTGAGACCCAATCTCTACAAACAAATTTAAAAGGCTGGGCATTGTGGCACACACCCATAGTCTCAGCTACTCGGGGGGCTGATAGGGGAGGATCACTTGCACGCAAGAGTTTCAAGGGTGCAGTGGGTTACCATGATTGTGTCACTGCACCCCAGCCTGGGTGACAGAGTTAGACCCTGTCTCCAAAAAACTAAAAAATAAAAAAGCATAGAAAGGCAATGATTTGGCTGGGCGTGGTGGCTCACACCTATAATATCAGCACTTTGGGAGGCTGAGGTGGACAGATCTCTTGGTCAGGAGTTGGAGACCAACCTGGCCAACACGGTGAAACCCTGTCTCTACTAAAGATACAAAAGTCAGTTATGTGTGGTGGTACATGTCTGTAATCATAGCTACTCAGGTGGCTGAGACAGAATTGCTTGAACCCAGGAGGCAAAGGTTGCAGTGAGCTGAGATTGTGCCACTGCACTCCAGCCCGGGCGACAGAGTGAGACTTGGTCTCAAAAAAAAGAAAGGCAATGATTTAAAACAGATATATTTTCCAAATAACTATAAGAGAGAAATACAAATCACTAACAATTCACATGCAACCCAAAAGAAAACAAAAGAAACACTAAGACTAAAATAAAATGGCAAATATGTAATTTATGACAAGAAAAATTATTTAAGAGGTTATACCTATGTATGTTTTACTTTAATAAAAAGGGAAAAGAGGCAAAAGTTTGTCAATTGTGTTTATAATATAAAATTCATTTATTATCTGCTACTTATAAACAATCAGGCCAAATAAATTATACCAAAAGGTTTAGACTTGTAGTCACATAATGGAGTGGTGGAACCTCAAAGCCTGGCCTTGGATTATCCCAACGCACTTTCCTGGACATACTACAGTGTTTTTTTTTTTTTTTTCTTAAAAGATACAAAGTTTTATTAAACAAACCTGGAATCAACAGTATTATTACATAAATTAGACAGCAGTAAGATTTTCCTAGGGCATATGTACAAATTACAGTGATTTCCATTGTGCAACAAACAGACAGGATTAAAAATAGGCAGTCCCCTCCCCGCCCCCCATGAAAAGGAGATCACCCCACAGGGCTCTCAGTTCTGGCTCACCAAGGGGTGCACAAACCTGCAAAGGCACTCCACCTGTGTGCATGGCATCCGCCAGCAGTAACAGGGACCCCAGAAGCACATTGGCAACATGGTGAGGCTGCTCAGCGTTCAGCGCAAAAAGAAAGAATTCGGCTGTGACAGCTGAGCAGAGCTCAACAGCCATCTCAGAGGACAAGAACTGTGGAAAGCCTTCAAATCCCATCTGCTAAAACACACATGTAAAGCCTTTTACATACAGAACAGACGTGTCCACCATGGTAGATCAAACTAAGCCTCAACAGAACTTCCCAACACATGATAATTTACAGAGAACCGTGACAGGGCATCCACCTTTTATTAGGCAGGACTGTTCTGCTGGGTGCAAGGCCATAAGGTTTGCAAAGCAAACTTGATTATGAAAAGGCTTGGTGAAAATACAGCCCCCACCTTCACCAAGACACACACACACACACACACGCACACGCCCCAAAGAAACTATCCAAATACATTAAGACACCTGTTCTTGTGCTTTTCTTCTTGCTTTTGTTAAGCGAATCCCATCAGTTTAAGTTAGACTAATTAGAAGGCCTTCTTGCCTCCGTCGGCAACAGAGAAAAATGGTGCAAAGGACTCCTCCAATGTGTGTAAAATTCATGCTAGTTAGATTGAAGGAAAAATGAGAGGAACAAATTTAAAAGGCTGGGCATTGTGGCACACACCCATAGCCTCAGCTATGGCACCCCATTTCAAATCTCTGCAACTGGAGAAATCAAAGGCTGCAAGGACTGTGTAGACCTGATGCAAAGTTAACTGGCTGCAAAAATAAAACCCAAGCCAGTGCTGTGTTGCACTCTGTTCACTCAGTAGCTGGAGCAATGAATGATTGTGACATTCTGGTGTGATATTTGTGTAGCCTGAAGTACACCCTGGGCACAGAGTTGAGCCTTGGGGTCTTTAACAGTATTAAGCCATAGTTTCACAGTTACAATGGTTCAAAGAACTAGAGGCCACATAGATCAAACAAAGAAATGGTGAACACATCCCAAAGCACTCTACTGTTTAGTTCCACTGGAGATTTTTTTTAATGGGTAGTGATTTCAAATGATTTGGTCTTTTTTTTGTTTTGTTTTGTTTTTCTTCAAAGCAAACAAATGATTTGGTCTTTAAGTATGGACAGAAAGAAACAACACGCTGAACAAGAAATTCACTAACAAGAGACTGTACAGTTGTTTCATGGGCATGGAGAGGCAGTGGGGTAGAACAGCATTTTGAAGGGATGAAGCGTGCAATCTTACCCCATTGCTGGGGGTTTCTGCTTCTTATTCTATCATGCTGACAGCAAATATAATTTGCCCATCACTGGCTATAGATAGTTTAGGCTAAGCAGGATTTAGACTTGTGTTGGGAAGGAATTAGAATAATTCAGTAGATACAGTGTATACTATTCGATTGTGACTTTATTTTCTTCCTGGCTTTATCAATGCCTATGAAAGCAGGCTGGTGGCATTTCCCTTGAGGAAAACAAGACTTGCCCCACTATACTTCCTGTTGTGGCATATCCATTTCCTGAAGATATTCTCTTATACAGTTCCAATTGAGGAAAATACTGCCAACTCATAAAATTACATGAAGCAAAGTAAATTTGTAATTTTTTCTGATACAAATTTTGTGATTATTGTAATGACTTTTCCTCCACATTTAGCATAGTGATTGCTTCATGTGATCATCTATGCGAAAATTTTGGAATGCCATCCAGATAAACTGTTTTTATTTATTTTATTTTTTATTTTTGGAGATGGAGTCTCACCCTGTCGCCCAGGCTGGAGTGTAGTGGCACAATCCCGGCTCACTGCAGCCTCTGCTTCCCGGGTCCAAGTGATTCTCCTGCCTCAGCCTCCTGAGCAGCTGGGACTACAAGTGCCCACCAGCCAGCACGCCTAATTTTTGTAGTTTTAGTAGAGACGGGGGTTTTGCCATGCTGGCCAGGCTGCTCTCGAACTCCCAACCTCGGTTGATCTGCCTGCCTCGGCCTCCCAAAGTGCTGGGATCACAGGCGTGAGCCTGTCTGGCCAGGTACACTATTTAAAAATTATACATCGTGATTTTTCCATGTTTATAGCTCATTTTGTTTAAATTAACCTCTACATGACATTGGGCCATTTAAACTATGACCCCGCCATGGGGCAGTTACCAGGTAGCCTGTATCACTTCAAATGTTGAAGTGTGTGTGACAGTCAAAAGTGGGTTTCACACCATCACACGTTCTTGGAAGTGCTTCTAATTTCTCATTTGTTCTGTATGGCTTGGAGGCTTATTACAATGTCTGTAAAGAACAAGGTCATCAATGTGCTTGCATATTTCATTTTCCTGCATATCTGTTCATAATTAAGGCAAGGCATTTCAGGCTTTCCTGATGCAAATTTTCATCAGTATGAAATCCTGGATAACAAAACAGGCAACCTAAAAATAGGCATATGGACTCGTGGGTCTATGTACTTTTTAAAACGTGCTCAAGAAAAATGTTTCATTTACGGTTTTATTAATACTTTTTAAAGTAGAATGTTCAATAATATTATTACTATGATTCATTTTTATAGTCAGCAAACATGAGACTTAATACTTTTCCTTCTAGCTCCACATATCAGTGCACAGTGTAACATTTTTTAAAAAAAATATGGAATGCTGCATGAATCTGTGATCTTCCTTGCACATGGGGCCATGCTAACCTCCTCTGTGCCACTCTAATTTTAGTATACCTGCTGCCGAAGTCAGCACCAGTTTCACCTTTTCACATTCATAGCAAAACTGGTGGGAAACTGAATGTGAAATGTTTAGACAATGATGGCCCTCAACTGTTAATCCCAACAGGATGGTGACTGAGGTGCACAGGCTGAAAATACAGTTGTCTAAAACACTTCCACATTTCACCATCTGAACATCATATTCCACTAAGTTATTAATTGTAAAGAGTTTATTCTACTCAACCCACTAATTATTCTCACCTACTGAGTTGACCTCAACGTGAAGAAAAGGTCATTGATGAAAAAGGGTGGCTATGTTCTGTTTCTGCAATTTCACTGTGTTTTAACATTTTTTTCTTTTTACAGAGATGGGGTCTTGCTATGCTGCCCAGCCTAGTCTCAAACTCCTAGGCTTAAGCAATCCTCCTGCCTTGGCTTCCTCAAATCCTGGGATTATAGGAGTAAGCCACTGCACCCAGCTTCACTGTCCTTTAAAGTCTTAAGGTCGGCCGGGCGCGGTGGCTCAAGCCTGTAATCCCAGCACTTTGGGAGGCCGAGACGGGCGGATCACGAGGTCAGGAGATCGAGACCATCCTGGCTAACACGGTGAAACCCCCTCTCTACTAAAAAATACAAAAAACTAGCCGGGCGAGGTGGCGGGCGCCTGTAGTCCCAGCTACTCGGGAGGCTGAGGCAGGAGAATGGCGTAAACCCTGGAGGCGGAGCTTGCAGTGAGCTGAGATCCGGCCACTGCACTCCAACCTGGGCGACAGAGCAAGACTCTGTCTCAAAAAAAAATAAATAAAAAAATAAATAAATAAATAAATAAATAAATAAAGTCTTAAGGTCGACGTTCTCTTCATTCCACCTTCAAAGCCATTGCCTGTTTTTTTTGTTGTTGTTGTTGTTTGTTTTTGTTTTTAGACAGGGTCTCACTCTGTCACCCAGGCTGGAGTGTAGTGGTGTGATCTTGGATCACTGCGGCCTGGACCTTCCTGGGCTCAAGCGGTCCTCTCATCTCAGCCTCCCAAGTAGCTGAGACTACAGGCACGCGCCACCATGCCCGGCTAACTTTTTTGTATTTTGTAGAGATGAGGTCTCACCATGTTGCCCAGACTGGTCTCCAACTGCTGGGCTCAAGCAATGTGCCCACCTCAGCCTCCCACAGTGCTGGGACTATAGGAACAAGCCACTGTACCCAGCTTAGATGAAATTTTTGAAAGTGACACAAAAGGTGTTTTTAATACAGTACATTCCTCCAACAACTTCAATGTCATTGTAGATTCTTAGAATAAATTCGTTCCCATATCTTCTTCTCTTTGTTTCTTCTTTTAAAGTCTCAAGTTACCAGGTAGGAAGCACTAAAGCTACTGAAGGTGGACCTCCCCATGATATTTTTTTCACCCAAACCAAAAAACGCATGTGAGGTGATTTTTTTAAATCCATGCAACACACCCTTCAGATGTTGTCCCCAAGAGAAGAGATTTTTGAAAAAACAAATTGAAAAATAAAAATTATAGGCTCTGTGAAGCATGAACATTTACATCACTGTACAATTTCTGTGGATCTGCCATAATGACTTCTATATATACACACAGGTACACACACACACACACACACACACACACAAATTTGTGGTTATAATCGAACAAGTCCAGTTCAAACTTATAAACTTAAGTCTATGAGAAAAACCAAGACATCACAATAGAAACACAACACTAAAGGATAAGACAAAATCTACAACCAAACAATTTTCAAGATCTTTCTACAGTGTGGAATTCCAGTTACTTAAGTAATGCCAGTTACATTATTTTCATCTGTGCTCTGATCTGTTTCTGTACATACAGGCACACAGAAAAGTGGAAGTGTCCTTATCACGTGAAGAAGACATTGCTTCTGGTCTGCTTAGGTGCAGATTTTTGTTCCAGGCAGATTCCAATCTTCCTGTTTCTTCCAGATGTGAGCTCCTGTCCTCAGAAATTCTTGAAGATTTCTAAATCCTTCTGCGGCATGGCCGCGGCTGTGTCCTAGTCATTCTCTGGGTAAGTTTCGAAGTTGGAGGTGTCTCCATCGCGGGCTATCTTGGGCACAATGGGAGGCTTCAGTTTTCTCTGCGGAACAGCTTCCCAGTCCACGGAGCTGAACCACCGATGGCGTTTCACATCATTAGCCCTGTTCTTCATGTTTCCTAACCGCCTTGTTCTGTCAACCACGAGCAGTTTCTTAATGAGGTCTTTTACACAGAAATCCAAATGTCTGGGGAAATCTATTTTGCCTGCAAGAATTTTCTGATAAATGCCAAATGTGTTAACACACACACACACACACACACACACACACACACACACAAAAGGAGGAAACCCTGAGAGCATGTCGAATATCAGGATGCCGAGGGCCCACCGGTCCACGGCCCTTCCGTGGCCCTCGCTTTGAATGACTTCGGGGGCCAGGTACTCGGGTGTTCCACAGAGGGTCCAAGTCCTGTCTACCAGCTTCTTGGCGAACCCAAAGTCCATGAGCTTGATGTGGCTGTCCCTATCCAGCAGGATGTTCTCCGTCTTAAGTTCCTGTAGACGATCTCCTTGGAGTGGAGGTACTCGATGGCACAGGTGATCTCCGCAGAGTAAAAGAGACCCTTGGCGCTGGAAAAGCGCCCCCGGTTGCGCGGGTAGCTGAAGAGCTCGCCGCCCGGCACGTACTCCATGAGCCTGTAGAGGAAGCGCTAGTCATGCATGCCACGTTCAGAACAACCTGATGAGGAACGGGTGGATGACTTCCTTTAGGACCGACCTCTCAATGTGCACGTGCTGCTCCTGCTTCAGGCGGATGACGTCGTGAATGCTCATCACCTTGAGGCGAAGAAATGCTTGACTGTCTTCTTCTTCACCGGGTACACCCGCCCGAACATCCCAGTGCCCACGGTGGCCAGCATGTCGAAGTCCTGCAGGCGGTAGGCAGGCGGCTCGGCTGGGGCAGAGCGCGGGCCCCCAGCTGGGGGTCTCCTCCGCCACCTCTCTGGGTCGCTCTCCGCCGCGGCTGCCTGGGCCAGTCACGGCGGAGAGCTGGCCCAGGCTCTCCATTCAGGTCCGGGGCACCGGGCCAGGCCGGAGCTCTCTGGGAGCCGGGCTTCCCGGGACGCAACCTCTGAGGGCGGAGCGGCGGCGGCATCAACGGAGGCTCCCGGTGCGCGCCCTCGCCTCCCGGTGCTCGGCCCGGCGCTGCTGACTAAGCCCCCGGGTGGGAGCAGCCGCTGACCTCGGGGGTCTGGCACCGAGCGCTGCGCGGTGGCGGTGAAGACGGGAACCGCGGCCAGGGCTGCCGGGGCAGGGAGGGGGCCCTGCACATTCCCGGTCTCGCCTGGCGCCTGCCGCCGCCTCCAGTTTAGTAGCCGCGAGCGCGGTGTTTTGCTTTTGTTTGTTTGATTGTTTACCAGCTGATTCACAACTCAAGTAGCACAGTGAGGGTGGACAATACGGACTGCCCAAGCATCCCAGCATCGTCTGTTCTACATATCACTATTCCAAATGGCATGCTGCTGTGTTTGTGGATCCAACCTCCCACGGTGGGTATGTCACCACTGACCTATAACAATTGGAATGACACATTTTCACTAGAGGCGGGCCTTGGCCATCCCCCACAGCAGACTATTAAGTAACAAAATAAGCAATACTATTTATTTACTTCTTACTATGCTTTTTTTTTTTTTTTTTTAGCCTCTGATGAAATCCTGGTGGCTTCTTCTCTCTTCTTACCAATCCAGGAAGAGTAGAGAGCTGTTGAGCCCTGTTTCCAAATCCTCAGGTGAAGCTGTGCTGACATGCCTTCTGTCCCTACAGCCCTTTCCAAGACTCAGCTATTTGTGATCACCCTCAAATGTTGCCCTGATTCTATTATTAACTTGTAATAAAACTCACTTTTATGGTGGAAAGGCTGTTGCCAATTAATTTTATTTTCGTTTGTCACCTATCCTCCCTTCCATGTAATCGTCAAACTGTTTGTTGTACATATTAAAAATAACACACAATCAAGAGGGCATATACTATATTCAAGCAAAGAATGCTATGTGAGCCAGGCATGGTGGCTCACACCTGTAATCCCAGCACTTTGGGAGGCCAAGGGTGGGTGGAACACTTGAGGTCAGGAGTTTGAGACCAGTCTGGCCAACACGGTGAAACCCCATTTCTACTAAAAATACAAAAAAAAAAAAAAAAATAGCTGGGCATGGTGGCGCACACTTGTAATCCTAGCTACTTGGGAGGCTGAGGCAGGAGAACTGCTTGAACCCAGGAGGTGGAGGTTGCAGTGAGCCAAGATTGCACCACTGCACTCCAGTCTGGGCAACAGAATAAGATGCCATCTCAAAAAAAAAAAAAAAATGCTACGCGATAAAAAAAATTATGTACTTGTCAATAGTCCAGTGAGTCAGGGGAACCCTTTCTCTCCATTGTGGAGAAAAATAGCACAATCAGAAGAAAAATTAAAAGATAATTTTCAGGAAAACTGACAGTTAAAAATCCAATGTTGTCTTACAAAAGTAGGATATATTACTCTTTTGTGTTTTGCAGAAAAACAAATATCTGGTGATTTAGAGATGGACAAGATATGGTCCTTAGCAAATGAAAGAAGTTTAGCTGTGGGGAAACCTGCCCTTCCTCATAGTTTATTGAATAGCTTAAAAAGATGTCATCAGCAATTATAAATGTGCTTCTGGGGTGCTAACTTCACGGGCCTCAGAGGGAGAAATGAGTCTGACAGGAGGCTTGAGGCACTTAAAAAACACACAGACATTCTGATTGCCACCCCTAGAAAGCGCTTTTTTTAAAAGTTAAAAAATATGAAATGCTTCATAAATTTACATGTCATCCTTGAGCAGGGGCCATGCTAATCTTCTCTGTATCATTCCAATTTTAGTATATGTGCTGCCAATATAAGCATAGTGTTTTTTAGATGGCCAGGCATGGTGGCTCATGCCTGTAATCCCAGCACTTTGGGAGGACTAGGTGGATGGATCACCTGAGGTCAGGAGTTAGAGACCAGCATGACCAACATTGAGAAACCCCGTCTCTACTAAAAATACAAAATTAGCCAGGCCTGGTGGCGCATGCCTGTAATACCAGCTACTTGGGAGGCAGAGGCAGGAGAATCGCTTGAACCTGGGAGGTGGAGCTTGCGGTAAGCTGATTGCGCCATTGCACATTTTTCAGGTAAAACCATGCATCAACTCTACTGCCTTCAATGATTAGGTAGGCTCTACCAAACAGCAAACACCTGAGCCATTCTCACTGGAAAGAAAATCACAGGCAGATCACATTCCGTATCTTAATGCTTCTAAATATCAGAGAACTGCTGGCACAGTGGTGTGTGCCTGTAATCTCGGCTACTTGGGAGGCTGAGGCAGGAGGATCCTTTGAACCCACGAGTTTGAGACTAGTCTGGGCAACATAGCAAGATTCCATTGCAAAAAAACAGTATGTAAAGTAAATTTAAAATAAATATCAGAGAAGTGTACTTTAAAAACAAAGCAAAAATCCTGAAAAGGAAAAACACAAGCAATCCAGGGTGTACACAAACATGTATTGTACCCAATGCAGTAAGTAACTGGACTACAGTTCATTCCAACTACTTGGTAAGATTCACTGTGAACTGTAAACTTAGAAAGGGATCACTGTTTGCTTTTCCTTTGACTTAAAAAAAACATAGGCCAGCTTTGCAATTAAGAGGGGATACATGGCGTTTACTGTACAGGCTTTGATGTGAGTTCAGCTCTACCCTCTTTAAAATAACCAGAAAAACTCAGAATGGTTTGCTAGTCTGATCTATGATCCTACTATTAGAAAAGGCATTTTATCAACCACAATTTTCAAATGTGTATTTTGATAAAGCAAGACACGTTTTATACTGTCACAAGTGACAATCAAGACCAATTAAAGTTTAATATTTAGGTTAAGTGTCCAAACATCTGGGCAGTCCATGCCTGCTAAGTGCAGCCCTGGTGGGTTGTATTAAGGAAAAGGTGGGAGATACAGCAGTAAGTCCAGTTGGTGCCCAGGGAGATGGTTTGGATGTCTGGAACATCGCCTTTGGTGATTGTGTTAAAACTATTTTTGACTTGAATGGTATTATTTTCAGCCTGTCATTTCAAAGGTGCAACCCAGAATGCCAGTATTATTTGTGTGCAGAGAATACAAATAAATTGAAAACCACCATCCTTGGTTTCTGCCTCTTCCGCTCCCGTGCACACTTGGGTCTAACTAAAATTTCTCTCTTAAATATCATCAACTACTTCCTAATGGTCAAATCATCTGGTGGTTTCTCAGATCTCATCCCACTGTTGCTCTCAGAGATACTAAACCCCACATACATTTTCCTTCTCAAAGCTCTATAAAACCTTTCTTAGTTTCCTCATAGTATTTTTTGTTGTCCTGCCTCAAACTTCCCTCATTTTCCTTCTTCTATCCAGTCCTCCCCCGACCCACCCCACCTTGTCTCTCTCCACTCTCAGGGCAATCACACTTTCTTTCATTATTTTCATAATACCTGTACACAAACGACTCATATTTGGCTCTGTCCTTCTAATTTTCAACAGAGCATTTCTAACTCTCTGCTGGATACCACTCTGTGCTGATAACAGTATCAGAAGTCACTTAGGTGAGAACTGAACTTTTCTTCCTCCTAGGGCTTCCTACTTCCTTACTGAGTAAACAGAGCAGCATCTCAGCATGCCAGTGAAACGATGGCTCTTTATTTCAGGTTGATCCTGTTCCTCCTTTTTAAATTTTTTTTCCGGTTATACTTGCACACATTATTTAAAGACTAAGTCTTTCAGTTCTAAAAACTTTTCTTGAATTTCTTTGGTACTTTCTCTTTTCCAGTCCTTTTTACTTTTTTTGGTACTTCTATTATTCAATTATTGGACCTTGGTGACCAGTTCTCACATTGTATCATCTCTTTCTCTTGTTTTCTAATTTCTTTGTCCTGTTGCTGTAACATCTAGATTTCCTCAACTTATTTTTACTACACTTCTGAGTTTTTCATTTTTGCTATCACATTATTAATTTATAAAAGGTATTTGTTTCCCCACTGAATATTTTTTTCTTTTTTGAGACAGGGTCTTGCTCTGCTCTGTCACCCGGGCTGGAGTGCAGTAGTGTGATTATACGATTACAGTTCACTGTAACCTCAAACTCCTGGGCTCAAACCATCCTTCTGCCAAGCCTCCCAAGTAGCTGGGACTACTCTACTCAGCTATTTAGTTTTTTTTTGTTTTTGTTTTTGTTTTTGTTTTTTTTTGAGGGACAGAGTCTCATGATGTTGCCTAGGCTGGTCTTAGACTCCTGGGCTCAAGTGATCCTCTTGCCTTGGCCTACCAAAGTGCTGGAATTACAGGTGTGAGCTGCCATGCCCAGCCCCTCACTGAACATTTTTTATGTAGTATACTTTATAATTTCTTTGAGGGTATTGATAAATTAACTTCCTCTTTGTTTAATCTGTTTTGTGTTTGTTTTGATCTCCACCTTTTGGGTTAGAGGCTTTCCCCTAATTCCTGATGATCCTTGGCTATTCACTCATACGTAAGAGTGAGCCACTTAAATGCCAATTAGCTCTATGTACATGGTGATATTTGCCACTATGGACTTCATAGTAGGGTGATTTGGCTGAGTAATTTACTTGGGGAACCCTGATATCTGTCTTTAGATCTTTTTTCTTGGGTTTGTTAAATTCCCCAGAAAAGTCTCTTCTAGCCTCCTACCTAGAGTTAGAAGTGTTCTGGCAGTAGAGTTGGGGAGAAGGCCGGGGAGGATGGTGGTTATATTTAGTACGTAAATGTTTAATTAATCCTGTTTTCAGTGTTTTATTCCTGTCTCCAGCTGTGTCTGGTGTTCCCTAGTCCAAAGGCCCGTTGTTTCACACTCTCTGGGAATAAACCTCTGATCTGCTAGGTGGTGGAGGGAGCAATCGCTAACTACATGGAATGGGGCAGAGGATCTAGAAGTAATTGTTTCCAATTGCTTTTCCACCCATCACCCCATGGTACAGCATGGTACTCAAGACTACAAGCTCCTGAGCCTTCAGAGGAATCCAGCTCATAAGTCAGGCTTTTTCAGTTTTCCCCATTCCAGATAGGAATGTAATGTTCCTGGGTCGACTAAGTTAGTTTGAACCCGCCACTGCAAAACTGAAACTGAGACAGTGAAAGAGATCTGACCTAGCCAACTCCATCTTGCTTCTAACCTCCAAGCTGTCCTTGTTCATCCCTGGGCATAGGCTGAACTAAGTTTGGGAGGAATTTAGTTTATAGTTTAAAACAAAGTTAAGAGGCAAATTCCCTTCTTGACTGGGGACTAGACTGCCTTTATAGGATTAACAAATTAGTCACAAGATTATAAATTATGGTTTAGGAGTCATGCAGCTGGAGGCTGCAAGATTCTGACCCTCCCTAAACTGCTCCTAAGTCAGTAACTATTTTGCAGAGTCTGCACTTGATGGATCAGCTGGCATCACCCAGATTGATAAACTGGCTCATCTGATCTTGGCTCTTGTGGCCCCCACCCAGGAACTGATTCAGCACAAGAAGACAGCTTTAATTCCCTGATTTCATCTCTGACCCAACCAATCAGCACTCTTGACTCAACATCCCCTACCCACCAAATTATCCTTAAAAACTCTGATCCCTGAATGCTCGGAAAGACCTATTTGAGTTATAATAAAACTCCAGTCTCCCCCACAGCCGGCTCTGAGTGAATTACTCTTTCTTTATTGAAATTCCCGTCTTGATAAATCGGCTCTCTTTAGGGAGCAGGCAAGATGAACCCACTGGGTGGTTACGAATTTCCAATCTACCTACCTTTGAGCTTCCAAAATTGTTTTCTCCTTTCCCATTTTGTCCTCATGTGTCTTGTTGCTTGTGATGTGGCATCTTTATTGTTGTCAGTGGGTGTCTGAAGGCAGAGAAGCTGATGTGAGCATTCAGCCAGGCCTGGATCCCATTCCCATTGCCCTTGCCTTCAGTGGGATTTCTGCAACAAACTCTTCCCAATCTTTGTGCTTGTCAATCTAGCCACTATATTGCCACTAAAGTCACTTTCTTCAAACACAAAACCAGTCATTTACTCAAAAACCTCATCAGCTGTCTACTGTGTATAGAAAAGTCAATACTCCTTAGCACATCACCCTAGGTCTTGGATGACCTGACTCCAATATACTTTTATGGTGTGACTTATACCACCCACCACACATATCCAAAGCTGCAACAATTTTCGTTTTAATAGTGTACATTCCTCATCTTCTGTCTTGAAGGCAGGGAATAAATTATGCAAGGAGTCTGAGAAGAGGTTGGAACCCAACTACTTGAATCCATTACTTCAGCTCTGCCACTTTATGATCTTGGGCAAGCTACTTAATCTCCATGTCTGCAAAACAATAATAGTAATAATAATAGGACCCACTTTCTAACATTGTTACAAGGATTAGAAGAGCACTTAAAACAGTGGCAAGTAGGAAGTGCAAGGTAAGGATAATGATTATAATTCTCTGCACATCTGTCTCCTCCAGTAGATTATCAAGTCCCTGGAGAAGGATCACTTCTCATTTATTCAACATTTGTGCTGTGCCTATGATGTGATGATGTAAAAAGAGCTTAGCAAATGGAAAGACTGTTGACTTATGGTTCAAATATAATGTGACAAATGATACAACACAGGAAAGAGCAAAGTGCAGAGAATAGAGCATGCAAAATTGAATGGTGCGGAACAGATGGTAAAAGGCTTCACAGATCTAACACTGAAGATGGGGCTTGATGAATGAGTATGTAAGGGCCAAGAGTTGTGCAAGGAACAGTGGATGGGGAGAAAAGCACAGACAGGCTGGAGAAGCAGGTTGGGGCCAATTGCACAAGGCCCTGCATAACCTGTTTACTATACACTTTATTGTTTGACCAGTGTTTGTTAATCTCAGTGTGCTAGCATATAGGGTGTGTCAGAGAATTATGAGGAGTCAAAGTATTTTGTTACTAATAATAGCTGAAATGTGGGGACTTGACTTTTTTTTTTTTTTTCCCCGAGATGGAGTTTTGCTCGTTGCCCAAGCTGGAGTACAATGGTGCGATCTCAGCTCATTGCAGCCTCTGCCTCTGGGGTTGAAGTGATTCTCCTGCCTCAGCCTCCTGTGTAGCTGGGATTACAGGTGTGTGCCACAAGCCCGGCTAGTTTTTTGTATTTTTAGAAGAGACGGGTTTCACTACGTTGGCCAGACTGGTCTCGAACTCCTGACCTCAGGTGATCCACCCACCTCGGCCTCCCAAAGTGCTGGGATTACAGGTGTGAGCCACCACACCTGGCCAGGTACTTGACATTTTAAAAATAAATGAGGACACACTCCCAAATGATGTTGAACAGAGAATACGTAATCTATGACTCCATTTATGAGTAAAAGAAAGAGAAAACCAGGCAAAGATCATTTCTGTTGTCTCAGTTCATGACACAGTTACCTTCAGGGGTGGACAGTGACAGGGAGAGGACTCGAGAGGGACTTCTGGGTGCCTCATGCTATTTCTTCATCTGGGGACTGGCTCCATAGATGTGCTGTTTCTGAAAATTCAACAAACTGTATACTTATAGTGTACTTTTCTATATCTCTTCTGCTTTAAAACAAGTAAGTTAGGTGCATGGCACCGTGTACTCACTGGCATTTCCATATGCTTTTACTGGAAGGGGCGAGGTTACAGACTGCTCTTATGTTGTACTCTGGGAACTCACTGTGCAGACATGCATCAATAGTTTTGTGTTCCTTTATGACGTAACTCTGGGAATAGCGCTTAGATGCTCAGAAAAGCCAAGGATAGTGATCACACCAGCCAAGGGTCACCTTTAGCAAAAACAGGGCTTAGCGAGTGTGTGATGAATTGACTTACACTCTAGTTAGTTATACATGTAGAGATTCTGAAACACCAACTTAGCATACCTGTAAGATTGCTTTTCCCTCATTTTACATGTAACGAGGGGCTGACAGTTCTTTGCTAATCCTATAGAGAAACACAGGTCAAAACCACACCTGCATAAGCATGAGTTATAATGCATTCAACATTTATGTACCCTTCCGAACAACAGTCGTTTTTTTCTTTTCTTTTCCCAGTTATTTCCATTAAAACACAGTTACCCACGTGTCACTTGACAGGGACATGTTCTGAGAAATGAGTTGTAAGGCAATTTTGTTGTCATGTCATATATGTTACAGAGTATATTCAACAAACCTAGATGGCATAGCATACTACACACCTAGGCTGTATGGTATTGCCCATTGCTCCTAGGCTACAAACCTGTACACAGCATGTTACTGTACTGAATACTGTGGGCAACTGTAACACAATAATAAGTATCTGTGTATCTAAATACGCCTAAACAGAGGAGAGTTACAGTAAAAATAATGGCTTCATAGTCTTATGGGACCACTGTACTATGTGGTCTGTTACTGAAATATCCTAACGCAGTGCTGCATGTATCCAGCTAAAAATAGTACAAAAAGATGAGAATTTGTCTTCCACATCAGACCTGTCTCCCAAGGCAACCACTATTATGACTTTCTTATATAGTCTTACATACATATTTTATACATGCACAAAAGCACATATATTAATGTGTATCACTCCTGCCCTGCTTCTTTCCCTAAATAATTGCAAGCCCCATGTATTTACTTGTTTTTTACTGGAGATGTTTCACATCCACAAACATGCATAAAATGCATTATTTTCACAGGCATATAGTATTCCATTGAACAAATCCTGACTTACTTAACCAGATATTTCTAGTAAAACTCTAAATAAAACCTTAAAATATTTTGCAAATAATGTGGCATCCTTGAATACACATTCTTTGATGTGCTTTTTCAATTATGGTAGAAACTGCCTCGATGCAGTTTCTCAACAGCCTCATCAACATCATGTTAAATGCAAACCTTTTGACCTTTGCATTGCTATTTGGCTAACACTGGTACTTCACTGTTATTTTAATCAACAACCTTCTATTTAGCTCCACTGTTTTTTCCATTTCTGCCTGAATTAAGTACTAAACTGTTTCAAATACCATAGCCTTAATATATATTTTAATGTCTGGTAGGTTTAGTCTTTATTCTGTTTCTCTGCAAAGAGATCATTTAAAAAAAAATTTACAGGCAATACTTTAGACTGCCTTAATGCAAGACTTAGCAGCACAATGTAGCTATTGCTCCTATTACACAAACATATTAAAATTGAATTTACCGCTTCCCCTCAAGAGTATGGAACACAATTATTCATGTCACAATTTTAAATAGGAAAATTACGTAGTGATTAAAAATTTTTTTAGAAAGAATCATGTTCATACAGTAGGCCAGGTATAATCACTTCTCAAAGAAATGGCTAAGGTTTTACATTTTTAATATATCGCTTTCTGTGTAAATACCCCAGAAGGAAACAGTAACTGTATTTGGTTAGTGACCCTCCTGGATTCAAGTCCATTAAGAACACGTGAAAGTGACCTTGTCTGGAATTAGGGTCTTTGCAGCTGTAATCAAGTTGAGATCATACTGGATGCGGGTGGGTTCTAATCCAATGACCAATGTCCTTGTAGGAGGGAAACTGGACACCGACACAGGAAAATGCTATGTGAGGCAGGAACTGGAGTGATGCCGCTACAAGACAAGGGACACCACGGATGGCTGGCTGCCACCAGAAGCCAGAAAGGGGCAGGGAGGGATTCTTCTCCAGACCCTAAGAGCACTGCCCTGCTGAACCTTGAGTTTGGATTCTGGCCTCCGGAACTATGAGAATAATTTCAGGTGTCTGAAGCTGCGGCACATGTGGCAAGTTGTTACGACAGCCCTAGTTAAGGAGCGCAATCAACACCCCTGATTTTGTATCAGTTTGAACTGTCATAAATCTCCAGTGGTATATAGGTATATTGAGTGACTTGTCACTTGATATCTCTTTTTCAGTCACTAGGTTGCTTCCAATAAGGCAAAAAGTAAGAACTTGTTTAGAAAACCCAGCCGGGCACAGAGGCTCATGCCTGCAATCCCAGCACTTTGGGAGGCCAAGGCGGGTGGATCACTTGAGGTCAGGAGTTCAAGACCAGCCTGGCAACATGGTGAAACCCCCGTCTCCACTAAAAATACAAAAATTAGCTGGGTGTGGTGGCGGGCACCTGTAATTCCAGCTACTCGGGAGGCTGAGGCAGGAGAATCACTTGAACCAGGGAGGTGGAGGTTGCAGTGAGCTAAGATCGTACCACTGCACTCCAGCCTGGGCGACAGAATCAGACTCTGTCTCAAAAAAAAAGGAAAACCCTTTTGTGGTGATTATTTTATACTATTATTTCATTGAGACATAATTTATATTAAGGAAAAACAATTCCTGGAAAATAAAATGCCAATGTTTTACAAAGTGTTCATAGTTTTATTACTTATCACCTCTATGTATTTTAACAACTTCAAAAGTGCAGTTGGATTATATGGGAAAAGATTTTTCTTTTGCAAACGGCAGATGGCATCTTGAAGTTCCTGGAAGCATTTTACTATTCTGTAAAATATTCCCACTTCAGAGATGACATCATTTGGGGCTACTTCACAATCAAAGGAGAAGGCAGTATCAAATTCTTTCAGAAACAGAGGCCTTGATGGAGGCTCAAGGCTAAATTCTTCTTTATCTCTGCTTGTCCCAGCTGCATCCTGAATCTCCTTAGTTGCTTGTTGGTGTAAACATGTCTGTTTACTGTTAGCTAAACACTGGTCTGTAGATTCCACTTCAGAATCATCAGAGCTGTCGTAATCTACCAGACTTTGAGAGGCCCGGGGGGAAGACAGACTAGAAGTACACATGGTGTCAGTCCCCTTGGACATCACAGCTTTCAGTGGTTCAGAGGGAGCATCAGAAGCCCAGGAGTGCTGAGCACACACATCTATGTGACTATGAGGAGCAGTCAAATGATGGGGTATTGTTTGGTTGGTGCTTTGGTCTTGGACAAGTGAGGGGACACAGTCACAAATAATGTCATATTTAGATTCAGTTGCATCAAAGTTATTGCAAATGGTAAAAAAATTATCCCAGTCCTTTTGCAGTAACTTTAAATATCTAACAAAATATTCAAGAAAACAGGTTTCTGATGAAATCAAAAAGTCAAGAAGAACTGTAGAATCAAATCCTATATTTTTTAAGAAGAACAGGAAAATACAGTGAGGATTATAGCCATTTTCATGTGTGTGATGGTCCCACATTTCTTTTCCTTGGGTCAAGCTTTCAGTGGCTTCACATCCTCTGAAAATGAAGATAATGGAGAATCCAGATTAACGACCTTACAAAAATAAACAGTTTTAACAGATATAATTCATATACCATAAATTAACCTATTAGATTACTTTTAAATCTATGCATCACTTCTTAAAAGAAAACATTTCAAAACCTATTCCTTTCCCCATAAGCTCTAAATAAGTCTGACTCAGTAAACCAAAATCCACTGACTTTGGCAGTTCTAGTTTTTGTCTGCCCAATAAAAGTTCTCTGTCGTCCTTTCTCTTGACATCAGAATTCCTCATTCTTACAGGTAACCAATTCCATGTGGTAAGATAATTCCTAAACCTCCTTCCTTATCCTCCTCAACAAGGGTGGGCATGGTGACCCAGGCTGATCAATCAGAACACTCCATGCTCCTGGCCACAATGACTGGTTCTGACAAGGCTCTGTCACCCAAGTGGGTTAAATCAGATCTCTACTGGGACTTTTGCTGGAGCTATGGAAGATTATAACTGCAGGGCTGAGGTAAGCCTTGAACTGCTGGTGGCCATGCCTTGAGAATGAATTCAAAACTGTGAGACAGAGAAAAAGAGAAGTGACTGATGACATGATTATAGTCCCTGTACATACCTGACTCCAACTTGAATTCCCTTTAGAATTCCCAGTTATGAGCCAATAAACTTTGGTTTTTGCTCAAATTAGAGTTGGTTTCCATCATTTATAACCAAAAATATCTTAACAAATACAACTACATCTGAAAAAAGTATCTATGTTGTAAGCACATGCCTCTCTGGACACACCGAACTGGAATTAAGGAAGTCAGAAATTCACACACAAAGTAAGTTTAATTCAGGGGTTTCCACTTCCTGAGGAGTAAGGAGCTAACTTTGAGTACAATTAAGATATACTCTTACAGGCGTGTGCATTTTCAGACTGAATTTGTATTTGACCGTTTTGAACCTAATTCAAATCACATGCAGGAATTTTGTGTTCTTGATTAGAATCTTTTGAAAATTGGCCCCAAACACTTAAGAGTCTAAGAGCAGCCACTGCCAGCAGTGTCATAATACAAGTAAGTACTGGCAGCACAACACTGCACCACAGATCATTAGCAAGAAATCCCTTTCTCCCAGGCCAAGAAAGAAATGGAAATAAAGCAAGTATGTGAGTGTTTTAATAAAGCAGAAGCAGAAACAGTGGAAAAGGTCATCAGTTATTAGTTTCATAACCAATTATAGATATTTGCCACAAGAAGATATTACCCCAAGTACAGCTATTTTAATAAAGCAGAGACAATCAGTATAAATCATCAGTAACATAACCACTTTCAGATATTTGCCTCAAGAAGGTATCAGCCCAAATTCAACTGAATATTGAAACGAAAATTCAGAACAGCTCCTTTTGACTATTTCTAAGTTTGTATTCACCTTTACAAAAGCAAAGATCATCTTACTGAAGCTTAACACAAAAAAGTAAGTCTTAGGGGTGAAAAGAGGTCTTAAATGAACAACAATTAGGATTCAGAGAAGTGTACTGACTTACTGAAGACTCAATCAGAAGCCATGGTTTTAGATACCAATCTATTTATACTACCTGAGATCTGCCCAGCCAGCCAAGTTTTCACAGTGATGCAAATGCAGTCTCCTTTTCATGTAAGTCAGGGTTAAAGAAAGGAACTGCAACTTACCAGGAAACCACAGGATGTTTTACCCCAAATGATGCAAAGGAAGCAACACGCCCAGCACATTCTCAGAAATGTTTTCTGCTTTCCTGACTTGTAGGCCGTTCAATAAATACTTTAAAATACACTAACCTGGTCAGTGTTAAGTAGATGCCCAGTGATGCCTTGGCAGCCTCCAGCATGTCATCGTCTTGTTCTATGAAAACCCTAGACAGCCATTTG
The DNA here is from genome assembly GCF_009764315.1 of Trachypithecus francoisi. NCBI lineage: Eukaryota > Metazoa > Chordata > Mammalia > Primates > Cercopithecidae > Trachypithecus > Trachypithecus francoisi. The sequence continues at coordinate 88,144,644 of NW_022681468.1, read as the reverse complement.
CACGGATTGTGTAATTGCAGAGAGGGCTGAAGGTGAGGCTTTAAGAAGGTCAATAACTCAGACATGAACCTCTGTAAGTCAACTTCAAAAAATGCAAATTTCAAACTGTAGGCAATAGTTTATGAATGAATTAATAATATCTTGCCTATATATAAACTCATAGTGCCTAAAGTACCTTAAGATGCAATTATCCTAATTCACTTTCAAAAAGTCATCAGGAATCAGTTAGGAATCATCTTTATTTGGCAAATGAGGACACTGAGGCTTAGGGAAAAAAAGTGACTCATTCCAGAGCATACCTTTAAAATGTATAGCTAGATCATCTATTCGCAACAACTGCCAAATAACTGTCTCTTAGAAATAAAAGCTATGTGATTTCTTGCTAAAAGCAGATAAATAAATGAGCAGACCACAAAGATCACTTCATCGGATGCCAGAGCTGTCTGTTACTAGAGGCAAGAATGCGACCAAGCAAAAATAATTTTGTCTTCAAAATAACAGAAAAACATTTTTGTTTGTTTAGAGCATAGAAGTACTACTATTAAGCACGAAAATAAAAAACGTTTTAGGTAGCTTTAACTACAATTTAAAACGGAATTATATGACAGGTGCCATCTAGTGTTATAAATTATAACTGCACAGAATTATAACTAATGTGTAGTTACTAAAAGCTAAATTATATCCAAAGCAATTCAGTGATGTCACTGCTCACATTCAAACTTTTCACTGAAATCTGTATGCTGCTTGTTTAGAGACATTTACTATTCATTTTTCTCAAGTAAAATGGAAGACTTTGAATTCCTGTGTTACTATCCTGGAAATTATATATGTAACAATTTCTTTATCAATATAACTTCTCATATATTTGCTTCAATTCAATATCTAATTTTCAATAATCTACATTAGTAGAAATAATAATTGCATGAAGGATTAATATAAACGGGGTGGGGAAATGGAGGCGGGAGGATCGCTTGAGATCAAAAGGTTGAGGCTGCAGCGAGCCGGGGCCACAGAGCAAGACCCTGCCTCAAAATAAACAAACAAACAGTAAACATAACAATAACAAAGAAACAATAACAAACAATAGTAACAACACTTAAGTGGGAGTGAACACATTTTTCTTTAATCTCTCTGTCTCCTCACTCTCCTTCTCTCTCTCTCTGACAGGATCTCCATCTGTTGCACCAGGACTGGAGTACAGGTGTGCGACGGCTCGCAGCTCACTGTAGCCTTGATCTCCCAGGCTGGGACCTCCCAAGTTGGGACGGGAGGAATAGCATGGACCAAAGGCGGGTCAGGGCTGCAGTGGGCCACGGTCACGCAACTGCACTTTAGATTTTTTTTTAAAAAAAGAAGGATTAATATAAATAAAATGCTATAAATACTTGAATATGAATTTCCATCATTTACTTTGAGATGACTCAACAGCAAGTTTTTTAAACCTAAATCATTCCTTATACTTTACAAATTCATTGCAGCCACAAAAAGCTGACATGTTTCTTAAAGGTAAATCCAGTTCTCTTTTTTTTGGAAAATGTAGCAAGTTACAAATAGGATAACATACAGCTTAAATTAGTGGAATTTATACTAGTCCTGAGATTTGATAATTATGAATTACTATACTTAAGTAAATAATTAAACACTGCATACAAAAGGAGTTCGGAGAATTACCTTTCATTTCACTTGCTGAAGAACAATTCTGAAACTTGATTTCCAAGGATTTCATTATAACTAAGCTTGCTGCTCTAAGGATCACATGATCTGGACTAGCGATATGTTCACATCCAGGTTGAACTTCATCACCTCCAAAAAAGGAATGTTTTCCATAAACAGACAGTGTCTTCAACAACCCCGAATTCACAGCTTGCAAAACAGCATTAGCTAAAGCCAGCATGTCCATCGCTACATGACGGTCTGGCGGCATTAGGGGAGGCACAGATCCACGACAAAGGTCTTCACCCACTTTAAAGAGAAGGCATTTTTTGAGGAATATGATGACCTTCCTTTTGACAAAAGCCTGAATAGGCCAGGTAATAACTTCTAGCATGCAAGATGGTTTCAAAAATAAAATCCTCTGGCAAGTGAAATGTAACTTCAGGTAGATTCTGGAGGCTATGAGAAGCTCAAGCAACTCCAGGAAACACATCAGGATATTTACTATTTTAGAAGTATCCTGGCAGTTTTCAAAATGCTGAGAGAATAAGGAATTGTAAAACACTTCAAAAATAGTGTCGAAATGAGTCAGGAACTGCTTTAGAATCTCTGCAATTATAAAAATAGGAATTATAAACAGGGAAAACGCAGTCTTCTTCAAATAATTTTACAATTCGGTTTTTATAAGTATCACTTTATAAGATGAAAAAACAGATTTGGAATGTTTACCTCTAACATTAACAAATGAAGTTACACAGAATAATGGCTAAGAACCACAGTTAAAATTCATTTTATGGTCAGGTGTGGTGGCTCACAACTGTAATTCCAGCACTTTGGGAGGCCGATGCTGGCGGATCACTTGAGGTCAGGCGTTTGAGACCAGCCTGGTCAACATGGTAAAACCCTGTGTCCACTAAAAATACAGAAATCAGCTGGGTGTGGTGGTGAGCACCCACAGTCTCAGCTACTCGGAAGGCTGAGGCAGAAGAATCACTTGAACTCGCAAGGCAGGGGTTGCAGTGAGCCAAGATCATGCCATTGCACTCCAGCCTGGGCAACAAAGCAAGACTTGTCTCAAAAAAAAAAAAAAAAAAAAACCAAAAAAAAAAATTCATTGTACAAAGATCAGTAGCATCAAACAATGCAAGGGATTTACGACCATGAAAAGCTTTACTTTTTTCCTTATGCTTTTTTCTTTTAAAACAGGTTATCCTCAATCAAAATATTGGAAGAGACTGAGTTTTTCATTACTTTAAGACAGATCAAATGTTCCAAAGTAAGTTTTGTTTCTCATTATAAATACAATACTCCCAGGAGCAAGATGACGATTGTTTATGGGGCCATGTAATCCATACCTGTTTTTTGTGAACATGAATCTTTAAAGATTTCTTTTATTATTGCTGTAAGAGTCCAGAGGCAGTATATTGCTTTATTACTCTCAGAGTATTCAGAAAGATTTTTCTGGCAAAAAGCAATCCAGGAATTACTTAAGGTTATCTGCAAGTCAGAAAATAAAGAAAGTAGTTAAAATACAATATTTTCTTTACATAATACAACTGTATACCACACTGTTTACGCATTTGGTCAAAAGAAGTATGATAATATGTGGTAAACTCAGAAGGAACAGAAATATCCTAATATAATTTAAGTAAAAAATTTGAATATGCCATAGAAATAAAATAAAAAAGGAAGATGAAAATGTTAGCAGTGTTATCTGTAAGTGGTGAATTTTTAATTTTAATTTGCTCTTTACACTTTGTCTATTTTCCAAATTTTCTACTATAATATCACTTTTTATATTCAGAAAAAAGTTGTTGAAAGAAGCAAGAGATTGTGGTTGAAAAGTCAGTAGATACTTCATTTGTTTAACTAATTCAGAGATAAGAGAAAAACTCAACTCTGAATTTGTTTATATTGTTTTACATTATGCTGAGGATTGTTGTTAGAATTTACATTAAACCTGTGAAAACAGGCTTGTTCTCAAGAGGTGGTTCCTAAATCTTTTTAGGGGAAAGGGGTCCACCTAGCAGTTTGAGAATATGCAGAAAGTTATGGACTCTTAGGTGAAACTCACCTCTCAGGTTAAGAATCTCATTAAGATTGACAACATATTTAAGACTCTAATCCGAGACACAAATCATCATATTCTATTCTTAAATTTTTATGGTTTTACATACGTTATTATGTGAGCAAACGTCTTATTAATACAAACATTTGAAGGGTAAAAATCAAATGTCAAAGAGCAATTTTAAAGAAACTATAAGAGAAACAGGTTGGGTGCCATGGCTCTTGTCTTTAATCCCAGCACTTTGGGAGGTTGAGGCAGGAGGATTGCTTGAGCTCAGAAGTTTGAGACCAGACTGGGCAACACAGTGAGACCTTGTCTCCACGAAACATTTAAATTAAGAAAAAAAAAATTAAGAAAGAGAAATAATAACATACTTTGATTACTTATCTTACCTTTTCTCTCAATTGGAAATAGAGAAGCAATGCAAGGCACTGTGCGGCCATGTGACATAACAATTTATCTGAATTTTGGAACATATAGATCTAGAGGAAAACAAATACAATTAACCACTATTGCTGAATGTTCCTAAAATTTTTATTTTAAATATCTAGATCTTTAAAAAAACAAATGGCTTACTAATTTAGAATCAACTTTGGCTGATTCTAAGAGAATTTTAATTATATCTCTGTATTTCTCCTTTGCATGGAACTCGGTTTTGACAGACAATATCCGGGTTGTCATCACTTTGATCACTGTTAACTGAAGGAGCATTACTTCTCTGGAACTGCTCATCAGAGAGTTGGTCTTCAAACATGCAGGTGCTACAGCAATGGGAGCCACACCGACAGAGATAGGCTGATGCCTGCCCTGGATACCATAGGTGTTTGCCCATTCTAAGGAGGTGGCTGTAGAGCAATCTTGATCTGAAACTCCTGGGTTGAGATAAAAGATGTAATCATGGCTGTCATTTTCAAGTGTGACTCCAAGAAGTACCTTCTTGTATAACTGTTCTAAAACTTCACAGAAAACTTTCATTTTGACTTCCAAAATGTTTAAGAAGGTCAACAACTCCAAGTTGTAAACATTAAATCTCAGAAGTGCTATGAATCTCTAAGATGTTTCTTCAGTGAAACCTAAAATAGGAAAAGTAATAAAAAAATTCTAAGTGCTATACACTTACTACAAGAGAAAGCAACTGTTTCCACTTAATCACCAACTCTCTCAAGTTAAAGGGAATGCTGACTGCTTAATTTTTAAAATGGAAAATTGTAACAGGAACATTATTTCAAGACCTTAACAATGAAATGTATGCTTTCCACACAGATTTGAGAGCATAAAATTACGTTTAATTTTAACACAGCAGAAACTTGAGCTTCCCTCTAACAGTTTTCAATGGCTATCAGGGTTTCTTAATCTTGGCACTATTAATATTTGGAGCCAGATAACTTTGTGGTGGGGAGCTGTTTTGTGTATTATAAGATGTTTGGCAGCATTCCTGACCTCTACCTTCTAACACGCCCAAAGCACTTCCCACCTGACCTGCTAGATTTTGACAACCAAAAAAATGTCTGCAGACATTGTCAAATGTCCCCTGGGGGACAAAATCACACCAGCTGAGAACCACTGAGCTAATTCAAATTCACTAACCTTCACCTCCAATTTATAGATAAAATTTTAAAGTTAGACTGCTATATGGTCAAACTAGATTATGGCTATTGCCAAGGAAATTCCAACTTAAAATGCATCAATATCAGAAGCAGCAAGTAGTTACTATAGAGGGAGTATGGCAAGGAAAAACTTAGGACTTTGGCATAAGCAAAAGAGATTACTGAATATCACAACAACGGAATGCTGGAGCCTCTGGGAACAATCTGACCCTGGGGAGGAAGGGGGTTTTGCTCCTTTCATTGCCTTTGAGCTATTTCACACCTCAAATAATTCTTGTCCAGAGATACGTGAATAACTGTCTGATAAAGAGGCAACCCTCTCCCCAGCGGGAAAAATCAGTTTTGCTTCCATTTGTAAACTCATTTTAACATTCCTTCACCCTACATAGATTTCATGGTTTTCTTACTGCTCCTTTAAACAGGTTGTGCCTGGTTCCCTTACTAAAAAGGTAAATAAAATCTTTGATACGTAGTCATTTTATATGGGTTGTGATTTTGCACTCTTGAAATCTACCCTTTAACAAAATTACAGACTTCTCTGCCCTGACCCATTTATAGACACCCTTCCCATCTTCAACTTCCAAAAGACTTCGGAAGGCTACCACTTATACTGGGTCTTATACTGGGTCTTACTACCACTTATACATACCACAATATGGCCCACTAGCCTAGTCTTGGTCTTTAATGGCTGGCTTCTTCCCGATTTAGCCTGAATTTCAATTGTTGATTACTCCACAACACAAAGCTGCCCTGTTTTAGTCCTTTCATGGAGAAATAAATATTAAGAAACCTATAGATTTTAAAGTTATGAATGAAACTTTAGATAAGTTTTCTCTGAATCACACTTTCACCTGTGGTATGCATCCCATATGATTTATTAATACAAATGTTCGTAATGTTGTTCCATGTGACAGTGTTACACTTCATCTCAGCCCTGAGTGCTCTCAGAAGGCCAGAATGGATAAGCACCACACCCTGTTTTAAACCAAGAAACGGTTAACCAGAAAGGATCAACTCAAATACAATTCCCAAATAGGACCTACTTCTACCCTCCCTTGATGACTCCCTTGTTTTATTAATCCCTACCTTTTCTCCTTCCTCTTCAAGAGGTTTCCCATTAGTGAACATTCTCCCTATTGCAACTGCCTGAACAAAATAATCTCCTTAATTGCCTGATATATCATCTGTCACACATCAGAAATTAGGTCTTCCTGTTCCACCTCAAAGTCTAATTCCATTGCACTTACTTTATATTTTAGTTATAACATTTCTTTTCAAACTACTGATACTATAAAACAGAATATTTTGTTTTAATTACTATCACATGCTCAACTCTTTTAGTAAAAATTTCAGCAACAAATGGAATTATTTTTATTTAAATGCTATAGCAATAAAAATACTTCCAATAATATTCCTATGGGTCACTAAGTCCTTAAATTTTACCAAAATGAGAATGAAATTGCTATCTGACCCAGTTTCAACCCACACAAAGGGCAATTTCTTATGGCTCAATCATTTTAGCACACCAACCAAAGTGAATGCCAGTAAATAAATATTCCAGGGGGTTGATGGGCTATTTTCTCTCATGGTGGGACCCAGGTTCTTCGGTAAGAGTGATTGTGAGAAATTAGACTGAAAGGTTGTAAACTTTAAGAAATGCAGATTCAAAATGAGCCTTTAGAGACAGAGGGGGAAAAAAAAGCATTGGGGTTATGAGAGGAAGAAATAAACTCAGTTTCTTCCACTATTCTCTTACAACATGCTTCTGACCTCAGATGTGTGAAGATTTCTCCCCACCAGCCAGTAAGCAAGCAAAGCAACTCTGCACAGACCACTACCTGGGCATCCTCCAATTCAATTCTACATTATCTACCTGGGGATACCATCAGATCACACAGATTGAAGACTGAGCCACAATTCTAATGCCAATTGCAAGCCCCAGGATGTTTCACCTGTGCTTCTGATCAACTGGCTCTAAATCGGGAGTTCCCCTGACTTCTCCTTTGGGTTTGATTAATATGTTACGGCAGCTCATAGAAATCAGGAAAACATAACCATAAATTCTTCCCTCCCCTACTCGACTGGCTAAGGACAAAAGAAGCCCACTCAGGCTCCACATCCTATCATTACAGTTCATGGCTGTCACTCTAGTGGAATGAGAAGCATGGGAAAGCATGGTCTTATCAAATTATACAGATGCTGAAAGTTGGGGATTACACGCAGGCATCAAAGGAAAGCTCACAGCAAGCCATCGCCTCTGGAGGAAAAGTATACAAAGCAGCACCAGTGCCCACCTAAGGTCAGAGATGTCTGATACTCTAAGATTGGACTCCAAAGGGGAACACCCCACGGGGATCCTCTGGACCTCAATCTCTACAAAGGGGATGCCCTTGGCAGAGGTTCTGAGGTCTAGTACTAAACTCTCCTTAGAACTTTCTCTCGCAGTTGCAATACTGTTTGGCCCCAATATTGTTTGGAATCTGGAGTTTGCTGTTGAATGGGAAAGTGGGATGGTGTTGCATGTATTCAGGCTTTTGTGCTGCTGTTCTAAGCAGGGGGCCTGGTTAATGTGTGGTGCTCTTGTTTGGAACTGTTTGGCCCCAGTGTCCTTTGGGGTCTGGGGAGGTTTGGCGTTTAAAAATCAAACTGCCATGGAAAATGCTTTACTCAAAATTTTGGTTCACAGCCTTCATGGGATTATTTATTGCAGCAAACGAAGTAAACCGGTGAGCTTGTATTGCTATCTCATGGCTAGGGTTCCAAGCTATTGGATCTTGGTTCATGTATGTGTATACATGTCTAGATGTGTTTATTTGTATGTACATTTGTTGTTATATGCTGTGTTTACCGAACTGACTTGTAAGAGTGCTCATAAATTAAGTCTAAGCAATTTTTAAGTTCACGTGACTTAAGTATAATTTTACTAAACAAGCTGGCTTTAAAATTACTGGTAAAATAAAAACAAATGCCTTCAGAACTGTCAGCATACATTTTTTGTCTGGTTTTATGTTTGTCTTTGCTAGATATTTTGAGATGTCAGCATTTGGCATATAAGATTATAAAACTATAAACCCAGCCAAAACAAAATGACCTTGGTTTGCGTGACTTTTCTTTTTTTTTTTTTTTTTTTTGACAAATCAGAGAAATCTGTGAAAGGAAAATATCTTGGGCCCCCAAAATCACTAAGCTAAAGGGAACATTCAAGCTGGGAATTGCTTAGGGCAAATGTGCGTCCCATTTTACTCAGTCATCCCTCTGCTCATTGAGATAAATGCATATCTGATTGCCTCCTTTAGAAAGGCTAATCAGAAACTCAAGAGAATGCAACTGTTTGTCTCTCACCTACCTGTGACCTGGAAGCCCCCCTCCCCACCCCGCTTAGAGTTGTTCCACCTTTCTGGACTGAACCAATGTTCATTTTACATACCATGATTGATGTCTGATGTCACCCTTGTGAAAACTGAAAAAACTGAGTACAGTGAATGGGATAAATGTTTTAGGTAAACTTTTTGTGTAAGTTAAATGCTTTGAGTTATTTCTGATGCTCATGTAATATCTGGGTCATTTCCAATAAAGAAAGGGTCGTGATATGGGGAAATATGTTTCTAAATTGTGGAACTGTTCTTATCTATAAATGCCCACATCTGATGGTTCAGGATTTCTTGCTTTTTGGGGTTTCACACAAGTTTTAGGTTACTAAGGATAAGAATTCTAGTTAACACATAATTTTGTAGATAATATGTGCCGAAAAGTTTATATCACTAGTGAGAAAAATAATAATTTTGTCTAATTCAGAAGTTATCTAAAAGTTAGTTCAGATTACAGATTTGAAAAGGTTATTCATGAAATACCGTAGTAAGAAACCAGTAAGTAGTGGAGAAAGATGTGGAAAAGGTTTAGATAATAAAATATTCTTTAAAACCTGATAGAGAATTGGAGACATTTGGCTAATTAATGTTTTCAGTTAAAGCTCTTAGTCTTGATTAAAATTAAGTATTGTAAAGAAATGCAGCCAGGTTCAATGGCTCACGCCTGTAATCCCAGAACCTTTGAAGGCCGAGGTGGGCAGATCACGAGGTCAGGAGACTGAGACCATCCTGGCCAAAATGGTAAAACCCTGTCTCTACTGAAAATACAAAAATTAGCTGGGCGTGGTGGCCCGCACCTGTAGTCCCAGCTACTCGGGAGGCTGAGGCAGGAGAATTGCTTGAGCCCAGGAGGCGGAGGTTGCAGTGGGCCAAGATCACGCCACTGCACTCCAGCCTGGCAATAGAGGGAGACAGTGCCTCAAAAATAAAAAAATAAAAAAATTTTTAAAAAAGCATTAGCAGTTTGGCAATTCTTTAATATAGTTAAGCCTGAAGCCGGATTTAGTGTGGAGCCAAATTTCACATACATACATGCATTGCTTCACATTATGTTTACTGTTTTGCATGGATAGTGCTGGCACTGAAGTACTTATTGGTCATGTGCCTATAGTGAATTTCTTGATTGCACAGGATGTATAACGATATTAGTGAACTTAAGGAAACTGAATTGTGTAATAGTAACCAAATATTCATTATGTGGGTTTTTTGGGGCCCTGGGTAACACTGTAGCCTCCAGGATAGACTCAGTAGGAAAATTTATGGTTCGTTTTCTGTTTCTTTGTGCTTCTAGTTTTCATTTGTTTGCTGTTTATTCTCCTCTGAGCTTTGCTCGTGTATGCATATATATAAAACCAGGATTTTTTAAAGTTCCTAAGTGGAAGGCTTTTATTTGGTTCTGTGGGTATTTTGTTTCCTATGGGTTTCTAGAAAGTCATCATTTGTCCCATTCATCTGGAATTCCTAGGCTACCTTTGTTGGGCCTACAGGAATTAATGGAGCACACCAGCTTTTTAATCTTAAACTAACTTTTTTGGAGTTTAGGCTTCCTGATACTTTAAGTGTCTTGATTATACTTTTGTAAATAGAATTTGAGTCATATTTCTCACTCTGCCTAATTTCTCCAAAATTTGTAAACCATTTGTGAATATTCTTAACTCATGGGAATGTGTTTGTTTGCATTACAGTTGACTAGGGTCACTAGGGTTGCTTAGGGAGAAAGAGCCCAGAAATCTGGCATGCCATCAAAAGGGTAAGAATTTATTAATAGTTAGACTCTGGCCTCTCTCTCTCTCTGTGCAAACTGGTTAAATGAAAAGTAAATGTCACTGTTTATCTCCTCTATAAAGTTTTAATTAATACAAAAGGAATTCTGAGGCTGGTTGTAAGCTGTAGTGAATCTGGTGTGCTTTGTGTGTCTTCCTGTGTTGTTCTGTCATAAAGAGGGGTACCTTAGGATAAACTGTGTGTGTAGGGCCCCAAAAGCCCACTATTCAAGATGGCCCAGCAAATTGGTCAGTCATGTCCTTGGGAGCTTGACCTTGTAACTATGTGGCTGTACTTTCTCTTTTCACAATGGTGGCCCGGTGTAGGGTTCAATTCCTGGCTCAGGGAATGAATCCTTTATGTTCCACCTGTGTATTTATATGTGTTGTGTGTATAATATAAAAGAGCTTTAATTAACTGGTTAATTAAGAGCTTAAATCAAATATTTTGTCAGAAAAGCAAAAAGTGTAATGCCTTTCATTTAGTTCATGTGACTTAAGCAATCTCTGGGAAATAAAGACAGTTTTAAAGAGTATTGGTAAAATAAAAGTATCTTCACAAATGTAAACATTCGGTCTAAATTATGCAGGTCAGATATTACGTTTGCTAAATGCTTTAAGGTCACAAACTGCTTCTTTGACTTTTAAAAATTTCTTAATTTATTCTGGAGCATTAGATTCTAGATAAATCTTGGGGACATGTGAAATTAGCCATGCCCTCTAGCTATGCAAAGAAGGTTTTATATAAGAAAGGATCTTGTATGATAAATTCTTGTCCTAAAGTAAAATAACTGCTAGTTTAAAAGAGGGATGTTTAGGACAAGTCAGAAAGTCCAAGCATGTAATAGATGGTCTGTGTGAGTCATGAAAGAATTTATGAAAAAGAATTTATGCAAGAAATGTTGTACAATTTAATGGTGATTAGGCCTCCTAAATGCTTTGTAAATGCCACTATGACTCTTAACTGTACAATTTGCCTGTTTTACAGCTAGGTAGGGCCTGGGACACATGGAGTTAGATGCTAGAATGAGTCAGACTTTATCTGCATTTCTTTCTGGGTTCTAGGCTCCTCCACACCTAGTACTTAATTAAAACCCCAAACTTATCAAGGTTTTCACCAAAAGTAAAAGTCACTAAGAGTTAACATTGTAACATGTAACTGAGACTACTGAAGAAACAGTTTTACATGCAAGGTGTGTAAGAAAAGTGAAAGGTGTTGTTCGTAAAAGACTGTAAGAAAGCATGGGAATGTACATTTTTGCCTAGTTTAAAGGGTTAAAAAACAGAAATAACCAAATTTCCTTGTATAAAGCAGCTAACACAAGTAGAACAAGAATGAACTAAATAAGAAAATACTTTTTGTCAGATTTTCCTGTTAAACCAGCTAATACTGAAATTGTTTAGATATACATTTTGAAGGGACTCCACGATCTAAGTCAAATTACCTTATGATAACCCATCAGTTACTAGTGCTATGCAGCTAATTTGGAGAAACAACTGGCATTCAAGAGGATATAAGTCTAATATTAATTAAGCATGGACTCACTGAGAACCAGGATGGTCACCTTGTCCTTTCCAAGTCCTTAAAGCTTTTATTATTAAAAGTTCTGCATTCGATGACTCATCGCAGAAAAGCTAAAATGATCCAAACTGAATATACTGGTGTGGTGACTTACAAATTACTGAAATAGTTTATAACCAATGTTTGGGCCCATATTCCTAGGAAAACAATCAAAGCTTCAGGTACATTTGGTCACCTGATGGGCCATCTAAACATTTTATGAAGGGATTTCATTCAATTGTTATTTTCAATGCATGTTTTCTGGTTGTATAAAAGCTCTCCTATGCAAGAAGGCTCATGTTATAAAACTAAGTCATTATACCACGGTGTATTTTCACCAGGTAGAGAAAGTTTTTCATGGTTCGCTGAGGACAATCAACCCCTTCACAATCTAGAACCTAAAGATTAGATCTTCTGAGAACATCAGAGAAAGATTGCCCTTGCCATCCGCATTGCAGCAAAATTTTGGAACCCTGAACTTTGGGTTCATAATCTCACAGCTGAGGAGGGTCCCTCCACACTCTTGGAGCTGTACACCCACAGGAACCCTTAAGATAAAGCTAACCAAGGAAGTCTCTCCCCAGAAGAACATGGCATCCTTGATGTGAACAGCTTTTCCCAAGATCACAGATCAAGACTTCTACTATTATGAAACTCTTATCTTTGAATATTTTTGTTTATGCCTCTAAGAACAACAGAAATGAAAAGGGGGTTTGTTATATGCACTTATGGGGTACACTTTTATTTGTGAAGGATTTTGCTGCCAGTCTCATATATGAATAACCTTATACTTTGACAGATAAAATATGAAGGTCCAATGCAGGTGAGAAACTTTAATGGTACACACACTGCCTCATAATCAGTCAGAAACAGAACATTGGTTCACTCCTCTTAACCCATATCACGAGTTAAAGAGAACATTGCTAGGAGGCATTCAATCTTCTAGAAGGGCATCATTTGTTAGGTCCTTTTTCCATGGCCCTTTTCCATTGCAAAAGAAGCAATAATTAGAAATGCTTCCCTCTCGATAGGCTGTATAACAGATTCTTCTGTAAAGGCTACAGTTACACAACAGACTTTAAATTCCCTTGTTAAAGTTATGATAGAAATGGCTGAACAGAGGAGCTGCTGGCACTTGTGGCCTATGGAGAAATACATCAAATGAAAAGTATAGAGATTCATTGTAGGGCATTAACAAAAAGACTGCTTGGTTAAATGAGTAGGCTCTTTAGCTCATTCTTTGATCTATTTGATTCTAGGTGGTTTGGTTTATGGGAACCCCGGGTAAGAAGCATACTCCAAACTCTTGGAATTATCCTCCCGATAGTCATAATAATGGTCTTGGTCAGGCGTAGTGGCTCATACCTGTAATCCCAGCACTTTGGGAGGCCGAGGCAGGCAGATCACCTGAAGTCAGGAGTTTGAGACCAGCCTGGCCAACATGATTAAACCCTGTCTCTACTAAAAATACAAAATTAGCCAGGCGTGGTGGCACACACCTGTAATCCCAGCTGCTCAGGAGGCTGAGATGGCAGAATCACTTGAACCCGGGAGGCGGAGGTTGCAGTCAGCCAAGATCGCACCACTGCACTCTAGCCTGGGCGAAAAAAGCAAAACTCTGTCTCAAAATAATAATAATAATAATAATAACAACAACAACAACAATAATAGTTTTCCTTGTGCACTGTATTCTCTTAAAGGTTTTAAATGCTTGCACACAGCCATCTCTAGAATGTCAAATGGTCTGTCTTCAACTGGAATGACAAGAGCTGAAAGAAATGTGTGAACATGAGGACACCATATCCTATGAATCACACTCTGAGACCAGAAACCCAAAATGAAGGTAACTGAGAGAGGTGCTAAGGCCCTAAGTTTTGGTCACACCTAAGTGAGAATGTGACCAAAAGGGGGAATTTTTTAAAACAAAATTATGGGAGGCCATTGTTTTGGACTGAACTCATGCACTAGGCCCCAACAAACCAAACCAAATCAAACCAAAATGGAGTCGCTTGCATTAAGACATTAAGGAAACACATAGATCCTAGAACAGACTAGGTTTTGTTTTTCTCCTACAAATCTCTAAAAAACATTCCTGGCAGCATAGGTATCCACTCCCTGAAGTTACCATCAAATCTTTTAACTAAATTCATTTCCTCTCGCCTAGAAACCATCAAGCTTCAGATGATCATGCAACAAAGGTTCCAGCCAGTTCTAGACACTACTCCTGGTCATCAAGAAGCTATCCTGCCTCCACTAGACAGAGGGGGGCGCGAGTTCCGTGATTCCCAATAGGTAGGGACTATGCCCCAAGCCAGCATGAAGCAGTTACAGAAGACAGATCATCGGTCTCTCTGCCTCCATAAAGATTTATGGGGATCACATCTTTCTGGGGGGGAATGAAGCAAAATAGGGTCTGGAGGCAGGGACATAAGGCTAATTCACGCTGACTTCTGAGAACTAAATCAAATGGAAACACTTCACCTATGAAGTATCCTCTCCATTTACATAGCATGTACAGTAAGCAAGTGACTTGACTTTACCCTCTTCATTTACATAGGGGGTACACCAAGTAATCAACGGAAACCTCTAGAGGGTATGTAAACGCCAGAAAATTCTGTAACGGGGCTCTTAAGCTTGGCCCACTCCCACCCTGTGGGGTGTACTTTCGTTTTCAATAAATCTCTGTTTGTTGCTTCATTCTTTCTTTGCTTTGTTGATGTGTTTTATGTGTCTTTCCTTGCTTTGTTTGTGCTTTCTTTGTTTAAGAAGCCAAGAACCTGGACACCCATCAACTGATAACACTTCTGGATTTTTAGGGAGGCTTCCTTACTTAGGCATGGTTGATTAAATCACTGGCCCTTGGTGATAAACTCAACCTCAAGTCCCTCTCCTCTTCCTGAGACTGGGGGTAGGGCTGAAAGTTCCAACTCTGAACAAAGGGCTGGCTCCCTCCCCGCAGCCAGCACTCCATCCTGTGGCCATCTAGATGGTCCAAAAAAATCACCTCATTAACATAAGGTGGGGTGTGTGAAAGGTGTTTATTATAAATAACAAAAGACTGCCTTTGACCTTTAGTGCTCTGAAGCTGTTCTTGAGCTGCTTCAGGAACCCAGGACAAAAGGCCATATATTTAGTCCCATAGGAAATAATAGGCTTAAAGGAGATGAGCCTGGAATCTTAGATGGAAATCAAAATATATTCATCTTAGTAATACAGGTCACAAATGCCAAGGGGCCAGGCAGCTAATGAATGAATGATGACAATAGGTGCTAGGCTGTTTTCTATTGTGATCAAGCATAAACTCCTCTTAATTACACTGTCTTTAAAATAAATGTCTGTGGGTAGCCCACTGGAATTGAAAATTGCAGTTTGTGTGTGTTTTTTAAATCAATTGTGGTATTAAAGGAAAGGATAAATCCTTAAGAAAACAAACTAGGGGATTTAACTGACCACAATTTCTTCTGAAGTGGATGCTCTGAGGTTTGCACATCTCATTCTGCATTATCATGCTGGCCTGGGGGAATGTGTACTCTTCAGACAACAAGCTTTTAAGAGACACAAACAAACCCAAGTGTCTGAGGAAGGGTGCACAGGATGCTGACAGGCTTTGAGGCCATCTATATATGATAAATGAGAGATTTTTCTAGCCTGGAGAGGAAACAAACAATTGGGGCAGTCTTACTAGGTAAGTGAAGGGGCAATGCTTCTCTTAAGTGTTTTCTCTTGGCAGAGGAGCTGAAATCCCATACCACGTGGCCTGAGGGTGACCCATATTAAGTATAAAATTTGTCTGAAGCCTCTATTAATTAAGTTCTGTAAACTATTTGAATTTTGCATTATATGCCTAATAAAACCATGTGTTTATTAATATAAAATAACGTACTTTCTACCCATCTTCACCAAAATTGCTGTGTTAGGAATACGAATCGTTAAACTTTATTGAGTACCTACTATGTGCCAGATACTGCTCTAAGTGAGTTTCACAACAACTTTATGGGGGGGGGTACTTAATTATCGTACCCATTTTACAGATAAGAAAACTAAGACAGAGAGATGTTATGTCACAGAGCTTAAGGGGCAGAGTCAGGATATGAAGTCAGAAAATCTAATATCAGAGCCTGTGCCCTTCACCACTCCACCACAGCACTCTTCAAACTTCCACTGGTGCTCCAAAAGCCCAGGACAAGAGTTCAACATTGGACCTCAAATTAAGTAGTAACTTATACAGCTTAACTGTTCACACTGTAAAACAATATCAGTGCTCAGAATCATTTTCACACGCTACGCAAGATCTAAAATCAAGGTCAATTACTATGCAATTTCCCAATATAAACTAAGATTATTTTTTTCAAAAGATACTCAGCAACTACAGGTTGAAAGGTGAATCAGGGCAACCATTTGACTGAATTTTTAAAATTATATAGTCACCCCTCAGTACCTGTGGGGGATTGGCTCCAAGACCCACCAAGGATACCAAAATCCATGGATGCTCAACTCCCTGGCAAAAAATGGCATAATATTTGCATATAACCTGTGCACATCCTGCCATATACTTTAAATCATCTCTATATTACTTATAATATCTAACACAATGTAAGTAATGTGTAAATAGTTGTTACACCATATTGTTTTGATTTGTACTATTTTTATTATCATATTGTTATTTTTTATTTTTTCTTAATTTTTTTTTTATCTGAGGTTGGTTGAATCTGTGGATGTGGAACCCGCGGATCCAGAGGGCCGACTATAGTTCCATTTAAGCCCCAGAATCAATAGGCCAGCATGGTAATCAGACCTTCAGGGGTCTCTGATTTTGGTTAATGATCATGAATCTTGTGGGATCAAATGTTGTTGGTAGTGCTACTGTCAGTGACATGGTTTTCTGGAATTGTGAGTTTCTGAACAAAACAAAGAGCAGTTGTCCCTCAGGATCCATGGGAGATTTGTTCCAGGACCCTCTAAGCATACCAAAATCTACAGATGCTCAAGTCCCATATATAAAATGGTGTAGTATTTGCATATAATCTATACACATCCTCGTAGGTGTTTTAAATGATCTCAAGATTACTTAAAATATTTGACACTGTACATTGTAAACACTATGTAAATATTTGTTACACTGTATAGTTTAGGAAATAATGACAAGAAGAAAAAATCCATACATGTTCAGTGCCAACTCTGAGCACAGGGCTGGTTCCCCTGGCAGTCAGCACACCATCCTGTAGCCAAAAATTTTCCCTAATTCCCTAAATACTTTCGATCTGGCGTTGGTTGAATCCAGGGGAGCAGAACCCACTGGAATGGAATCCGTGGATATGGAGGCCTGACTGTACTTTTAGTGGCTGTACCAAACCCAGCAAGCTCCTCATGAAAAATCAACTATCCACTGTTCCTCCTCAGGCATCAACAGTTCATCAACATTAAAGGCACTGTGAATAAAGGTGACTATGACCTTGATTTTGCTTTCTCTAAAATAATTCCAACCTTTTACAAAAATTAACCCTAAATGGGTCATGGCTGTAAAATTTAAGCTTTTAGAAAAAAAGTGTAGGAAAAATCTTAGGGATCTGAGGCTAGTCAAAGCATTCTCAGACTTGACCATAAAAGCATGATCCACAAATGTAAAAACTGATAAACCGGAACTCAGCAAAATTTAAAACTTGCTCTGCAAAAAACCCTAAGAAGATGAGAAGACAAGCTACAGACCTAAAGAAAAACATTTGCAAAGCACATGACTAGTACCTAGAATATACAAAGGACTCCCAAAACTCAACATTAAAAACCAAAAATTGAATTACAAAATGGATCACAGACATTTCACCGAAGAGGATATAAAGATGGCAAATAATCACACAGAAAGATGCTGAACCATATTAGACATTACAGAAATAAGAATTAAAACTACAGTGAACTACCACTACAAGAAGAGCTAAAAATGATTCCAAATGCTGGGAAGGATGCTGAGAAACTAGACCTCTCTTACACTGCTGGTGAGAATGTAAAATTGCACATCCTGTTTGGAAAACAATTTGTGGTTATCTTTAAAAACTAAATATGCAACTGTCATATGACCCAGCAACTGTGCACCTGGGCATTTACTCCAGAAAAATGGAGACTTATTCACATAAAAACCTGTACCTGATGTCCTTCAGTAAATGAATGGTTAAACAACCTGTGGTCCATCCATACCATGAAATACTACTCAGCAATAAAAAATGAAAGCACGATTGATACACGCAACAACTTGGATGGTTCTCAAGAGAAGTATATTGAGGGGAAAAAAGCCAATCTCAGAAGGCTGCATATTGTATGATTCCACTCTTGAAATGATGACATTAAAGAATGGAGAAGAGAGTAGTGCTTGCCAGCTGTTAGGGAGGCCACTCTCACTTGGTGGGAAGGACTATAAGGGGTGACGTAAGGGACACTTATGATGATGGAACTGGTGGAGGACACGCTACCCTACATACATGATAAAGTTGCACAGAATTAACTATACACACACATAAATGAATAAAAGTAAAACGGGAAATCTGAATAAGCTGGTGAATTGTGTTGGTGTCAATATCCTGGCTGTGATATTACACGATTGTTTTGTAAGATGCTACCATTAGGGCAAAGTGGGTAAAGACTATATAGTATCTCTCTGTATTAATTCTATTATTATTCACTGCTTATGAATCCATAGTCATCTCAAAATAGTTTAATAAAAAAATTTCAGACATCAGTCTTTTGATTCCTAGCATTAATATGTATAGGATTTCATTAGTATCAATTAAAATATAAATAAAATATACTTGAATTTTGATTTTAAAGGTCTCTAGACCTAAAACTGAACAGAACGGTATCTAAAAATGTTAAGAGTATTTTCTTACAGAATATTTAGAGACAGGGTCTCACTATGTTGCCCAGGCTGGATAGCGGTGGCTATTCACAAAAGTGCAAGCATAGCACACGACAGCTTCAAATTCCTTAGCTCAAATGATCCTCCTGCCTCAGTCTCTCCAGCAGCTGAACCACAGGCGCATGCCACTGCACTCAGCTGAAATACGAAGAACAGTACACTGTCTACTCATTAGAAAACATTCTCCCATCACTTAATTTTGAAATTATCAAAGAACAAGCTTCTAGTAATTTAATCTTTGTTTTTATGTGACAAAAAATGCCACCACTTTTTAGGACGTTTTCTTTAGATAAAGTCTATGTTTAAATTCAGAATACAAAAAAAATCTATTTTCATGGTCAATATTAAAAGTAAAAAAATTACTAGTTTTCTTAATATGATGTGGCTACTATATAGACTAATAGACTGGAAAGTCAATAGTGGGCCTTCCCCTAATTCAACAATAGGTTCAAATCTGACCATAGCCCAAGAGGATACTTAATCTATTTTGCTCCATTAATGAAGATGCAGTGACACTTGAAGCAGACGTTGAGGCACTCCAAACCAAGGCTGTCTTCCAAGATTCTGGTTCCCTCCACCAATCAAAACTGCATGAATTTTGACAGAAAAAAATAAAATGGGTCTGGTTAGACAAGAGCACCTCCCTCCCCTATTAAAAGAAGGGGGCAGATATCTTCCAACAGCATGCCGTGTGCCAGTATCTTCCCTTTAGTTCCATTCTTCACCCTCCTCAGTGCCCCAGCAGGCTCCAGGAGATTTGGAGTAGGAGAGGCGGAAGGCAGGTTGGACTTTCAAGCTCCAGCAACTGCCAGCTCTCACCTTCAGGGCTAAAGCGGGTGCTGGTGGTTACTGGCCCTGTCCTCAAAACAATGGTGCTCAAACGGTGCTATGCACTTGACAGGTTTATGAAAGCAGACTGCAGGGCCCTACCCTAGGAGTTTCCCATAACATAGTTCTGGGGTGGGGCCCAATAATTTGTATTTCTAACAAGTTTCCAGGTTACTTCTGAGACAGTGAGAACACAAATTCTGTCACATGTTTGTAAATTGTCTTCCTATTAAACTCTTGTCTTAGGACTCTGAAACAGGCCAGACTTTTTTTTGGCATGAAGGAAAACCCTGGCAATCAACTTATAGATAAAAGACTTAATGCTTAAAAGCATTTTTCTGTCAAAGTAATATACTGGTAACAGCCTGATGATACAGGAGCTAGAAATTATTTAGACAGATAGTGAGGGTAAGAGAGTCCTCAGCAAAGCTTCCCTTTTAATAAAAAGCAGCCCCCAAATCATTTCTTTTCTAACAAAAAACGGGCTGAAAAATCAAGCTGCAAGCATAGATATGCAAGCTAAAAGCCTGCATAGGTGAATGCTGGCAGCTATGCCAATAGGAAAGGGCTACCTGGGGACTAGACACAGATAAGAATGTAACAACGAGGAAGCCTGCTGCAATTGGTTAAATCCAAGATGGCCAAAAACTTGACCGAATGCATACTCTTGGCTGCACTATGCCCCTATTACCATAAAACTTCCCTGGGGAAACCTCCCACTCCCTGCCACGTACCTGAAGCCATGACAGTTCCAGATTAACCACATTTAGTCAAGAAAAGGGTGGCACCCTTATTCGGGGAACTGCCCGCCCATTTCCTGTAAACCTTCTCCTTTTATTATAGAATACTTTGTGCCTTCATCATGCCTATCTGTGTAGTGAGCCTGGACCACATTACATGCCTCTTTTGAGCATATCCACGCTCCTCTTTTGAGTGTGTACTTGCACTCTGCAACAAACCTACATTTTCACTGTGGTCTCCCTTTCAAATTCTTTTGTGCAGAGAAGAACCTGACCTGGCCTACTGGCAACAGTATCTTTCTCAAGGAGCTCTATTATGTGACCACTCCAAAGAAAAACCTTTTTTTTTTTTTTTTTAAACATAGCACAGATTAACGCTGGACATTAGAATCATAACGTGTTCATACTAGAAAAAAATCTCGGAGATAATTTAGAGATAATTCTCAAACTGCAGCATCAGAATTCCCTGGAAGGCTTATTAGAACACAAATGGCTGGGCCCACTTCCAGAGATTCTGATTTAGTGGGTCTGGGGAGGGCCCAAGAATTGAACCAGGGACTATACTTTGAGAACCACTGTGCAATCTACTTGATTTATTGATGAGGAATCTGAGCTCCTTAGGTTTTTATCATATTATGCTAATGCTAAGCATTTTTTTAAAATAAATGGAAACTCTCTAATGTATCAATATGAATGATACTTTTCTACACTTAGTTGCTAAATTATGACTGTATGTTTTAAGTGGTACTTCAGAATGAAATATTTCACAGAAAGGTTTTCCTTAGTCTTCCCCTTTTCCAGTCTCTGTCTTGTCCCTTTTCCATCTGCCCCCACAAACCCACCACCAGTGGCAGGGCAGCCTTTAGGAACTGTCTATAGATGGGATACCGTCCAGATTTTACTGAACTCTTAAATTCTGTACGCAGACAAGGTGTGATTTTTCAATAGATAAAATGAGATTATCTATCTACCTCAGATAGTAGCATACTCAAAAATTTGCAAAAATTAACTGGCTTATATGTGAAAACACCTATAGAACCCAAGTAGGAGGACATCGGTATGTCTTTATTTATTAACCTTGAAAGGTTCCTTCCAGCCTCTGGGCCTTGACACAATGTTTCCCCTTCCGCTCACTTTCCCTTTTGTTTTAGACTTAAATACGACTTTCTTTGGCAGGGGTAGGTCCTCTGGTGATATTCCGTCTTCCAGTTCTGGTGCCTTGTCTTACAGAATGTGTCACAATTACACTTTAACAATCTGTGCAATGATCTGTATGATTTACTAGACTGTAAATTCTGTTAAGACTTGTCTGCTTGGTTCTTCCCCAGCTCCTGGCACAGCATTTGATACACAGTAGGTACTTGTATTTGTGGGATACATTCCTAGCTGAAGATTAATTTAGTAGTGTATATGTCTCAATCCTAAAATCAGTACCAAAGTATATTTTAGTACCATTTTGATCTCAAAAAACTTTAAAAATACCATGTAATATTTTAAGTTCTGAATTTTAAATTATAATAAAAATGTAGTATCAAAAAACTATAAACAGTAGTATCCATAGGAGTGATTAAGTTCTGAGCTCATTCAGTCTTTACCATATTATACATCTGACAACGTACTTGACAGAAGCAACACACATTGAAGTACCATCTTAAAATGGTTGTGGTAGAGTACAAATTAAAACTACCCTGGAAGACCAAAATCCCTTAAATTATCAGGGCAAGAACTATAAGGAACTCAAAAGCCTTCAGTTAGCTTCCTTTCTTTCAGCATTCTTTTTGCTGTGATGACTAAGGTCTGAAATACAATTTGTCTACCCAGCGCCATCTCCTTTTCTGCCAGGTACAGCTGAACTAAGTTGGGCTAACAAGGCAGAAGATGGGCTCCAAACTGTGCTGCATCTGTCTTTCTGGTGGCCCTCTTTATTACACCAAGGTCCCCAGACACTACCTGCAGGCCCAGAACAGTGCCTACTGCCCAGAACAGTGCCTACTGCCAACTAGAGCATAAACTGCTCGTTCTCTCCACCACCAAGTGCTTTACGGGCCAGGACACAGCCTCCTGGGCAGTGGTCCTTGACCTTGGAATCTGACCTTGACACTGACATCACTGGATCATTAGGAAAAATCCATGAGCCTTCGAATCCCTGGAGACCAGCTAAATCAGAATTGCTACAGTGGGGCTGGGGCATTTTTCCAGTGATAAAGTCTTTTTCTACTCAAGAAATAAACTCAATTCTGATTGAGTCAGGGTTTCATGAATTAAGCTTCCTACTTACCCCAAATTATTTCACTTATATGTTGTAAGATGTTCCCATTTTTGTGAGTTTTGTATGGTTAACTAAGTGAATGGGAAATGAAGTATATCTGTTAAAACCTAATCAATATGAACTTGTTAAAAATACTCCACAATCTAAACTGTTTTTACATCAATGAAAAGTTTGTTTCAACACCAGAGGATAAAAAACAAATTAACAAAAAGTTATAAAAATTAGCAAATCTGATAGCACCAATTCAATAAAGCAATTTAAAATTATCTAGTAGCACATTCTGTGAAACTTTGACAACATGATGTTACTTGGTTATGATATAATCATGTACTTCAATCATTTGAAAAATTGTTGTTTAACTCAAAGGCAGGATTTTAAACGAAAAACAAATGGCCAGAAATACAAAGAACTAGGAATTAGGAGACAACTCTGTTTCTAGGCTCTTCACCAACAAGTTCTTAGGCCCCCATCTCTCTACTTAACCATCATTTAGCAAACTTAACCATCATTTAGCATATGAATTCCACGGGTGCTGAGTCTGCTATAAGAATGAATATATTCTCCACAACAATTTACATATTTATTCACCTCTCTCTGCCTCTTTTTCCTTCTTTTTGGAGTTCAAAACTTCTTGAGTCTATAATTAGTAAATGTTATAAAACTGAACGTGTATATTATATGTGAACTGTTAAAAAACAAAATTTGAGGCTGGGCACAGTGGCTCACACCTGTAATCCCAGCACTCTGGGAGGCCGAGGTGGGTGGATCACCTGAGGTCAGAGGTTTGAGACCAGCCTGGCCAACGTGGTAAAACCCCACCTCCACTAAAAATACAAAAATTAGCTGGGTGTGGTGGAGCACACCTGTAGTCCCAGGTACTGGGGAGGCTGGGGCAGGAGAACTGGTTGAACTTGGGAGGTGGAGGTTGCAGTGAGCCAAGATCGCACCACTGTACTCCAGCCTAGGCGATAGCGTGACACTCTGTCTCAAAAACAAAAACAAAATTTGAACAAATTTAAAGATGTAATTGGCTTTTATTAGCAATTCATGAATCTGGCAGCATCTCAACTGAAAATTTAGAAAAGGTGTTCTGATTAGCTGAGCAGAGGTGGGCTGAAGAGGGTTGAAGAAGCAAAAAGAGAATAAAAGACAGACTGGTCATTTCAAAGTTACTTTCCTTATAGAGACAAAATGGAAGAGAGACTTTTTTATCACGCTGGCTCAGGTAAGCCAGGCCCCCTTGACTCCTTGCTGTGTATCTTCCGGATTTTTTGACAACTGGCCCATTTCTAAGTTGTTTGATTATGTGGCAGCTAGCACCAGCAACTCCATTCTGATTTGGCCTGGTCTGTTGGGCCTAGTGCAGGAGTTTAATCTAAAACAATGGCTTCCTATACATTTCATTTAACAATACTAATAAAATACCGCTTTTATTTTTTACATTGGAGTCCTGCTTTTAAGAAAAAAAAAAACAGGGAGAAATCATGGTAGAATTGAAAGACCGAAAGCTACTAAAAATTGATACCATTTAATAGTCCTGAATAAGTTGTTTCTAATTATAATTCAGCTACCAATTTCAAGGAGAAATGGAAATTTATAAAGTTGAAATTATGAAATATGATTGCTGGGAGGTACAAAGGGACAAAAATTAAAAAGCTGAATCTTCACTGCCACTACTGCACTTCTACCCTGGATAACTGCAACCGATCCCTTCCAAAGTGGTTGTATCCTGGCCCACCCTACACCCACTTCCTTCTGAAAAACCAATTCACTTTCCTTAGGATAGAGTCCAAACTCCTAAACAAGGCTTACAAAGGCCCTTCAAGATCTGACTCTTGGCATCTTCTCACCTTTATGCCCCACGTCCCAGTCTCATTACCAGTCATTCTTACCTCTATGCCCCACCCCCTAGTCTCATTACCAGTCATTTTCCCACCACTCTGCTTCAGCTACCCTAGCCTTCTTTCTGGCAGTTCCTGTAAAGAGCAAAGCATATTCTGGCATCAGAGGCTTTGCATTTCTAATTCTCTCTGCTGGCAAAATCCTTTCCCTAGACCTTGGCACGGCTGGCTATTTGTCATTCAGATCGCTGCTCAAATGTCACTTCCTCAGAGACCTTTCCTGTCTTTCTTAGTTCGTTTCCTTTTGCTTACAAAATAATTTCTAAAACTCGGTAGTTTATAAAGAAAAGCAATTTATTGTCTACAGTTTTGGAGGCTGGGAAGTCTAAGACTGACGGACTACATCTGGTGTCAGGAGGCAGCGCTGCAAAGTATCACGTGGTCAGGGGGCTGAGCAGGCTCACGTGTTGTCAAGTCTCTCCTTAAAAAGCCACTAGTTCTACCTCCATGATAACCCATTAACCCATGAATAGATTAATCCACTCATGAAGACAGAACCTTCATGATCCAACCACCTCTTAAAGACTCTACCTCTCAGTACTGCCACATTGGGGATTAAATTTCAGCATGAGTTTTGGAGGGGACAGATATTCACACCATAGCACTACCATCATGTCCTGGTCAAAATCGATCCCACCATTCTGCTTGATTTTCCTCATATAATCCATCCCTATCTGATAATTTTGTGTATGTCTCCCCGAAATCACTATCTTGTTCACTGTTGTCTCCCCAAGGACTAGAACTGTGGCCAGTAAACACTTGCTAGATGAATATAAAGTGCTTAATAAACATGCCTTGATCAGTTTATCTCGCATTCTCTCCACGCCCCCTCTCCATTCATTCACAGGAACCCGCCAACGTTGCTATCCTTTCAGGAAAGTCCTTGGACCGGCATCGCCATCCCAAAGAGAGGCCCTTCTTCCATTCTAGGGGAGGCACTGCCAGCCTGGAAGCTACCGGGGTCTCAGGGACCAACAGCCACGCCAAGACCGGGCATTTGCGTCTGAGAAGCGTTGAACAGGGGCGGAGAGACAGGGCACCCCTTTCCTTGCTTCGTGGAGCCTGCCGCCCTCCCAACCTTAAGCCCTGAACCAGTCCCTCATTTGGCCGCACTCGTGCCTCCCCTGCTGCCAGCTCAGCGGCCGCTCCCGGTTACCTGCCTGGGATCTGGCTCAGGCGAACACTCTTCACACCGCCATTCGAGGGAACACAAATGCTCCCTCTGGGCCACCGTAGTTCACAGAAAGTACACGCTGTCCCCTCCCTCCGCATGCGCAGAGACCGCGTTCGGCGTATAGTGTCTCTTAGCAACGGCTTTGAGTCCCTCCGCCAGGGGCGGAGCCTCGGAAGCCACCACGGGGAAGCTGTAGGGGGAAGTGAGTGAGGCCAATCGGAGACGAATCTCTGCCTCGTTCGGCACGCCTCCCTTAACTGTCGCGAATGCAGAGGCAACTTTACGGCAGGTAGAGGGTGGGGGCTGCTGGGGATAAGGAGGAGAGAAGGAAGCAACCAACCAACCAAGTCGCCCCCACTCCCCCCACCCCCACCCATCCCGGACTTGGTTTACGGCTCCAGGCTCAGGCTCCAGTGCGGCCGCTGATTGGTTGCTGAAGGCTTGGTCCCATCCCAGTGACCCCAAAGTGCTGGAGGGAGGGGGCGGGGGTGGCCCAGTGCAAAGTGCATCCCGAAAGCCCCCTGTCCGGAGATCCCACGACTGGCACTTCGGGCCCCGTATGACCTGGGACCTCGCCGTCCCGAGACCTCCTGGGTCCCTCCGTAGCTGGAAGCCTCCGGCCCGGAGCGCGGCAGCCCCCTACTCCGAGCCCTGGACCGGGACTGCCCCCCCACCCGAGCCGGGACTTCCTCCCTGCCTCCCTGCACCCCTGCCCCAAGGCTGCCCGGCGGCCGGGATCGCCACCTCCTGCTTGCTCGTCTGTTCGGATGCTCGCCGGGCTGGGGCCGTGAGGGACCGAGGAGGTTCAGGAACGCCAGGGTCCGGCCCTGCCTGGGGTATTTCTTCAATGGAGAAGTTGGTGAGTGTAGAGAAGGCTGAAAGGAGGAAGAGAAGCAGCAGCTGAGGAGACAGGTAAAGTCCTTTACCTCTCCCGAGGGGAAGAGGGCTGGCTGAGGAAGGAGGGAGGAAAATCTCTGCTTTTTCTTGCCTGCTCTTGCCACTCTCCAGCCCCTTTCCTGAGCTCCCCCTTCAGAACCCCCTCCTCCTCACCCCTGAGGCACTACACCACTCACTGGTTTCTGTTTTTCTAGGTTTGAGCTGGCTGAAGAAGACGCGAAAGCAGGAAGGGGTCTGCCCACCTATCAGAGAAGCAGAAGGCACAGCGCCTCTGATCTGACCAGCATCGTCTATAAAGGTAATGAGCCAGCCCTCCCCTCCCCCACTGTTTATTCCTGGCCCCTACCTCATTAAGCAGTGGTTTATTTTCAGGGTGGTTGCCTGGGAATGCAACCTTTCCTAATCCCCCCACCCCCAGTTTCCCAGGAAAAATAAAAACATTACCCGTGCCTGATCCTTAACATTTTATAACTTCTCTACCCAGGAACGTATTTTCCCACTTTCTCTCTGTACAGTGTGTTTCTGTGTTTTTCATTATCTTTTGGTATACTGTGCCATTTACTCTGCTCTGAGGCTTTGAGACCTTTTTGTAGCTACCCTCCTCCCTTCCTTACTCTCATAGGAATTCCTCAGTTCCTTGTTAATTGCTTGTTAATTCTGAACGACTTTCCTTTTTAATTAAACCACAATTTACTGTTTTCCCCCTTATTCTTTCCTATCACCTTTCTTCTACCAGCATCAGAAAAACCTTTTGAGTTATCGAACTGACATCGATTTGGTAGAGAAAGGTAAATTATTGGCCTGAGATTTATGAGTTTCAGAAAATAATTTGATTTTATTTGCTACTAGAAAGCCAACCTGTGTACCTTAAGAGTGTGAATGATATGAAGGCAACATTATTACCCTGAAGCACTTAGGCGTAATTAACTCTTTGGGCTTTCTGTGTGTTTGTGTGTGACAAATGTGGATGGGCTTTGAAACTTAAAAATATACAATGTTTGTTACACCTCAGATTTTCTAGAAGAGCTTTTAAAAATTTACACAATATCTTATTAATCGTTTGACTCAGGAATTTAAAAACAAAGGAACCTTTTGGTGTGGTTACATATCTGGGTCTTAATTTTAGCACTCTATAAAAAAGATTTCTCTTTCAAAAACCTTTACATAGAGTTTGCTAGATTGAAATTTAGGCATCTAATTCATGTGATCACATTTCTGCTGCCATATTTTGTTGTTGCTTCTGAAAATGCACTGAAAGTAAACTTAGGACATTAGTGTAATTCCTAAAAAGGGGATATAAGCATGAAAATTATACAAGGTTTAATTACAAAATTAGCCAAATGAATGACTTTTCTAACATCCAGTAGCAAAAGTATAAAGTGACTTGTTAATCTGAGTTATTTTAATATCCCAGATTGTTTAGGGAATTTTTGTTACAAGGAAGTACTTAAAATAGCAGAAGTTGATATTTTTGATTTCCTATGTTCCACTGGACTTTCTGCCTTCCACAAAAAGAAATTAGCATCTTTACTGATTCTGTTAATTCTCAAGACATAGCTAAAGACGTTTTTAAGGATATCTGAGGTATACATATTCTTGAGACATGGAACTGTATGCCAAAAGAAGAGATTCTAGGGAATAGGATTTAGAATCAGTATCTACCAATGACTGTTCCCTGATGAATACTTAGGGCAGCTTTTGTATGTATATGTGGGGAATCAGGAGTACTTGACTACGTCATTTCAGTAAAAGCTAAGCAGAAATCTTTAAAGGCTAATTTTTATTCTGTAAATATGGAAGTTGCCAGGGAGATGGCCTAATGATTGCTTCAGAACTTTTAAAAAATGCTAAAATATTTGAAGTATGTTTTAAAGATCAAAATGAAGTGCTGGGTTTTGTATTCAAGCCTCTCAGTTAAATATTTTTTCAGCTTTAGATTTAACTCTAGGATGCTTTCATTTCTAAGAAGTAGTTTCACCTGAGATGGTAAGGGAGCGAGTCTGTGGCTAGTCCAGCATATAAGGTAAGAGAGGAGAAGGCTTTACTCTGACTCTCAGCCAGTTCATTCTCATTGCTTAAATAGTATTTCATGGATCATCTCATCTTTTAATGGTTTTTCTAAGATTAAGGAATATATATATAAATTGTCAACATCTGTCATGTTTCTGATATCAGAATGATTGAGAGTGTTTTGTCTAGATTATACCAGACATTTAGAATATTTAATTTGGGTATTTATTTACCAACATGGCTAGTTAGGTAGCTTAAATTTTTTAACCTGGCAGTTAGCTTTGTATTAATTCTATTGCTAATCATGTGGCTTAAAAAAAGTCCTGTTTATTTGGTCACCAAATAATAGATTTATAATCATGTAGGGCGAATAATTGATTTTAATTGAAGATATACAATGATGCATCTTTAGTATACTGTGGCCAGTACTTACATTCTTTACACATAAAGTGATGTCATTTACAATTATTTAATACTGTGACACATACAATATCTCTTTAATTCATGTTTAACTTTGGTGACACAGAGATACATCCCATTCCTAAAAGGTCTAAAGCCAGATATCATTTATATTGGCATATCTGTTACCTGACTTGCAGCCTTCCATTTCATAATCAACTGAATGCACTTCTTATGTAGGATGATTGTTTCCTTTCTTGCAAACTTTCTAGGAACTGACACATGAGGCTACAAAGATGGTGTTGGCAGACCTGGGTTAATAGGATAATATTGACAGGACCTCATCGTTATAATACTTGTGATTTAAGCTTTGAGTTGGGTCTGGATAAGTGAATTCTAAAATTTCTTCTGTTGCTTCATCCACACTTTATGAAAGTTACTGGTTTCTCTGCTGGAATTTATGTGAGTCATGGATAAGTTGTGCATGGTAATAAACCCTTATGTTATATGGAGGCCCAGTAATTTGGAGGAAGTACTAATGCCTTTATTTGTTTTGGAACATAACCACTATGCTATATTTTGTTGAGTGTTATTAAAATAACACTTCTACTTTATTTTGGGTTCCAGGCTCCTGATCCTATCAGTAGAGCTTGTGAACAGGCGTCTCAGCCATGTTCTCCATTTTGGTAGGGCCGTGTAGTGTTTTTGCATCCATCTTCCCTCTTAGATCTTGTGAATGTGAACCATTGAAGGATTTTTTTTTTTCCCTCAGATCCAGTGTCATTGGAGTTGCCGATTGCATTTATTTTCTTAGCAGCATGTATTTTTGTTTACTTTGCAAAGAGATGCTTATTTCTTTCTTTGAGTAGCAAGCCAATATCTTGTTTCTAAGTTTATGTGACATCGGAAAGCACAGTTCAGTTTACATCACTTGATCAAAACTGTGTGGACTTTTAATGATAATAATATGCAAAAAGTCATTAATGTCTAATCATTTATGCCGAAGGAAATTTGGGAAATATGGTTAAATTTGGTGAAGGTTTTGTAACTTTGGACGGGTCTTAAGCATATTTTGTTTTATGTTTATTTTATTCTTCACTCTGTTCTATCAGTATAGACTTTTAACTATGTGAAGCAAGAAGTTTTGGGTTTAAATGAACTTCACTTGGCATCTATATGGAAATTAGATAGTAATGTATTTGAATTTCTAAATTAGTAGTTTTTAATATGGTCAGTAGTATTAAAGCTTGGAGCCTAGATTGTTTTATTTTGACCCCGAGTGGAAAAGAAAGTCTTCCTTGTTTGTATGTTTTTTTTTTCCTTCTGACTGAAACCTAGAATGGAATTTCTCAAGATCATACCCTCAGAGTATCAGTAGCTCCTGAGTCCACAAAAGCTTAACTGAACATACATAACTTAGAAAATTACCTCCTGGCCAGGCACAATGGCTCACACCTGTAATCCCAGCACTTTGGGAGGCTAAGGCGGGTGGATCACGAGGTCAAGAGATTGAGATCATCCTGGCCGACATGGTGAAACCTCGTCTCTACTAAAAACACAAGAATTAGCCGGGCGTGGTGGCTCGCGACTGTAGTCCCAGCTACTCGGGAGGCTGAGGCAGGAGAATTGCTTGAACCCTGAAGGCAGAGGTTGCAGTGAGCCAGGATCACACCACTGCATTCCAGCCTGGCAATAGAGCGAGCCTCTGTCTCAAAAAAAAAACACAGAAAATTACTTCCTTTGCTATATTCATTTTTTATTTTATAGGTGACTTCTGTGAGCTATCAGTTTTTTAGTAAACTCCCTGAGGGAAAATAGGCTTTCTTCCGTTCTCATCTCTGGACTTCCTCTGTCGTTTTTTAATAGACCTCTTTCCCGCTGGATATTGTGTTTGCTTTTCAGCTCCATGGTCTTTTCTTCATTTATACACATGTGACTAGCCCTACTCTGTCAGGTGCAGCTCTCATAAAGTAACACCAAGAGGAAATTACTTGTTCATGCTTTTGACTATTTGGGGGTCTTTTATAATAACTTATTGTCTGTCATAATTCAAAGCAGTGCACTGACAGGGATCATGTGTGCATGACTTGTGTGTATGTTTTTTTCTGGTAAACACTGATGCACTAGTACATGCAGGGAGTACTTTTTTTGGTTTAAACCTGTGGGTATTGTTTATAGCACTTGGTATTTTCAGAAAAGAGAAAAATAATCTTAAAATGTCTGGGATTTTTAAAAATTCATTTTAAATATGCAGAACTCTATTGTAATACCACCTGGAGGTGCTGCCTATGGCCTGATCCTATCACTGTGCCAAGTAGGTGTGAAGCATTCCGTAGACATTTGTTTGTTTGACTGAAGGAGCTCATATGGAATTATCACAAGTTGCTACTGCCTGTGCATCTTTCTTGTGGGGAGAAATAGTTTTGCTACTTCATCTTCTACCACCAGGCCTTCTCTTGGTATTATTAATAAATTAACACCATTTCCTATTCTGCTCAGCTCTCATGCCCTCTTCCCTGTCACTTCCGGCTGCCTCCGTGGATGTGGAGATGGGTAGTTGGAAGCCAGCAACAACCACAGGAATTCTTACAGGCTTGAAGCTATATTGAGTCATTTTTACTTCTTCTGGGAAGCAAGGGGTGCTGAGGACACACTTAGAAGTGAGATGTCCAGTAATGTTCACTCTTGAAATGTAGACGTAGCTCATGTGAAAAGTGGTGGCATATTCATTGGTGGCAATGTGTGAGGCTCATCATTGGAGATGTTGATTTGCATTTTAAAATAAAATTTATTATAGGAAAGCTTTGGATTTACAGAAAAATTACAAAGGCAGTATAGAGTTCCTAGATGCTCGACACTCAGTTCCTCCTATTAACGTCTTATGTTAACATATATGTTTGTCACCATCTTGAGGAGGGACTATCTATACAAATTATTTGGAATTCTGAACAACAGATGTGTTTCTCCCCCTCTTTATTTATCCAGTCAGTTATTTGTATCAGTGTGAACTCTTGGTATCTGCTTCGTACTTTGTCATTTGGTACTATTTTAAGTATTGCTCCAGTTGTTCCCTCTTTGGCTATTGAGGGATCTTTCAGTTGGCTCCTGTGTCCCTTTGACTTCCCCCATCGTGATGTCTTTCTTTGAGCACCTCCTTGCTTTCTGGCACCGTGCAATGTTCCAGTCTTGGAATCAGCCATTTGTATAAGGATCTTTTTGCATGTTTCACAGCTTGTTTCGTAGGATTTGTTCTGATCCTGTCTCCCTCATTTATTTAGAAATAATAATAGAATTTTAAAACAAACTTTATTTCCAAGGGCAAGTTGGCAAACTCTTTACCTTCCTTGAAGAAGTTTGACAAGGAAAAGTAGATGAGAATAGAGGAAAAGAGAGAAGTGACTATACCAATTTGGATTGGTTGAAAATTCTGTGTGCAGCTGGCAGGACATACAACTGCCACATGCCAGGTTGCTAAGTTGTCTGACCTTTTCTTGTCTGAAGGTTTAAGTGATGCTCACCCACCATCAGGGGATGGGGTAGTAGTTCTCCCAATACGTAATTCCTAGAGTTTTGTGTGGAAGTCACTTTGTGTCCTTAACGTTGATGGATTAACAGAGCTGGAATTTAATTGACCAGAAGAATGATCCCTTTTCTTTTAATTGTAGAGAGAGTTTATTCAGAATTCAAGTGGGGAACCTGGCAAGGCTGTTGTTAATGTTTTATCTAGTTTGGTGTATGCATAAAAGAATAACAATTTCAAAGTGATTGACTTGATGCCTTTAGGGCATGTGAAGAAAAAGCATTTAAAGACGCAGTCTCCTTTTAGTTGTCATAGATTTTATTTTAACCCAGGCCACCTACTATATTTAATGCACACATATTCTCATTTAAGTCCTGTTTAGAAAGTGCAGGTGACTAATGGTGTCAGTTAAAAAGTAATTCAGATAAAGCAAGTCTGAAACTGTATTCTCAATAGAGGAAAATGAAGAATCTATGCTTGCATCCAAATTCCAAATATATGATTTATTATTTTTTTTATTTGCTCTTTTTCAAATAGCATTTTGGGGGAAAAATCCTGAAACTAAATCGTTATTTTCTGTAAGAGTTGATCTGAGTTCTTTCTCTGCTCTACAGATTTATTGTAAAGCCCTGAAGTTTAAATTCATCAAAAGATAGACTGTGCAGACAGCTATGATTATTATTTTAAGGAATTTTCCTATGATTGTTATTTTTATTTGTTTTTAGGTCAAGAAGGCTATTTTGCTCTGCAGGCTGGACATACTTTGAAGCCCCTCCCCACGATGCTGTATGTGCACAATGGTTATTAGGCAATCTATACATCAGGAGAAGGGACACTCTTCCATAAGGTGAGTTGACTCAGGGTTATTGGTCATCTGTGTTGTTCTGGGGGAAAACTCATTTAACTTTTTTACTTCTCTCTCAAATCGGTTAAAGTGTACTAAATACACCACTCACTAAAGAAAACCCAGGTTTGTTTGGATATTGTTTCAGTCTTTTTCTTGCATGGTAGACCTCATTTTAAGTGCCAACATAATCACTTTGTTAAAAAGAAAATCTGTTAAGGATGATTGTGAACATAGTAAGTTTCCATTAGTTCCTTCGAATGGTCTTCAGCATTTTCTGTTATAACTGAGAATAAGCAAAAACCTATTCTGAAAGGATTCTCATTTTAACATTTCTGAGAAGGGACAATTTTTGTGAAGGAATTGAGAGAAGAAATAAGAGGCGATCTTGTGGCGGGGTGTGGTGGCTCAAGCCTGTAATCCCAGCACTTTGGGAGTGCACATCACGAGGTTAGGAGATCAAGACCATCCTGGCTAACACGGTGAAACCCCATCTCTACTAAAAATACAAAAAAATTAGCGGGTGTGATGGCGGGCACCTGTAGTCCCAGCTACTTGGGAGGCTGAGGCAGGAGAATGGCGTGAACCTGGGAGGCGGAGCTTGCAGTGAGCCGAGATTGCGCCACTGCACTCCAGCCTGGGGGACAGAGCAAGACTCTGTCTCAAAAAAAAAAAAAAAAAAGAGGCAATCTTCTATGAGGAAATAGCTATTTGTAGAAGTAGCTTGATATTTTTAAAGTTGAGCACTTAGTCATGATACTTGTGAGTAGGTAATGACACCATTTCCTATGTATAAAACAACATAGGATATTTGTATTCTTAAGTTGTAACAATTTGACTTAAGTTAGGCCTAAGTCTATAATAAGTTTTGCAAGATACAGTCTATAATAAGTTTTGCCTTTGTACAGTCTATAATAAGTTTTGCAAGATAAATGATTGTTGGTAGCAAGATTATCCTGAGATGTCTAACCTACATATGAGAACAGAAATGTCTTTAAAGGGCTTTATCACACTTTAAAAAATTGTTAGAAACAGAGGCTGCTAGTTAAGAGATGAGTCTAATCTATTCCTTCCAGTTAGCACACCTAGAGTTGCTTTCCAGAAGCGTGTTAGTTTAGTTTGCTGTATGTAGTTAAAAACTTAAAAACACACTAAAAATGTTTTTGTATGCATGCGTAAGATGCAACTTTTTACCATTTCACTTTGGACTGTTCCTGTTTCCATAAAGGAGGTCTCATTTTACTTTCTTTAATTTTTGAGACAGGGTCTTGCTTTGTATCCCAGGCTGGAGTGCAGTGGCACAATCACAGCTCACTGCAGCCTCGATCCAGGCTCAAGTGATCCTCCTGCTTCTACCCGCCGAGTAGCTGGGACTACAGGTGCACACTACTATGCCTGGCTAATTTTTGTATTTTGTATTTTTTTGTAGAAACAGGGTCTCACTGTGTTGTCCAGGTTGGTCTCGAACTCCTGGGTTCAAGTAATCCCTTCTGCCTTGGCCTCCCAAGGTGCTGGGATTACAGACGTGAGCCACTGTGCCTGGCCAGATATTTCATTCTATATTGGGTTTTAGTACAGTCCTCTTTTCTGACCTATTAGAGAGTATGAGAATTCACTGTACTACTTTTCCTTTCAGTAATTTTATCATGTGGTTAATCACCAGATTGTTTAGATTCTTTTTTTTTTTTTTCTGTGACAGAATTTCACTCTGTTACCCAGTCTGGAGTGCAGCGGTACAATCTCAGCTCGCTGAAACCTCCACCTCCCGGGTTCAAGCAATTCTTGTGCCTCAGCCACCCAAATAGCTGAGATTACAGGCATGTGCCACCACACCCAGCTAATTTTTGTGTTTTTGGTAGAGACTGGGTTTCACCGTGTTGTCCAGGCTGGTCTCGAACTCCTGGCCTCAAGTGAGCCGCCTGCCTTGGCCTTCCAGAGTGCTAGGATTATAGGCATGAGCCACTGTGCCTGGCCTGATTGTTTAGATTCTTAAGGTTTTAAAATATATTGTATCATCTTGCTAGTTTGTTTGTTTGTTTGTTTTTTTGAGATAGGGTCTTGTTCTATGGTCCAGACTGGAGTGCAGTGGTGCTGTCATGGCTCACTGCAGCTTTGATCTCCTGGGTTCAGGTAATCCTCCCACCTCAGCTTCCTGAGTTGCTGGGACTATAGGTGTGCACCACCACACCCGGCTAGTAGTATACACTGTCATTAGTAAGGTTTACTGATTTGGCAAATGGAATGTTCTGTGATATTTAATGGACACAGTATCAGGAACCAGCTATTCTAAATTTTACATTTTCTACCTTCTCTTCTTAAAGGCTGATCCCTGTGACCTAATGAATCCTTTGTAAAAAGTGGACTCAGCTAGGATGTTACACCATCATTGTCGAAGGAACCCTGAACTCCAGGAAGAGTTGCAGATTCAGGCTGCAGTGGCTGCTGGAGATGTCCACACAGTGCGAAAGATGTTAGAACAAGGCTATTCTCCAAATGGCCGAGATGCTAATGGCTGGACTCTGCTTCATTTCTCTGCAGCAAGAGGAAAGGAAAGATGTGTTCGGGTTTTTCTAGAACACGGAGGTGAGTTTTGTAGAAGCAAATCTTTTTCCCCAAGGAGAAGCATAAATTATTTTTAGTTTAAAATGTGTCTATGTGTAATTTCTAATGCTTCTCTTCTGTTAATACTCAACATTTTATTCTCTCTCCTTTGTGAAGATTTGCTATAAGTGTGCCTTTTTGTTTAAAACCAGATTGTTTAAAAGATCAGTTTTATGAATGGATTCTTTTCCCTGAAACTGTAGTTTCTGTACAGCCAGGTTTGCCCAGGTTATTTCAGCTAAGCAGCCTTTCTTCAGGTTGTCCAGTTGCTTTTGTTTCAGAAGCAGAAGTGGCTGTGGTATACTCATAATTAGAGAATTACACAAGTTTCCCCTGTTGATTATTGCTCAAGCATATAGACCGAGCACCAGTCCTTTAAACATCATGGCCTAATGATACCCTATCCTTATCTTTTTGTTTTAGATGCTTTCCTTTGTTATTTTAGAGCACTTGTTTTTTCCAGAAACTGTACATAGTTTGTAGGTATACTGTAAGAAGATTGCTTATCTGAGATCTAATTTTGTATAAATATATGCAATTGGAAACTATATTTGACATATTAATGTTTTTGCTTCAAAAAACTGTCCATTCCCACGGTTTTTAAACCAATAATTGTCCAAAACTAATTTCTCCAGTTGAATTTCAACCTACTTTATTTTCCTAGAGATGGATTTCATATATATTTGATCATGTATACCCATATTATCTCTGTAAATTATGGTTGAAAGCAGCTTGGTTGGGGACTCAAATTACATACATGCCATTCTAGGGCTTTAATTGCTCATTAGAAGTGATTTAGTTTCCTTGCTAAGGTGCACTTTGTTACAAAACTAGCCAAGCTTACTTGCATTTTGAGGTGCAGAAAAATGTTGGAAGTTCTAGAATTCTTATGAGGGTCACGTGAATAATATGAATACAAAGGCTAACAGGATGGACTGATTGCAAGGCGTGCTAACACTGAGACTAGGAGTAGCTGCATGGCCCAGGGGCCCTGAAATGGGAACTATATGCCTGAAATAGTTGACCATTGTCAAAACCCAGAAATTCTCTGGCCTGTGCTTACTTTGTAGCTTGTCTTCCATATAATTTCGCCTTATAACACAAAAACCTCAGTTCTGAAGTTGATGAAAGGGAAATAGAAGTGGAATGCCAGGAAAAAGATATGTAAAAAGTAAAAGGTGGGTGTAAAGTCAGAACGGTTAAAATTTTATGCAGGGTTTCATGACATTTAAGACCAAGATCAGGGCTCACAATGTTTATTCCACCTAGTCCTGTTGCTTTTCACTTCTGCCAGCCTCACTTTAAAAAAAGTTAATAAAAAATATTCTGTTATTCAAGTAATACATGAATATTGTCTCTTTCAAACAAAGCAAATCTTCAGTTAAATTACAAATAAAGCCAAAGCCCCCTTTGACTAACCCTGATCCTTGTCCGTCTGCCTCTGTGTGGATGTAACTGGGTATACATTTGGTTTAGTGCTTACCCTTCTAGAGTATTTCCTAACACTATTACATGAACTCATAGAAATTCAGTCATATGGCCAGGCACAGTAGCTCACGCCTGTAATCCTAGCACTTTGGGAGGCCAAGGTGAGTGGATTGCCTGAGGTCAGGAGTTCGAGATCAGCCTGGCCAAAGTGGCGAAACCCCATTTCTACTAAAAATAAAAATTTAGCTGGGCATGGTGGTGGACGTCTGTGATCCCAGTTACTCAGGAGACTGAGGCAGGCGAATCGCCTGAACCTGGTGGGTGGAGGTTGCAGTGAGCCGAGATCATGCCACTGCACTCCTGTCTGGGCAAAACTGCAAAACTCTGTCTCAAAAAAAAAAAAAAAAGAAAAATTCTATGGTATTATGTTGTGTGTGGTTTTTGAACATCAATAATATACTGACTGTGTAATTCTACAACTGTTGTTTTTTATACAACTGTGTGACTTAAAGACTTTTTTAATAACAGGGGTCTGCAAACTTGTTCTGTAAAAGGCCAGATAGTAAACATGTTAGACTTTGTATGCCATACTGGCTTTTGTAACTACCCAGCTCTGCTGTCATAGCATGGAGGCAGCCACAGATAGTATGTAAATTAATGGGTGTGGCGGTGTTCCAATAAAACTTTATCAAAACCAATGTGGGGTGAAAAAAAGAAAAAACCAGTGAGGGGCTTAGAGGCTGTAGCAGGGGTGTCCAATCTTTTGGCTTCCCTGGGCCACATTGGAAGAAGAATTGTCTTGAGTCACGAATAAAATGTACTAACACTAACAATAGCTGATGAGCTAAAAAAAAAAAAAAAGCAAAACATTCTCATAATATTTCAAGAAAGTTTATGAATTTGTGTTAGGCTGCATTCAAAGCTGTCCTGGGCTGCAGGTTGACCAGCTTGGGCTAAAGTTTCTGAATCTTTCTGTATATGTGTATGTATCTGGTTACATGCAGCATAAGGACATTTTGCTCAATCATGGACCCCATTTACAGTGGTGGTCCCATAAAATTATAAGACCATGTTTTACTATACCTTTTCTATGGTTAGGTACACAAATACCATTGTATTACAGTTGCCTACAGTATTCAGTACAGTAACATGTTGTACAGGCTTGTGGCCTAGGAATAGTAGGCTATATGATATAACCTGGGTGTGTAGTACGCTGTGCCATCTAGGTTCGTGTGAGTGCATTTTATGATGTTCACCCAAGAGCGATATCACCTAACAACCTAGTCCTCAGAATGTATCCCTGTTGTTAAGCAGTATATGACTGTATATCTATATGTATTTTAAGAGCTTTATTGAGATACAATTCAAATGCCATAGAATTCGCTCATTTAAAGTGTACAGTTAATGGCTTTTGGCATATTCGTAGAGTTGGATATTCATCACCACAGTCAATTTTAAAACATTTTCATTATCCCCAAAGAAACTTTCTGTCGGTTCTATTAATACATATTGATTCACTCTTTTCAGCTATTGATAAGTATGGATATACTATCGTTGTTTATTCTCTTTTATTTTTTGAGAATGGCTGAAATGTTTATAGCAGGAGATTTTGTTTTTTAAAAGGTAGTGCATACATACATGGTTAAAAAGCAAATTAAAGCTGCTATAGACTGATCAATGAGGGACAAATCTCTAACTTTTAGCCCCAGTCCCTTACTCTTCTTCCTAGAGGCCATATCTTTTGCTGGTTTCTTTTGTACCATCCAGAGATAGTCTATGCATGTAGGCAGAAATATTTTTCCATTTTCTACCTTGTAGCCAACTCCCTTTTTTAAACGTTCTGTTCCACCTCTTGATTTTTTCACATGACAGTTAATTTAATGATAGTTCCTTATCTGCATAGGACTCTGTCTCAGATTCCATCGTATAGATGTAATTTATTTACACTTACTTTCTATTGTCGGACATTTTACGTTTTCATTTTTCTGCTACTGGAAACATCACAGAGAATGTCCTTGACTGATCATATTACATTATGTGAGAATTTATTTCTTGACTAAGTGCTAGAAGTGCATTTGCCAAGTCAAAACATTTTTTATGGATATTGGCAAGTTGTCCTCCAAAGAGATTGTCATCATTTTATGTTCTTACTGACAGGGCAGGATAGTGCCTATTCACCTGCCTTTGTTAGTGATGTACTACCAGATGGTTTTCTCCTTCCTGGTGTGATATGCCTGCCTCTCTCTCTCTTTTTTTTTTTTTTCTTTGAAAAAATGACATGAGTAACAAACATTGAAAGACTGGGCTTTTTGTCTTATTGATTTGTTGGGATTGTTCATATATTCTCCTTTGTTAATATGTTGCAATATTCTCTCTGTTTTTGTAGTTTGTTTTTCACATTCTTGTTTTTGTTGTTGGGCAAAAGTCTACATTTTAATGTAGGTGAATTATGGTTTTCTTTAGCCTTATAGTTTGTGCCCTTTGTGTCTTGTTTAGGAAATATACTGCAGGGTCATTATTTGCCTTTATTTTCTTCTAAAATGTTTTATGACATTTAGGTTTTTAATCTGTTCAGAATTGGATTTGGTGTATATGAGGTAGCCTGGTAAAGTTTCACTTTTTTCCCATAAAGATAGCCTAAATCATGCCTTCTTTCTTCATTACCGTGCACTGCTAGGTCAGATATAAGAGTTTCATATATGTGTGGTTCCATTTCTGAGTTTTTATTTAAAACAACAAATATTTTGGATAAGCCCTATATTTGTTTTTATATAGCACCTCTTACCTGATACCCTTTTCCTAGTAGAATAAGAGATTTAGAGAGTGTTTCACCTAGTGTATTATGAACCGACTTAGAAAAATTAGTAGAAGAAAACACCTACTGCCCCACTTGCTTATGGCCACTTGTGGTGCTTAGGTGTGCTCTAGTCCTGGCTTGTGACCTCTAGACCAGTGTAGCCAAGTGTGTTTAACCTCTGCACTCCCATGGCTCATAGACATCATCAGCATAGCACAAGCTGCGTTCATATTCTCACTACGGTGTTCATTCTAGCAAACGACACCACAGCCTCTGATTGCCATGCCAGAAATCTAGAAACCATCCTTGGTACCTTTTCTTTACCTCCAATATGACTGATGGCTAAGTCTTATTGATTCTGCTTCCTAAAAAGTTGTCAGATCTTTTCACTTCCTTTCCCTGGAGATGCTACCCATTCTTGGGCCAGGAAACATTCCTCACCAGGACTGTTACAGTGGTCTCTTCCATCCCTGCTTCTAGTCTTGCCCCCTCCCAATCTGTCTGCAAATAATGTGACCTGTTAAAATGGAAATAAAAATATTTCCTTTTAAAAATCCATAATTGGGCCAGGCGCGGTGGCTCAAGCCTGTAGTCCCAGCACTTTGGGAGGCCGAGACGGGCGGATCACGAGGTCAGGAGATCGAGACCATCCTGGCTAACACCGTGAAACCCCATCTCTACTAAAAAATACAAAAAACTAGCCGGGCGAGGTGGCGGGTGCCTGTAGTCCCAGCTACTCGGGAGGCTGAGGCAGGAGAATGGCGTAAACCCGGGAGGCGGAGCTTGCAGTGAGCTGAGATCCGGCCACTGCACTCCAGCCTGGGCGACAGAGCGAGACTCCGTCTCAAAAAAAAAAAAAATTCCACAATTGGTTTCCCATTTCTCTTACGATGATATTGAAAGTTTATAATGTGATCCACATGGTCCTGCAATGCCTGGCTCCTCTTACCTTTCCAGCTGCAGCTTTGAGCCACAGTCCCTCTGCGTTCTTTCAGAGTCACTGAGTGCAAAGGTTTTGGCCTGGGACCCTCTTGGATCACTCTTCTGCTCACTCTCCACCCCTGCCCCATCATGTTGCTCTGCCTGCTTCTCTCTCAGCTCTCGCTGATCATTTTCTCAGGAAAACCTTCTCTTACCAGCCAGACCAGGTCACCTAGAATCCTTATATATATCCTTGCTATGTGATACTATTGTTCCCTGTGTAACGTTATCCTTCTGTTATGTGATATTATTGTTCCCTGTACTTTTTATTATTACAGCTGTCATGAGCACAATGAATTGTTTTATAGATCTTTATTTACTGTCTGTATCTCCGATTAGTCTAAAGCTTCTTGAGGGTAGAACCCATATCTGTTTTGCTTCCATCAAGAAAGAGAGCGAAAACTAACACCAATTATCTAAAGTTTTATTATTATTCCTCAGTTTTACAGAGACAAGACTAATCTTTGCTTTTATCAAAAAAGATTGGAAATGGGCTGCCTTTTGGTGGGATTAGGAAGTCGCTTGAATACATCATACATCCCCCACCTCCCACAGGCTCTCCCTGTGTCACCCAGGCTGTGCAGTGGCACACCCAGGAGTGCAGTGGCATAATCATAGCTCACCGCAGCCTCTACCTCCTGGGCTCAAGCAGTCCTCCCGCCTCAGCTATACCTGTTACTTGCAAAACAAGGTAGTTTATCTTTACTTTCCCTTTCCCTTTCCTTTCCTTTTGAGATGGAGTCTCGGTCTGTCACCCAGGCTGGAGTGCAGTGGTGTGATCTTGGCTCACTGCAACCTCCACCTCCCAAGTTCAAGCGATTCTCCTGCCTTAGCCTTCTGA
Organism: Trachypithecus francoisi; assembly: GCF_009764315.1. Taxonomy (NCBI): domain Eukaryota; kingdom Metazoa; phylum Chordata; class Mammalia; order Primates; family Cercopithecidae; genus Trachypithecus; species Trachypithecus francoisi. The sequence continues at coordinate 88,102,490 of NW_022681468.1, read as the reverse complement.
GTAGCTGGGACTACGGGCGTGTGCACACCCGGCTAATTTTTTTTTTTTTTTTTTTTTTAGTAGAGATGGGGTTTCACCATGTTGGCTAGGCTAGTCCCGAACTCCTGATCCCAGGTGATCCGCCCACCTCAGCCCCCCAAAGTACTGGAATTACAGGCATGAGCTACGGCACCCGGCCTCAAAACAATGTAATTTCTTTAAAACTTTGTGAACTCCAGTCAGATTGGCTCTTCCTGTTAGTAGCTTATTTTGTGGTGGATAGTAAACCAACAGGAAGTCAAAGATCTCAATAGGGAACAGTGAGTGGAAAAGCTCATAAGAAACAAGACTTGACTTTTCACCCTCCCTCACCTTCTCACCCTGCTGTGTGTGTGTGTGTGTGTGTGTGTGTGTAGAGACAGAAAGAAAGAACAATAATTCATATATATAGATAGACAAGGTGGCCAGTTGATCCCTTAAAAACTATGTATTCAGCAAATATTAATTGAGCACCTAATAGATGCCAGGCCCAGGGCTGGGCCCCAAGTTGCAGAAATGAGCAAATATGGGGCTCTCCTTCTAGTACTTCATCATCTGCTGGGGGACAGAGTTATAGCCAGCATTTATTGAGGGTTTAGTATATGCCAAATTCCTCACAGCTCTTTTAGGATAGTAAGTATTATCAGTTTTTACATTAAAAATTCTATGCTGCAGAAGAGTAAGTAATTCACCCAAGGTCATTACTTCATAAGCAGTGGAGCTGGGATTCAAACCGTTGGTCTTACCTATAATTCTGTATTGCCCCTAAGAAAACAAGGTCCTCACTGTCTGCTGGGGTGGGTGGATGAGTGCAAGGAAGGCTTCCTAGATAAAGCAGGGTTGGAATGGAAATTTGGAAAGGTGAGGCAAGGATGGAGACTGGAAGGATGGAGGTGTGGAATTATTCCAACTCAGGGTACACTACATGTGACGGATTGAAGGAAAGAAGGAACACTTTTGGTTTTAGGAGCTGAAAAATGTTCAGTAGTATTGCAGCATATCCAGTAATTGTAGGAACATTGGTGAGGTGTCAAAACATTTGACAGAGGAATGGGAGAACAGATTCGTGCTTTAGTAATCTAGCTGGTTATAGTATGTGGACATATCAGAAGGGCGTAAACCCTAAGGCAAGAAAATTAGCTGGGATGTGAGGTGAGAGTGAAATAAATCAAGAATGACTGAGGTTTTGGCCTGAGGATTAGGAAGATTGTTGTTAATTGAAATGAAGGTTAGCAAAGGAACAGGAGTGAAGCTAGCCAGATGCAGTTTAATAAATGGGACATAAGTATCTAATACCAGTCACTCACCCAACTAGAAATTACTCAAATATATTGATGGGTCAGATTTTACTTGTGTTAAATTCAGATACCTGCCTGGTGAAACCATCGACCAGTGATCACACAGAGCTAGCCAAAATCAGAGAAAGAGGTTGCCTGTGACCATAGTTTGGGGAGAGCATTGTGACCACAGACAGCCTGGTGGGGAGCGACCACATGAAGCCACACTTGCTGATGCTTCTGGAGAAATCCAGTTTTGTTCAGAACATGAGCAAGTTTGAGTTGGGTAACTGACACTACCTATATTCCAAAAGGAAAACACAGTGTGGCTCTCTTTCTAGTTTAATGTAAGCCTGTGCTGTCCATAGCAGGTGTGGTTATTTAAATTTCAGCCAAGTTAATTAAAAAGTTCAGTTCCTCAGACACGCTAGCCATGTTTTAAATGTTACATGTGACGAGTGGCTGCCATATTGGAGAGCACAGTTGTCCTTTGGTATCTACAGAGGATTGGTTCCAGAACTACCCCCTCAGTGTAACAAAACCACAGATACTCGAATCCCTGGGAGAAAATGGCATAGTATTTGCATATAACCTACACGTATCTTCCGGTATACTTTAAAATCATCTTTAAACTACTTATAATACCTAACACACCGTAAACGCTGTGTAAGTAGTTGTTATACTGTATTGTTTTTTAAAAATGTATTTTTATTGTATTGTTATTTCTAATTTTTTAATCAAATTATTTTTCATCTGTGGTTTGTTGATGCTGTGCTAGGGAACACATGGATATGAATGACTGACAGTGGAACATCGGCCTGTGCATATAAGTGTTATTTTCCTGCTTTACTTTCAAGCATCCTGCTTCAAAATGATGAAAACTTAGGGTTTTACAATGGTCCAAAAATATTTGAGTTTTTAAACACAAATGGGATGCATATAATAGCACATCTGTACAAATCCTGGTAGTCTTTCTGACCAGGTTAGTGTACTGTTAGAATCATAATGGAAGAGTCTCTATTTTAACGGTGGAAATTGTAACAAACTCCTGATTGTCTTAATTTCCCAATTTTGAGTCTTCTAAAAACTCCAAGACCATGCTGGACGTTTCAAGAAAATAACGTTGAAGAGACAATGTCTTAGTGCATTTATTCATCTTCAGATTCAGTGTTTATACAAATTGGCCTGAGGGAAGTTGGCTAAAGATCTAGAAGCAGATCCCCAGAGGAACCTGAGAAAACCTCTCGATAAAGTAGGTAAAATCCTTTTGGTGAAACACAGGGAAAAAAGTGAGAGATAAGGGGGTAATCAAAGAAATCCACAGAAGAATGGTGAAAAATACTTTTAACGTTTCAAAAATGAAAGATTTTGCAAATGATAATTCCAAATGTTATGAAACTGGCACATTGATGGGAATTTACAAGAGTACATTTGAATAGCAGTTTAGTAGTATGTATTGAAGTCTTAAAAACAGTAGCTTCTCTTGCCAGTATAGAATTTATATTAACTCTATTCATTTAAATTAAGTTTAGTTAATAATTAGATTAAATACAATTCTTTTAACGTGGCCAGAGGAATCAGTCTTAAAAGCAGGAAATATATTCTATATAAAAGTTTCACCTTACTAAATGTCATGATGTATTGAAAAAAAGCCTACCTTTCATTGTATATAATTTTTCAAATGTAGGCATTCTCAACGCATATAGAGAAGCAATTAAGTAATTAGAGTATGGTTACAGCTACGTATAACTTTTTAAAAATGTGTAGAAGAAAAGCTGAAAGTCTATCATCAAAGTTGACAGTAGTTTTTAGGAAATGCTGTTCTTTTACCTTTGAGGAATTTTGCCACAGACAGTATATTTTTGTCATCATTTCATCTTTTAAATGAAAATAGACAATAATTATGAAATTAAATTGTTGGGCTTATAACATATAAAGATGAAATATATGACAGTAATTGCACAAAGAAAGGAGCTATATTGAAACAGTTTCTGTATACTTCTAGAATTCAGTTAATCCCAAAGTAAAAACAGGAATGAAGTAATAAAAGAGAATAATTGAAATCAGTGGAATTGAAAATGGGTAAATGACAGAGAAGATAGATGGAACTGAAAAGCAAAAAAGGATTCTTTGAAAAGATCAATTTTATTGATGAATCTTTGTCTAGAATGGTGGGGGAAAAAAAAAACAAGAGAAAAGATACATAACCAATATCAAGAGTGGAAGAGAGATTCCCTGTAGTACTGGAAATCCTAGCCAGAGCAGTCAAGCAAGAGAAAGGAATAAAAGGCATTCAAATTGGAAAAGAGGAAGTCAAATTGTCCCTCTTTGCTGATGATAATATGATCTATGTCTAGAAAAACCTAAAGACTTTACCTAAAAAACTCTTAGATCTGATAAATCAGTAAAGTTGCAGGATACAAAATCAACATACAAAAGTCAGTAGCATTTCTGTATACCAGTAATGAAACAGGCAAAAAAAGAAATCATGAAGGTATTCTCACTTATAATAGCTACCAAAAAAAAAAAAAAAAAAAAAACCTAGGCATAAATTTAACCAAGAAGACGAGAGATCTCTACAAGGAAAAGTACAAAGCACTGATGAAACAAATTGAAGAGGACACAAACAAATGGAAAGACATCCCATGCTCATGGATTGGAAGAATTAATGTTGTTAAAATGACTCTTCTGTCCAAGGCAATGTGTAGGTTCAAGGCAATTTCTATCAAAATACCAGCGTCACTTTTTGTGAATTAGAAACAACAATCCTAAAATTCATAAGGAACCAAAAAAGATCCCGAATAGCTGAAGCAATCCTGAGCAAAAGGGACAAAGCTGGAGACATCACACTATCTGACTTCAGAATATACTACAAGACTCTAGTAACCAAAACAGCATGGTATTGACCTAAAAACAGACACAGACCAATGGAACAGAGAATCCAGAAATCTGTGTATTTATAGCAAACTGATTTTCGACAAAGATAACAAGAACGTACATTGGGGGATGGACACCCTTTTCAGGTAAATGTTGCTGGGAAAACTGGATATCCATATGCGGAAGAGTAAAACCAGGCTCCTGTCTCTCACCATATGCAAAACAACACAAGATGGATGAAAAACATAAGCATAAGACCTGGAACCACAAATCTACTGGGAGAAAACAGGGAAAATGCTTCAGGACATTGGTTTAGGCAGAGATTTTATGGCTAAGACCTCAGAAACACAGACACCTAAAACATAGGCAAACGGGACTATATTTTAGAAACTGAAAAACCTCTATACAGCAAAAGGAACAATTGATAGAATGAAGAGACAACCTGTTGAATGGGAGAAAATATTTGCAAACTATTCATCTGACAAGGGAAATTGTAATATCCAGAATATGCAAGGAACTCAACAGTAAAAACAACAAATAATCCGATTAAAAAGTGGGCAGGTCAGGCGTGGTGGCCCACACCTGTAATCCCAGCACTTTGGGAGGCTGAGGCAGGTGGGTCACCTGAGGCCAGGAGTTCAAGACCAGCCTGGCCAACATGGTGAAACCCCATCTCTACTAAAAATATGAAAATTAGCTGGGCTCACGTGGTGGTGGGTGCCTGTAATCCCAGCTACTCGGGAGGCTGGGGCAGGAGAATTGCTTGAACCTGGGAGGCAGAGGTTGCAGTGAGCGGAAATGGCGCCACTGCACTCCAGCCTGGGTGACAAGAGCGAAATTCCATCTCAAAAAAACAAAAAAGTTAGCAAAGGACACAAATAGACATTTCTCGAAAGAAGGCATGCACGTGTCCAGCGGGTGTGTGAAAAATTGCTCAACATCATTAATCATTAGGGAAATGCAAATCAAAACCACAATGAGATGTCTTATCCCAGTTATAATGGCTACTATTAAAAAGACAAAAAATAACAGATGCCAGCGAAGAGGCAGAGAAAAGAAAACTCTTAATATGATGTTGGTGGGACTGTAAATTAGTACATCCACTGTGGAAAACTGGACATTTCTCAAAGAAACTAAAAATAGAAATACCATATAATCCAGCAGTCCCACTACTGAGTATCCAAAGGAAAAGAAATCAGTATGTCAAAGGAATACCTTCACTTGTGTGTTTATTACAGCACTATTCACAATAGCAAAGATTTGGAATCAACCTAAGTGTCCATCGTGTTATATATACACATAATAGAATAAAATTGGGCCGTAAAAAATGAGATCATTTGCAGCCACATAGATGACTGGAGGTCATTATGCGAGGTGAAATAAGCACATTACGTTCTCACTCATGTGGAAGCTAAAAAAGTTGGCCTCTCGGGAGTAAAGAATAGAATGATAGATAACAAGAGGCTGGGAAGGGTATGTTGGTGGTAGGAGGAGATGAAGACAGGTTGGTTAATGGGTACTATTTGTTAGAAGAAATAAGCTCTAACTTTCAATAGCAGAATAGGGTGACTATAGTTAGCAACAATGTATTATGTATCTCAGAGTAGCTGCAAGAGAAGACTTGAAATGTTCCCAGCTCATAGAAATGATAAATGCTCAAGGTGATGATGAATAATACAAGTACCCTGACTTGATCATTATACATTCTGTTCATGTAATAAATATTCCCATATACCCAATAAACATGTAAAATATTACATACCAATAAAAAAATTTAAAAAGAATGGAAAGGGGTATGTTTCTACAGATCCTCTAGACATCAAAAAGATAATAAGGAGTATAATGGGCACCTGTGTGCCATTAGGAAAAATGGACAGATTTCCTGATGCACATTGCTAAAACTGACCCAAGGAAAAAATAGATTAATAGCCTTATATCAGTTTAAGAAATCTAGCTAATCACTGAAACTTTTCACTGAGAACACTTTAGGCCCACCTGGCTTCTCATTGAATTATTTCAAATATTAAAGTATACATAAATAAGAATTCTACACAATAGTTTTGACAGAGGAGGGAACACCTCCAAGCTTGTTGTATGAGACTTGTGTAGCCCTGATACAGGCCAAACAAAGACCTTGGAAGAAAACTATAGGCCAGTATTTTTCATGACAATAGATACAAAAATTCTTAACAAAATATTGGCAAATTCAGTCTGTTGGTGTATAAAAAAAGGATATTATGCCCAAGTAGTATTTATTCCAGGAATGCAATATTTGTTTGACATCTGAAAATCAATAGGCTAAGTAATTTGTTACATTAGAATAAAACATAAATACCAAACAGTCATTTCAGTAGATTCAGAAAATGGGACAGTCTTAAATACCTTCATGAGAAAGACGGGAAACCAGAAGCAGAAGGTGATTTCCAAAGCAATGAAAAGCTACAGCTTCCCAGGTGGTGAACTACTGATTTCTTTCCTTTTAAGATCAGGAACCAAGGGAAGGGTCTCTGCTTTTGCCACTTTATTCAGCACTTTACTGTAGGTTCTAACCAGTGGAATGAGAGCAGAGCAGTAATCAAGGGTCATGAATTGGAAAGAAAGAAGTCAAACTGTCTTTATTTGCAGAGAAAATAATTGTACATGTAGACACTGGCAAGAAAACTACAGGCCGGGCGCGGTAGCTCACATCTGTAATCACAGCACTTTGGGAGGCCGAGGTGGGCGGATCAAGATGTCAGGAGATCAAGACCATCCTGGCTAACACAGTGAAACCCTGTCTCTACTAAAACTACAAAAAAAAAAAAAAAAAAAAAAAAGGCCGGCGTGGTGGCAGGCGCCTGGAGTCCCAGCTACTCGAGAGGCTGAGGCAGGAGAATGGTGTGAACCTGGGAGGTGGAGCTTGCAGTGAGCCGAGATCGTGCCACTGCACTCCAGCCTGGGTAGCAGAGCAAGACTCTGTCTCAAAAAAAAAGAAACCTACAAATGTGTACTAGAACTAAAAGTGATTTTGGGTAGATTATAGAATACACAAGTCAGTGTACAAAAATCAATTTTATTTCCATCAACAGTCATCATTTGGAAAATGGAATTTTACTCATTATACTAGCAACAAAGTTTAAAATATTTAAGAATTTAACAAAATGTATGTATGATGTATATAAGCTATAAAACATTGCTGAAGAGAATTAAGACCTAAATAGAGAATTATCCCATGTTTATGGTTTGGAAGAATCAATATTGTTTAGATCATTTTAGAGAGGTTGCTGTCCTTAGAGTCAGTGGAGTTCTAATCAAAATTCCAGCAGACTTGTTTGAAGAATTGACAAGCTGATTCTAAAATTTATTATCCCAAATATTAATAATTTTAAAGAAGGCTAGAGAACTTAAGCTACCTGCTATTAAAACTTACTGTTAGCTACAGTAGTCAAGACAGTGTAGGTTTGGTGTATGGAGAGACTTTTAGACCAATGGAACAAAACAGTTCAGAAATAGACCTACACTTTTATGGTAAATTGATTTTCAGCAGTGACACTAGGGTAAATCATTAAGAAAAGAGTCGTTTTAACAAATTGTGCTGGAACAAGTAGATATCTTTGTGGAAAGTACTCAACCTCAAACTTATGATATACCACACACAAAAATTAATTATGGGCCATTGATCTAAATGTGAGAGTTAAAAGTGCAAAATTCCTAGAAGAAAAAAGAAAATCTTTGTGACATTGCATTGGGCAAAGATTTTAAAAATAAGATATAAAACCACAAACTGTAAAATAAATAATGGGCTTCATCAAAATCAAGAGTCTTGCTCTTCAAAACATAATACAGAAAATGAAAAGGCAAGCAACAAACTAGGAGAAAATATTTACAAAACACATCTGACAAAAGGCTTGTATCCAGAATATACACAGAATTTGTACAACTCATTAATGAGGAGACAACCAATAAAAGTGGATAAAGGATGTGAACAGACAATTCACAAAACAAAGTATATGAATAAGTTCAGTATAGCTAGTTATTTGGGAAATGGAAAAGCCACGATTTTACCTGTCTAGAATGAGTGAAATTAAAATTACTAATGATACCAAGATGTAGAACAATTTGAACTCATCCATTGCTGGTGAGAATGTAAAATGGTATAGCCATTTAAAAAGCCACTTATAAAAGTTTAATGTGCATTTGACATATGACCCAGCAAGTCTCTCGTAGATATGAAACCCAAGTGAAATGAAAACACACACTCTGTCCCTCTCTCCTTCTCTCTCATATATTAATTCATGGTAGCATTATTCAAATAGCCTCAAATTGGTAATAACTCAAATGTCCATCTTCTCATAAATGGATTAAAAAAACTATATAGTATACAGTACTATCCAGCAATACAAAAGAATGAACTGTTGATACAACATGGAAATGTTTTGGAAACATAATGCAAAGTGAAGTAAGTCAAACACAAAAGTCTACATATGATTCTATTAATATGAATTTCCAGAAAAGAGAAAACTTTTTGTTGACCAGTGATTTGCATGGGACCCAGAGTCTGGGAAGGGCTAAAGAGAGATGAAGGAACTTTTTGAGATGATGGAATGTTCTGTATTTTAAATGGGGTGGTGGGTTATATACCTGTATACAATTATCAGAGCTCATCAGTCTGTACACTTAAAGTGAATGCATTTTACCTCAATAAAGCTGTTAGAAAAAAAACAATCCCCTCATATTCATAGGGAATGTTTCTTTGCTTCTGTTTATATACATTAAATTTTTTCCCCAGTAAATTTAAATGAACCTGTTGAGATTTTGCTACAGCTTATTTAGAATAAGTTCTACCTGGGGAGAAAATGTTCGATAAGGGGACAAAGTAATTAGTTTGGTGGGGTTGCTGCTTTAGATGAAATGTTTAGGGGAGGCTTTTCTTTTTTTGATAAAAGGACATTTGAATGGATACAGATGATATGAGTTGAATTAACGTTTTCTTTTCACGTCTTATACATTTCTTACTGAATTTCTGTCTAGGTGTTTTGTAGTTTTTGTTGCTATTACAAATGACATATTTTTCTTACCTTATTTCATGGGCTAATAATCTTTAAATTACATTTTGTTTGCATTTTCATTTGCTTTCTGATCTCCCATTTGGTTTTAACAGAGACTAAGCAGGTCATTGTTGTGTGTGTGAATCTCTGTTTTTCCTTAGTTCAGTGTAGCATCAAAACGTACATAGAACCTAAAAGAGACCTGAAATGGAAAGCAAAGATGCAAGTGCAGTGTTTTGTAACATAATTTTAATTTTACCATCAAATAGAACGAGTATAGGATGCAAATAAGGATGTTGGCTGGCTCCTTTAAAAGCACCCCTGGTGGCTGAAAGGTGGGAGAAGTTAAAGAAGGTATTCTTAAATTTCACTTGCAGATTAAGAGGGAATGTCTGCAAGCAGTTGAGTGGCCAAGTGCAGATTAGAAATGACCTTTGGCAGGATTTTTTGTTTCATTTGAACGGGAGAGCATCTTGTAGATTTCACGCCTGATTTCAAACTTTTGGTGAGCAATGCACCTGAAACAGGCTTGAGTGACTTGAGGGCTCAGCAGTATCTGCCCAACGGAAACATTAGTAGCTCATGCTCATGCCTTACCAGCAGATGGCAGCAAAATGCTGTGTTAAAATGTTCTTGGCCTATTTACTTAAGTCATGTAGTAAACAGGTACTGTATATTTTTCTTTCAGTTAAGACCAAAGTAGATATGATGCCCTTATTTCCTCTAAATAGATACAACTAATACTACCATTGTGTACTGTCACTTTACAATAAATATTTTTAGAAATCTACATGATATGGCTTACCTAAAAAAATCTTATTTTGTACAGGTTTTGTTAGCAACTCCTTCACTGAAGTACTCTCCACAGTGTTATTTTACATACAGTTTTCTGCCTCATAGATTTTTCTAAGAGAACCGTTTGTCATAATATGTTCTAGACCTAAATAACATTTATTAAATAATACATGAGTTTTTACTCACCTGTGGAGGCTGTGTGTGTTGTGTGTGTGTGTGTATGTGTGTGTGTGAAACATTAATGATTTTTTTTTCTTTTGTTAACAAGCCAAAAATTAAAGGTGACTTTTACAAGAAGAGAGCATTTTCATCCTGGGTAGTTAGGTCTGATCAATTTGTCTTTTGTACGGAATTGCTGGCTTCCAGGAGGTGCCCTGCATAACCAGTCCTTGTCCGTCTTCTGCCCCCAGCCAGAGATGCCATGGGGTGAACACCGTCAAGAACCAACCTTTGGCTTAATGAAATATCTGAGGCCAGTGACAAAAGTCTGTGACTTGAGTCACATAGCAGATAAATTATTATAGTTGTTTTTTCTTCCCCAGAGATCAGTTAGGAGAGGTTTTTGGAACTGTTTTAGAAAATAATATTTACACAATGCTGAGGTTATTCACATAATGCATTGCTTAATTCTTATAAACTCTAAAGTTCATGTAAAACTGGGAATTCAGAATAGACTTCTGTCTTTTGAAAAAACAATTTATCAAGATTACTTGACATATATCTGAAATGCTTTGGAATTTTTATAGACCACAGAAAAACTTTTTTCTTATTACTTAATATACCCTAGAACAACACAGTGTGCCAGACCATAGTACATCCGTAATTTAGAGCAGCAGATGTTGCTACACATGCTTCTCTTTAAGACCAAGAAGAAGCACAAGAGAAAATAAAACAAAAAGTTCAAAACAGAAGAGCAATGTGAAACAGTGCAGAGATGAAGGAGCTGAGTAGCCAAAGGCAGTTGGTTAAATTAGCAAAGACAGGGGATGTGGTGATCTGTACTCCATGTTTTTTGTGTGTATCATTTTAAACACTTTGTCTTTCTCCTTTCATTAACCCAGACGTGATAACATTCTACAAAATTTATTTTCCATTAAAACTAGACTTGAATTAAACTGAGGAAAAAAGTACTTGATATTCATTACAGTGGTTGGTTGCTTCACATTTTATATAAGAATTGGCCACAGTTTGCTGTGCCATGGTAATGTTTGTTATTTTGTCTTAGAGTCTGCTAATACTTTCATTTTGGTTTTAACTCCAGCTGATCCCACAGTTAAAGACTTAATCGGAGGCTTCACGGCTCTTCATTATGCAGCCATGCATGGCCGGGCCCGTATTGCACGCTTGATGTTAGAATCTGAATACAGGAGCGACATCATTAATGCAAAAAGCAATGACGGCTGGACTCCCCTCCATGTGGCTGCCCACTACGGCAGGGACTCATTTGTCCGGCTTCTCCTGGAGTTCAAGGCTGAGGTTGACCCACTCAGTGATAAAGGTACCACACCGCTTCAGCTTGCCATTATCCGAGAGAGGTCAAGCTGTGTGAAAATCCTCCTGGACCACAACGCCAACATCGACATTCAGAATGGTTTCCTGTTGCGATATGCCGTGATCAAAAGCAATCACTCTTATTGCCGAATGTTCCTTCAGAGAGGGGCAGACACAAACTTGGGTCGCTTAGAAGATGGACAGACTCCTTTACACTTATCTGCCCTTAGGGATGATGTGCTCTGTGCACGGATGTTATATAATTATGGAGCAGACACGAACACACGGAACTATGAAGGACAGACCCCATTGGCTGTTTCAATAAGTATTTCTGGAAGTAGTCGACCATGTTTGGATTTCTTACAAGAAGTCACAAGTATGTAATATAATTATTACTTTATTGCATTTTTAAAAAATTTGCATCTTCTGAGGAGCTTAATGTGTTTTTGCAACCTAAGATGACTAGATATTAATCATTCCTATAACCACTGCTTGGTAAGCGATGCCTCATTCTTCTGAAATAAAAAAATAACTTTGAATCACAAGATTTCATAAAAATTCAATTGTGTTTCTAAATGTAATAGGGGTAGACGGTAAGAGTGAGGGAAGGAATAGAGAGAAGGACACAGAGGAGAATTTCTTTAAATAAACAAAGATCTGTGTTAGAACAAGGCAATTCCTGTTGGTCATAAGGATAATCTTACCTGGCTTCCGTGGACTTCAAGTTGAGGAGTTAGAGGGAGAATTTTGGATTTTAGATTCCTTAGCTGTGAAAATATCCTAGAATTTGTGCTTTATTGCTAAGTTGTTCACGTTTTAGTTGTGGCTTTTCTGCTTCATGAGAACCCACATGAAATGGAACAGTGGTACTGTTTATTTAGAGATACTGCTAGTGGAAGTTAAGGATGCTAGAAATTGTTGTAAGAAAATATTTGCTAGCAGTGGGAAGTTTGGCACCACTGTCCCTGGACCACATGGCTTCCATTGTATTTGAACAATTTTTATGTGGATGCTTTTTTTTAAAGCCTTGAAGTGTCTGACCCACTTTCTGTAGTAATACATGCGTCCTAGTTGTTTCTGTGATGGGGTGTCAGTTTGTGTGGACTTAGCCATCGTCTCTTGTCAAGCTTCCATGTGACCAGTTGATTGTGTGTCTCATGCTTAATGTCCAACATGAAGCTAAAATCTGTAAACAAAATTGATTTTGCTGTCTGCTGAACTTTTTAATGAATTCCTTTTTCCTCACTGGTTTTGAACTTTTGATCATTATGATAGAAGAAGACATATTAATATCCTGGGTACCAGCTACTAGAGGACAAAGGCTTTACTTGAGTTGCTTGTAAATAACCCACTCTACCCCTTAGAACTGACCTTTGGAGTACAAACTTGCTTTATGAAGAAACAAAATGTAACTTGAATTTTGCAGATTCATGGAAGAAAAGATGAAATTATTATCACGAATGTATTCAGACTAAAGCATAAGAAGAAATCACACTACTTTGTCTACTCAGTGCTGGCTAGTACCAGTTTCTGTAATGTTGGAAATGGTCTCTCATTGCTGTCCAGTATAGTAGCCACTGGTCCCATGTGGCTGTTGAGCACCTATTAATATGACCATTGCCACTGAGGAATTGAAATTGTATTTAATTGCGATTTAAGTTTAAATGGCCACAAGTGCCTGGTGACTCCTTTGTTGATCCACACAGATCTGCCTGCCTTGGGAGAGGTATTTGGGGCTGGCTGGTGGGCGTTCCATTGCAGAAAGCTTCTGAGACACACACAAGCAGCCAAAGATGGGAGATATGATATCTGCAGTGCTGCAGTTCCTGGTTGCCTTGTTGTTGTTGTTCTTTTAACTTCTACATTAGAGACTTAGTTATCATGAGTGTGGCTGCCCTTAGGAAGGCATGTTATATACTCACCTAAATGCCTCAGCCTCCTTTTTTAAAAATACTTTGTTCAGCGGTTAATGGCATAGACTAGAGCTAGACTGCAAGAGTTTGAGCCCTAACTCTATCATGTGTTAGCTGTGACCTTGAGCAGATCACCTAATCTCTCTGTGCCTTAGTGTCCTCACCTTCAAATTAAGATAATATAGGCTTGTTATGAGAATTAAATGAGTTAATATTTATAATGCACTTAACACTTAACATGTTCCAGGCGCTGTTCTTTGTAATTGTTTTTCAAGATAAAGTGTGTAACTAATAAAGTGAGGGTGGATTAACAGCAAGAACTGGCTTACTACCAACAGAGCAAATCTTTAGATTAATATTCAACTCAAGCCTCCCAGTTTCAACCCTATATATGACTGTTTAGAGTCTGTACATGGAGGCACGCAGCCAGGTGGCTGAGAGGAGCCGCTGGGCAGGAAAAGCATGTGGGCAGCCGCCCTGTGTCCCTGAGCCCTTAGAGCTGCCCCCAGCAGTGCTGTTGCACAGCAGGAATGTTGAGTTAAAGGCTCACATGCACTTTAAAATTTGAGCAGATAGAAACATCAGTGGGGACTGCCTCTGTCTGTGCTTAGGTTCTCCACTGCACGAGGAGCAGAGCTATGCGCTTAGGAGGTCCTCAGTAAGTCCAGGCAGTCTGGCTGACTCTGTACAACGAGGGGTGGGGACTGAGGAAGCCCAGACTGCTTTCCTGAGTGCAGGGCCCTCTGTCTGTTAAGGCTGCAGTTGTCCTTTGTCTTCAGGTGCCTCAACATAATTTAATATTTCTTGACTCTCCAGTGGTGTTTCCTGCCAAAAGTAAATTGGTGTTTCTGCTTCACCTGTGTGTTCTTTGGCTCTAAACAGGTTTTCTTTTCCTGGTGAACAATATGGGCCAAGAAGGAGCAACTGTGACTGATGCTCTGGACTGAGCTTTCTTACGAAAAGCAGCTCGAAAGAAGGTTGGTTAGTTCAGGGAGCACTAAATCAAAGCTGAGAGCTTCTTCTAGCCTGTGTGCTCTAAGCACTGCAGCCCCAGGCATCATGCTGTTGGCTTATGATTGGAGATCGCAGACTGCCAAGGCATAAGGACAGCAGGGGGCCACATGGTGGTCTTCATTCTGGGACATTTTACTCTTCATCACACTGTTTTGACTAAAAACAGATTTTTTACATTGGAAGAGACCAAAAAAATTATAATACCAGAATTTAAAAACTACTCTGGCCTTTTGGAAAAATTGCTATAAAAACTCTAATATATAGTGCAAACAAAAACAAAACAGAGTGCACTCGTGGCTTGGTAATAAAGTAGCATCTGCTGGTGACTTGTTGACGCTGAGTAGGGGGAGAGGCCAGGAAGAGCTGCTGTTGCTGTTCCCTTCAGCCAGCCCGCTGTCTAGCATTCAGACCTCAGAACCTCCCCCTTCCAGGATGGCAGGAGCACAGCAGGGCCCATCCATGGAGGAGCCACTTCTCTGTGCCCAGGAACGATAAACACAGTTAAGAGGAGCCAAAGCACCTGCCTGAATAATGAACATCACTTATGGAAGGAAAGTTGTGTCCTGCTTAGTTGGCAGTGTTTATAAGAAGCCAGTTTTTAGTTTTTTACTTGTAGTCAAAAAAAAAAGAAAAAAAGAAATGAATAAATTAAAGAGAGAACAGTGAAGGTGTGACCAGTGTCAAGTAGAAATGGTAGTGACAGCCAGGCGCAGTAATCCTAGCACTTTGGGAGGCCAAGGCAGGCGGAGCACCTGAGGTCAGGAGTTTGAGACCAGCCTGGCCAACATGGTGAAACCCCATCTCTACTAAAAATACAAAAATTAGCTGGGCATGGTGGCACATACCTGTAATCCCAGCTGCTTGGGAGGCTGAGGCAGGAGAATCACTTGAACCCAGGAGGTGGAGGTTGCAGTGAGCCGAGATTGTGCTACTGCATTCCAGCCTGGGTAACAAGAGCGAAACTCTCTCAAGAAAAAAAAAAGAGAAAGAGACAGAGAGAGAGAGAGAGGAAGGAAGGAAGGAAGGAGAGTGGGAGGGAGGGAGGGAAAAGGAAAAGGAAAGGAAGAAGAAAGAAAGGAAGAAAAAAAAGAAAAGAAAGAGAAATAAATGGTGGTGAGGACAGACAGCAGTGGCCGTTCTGGAGGTAAATGGCCCCTTGTGCCTGAGCCAGGACTAGGTTGAGGCAAGTGAGGTGGCCAGGGCACAAAACTTAGAAGGCCCTCATTCTCAGGCTCGTGCACACAAAGTGGAATAATGTGTACATAATGTTTGCACACACACCACTCCAGAACTAAGACGATCCTGGAGGCTCTGGCGTATGGGCATTGGTTACAGTTCTCCAGCCTCAGGTGAAGAGCAGAAGGTTGTGGGAATGTTTGCCTCATTCAAAAGAGAAACTTTGTGGTTATGCACAAGAAAAGGGTGACACGAGAAAATGTTGTTAAACAGGTACAGTACTATAACCTCGTGAAAAGATCGTTCCTCAGTAAAGCTTGAGGAGTAA
This sequence comes from Trachypithecus francoisi, assembly GCF_009764315.1. Lineage (NCBI taxonomy): Eukaryota > Metazoa > Chordata > Mammalia > Primates > Cercopithecidae > Trachypithecus > Trachypithecus francoisi. Next base: position 88,086,574 of record NW_022681468.1, on the reverse strand, counting down.
ATAATAATACCACCCACCCTGAAGAATCAGATAGGGAGTTAGTGATTTTTTTTCTTCTTGCTCACAATGTAAACTCCCGTAGTCAATGTATGAACCAAGGAGTTATTCAGAATATGAAATCTTTTAGAAAGAGATTCCATGAGAAAGCTGAACCTGAGGCAGTGACTAGCAAGAACATTTAATCATATACATATTCACATATACATGCATATAAAAACGAGGCTTTAATGATTGGCACAACTGGAATTTTGTTCAAAGAGAAGTAGGAGAGAATGTATGTTTTTGGGGAAAACCCCACCTCAGAATGCTTAAGCACAAATTATAGACCTGGCAAGGTAAGTACTGTTCTCACTCTAAAGCCACTTCTTTAGATGAAAGGAAAGGATTCAAAAGAAAAGAGAAAGGACCAGGTGCAGTGGCTGACACCTGTAATCCCAGCACTTTGGGAGGCCAAAGCAGGTGGATCACTTGAGGCCAGGAGTTAGAGACCAGCCTGTCCAACATGGTGAAACCCCATCTCCACTAAAAACACAAAAATTGGCTGGGTGTGGTGGCATGCACCTATTGTCCCAGCTACTCATGAGGCTGAGGCAGGAGAATCTGAACCCGGGAGGCTTCAGTTGCAGTGAGCTGCAAGCATGCCATTGCACTCCAGCCTGGGTGACAGAGTGAGACTCCATCTCAAAAAAAAAAAAAAAAAAAAGAAAGAAAGAAATAGTAGTAGCTGCAGTTCCTTGTGCAAATGGTATAGAAATTGGAGGAAACTTTTCAGTAACACAGTCCAGTGAAAGTTGAGACAGCAGTAAACAGGATGGCTCCCTCCTGGAGAAGGCCACTGGGAAGGAGGCAGTGCCTGATTGGCTAGATTATTTGCAGAAAAGATGCCATACTGTGCTTTCTACCTAGGAATTCCTTTCACTGTGAGGGTTTTTACCCTTTATATATGGGAGAAAGGTTTGAAAGGCAAAGCAGAGTCAAAGGTTTGTTTGCCCCAGCAGACAAGGTACAGTGCTTGTTGGAGGGGTCACCTTGTCACTCCTTTTCCCCTCTGCCGGTGACATCCACATCTCTACTGTGTTGAGAATTTCACCTCCTCAGAGCTACTGCTTATTAAGGCATGAAGACAGTCAAGATTTGACAATTACCATTTAATAATTTCATTAATCTTAATAATTATGGTTATTTTAAATTCCCTGACTGGTAATTCCAGCACCTGTGTCATATTTAAGTCTGGTTCTGATGCTTGTTTTGTCTCTCCAGACTGTTTTTTTTTCGTGCCTCTTAGCATGTTTTGTGATTTTTTTACTGAAGCTAGACATGGTGGGTAACAGAAACTGAGGTAAACAGTCCTTTGACGTGAGGCTTTTTGTTAATCTGACTGTGAATTGGGCTGTGCGTCATGTTTATTGCAGCTGTGGGTGCCAGAGGGTTCCGGTCCCTGCAGTGCCCTTGTTTTTGTCCTGTGTCTTGGCTTTGGGCTTCCCTAAGCACCCTCATTGGAGAGAGGGTACATCCTGCAGCTTTCTTGGCTTTCATCCTGTGTCACACATTGGAGCCCCACTGGTGCAGTTGTAAGGTGTGGGAAGGGCCAGTGGTCTGCAGTCTTCTGATTCACTCTCAGTCTTTCAGTGGACCTGTGTCTCTAGGCTGCGTCTTCACACGTGTTTCTTCTTGTGTAGCTTTTCCAGCCCCATAAGTGAGACAGGAGGCCAGAGGGGACTGGACTCAGGAATGCCCTTTCCTCTTGGCTCTGAGACAAGGCTCTGAGAAAGTCTTTCCCACCTCCAGGGTGCGGGCCTTTATCATGGAGAAGGTTCTGGGTGCATTTCACAAGGGTTACTCTTCACCTCCTCATGCTGGAGCCATGAGAGGGTCTTTACTGGCTCTTTACCTTGAGGACTTGGTGGAGTTCCTGGGATTAGAACTCACAACCAAGTGGGAGGCTTCATAAGACCGGCTGCCACTCTCAGACTAGTCAATTCACAGTCTGGCCATTCGTCAAAATTACCATTTCAGCGTTCCTACCAGTTTATGGCTTCAATGACTTGGGCTGCAGGTGCACAGATCTCAGCCATGGCTCTGAGTTTGTTTCCTCTCCAGATTTTGGGTGGAGGTTTGCCCCACAGCTTCAGTTTTCTGATAGATCCATGAAAAGTCATTGACTTCGAGTTTATTCAAGTGTTTTGTCTTGTAAGGATGGGCATGATGATTTCCAAGCTCTTTACCTGTTGGAACTAAAACTGGAAGTCTATTTAGTTTTATCGTTTTTATTTAAAATAGGAAAAACATACTCTGTCCATTGTCCTTTGAGCTGGTTAATGTTTTGCCCACTGGGATCAGGTGTCTCCCGTACATCATCCCAAAGATCTCCCCGCCGTGCCTGTGCCAGAGGCACTGTTGAATCAGTAGGATGGGATGGTAGAGCAGCTAATGGGCTTCTGATCTAGCGTCTGACTTGCCTTGGAAACTTGGACAAGATGTTTAACACTCCCCCCACCCCACTGGCATCAGTTTCCTTCTCTGAAAAACCAGGGGAATTGGAACATAGTCCCCAAGTCCCTCCCTTTTAAAATTTCTTGCCACTAACTACTCTTAAAGGCTATGATTTTCTGCTGCTTATGATTGAAAACAAAACAAAAATGGTTTTTCTTTTTTAAATTTATGTTAGAATGTTTTTCAGTGTGGACTTTATAGCCGGGGCTCCTCAAGATTGTTTTAGGTGCCTATGAGATCAAAACTAATTTCCTAACAGTACTAAGATGTGATTTGCCTTTTTCACTGTGATGACATTTGTGTTGATGGTGTACAAGCAGTGGTAGGTGAAACTGCTGGCATGTTAGCATGAATCGAGACAGTGGCCCCAGCCAGTACTGGTCATTGTTCACTGCCAGACACTCTCAGGAAAAAAGATTCCAATTCCACTTAAGAAGGTCTGTGATGAAGCGGTAAAATTAATTTTATTAAATCTTGTCCCTGCGAATACTTTTTAAACTTTCTGTGGGATGGAAATGACTAGTATTCTTACTTCATACCAAAGTGCAGTGATTTGATTGAGGAAAAGCAACTTCAGTTTGTTTGAACTGAACTGGCAGCTTTTTCATGGAACACCATTTTTACTTGAAAGAGTAACAACTAAACTCTAGCCAGTTAGTCTTGGGTATTTGGCAGACATTTTCTTGAAAATGAGTAAAATTCACTTGTCACTTTAAGGAAAACAACTGACAGGACTTATGACCAGTCATAAAATGTGAACTTTGCAAATGAGAATTTTAGAAAACTTATATTTGCTGCTGTGAGATTCCTAGTATCTAAAGACTTCTTCAATCAGTGAAGATATTAACAAAGTGATTTTTTTTTTTTTTTTTTTTTTTTTTTTTGAGACGGAGTCTGGCTCTGTTGCCCAGGCTGGAGTGCAGTGGCCGGATCTCAGCTCACTGCAAGCTGCGCCTCCCGGGCTTACGCCATTCTCCTGCCTCAGCCTCCCGAGTAGCTGGGACTACAGGCGCCCGCCACCTCGCCCAGCTAGTTTTTTGTATTTTTTAGTAGAGACGGGGTTTCACCATGTTAGCCAGAACGGTTTCGATCTCCTGACCTCGTGATCCGCCCGTCTCGGCCTCCCAAAGTGCTGGGATTACAGGCTTGAGCCACCGCGCCCGGCCAACAAAGTGATTTTTTGATCTTCTATAATGGAACAGGTTAACGTTTGGAAGATCCACATAACCCAATGAACCTTGTTTTCCAAATGACTAATGCATAATGTCACAACAATCACACGTGGATAAACGATCCATTTCAAGTGCAAGTTGGACCAGTGGATTTCATATTGTAACTAACCATTAAGAAACGCCCACTTGTCTAGTTTTGATGGAGTATCAGAGAAGATCCACAGTTACTTGAAAAAAATTATTTAAAAATTCCTTCCTTTTCCAACTACGTGTCTGAGTGAGGCTGGATTTTCTTCAGGTGCTCCAGTCAAGACAGCGTGTTGTAGCAGATGAAATGCAGAAGCAGATCTCTGACTGCGGCTGCCTCTGTGAAGCCAGACATTAAAAGAGATTTGCAGAAAATTGTAAGAAGTGCTGTTCTCACAAAAATCCCTTTTGTTTTGGAAAGGAACTCTTTTTTTTTTACATAAAAATGTATTTCAATTGATAATGGATTTTTAAGTGAATTAGATATTTAAAAAATTTCTCAATTTCTAAAATGGTAAATGTAGATAAGTATAACTGACATAAAGATTCCTTGCACTTCTCCAATTTTAAAAGTGCAAGGGGGTCCTAAAACTAAAAGACTGAGACCTAGTGATATACATTCCCTACAATCAGATTTTTAGGGTGTCCTGTTAGCCTAGTGTTTCAGAATTTGGTGAATCTCTAATATATTTCTATTTAAAGTTAAAATCTGTGGATAATACGAGATGTAGTACATTATTGCTTGCCGTTTACTATCATATTTACTATGTAGGCTCTGCAGAGATCAGTGATTTCCTGAAATTTGTTTATAAAACTGGCTGGCTAGTTCAAAGGTAGTGTCCACAGTCAGTTACGGGTCAGATCCCTCGTTCTACTCTTTCCTCCCTTCTCAAGACTGCACTTGACTAGTCTTAAAGAAAAAGAAAAATTGTCTATCAGATACTGTGGAGTCAAGTGGATTCATGATTCAAATCAGTTTGGAAGACAAGTACCTTGGATCCTAGGTCCAGGTTTCAGAGGTTCACTGTGCACAGTAACATATCAAAGGGGCCAGGAAGTCCTTGAATAAATAAAGCATTTATTTGTTCACTCGTGTGAACAACTTACTTTCACATCTTACTTTTACACTGTAGCATCGTTTTAATTATTATTGTTTTAAGTTCTGGGATACACGTGTAGAACGTGCAGGTTTGTTACATGGGTATACATGTGCCATGGTGGTTTACTGCACCTATCAACCCGTCATCTAGGTTTTAAGACCCGCATGCATTAGGTGTTTGTCCTAATGCTCTCCCTCCCCTTGCCCCCCACCCTCCGACAGGCCCTGGTGTATGATGTTCCCTCCCTGTGTCCATATGGTCTCATTGTTAAACTCTCACGTATGAGTGAGAACAGAGCATCTTCTATTCCTGTGGCAGGCTCTGGTCTAGGTGATTCTTAAGTCAGAGAATATGCTAGTTTGGTATTTACTATCCATAGGAGGCTGAGCTGAGTAAGTGAGCTGTTTGTAGTAGACACTGTTCACAGACTGGAAGCCACCACCAGTATGCTTTGGGTGGTGTATAACAGGTAAGGCTGGGCTGTATTTTGATTTGTACGTTTTAAGGAGTTAACTGGTATGTATTTCTATGTATTTCTGGGCAGTTTGGCAGATGTGGTCAGTTCCAAACCCCGTGTTGCCTGTGGGTGTGTTTAATACTGGACTAATGAACTCTGAGTCCTGTTTAGAATATCCTGTTTAGAAAAAGATCAGGTAGATGGGAATTGAGTTGTATAAATGGTTTTGCAGAAGACAGTCTGTCGAGTACTTAAACTAGTTGCTTTTTGGAACATTAAACACAGATACTTGAAAATACTATTTTATAAATATCACGGTAACCTGAAATATTTTTGTTTAAATTTTAGCAATAGTCAAGTACTGTGTTCTAGCTGTAGAAGTAAAACTTTAAAGACAGCATTTCCAACTTTAAAATAACTTAAATAAGGCATAATAAAAATCACAACTCCTCCTTTTTTTTTAATTTTAAGAAAGCAAAATTTAAGCTTGGGCTTTCTCAGGTTAAACCCCATACAGCAATAAGTATATGAGCAGCTGATCACACAAAATGCCTCTAAAACAAGTGCCTTCCCTTCCTGTGTTCCTTTTGAATGCTACTTTAATATTTTTGTAGGATGGTTTATCCAAAGCAGTGTTGTGTAGTACAGCTCTTTGGAGAAGTAATTTGTGTAATACATTTTAACCAGGGGCATTTTTGATTATTGATTTATAATTATATCATAGTCTTACCAGGTTTTTCAGTCCCAGTTATTAAGAATCACTTTTAGAAATAAATAGTAACACAATTTTTAGTCAAATTGCATCACATTTTAAGGTTCTTTGATACAGAAAATATCCTGCCGTTTATAGTATTTGTATTACTTTATATTTTTGATATAGACATCTAGAGATTTCTTGTCATTTGACTTAGTGCAAATGGAAAATATAATTCAGAGCTCATTTACCTATGGAAAAAATCTTCCAATAGAAAAATATCATAAGCCTGATGTTGTATACATTAGGATTCTATCGAAGAGAATACCATAATTGTTATTTTAAGGAGAGCTGGAAACTGCCTTTGTCCTATAAAGTAAGATTTGTTTAGCACATTTCATACTAGGTCCCTGTGAAGGGAATTCAGATGCAAGAGCAAAGGAATAAAATGTATTTATGGTAGGATTTTTTTTCTCTTTTTCTTTTTCTTTTTTTTTTTTTTTGAGACAGAGTCTCACTTGTCGCCCATGCTGGAGTACAATGGTGTGATCTCAACTGACTGCACCCTCCACCTACAAGGCTCGTGCAATTCTCCTGCCTCAGCCTCCTGAGTAGTTGGGACTGCAGGCATGTGCCACCATACCCAGCTAATTTTTGCATTTTTAGTAGAGATGGAGTTTCGCCATGTTCGTCAGGCTGATCTCAAACTCCTGACCTCAGGTGATCTGCCCGCCTTAGCCTCTCAAAGTGCTGTGATTACAGGTAGCGTGAGCCACCATGCCCAGCCTATGGTAGGATTTTAAAATGGGAAGCTGAAATAAAACAAAGAGATATTGGACGACCATCCCAGATGTTGACCTAAGATGGAGAGAGTCCGGAAGGACCAGGTCAGGTGTGTAGAGCAATCCAGAGGACGCAAATCTTTCACTTATTCCTTTGTGCCCCCCCTCCACCTCCAATTTCTACCCCTCTCCACCCGAAAGAACAACTTTGGAACTTTGTTTTGCCTTCATTTTGCTCAGTTTGGGTATTTAAAAATATTTTTCCTCTCTACCTTTATGAATCTAGATATTTTTAAACAAATAAGTTGATCCTATCGTAAAAACAGTAATGGCGATGTCACAGGGAGGTGATTTAGGATATTTAATTTTCTAAATTATGCCGCTGGCCCTGGTTTTGTAATTTATACTAGACCCTTCAAAAGCTGATTTCCTATTTTATACCAGCCCAATTATTACTAATGATGGGCTTCTTTATAAAATGGAAAGACTAATAACTCTTTGAACTATTATGTAATTCCATTGTAGTTCATTAGTATGAATACCTGGTAGTTTTTTCTGCATCCCCTAAAGGGTTTCTAGTTCTTTAAATTATGCTCTTTTGTGAGATGTCTTCCAGTTTTCCCCTGTTATCATCCCGTGGACAGGGAAGTTGTTCTTTAATGGGAGGAATTAATTTTCTAAGATGCCTAGTAAATGGTGTGCACATTTGTGTTGATTTTTCTTCTTTCATTCTCTTTATACTCTTTCTCTGCTTCTCTTCTTCTGCCACTGCCCTTCTCTTCCCTTGGTCCTTTAATCTCTGGGATAGTGCATTGTTGAATACATATAGCATTAATAGATGCTCGGCCGGGCGCGGTGGCTCAAGCCTGTAATCCCAGCACTTTGGGAGGCCGAGACGGGCGGATCACGAGGTCAGGAGATCGAGACCATCCTGGCTAACACGGTGAAACCCCGTCTCTACTAAAAATACAAAAAAACTAGCCGGGCGAGGTGGCGGGCGCCTGTAGTCCCAGCTACTCCGGAGGCTGAGACAGGAGAATGGCGTAAACCCGTGAGGCGAAGCTTGCAGTGAGCTGAGATCCGGCCACTGCACTCCAGCCTGGGTGGCAGAGCAAGACTCCGTCTCAAAAAAAAAAAAAAAAAAAAAAAATAGATGCTCAGTAAATACTTTTAAGCGATCAGTTGACAAAAAAATAAGTACTTCTCTTTCAGTCATAATCTTCTATTCCTAAAATGCCATTTCTGAAAAAAAAACTCCTTAGACAGTCTTAGAAATGACAGTACTTACCATGAGCAGTCCTTATTATGCCTAAAATTTAGCTCACTTTTCACTCAGCAATACTGGTACATGGCAAGATGAGTTCATACCTGTACACTCGTAGAGAAACAGTGTCATGATATCCCTCACTTCGTCTCTGCACATCTTTTTATACAGGTAAAAGCCCTCACATCTCTGCCTGATTCAAGTCAGGCAGGGATTTCTAGAATATGATTTATATCAATTTGCCCAGGACTGTTTCCCACAAATGGGTTTCCAGTTGCTCCTTTACTGTTAAACTGTCACCTAGTTTTCTTACTGTCCTGACACCAGGAAGATGGAGACTGCAGCTTCCAAAGAGGGCCCTCTACTTTTTTGGTAACCAGAAGCAGACATCCTTACAAATATTTAAAAATGTATTTACCTGGTACTTACTGTGTGCTTGGCACTTTATAAGCACTTTACCAAAATTAACTTTTTTAATGCTTGTAAAACCTTTGAGGTGAGTGTGATGATTATGAGAAAACAAGCAGGAAGCTAAGGAGCCCAAGATCACACAGATTGCAAGTGGTGGTGGGGCCAGGAGCCAAATCCAGGCAGCCTGGCTCCAAAGTTGATGCTTTTAACCACTATGATATGCCTCTATCATTAAAGGAAATTCTGCAGACAGGAGTTACACATGGTCAAGAAACCTTTAAAAGGTCAGATTCTTCCAACAACACACGTTTTAAGGAGAAGAAAAATTAGTCTAGAGCATTTCAACATATTGACTAGAGCATTTCAACATATTTAGGCCTAAGAATGTGCATTTTTCCCTGGAAAAGGCTTACGCAGAGATAAATAACTTGTGAAGATGGTAGCATTTCTGTCAGTGCTTCCCTTGAATTAAAGTTGTTGTCTCATTTTTGCCCTCTTGCATCTTATCATAGATAATGAAGAAAAGCCAGTGATACTTACAGTATTCTGCCTGAGGAATCTACTTAAATAGACCATTAGGTCATTAGGACATTTCCTGTTTACCACATTACCCCAGGTGACAGTGTTGCCAGACTTTGCACTATTACATACATACAAGGCTTCCCTGTCTTCCAGCTTCTAGTAACATTCAAAAAACTTTTTTATACAGCCCCAACCAACAGGCTTCTTAAAGCCCTTCTGGCTTCCTTGTAACACTCACCTCAAAGCCCTCCCACTGCCTGGTGCCAAGGGCAAAGCCCCACTTTCAGGTGCCAGAGTCTCATCTAATGCTGTAGCACTTTAGTGGCTTAAAACAACAAGAGTCATTTGTTTTACTTCCCTGCTCCACACATTATTTTCTGGAGCAATTTGACTGGGGCATCTCTCTTTTGAAAATGGCTCACTCTTGCGGCCAGGCGACGTCTGTAATCCCAGCACCTTGGGAGGCCAAGGCAGGCAGATCACCTGAGGTCAGGAGTTTGAGACCAGCCTGACCAACATGGTGAAACCCTGTCTCTATTAAAAATACAAAAATTAGCCAGGCGTGGTGGTGCATGCCTGTAGTCCCAGCTGCCCGGGAGGCTGAGGCAGGAGAATTGCTTAAATCCTGGAGATGGAGGTTGCAGTGAGCAGAGATTTTGCGACTGCACTCCAGGCTGGGTGAAGGAATAAGACTGGCTAAAAAACAAACAAACAAAAGGCTGCCTCAGGTGGCTGGCGAGTTGGTGCTGGCAGTTGACTGGGAGCTCAGCCAGGATTATTGGTCAGTGACCTCAGTTCCCTTGTGTAGGCTACCAGAGCATCTTCGTGGAATGGTGGGTGTGCTGCAGTAGTAAATGTCCCAAGAGTCTGGCAAAAGCTGCATCACCTTTTGTGACTTAGCCTTGTAAGTTACTTAACAACACTATCACCATTATCACAGACCCACCCAGTTCCAATAAGAGGGAACATAGACCTCATCTCTTAATGATAGCAGTGTCCAGCCTCATTGTGGAAAGGCAGGAGAGATAGAAGGTAATGTGGTCATCTTTGGAGAGAAGTCTGTCACAAAACAAATCCATGTCAACAGATCCCCCATTCCGTAACCTTTTGTCTCAGTCCCTTCTTTTTTTTATTTCTTGATACAGAGTCTCACTCATTTGCCCAGGCTGGAGTGCAGTGGCATGATCTTGGCTCACTGCAACCTCTGCCTCCCGGGTTTAAGTGATTCTCCTGCCTCAGCCTTCTGAGTAGCTTGCCACCACCATACCTGGCTAATTTTTTTTTTTTTTTTTGTATTTGTTTAGTAGAGACGGAGTTTCACCATGTTGGCCAGAATGGTCTCAATCTCCTGACCTTGTGATCTGCCCACTTCAGCCTCCCAAAGTGCTGGGATTACAGGCGTGAGCCACCGCGCCCGGCCAGCCCCTTCTTTTTTACCTTAGCTAAGCAAATTCTAATAATTTAGTTTTTACCATTTTTTTGAATGATGTTTTCATTTAAGTATGCCTGTATACACATATGTAAACTCGTTCCTCATCTGTTTTTTGCCTGAATATGTTGTGGTGGTTCTTTTTATTAATATTAAAAAGGGCCTGGCATGGCAGCTCATGCCTTGTAATCCGAGCACTTTGGGAGGCTGAGGCAGCTGGATCACTTGAGGCCAGGAGTTCGAGACCAGCCTGGCCAACATGATGAGACCCCATCTCTACTAAAAATACAAAAATTAGCTGGGCATGGTGGCACATGCCTATAATCCCAGCTACTCAGGAGGCTGAGGCATGAGAATAGCTTGAACTTGGGAGATGGAGGTTGCAGTGAGGTGAGATTGCACCACTGCACTCCAGCCTGGGCAACAGAGTGAGACTGCTTTGCAATAAATAAATAAATAATACTTAAAAAGAACCCATCATCTATTAGGAAAATCAGATTCTTTAAAGAAAGAAGATTCACATCTAATTCACATTCCAGTTTGCATTTGCAGATCAAATACTGTAAGCATTTCCTGAAAAATGACAATGATAATTTATTCTTTTCCTAAAGTAGCCCATGAATAGTGTTGAAAAATAATTCAAAACAGGCTTGGAAATGATTTGCTGTTGACCTGGGTGTATTTTGCGTTGACTGTTTTATACTTTAAGGACAACCCTATTAAGCATTCATTCAACTCATATTCGCTGAATACTGTGTCAGCTGTCAGGTTTACATTGGCAAATGGAGCCAGACATGGCCCTCCCCTCATGGAACATGTCATATAGTGAGGAAGATGGGCATTAATTAACACATAATCACCAAATAAATGTGAACTCACAACCTTATTAAATGTTATAAAGGAAAGGAACTCTGGGAGTATCTGATGGTGAATCCTGACATAGTCTCCTGTGATGAAGTGCTATTTTGGCAGAGATCTGAAAGGTGGAGGAGACATAATCCTCCCAAGAGACACATGAGAGTGTGTGTCACATCCCTGCACAGATCCATGTACAGACATCTGTGGATACACATACTCCTAGTTTACAGACATTCCTAAGAAAGCAGTCACTTCTGCTGCCATTCTGTTAAGAGATCACATAGCAGGTAACCTCTCAAAAAGCATATGTTCATACAGGCCTTACAAAGCAGAGATCTGTCAGCCTTTGTCATTTATGAAGAAGTACTTCATTTTGAATAATGGTGATCACGGTAAACAAGTACAATGGATATAAGGGATAAAATACAAGAATAGTTTTCCAAGTATGGTCTAGTGGACCCTGGAGTCCCCAAGACCCTTTTGGGGTATCTGTGAGGTCAAAATGATTTCTTTCCTTTTTTTTTTTTTAATAGGGAATGCAAGCCACAGTTTCTGTTTTATAAACACAAACTTTTGTATTACAAATACAAAGTAAGAAAAGATAGTTGATATGTTAGCTGTTAGGAAGGGTGAAAACTTTATATAAACTTCAAAAGGCTGCTTTCTGCATCTGCATCAATGTAATTTCATGATTCTCTACCAGTTTCATTTATAGAAAGAATCTTTGTAATCAAATTATTATTCGTGTTCGTGTCCCCCATATCTGTAGGAATACAGTTTATTGTCTGCTCCTCCACTTGAAGGAGCCCTGTGTCTGTCTAGTCTGCTCTCAGAACTTTGTCTTCATGAGCAGCCACATCATAGAGAGAAGCCTTACAACTTCTTGTATCCCACAGCTTGACAGTGTTATATAAGGATCCTGAAATCAGCGGTGGTTCATGGGTAGGAGACCATTGTACTGATGTCTCCCAACCTGTGTGAGGTTAGGGACGCAACACGAAAGAACCGTCTTTAGTTTGGGGATCCCACAGTCTGATATACCTATCTGTGCTTCTAGACGCTAAACATTTACAAAGTGGAGAATAGGAAATACAATTAAACACTTTATTTCCTGTAAAGTTGACTTAAGATTGCCAAACATGACATCCCACACACTAATTGTATGCTCCCAAGGTACACTGCAGATTTCTTCAGCATCTGACCACACCACTGAGGAAATTGCTTCCTTGTGGCCAGAGAAGGTCACTATGGGAGTCCTTGTTAGTCCCAACTGCTCTGTTTTCTGTTTCTTTCTTGGTCAATTTGTGGATTCCTCCATTTCATCTTCTTCTGTAGGGACTGTAGACCAGATCCTTAGCATCTTATCCCAGGAGCCACTGCAAAATTTAGTTGCTGAGCTATCAATAGCTGTAGAATCTATACTTGTGCCGCAGTGTAGGGTTTTCACTTTGTTTCTCTCAACATTCCACTCCCATGAGAGAACAGTCTGATCCATAGAGGCACTCAGTAATAACACAAACTGTGTTTTATCACCCAGGCCATATCTTTTACAACATCCATATGTCCCACAATTGTCAATGTTGACTTTCCTTCCAAGGACCAGATCCGAACTAGTCAAGATCCATACCTCTGTCCCTTAAATTGAACTGGTCCAGTCATCATGGACACATCATTCTGGTTGGGGTGCAGTATACTTCTCCGCTTATTCTATTTCCACAACTTCTTCTAATGAGATGTTCTCCCGTTCCATGTGTTTGACCAAGAGCATTCGCAGAAACTGATCCTTAAAAAGGAAATCAACTCCATATATTTGTGGAACTCATTTCTGTCCTTTATTTATTATTGATGGTGTTAGTAAGGTCATCACTTTCAGAGACAGCAGTGATTGAGAAGGGAACATCATCAATGGCCTATTTCTTGTGATCAGTGTAGAAGTGTGTTTGCAGCTGGGCAATGGCAGGGAGTGCACACAAGACTTGGCCACAGAAACATATGGGCTAGTAGGCTGAGAACGGGAGCCCCTGTATCTTAGGACTACAAAGAGACAGCTCAAAATTACACTGCACAGGTAAGCGAGAAGCTGCAGTCTAATCCCGGACTTTGCTTTCTCTCCATAGGTCTGCTCCTGATTTTCATAATAACACTGAGATATGATTTGCCTTTTTCTCATTCCTTTTGACACGAGTGTCATTGTTTTCCAGAGACTAGGTGGTGTGATTGATGTGATTTATTTCAACAGATTGAATTCAGAAGCATATATGAAAATTCAGCTATCATCTATTAAGCCAGACATTAAAAGCTTTGCAAAAATGTGAAAGAATAACATTCTTCTTGTTAAATTTTTTTTTGGTTTTGGAAAATATAGTTAATTTTCATAATGATGTGTTATTTATGTTAACATGTAAAGGGTTTATTAGAATGAATTTAAAAGTATTTCTAAAATTTCTGTTTTAACTTAAAATATGGCATTTATCTATAGGGATAGCCCACATAAAAGTTTTTTTGGGGTTTGGAATAATTTTTTTAAAATGTAAAGGAGTTTTGAAACCAAAAAGTTTGAGAATGACAAATATGGCATTCAACTTGACTTTAAGCATGCTACTTAATCTCTCTGAGACTCTATAAAATGGGGGCGATGATCAAAGTACTTCCCTCATAAAAGGATGAAAGGAGTTAATATATGTCATGAGCTCTTAACAATACAGGCACAGAGTAAGTATTCAATACATATTAGCTTTATTATCATGTTTAATATGAAAGCAAAACTCCCTTGACTCCAAACACTACTGAAGCACAGTTGAAGAATTCTTGCTTGTTTTTGGAGCCATCTTTATTGTTTTGGTAAAACAAAATATTCCAAAGGGAAAGAAATAGGATTTTGTGATTTTTCTTTTGAATTGAGATATAACAGGAGTTTTTATTGGCAAATGATCAGGGTGTGGAAGCTTGAAGCGATGCAGATTCAGAATACCTTGAGGTGCTTTTCACACCCCATTCCTGCTGCACTCAACTCTCAGCCTTACAACCAAGGTTCTGCTATGTTCAGAATCATGGAAAACAGGTGGGCAGATCTGGAAAGCTCATTTGGAAATTTCCACAGAGACCGTGGTGGGCTTCGGGGCTCCAGTGTCCTAGACCCAGAGCCGAAAGGGAGGCTCACAATAGGGGACATCTCATTCAGTCCCCACACTTTTCAGATTGAGAACCCAAGACTCAGAGCAATGATTGGCTCACAGTGGCTCACCAGCCTGAGAGAGACCTAATCAGAATGAGAACCAGAGTTTTCCTGATTTGTAACAGAAAGGATATGAGGCTTAGAATCAGAACTGTTTTTAGTCTCAGTCTAAAGCCTTAATTGGTTGTCTGATATTAAGCAGCTTGTTTACATCTGATACTCAGTATTCTTATTTGTAAAATGGAGGTGAAAATATCCACCATCCCAGGATTGTGAAAAAGATCAAATAAGGCATTGCATGAAGGTCCTAGGACACTTTGTTTGAGTTGGTATCTTTCCGGGCCTTTGCGTGTAAAGTCCATGGAGAGAACTTCTCAGTGAAATAAACAGTTTTTTTCAAAAGTGCCTTAAATATTGTGCTTTGTGGCTTTGTAACATTCTCTTTTTTCTGTCTTTTTAGGACAGCCCAGAAACTTGCAGGACCTGTGCCGAATTAAAATTCGACAATGTATAGGCCTTCAAAACCTAAAGCTACTTGATGAACTACCAATTGCCAAGGTCATGAAAGACTACTTAAAACACAAATTTGATGATATCTGATATACCAGAACTGTGAGCAGGATTAGGAGTTATATTCCAGATACTTAAAAGGCTTTTTGCCTTGCACAAAGTATATCCTATGCAATTTCTGATTTGCTGTGAAATCAGAAAGCAGGTATACACTTTTGGGTTTTCTGTTTGTTTGGTTGGTTTTCATTGTAGGGGAGGGATTTTTTATATATATATAAAAACACACACCACATGCTTGAAGGTCTTAATTTGGTTTCTTGGTCCAAGTTTAAGAGGTCCAAGCTTTGTATACAATACTGCATTTAGAAAAAATGTCTTTTCTTAAATGACACAAGCAGGTTTGGAGTGGAGAATTTACCCTTTCCAAATTTATGGTTTCCTTGGTAAGCGCGGTATTCTAAACCAGCAAAGCACTTGTTAACGTTTGGAGGCACAGTTTCACCCAGGGGGTCCCTGGGTTCCTCTGGAAAATGCCCTAAGAAATGTTTAAAGTAATGCTGTCACCTCATTCATTTTTAATGAGTACAAATTGGCCGTTTCAAACTGTTCTTTTTCCTAATTGATGTAGCTTTCGGATGTCATAAATTCAGTACCTCTGCTTTTCTTTTGGTGTGCTCTTGTTTTTAACTTTTTTTTTTTTTTAACAACTGTAGTACACTACCCTGAGACATTGTGTCTCGATTTCTATCTCTAGTTAGAGTTGTGCTTTTAAAAAAATTAACGAGAAAGAAACTAACTTTATTGAAACCAGTGTATTCTGTTTTTAAAACTGTGCCTGCAGTGCAATACTCTTTCTGGTGTATTTTATCCATTATTTCACTTGCTGGTCATCATTTCACAGCCAGCTTTGACATGCCCGTGAGAACAGGAGCCGCCACTTTAATTTTCATTGCAGAACCATACTATGTCAGTTGCAATTTCCATTTTAAGCTATGTATTTTACTTCACTTTAAGCAGAAAATTTTGTATCCTGGTGGTAGAGTCTTCCCTTAAAAATTGTTAAATCATTTGGCTTTAATGGTTCAATAATTTGGGGTGGCTTCATGGTGTTTCTTTTTCTCCCAGTTTAAAAAAAAAAAAAAACTTTTTAAGGGTAAAATCTTTAAGGGGTATACATTTATAAGTCTGGCTAATTTCTAATATGCTAAATAAACATTTCCTATTTTAAGGTTATATACAGTGAGGCTCTTCAGGACAATTCTTTTCTGGGTTGATTGGGCATATGTTTGCTGTGTAAACACGGATCTGATAAGTGTCAGTAACAATGGAAAAAGTCCCAGAGGCATTAGGCATCTAAGATGATGCCCTCAGAAATGTATTCTGTGCTTGATTTGTGTTATTAGCTTCAGAAGAATCTTTTCAGATGTCCCAGTATTGTTTTTAGTGCTTTGGGAAAAAATATTCACACACTGTTAATAAATTTGTTATCAGAAGTTTACAAGATGAAGGGCTTCTCTCATCTGAATTTCTAGATTTAAGTCATGAAGCGTAAACTGTTTCACCCAGAAGTGTAACTAAGCAGAATTAGGGGTTGTCTCTGGCTTACCTTTTTCAGAGCCAGCAGTGCTATTTTCTCAAGCACAGCGTTTGTTCTCTTGGGTGCAGAGTAGTTGTGGCATCTTACACTCTGATCTGCTTGTGCCTAGGCATTGCACAGGTTTCCAAAGACGGGCAGCTTCAGAAAAAAGGATTATTCGGGAGATTACTGGGGTGACCCATAGACTCTTTGGCATAGACTCTTTCGCAGGCAGCCAGTCTGAGTGTGGCCAGTTCTATAACCATCCCCAAACTAGCTGGAGCCTGATGGATAGGAACGAGTAGTCTGTCCTTTTCCCCATAAAAATATTCCAGAAAGTTATCTCCAGACAGAGTCCCCTGTGAAGACAGTTGCCAAGCTATATTCTCATTCTTTAAACCAATACCCAGGTCAGGGCTAGGACACACTAGCAGTCTTAGGGACATGGTGTGGCTAGAAATGAATTGAGTGTGACTTCTCCCTAAAACCCCAGGTCCAGGGATGTGAGGAGGCAGAGGGGTGCCTGGAGTTTCTGCACTCTGAGCAGTGATGTTAATGTAACACTTGCACAGGGCTTATTTCCACGTATGTGTGTGTTAATTTATTCACCTAGTTTAAAATGATTTTCTCTCCCCAGCCATTCAGAGGTTTCCAAACTAAGCCACTGAGTTTGAGTCAGGGAATTCCAAGTAAAAAAAGATCAGATTAAGGTAAATTCTTTGTTCTGTATGCTGCTGTGACTTCAGAAAAAAATTATGAGAGCTCTTCCTGGAATTTTGAAATTTCTATTTAATGAAGAAGTGTATAATTCCATTATTTATTGTTTGAGGTTTGATTTATCTGGAAGCTTAAAAAGAATGTTTTATTTTTGTTGTTAATAAAATCCCAATCACATTTCACAATAACTAAAATGTCTCCAAGTGGGTTACTGGTAGATTATAGTGGTGAAACCTGCAGGTCTGCATTTGAATTGGATTGACAGAGAAGCATTCGTGCTCGCATAATGAATAGGGAGAACAGATATTTTCAGAAAAATCAACTGATTGTTTTTTCCAGAAGACAGAACAGAAAATGTTCCGAATATTTTCAAATTTGTCAGATTCTTTTATGTTTCCTTTGAAATTTATTATTTAAGCCTATTACTAAACCTTTATAAAAATATATTTGGCAAATACACCAAAGAAACCAGCTCATAAAAGATTATGATCATTAATGAACTGTAAACCTCATCTTTCGAAAACAAGGTTTTGTGTTTTTTTTTTTTTGTAAATATTTGTGTTTATAAATGTACAGCAGAGTAAGAGTGTTTTTTAGATTATTTAATTCCCATATTTCTAAACTATTTACTACACAGTAATCCATGCCTGTTAGTTTGGAAGACTTGACTGTTTCGTTTTTTAATTCATTATCAGTCATGCTTGGAACAACATTTCCACTAGAGAATTCAGTGTTCTGGCAGTAGCAAGAGTGCACATCTGGAGCATGAGGGAGTCGAGCATGATTTGTCAGATGCACACCCTAAGAGACAAGAATGTGTAGTTTAATGACCAGCGTGGACCATACGAAATCGAGATTCTAACTTTCCTGCAGAAGTGCTCATTAGCCCAGAATGTGATTGGGATAAGGCCATTTGCCCACAAATTTAGCTTTCATGTAACTCCTAGTGTGTTATATCATAATGTATTTTGTTCTTCCTTTTTAATGTAAGTTTTGCTTTGGGTCAATTTGAATTAAAAAAAAATCAAATCTGATTTAAAACATGTTGGAGTTGTATTTTATTTCCAGTCTACCTTAACTTTTTAATATGTCCAGCTATTTGGTGAAAATAAATAAAACTCTGTCCTTACTTCATCAGCATTTTAGATCACTGGGAATTGTTTAAGAATATGATGATGCGGAAAACAATACCACTCTACATTGTCACCAGATAAGCCATTTCTTACCCTCCTTTAATTTGTTTAATGCATTCTGCAAATACCAGCCAACTAAAGATTATCACAGTGTTGAGTGTATCGATCCAGCACCGGGCTTTCTTGGGCCATAATCGCCACCTACCTCACGCGTGTCACACCTTGACTGAGGACAGGATTTAGACCACAGCGTTTCTAAACGTAGGACAGTATGCAGTCAAAGCAATGAATCTGACTGAGTTACCCTGCAGGAGATGAAGCAAAACAACTTTGATTTCACATTTCCTCTATAAAACATAAGCACAGCTTGATTCAGGAGAGACCCAAAGTGAATATGAATGATGGTGTGCTGAGAGAAAGGGAAGAGGGACTGCGTAGTACCCCATGCAGGAGTGGGATGTTTTGGAATTATAATCTTGTTGCAGCCTTGTCCAGGGTTTGGCACAAATGAAGGCCAAGAATAGGACATTTGAAACTATTTCTAATGATCAGCAGGGGAGTTCAGCTTTGAAAAATTGCTGTGTTGCTTGGAAACCTTGAGATCATTCCTTTTCCAATATGATAGAAGTAGTATATTGTTTTCTCAGCTGAAAGACAGTTTACAAAAATAGTTTACAGCTATTGATAAAACATTATCTACTTGATAAAAAAAATAGTTCCACATCTCACATATTTGGATATCTGAGATGAAAGAACATGGATTTGTATCCTCTGCCTATATTTATGTAACAATGTAACTGTGTGTGCTTAACTGAAGGAGTAAGAGTGAAGTTTTACAAGTTTTGATGATAGAACTCAACATACTAAGATACAAAGATAATTTTTCTTTATTCTATCTTTAGTTATTTTGTTATTACCTACTAAATGAAACAAAGGTTCAGACAGCATATGGCCAACTGGATCTCATAACTTCTCTTGTATGCCCCTGACAAATAGGGTTCCACTCTTTGTAATATATTTCCTGAAGACCATGGCTCATTTGATGGATATTTCCTTATCTTCCAGAAGAACTCTGTGATTCCTGAGTGACAGTCAACATTCTGAATCACATTTGAAAAGACTGAGGTGATTTGTGTATGGACTATAAAAGATCATCAGTGTGGGAGTAAAACCCTGAACTAGCCCTGTTGCCCCAGTGCTTGGTCTCACTGTCCTGAGCGAGTATCTTACACTAAATGATTAGATGTGATCTTTAAGTCTCATTCATCCGGCTATGCCTAGAGCACCTCAGTTGTGTATCTGCAAGGCAAGGGTTTGATTCACTCTGACCCTTAAACCGTTGGAAGTGAAGGATCACATTCAAGCACAGTATTTCTCTTTCACATATGTGACCTTTTAAAAACATGTCATCATTGGTAGTTATTATAAGTTTATTTTATTTTATTTTAGAGACAGAGTCTCACTCTGTCACACAGGCTGGAGGGCAGTTGGCACAGTCTTGGCTCACTGCAACCTCTGCCTCCTGGGTTCAAGTGATTCGCCTGCCTCAGCCTCCCAAGTAACTGGGATTATAGGTGTGCTCCACTACGCCTGGCTAGTTTTTGTATTTTTAGTAGAGACGGGGTTTCGCCATGTTGGCCAGGCTGGTCTCGAATTCCTGACTTCAAGTGATTGACCTGCCTTAGCCTCCCAAAGTGTTGGCATTACAGGCGTGAGCCACCACGCCCGGCCTGTAAATATATTTTCAATCTTGATTCCAGTATCTTGAAAATCTCACTTGGAACATTTATGTTTCCTTTTTATTAGAACACTGTTTTAAATTAAAAGTGTAATGTTACGTTACATTAAGAAGTAATGAAGTGATTCACTTTTTTGCGAAACAGTAGTTTATGAATCAGAACAGAGATGGCTGAATTTGGACAATGACATTCAGTTTAAGGTGAGAAATTTGGTTATGTGATGAGTAGACTGACACAGAAGTACTCCAGCTGCAGAGATTTCCTATTTTATCTGGCAAATGTAGTCATATTTTTCTTGCTGCTCAGTTTTGAGCTGATGTTGCTTTTCTTCCTCTAATAGTTTCAGGTCAGGTCACTTCTTAGTTTTCTTTTTCTTTACCAGAAAAAAGAACAGTTGTGGGGCATGGACTTACTGTACATGACCATTTTAGATTTCTCTAGAGAGTTTCTAGATTTTCCCTCTTCATTCTGGTCACTTAACCCTTTAGTGAGGTACATGCCTGTGTACAAGGTGTAGACTCAGCCTCATCAGGTTGTTTTAGTGTGCTGATTTTAGAGTTCCCAAATGGCTTATTTTCTCCACCTTACCTGAGTAGAAATATAGCTTATCATTTTGGAAGAATGCCTCATTAGTTGGCTACAGCCATTTTCCATCTTGGGTAGCACCAGAGCACAAATTGCATTTCTTCCTGGTTTACCACTGGTGCTCTTAAGAATTCATTTGCTGTGAGTCCACTGGGCAGAGAGTTCCTTGAAGACAAACACTGGGTCTTATTTGCCTGACCCTCAAACAGTATTTGCCAACAGAATCCATTTTCCAGGGCCTTAGTGGCATGTGGCATTTGGTCCCTAGCATGTTAACTTTGTTCCTTCAGGGCTCCAAGGAAAAAGAGGGCCAGGTCGTTCATAGCTTTAAGTCTCAGGTAGGTATGGCCCTCCTGATTCCTACTAGTATTGCCTTTGGCTCTTCCTTCTTCCCTCCGCCTCCTCCCTTCAGCCTCCCTGCTGCCAGCGTCACCTGGCAGTGGAGCCTAGCTACTTGTCTTGTGTGGGCACTGAGACCTTCAGCAGAGACCACTGGATTTTGGTTGTCAGGAATTGTATCAGTCAGGATTCTCCCTCCCTGAGCCCCCACAGTGCTGTGAGCCCCCGAAGGAGGCAGGGCAAGGCACAGTCTAGATGGCTGACTCAGAGCTGCCCCCAGGCACCTGCCTAGCTGGAGTATCTATGCAGGCTCCAGCTGTGGGTGAAGCTGGATGGAGACTGAGGTGGATCCCCCGCCCCATCTCTACGCCATGTTGCTTTTTCTCCAGTGTTTCATACACCGCATGGGTGGTATTCTTACATAGGAAAGCCCTGGCCGACTCGGTCCTTGTTTGACCATGTCTGCCCTCTTTAGTGCCTGGCTGGCACAGTGCCTTTCACACTTCACACTATGGATGCTCCCGCAGATTTTCAAGTGAATCTAGTCCAAACCCTTCCTTGGGCAGGTGAGAAAGCCAGGCCTTCTTATGCTCTTCGCTGGTCCTCACCATCCCTGAATTGGTGTCACTCTTCTCCTGCTGGCATCAGTTGTTTTCCACGGAATGGAAATCACCCCATTATGAGGACAGCAATAATAAGTGAGACCCATCTTGGCAAAAGTTGGCAAGGCTTAGGATTTCACATGTTACATTTCCTGGATTTAAAGCCCACACATCTATAAAATGCCTGTAATTTCCTATTAAATGTGGCCCAAGAGTTCAGCCTTAGCCTCCACCATGCCTGCCTTTTTTTTTTTTTTTTTAATTGAGACGGAGTCTCTGTTGCCCAGGCTGGAGTGCAGTGGTGTGATCTTGACTCACTGCAACCTCTGCCGCCCGGGTTCGAGCGATTCTTGTGCCTCAGCCTCCTGAGTAGCTGGGACCGCAGGTGCACACCACCATGCCTGGCTAAATTTTTTGTAATTTTAGTAGAGACAGGGTTTAGCCATGTTGGCCAGGCTGGTCTCGAACTCCTGACCTCAGGTGATCTGCCTGCCTCAGCCCCTGCAAAGTGCTGGGATTACAGGCGTGAGCCACTGCACCTGACTGCCTTTCGGATAATCTTGACTAAAAGGAAACAGCTTGGGTTCTAGGACTCCCTTAGGAACTCCGTGTGCCCTTTGTTGGCCTCGGGAGTGTGGCAGTAAGAATTACTTCCTAGGCAAGGATGCTACCGCTCTCAGCTCTGCCTGTCCACTGTTTACAAGATGAGCAGGATAACTGAACATATGAGCCTGCACACAGAGGCCAGTGGCATGCATACTTGGCTTGCTTTTTCTTTTAGCTTTCATTGCAGGCAGCTAAGAGATTGGTATACTGCCATCCTTTCATCATTTTTTATGATCCCTCACATTTATAACATACACTTCTACTGAAAAGAGAAAAAGAGACTTGTTAAAAGAGACTTGGGGAGGAGTAGGGAGAAGAACGTGGATATTTTGTCTTAGAAATAAAGTTGAAATAAACATCCTTGTATCCGATAGCACTTGTTGGGTGGTTGTATATATTTTACGTTGACATTTACTTACGTGGAGTCTTCTCCTGAAGTTTCTATAAGAAGTTGATAAATTAATCTATTAGTTTGTTAGACCATTAGGCAAGTAAAAAGTAAGATTGCCTATTTCAGTGTGCTGATTTCAAGACTGTCATACCATTAGAGTTTGTCCTAATTTATCAGCCTTTGAGACTAAGATAGTGATGCTTTATCCCAGAACTGTGGACTCAAATATACTATCTATGGAGCATCTTGAGGTTCTGTGTTTAAAATCACAGTGCACATGTCAATGACAAGGTGATCGTGTCTCTTGCAACTTCCTGTCAAACCTAATACCAGGTAGATTTGAAAGTCATCACCCCTACCACTCCAGCCTCCCAGCCCCATCCCTGGCAGGTGTTTTTAGGACATGAAGTGTAATGGCTCAGCCCTTCACTCTACTCTACCAATAAAGCAGAGATGAACGGCCCTTGCCTCCTACCTCTTCTTGTCAGGAGAGCCTTCTCTGAGAGGCATGGAGCAGGACACACAGCGGCAGCCTAATGACAGTTTCTAAGGTAGACCTGGCGCCTGGGATGGAGACAGGCAGCACTGACAGCAGTAGCATCCTTACCTAGGAGCCCCTCAAAGACTAGGGCACAACATCTTGTCTGGGGCCAGGAGAGCTCTGCCACCGTTCCCTGCCTGCACTGGGGGCCTAGAAAGCAACTGCTGCTTTGCTACAGCCTGTTCAGAACACTCACCTTTAGTCCTGCTTCGTATTAAGTCTGTTCTCAGGACACATTTGTCCTCTAATGTGAAAATGACGTAAGTTTACCACCCACTCCAAGGGGTGTGCGCGTTTACATTAAAGCCTTAGATGAACGGGGATGAGGTTCTGATACAAGGCATGCTGGTGCCGGGCGCGGTGGCTCACACCTGTAATCCCAGCATTTTGGGAGGCTGAGGCGGGCAGATCGCTTGAGCTCAGGAGTTTGAGACCAGCCTGACCAACATGGTGAAACCCCATCTCTACTAAAAATATAAAAAGTAGCCGGGGGTGGTGGCTCGTGCCTATAATCCCAGCTACTAGGGAGGCTGAGGCTGCAAGAATCGCTTAAACCCAGAAGGTGGAGGTTGCAGTGAGCCAAGATGGTGCCACTGCACTCCAGCCTGGGCAACAGAGCAAGACTCTGTCTCAAAAACAAAACAAAACAAAACAAAATAAAAACAAAACAAAAACCGTGCTGGGGAGGAAACTATACCTCTGTCTCATCCACATCCACGGAGGGAAGCCTGGGCCTATAGCTCCTCTTCAGAGAGGTCAGCTACAATTGTGCAGGCCAAGGTGGGTTTCATTGTTCATGGCCTGTGAATTTAGAGTAACCTACGCTCAAATTTTCTAGACTTTCCATCCCTTTCATCCCACCAGAGATGGCAGAGAGGCTGGTGCCTATGCAGAAGTGTGGTCTACTAGTCGGTGGGCTGGGGCGAGCAAAGGACTGATTTCCATCCTGCTGCACACCCAGTGTGTACCCAGGACAGCAGCAGCCTCTAAGACCAGCTTCTTTGGGCATTCCTGTTCCAGTTCCTGCCCTTTCCCTCCACCTTCCTTGCCCTTGGGTCTGTCTGTGTCCTTGGGAAACTCCAGGTTGGAAGGGTTGCCCCACAATTCCTCTTTGTAATGGGGAAACTGGTTTGTCTGCCACGTCGGAAGCCCCGGGAAGGCAGGGATCTGGCCTTAGGCTTGCGGCCCGGCAAAGAGAACGGCGCTGTGTGTGGTCCCTGGCTGGCAGATGTTGGGTGAGTGAGGAAACGGGCAGGCCTCTGGTCGTAACCCTGGTACCAGGTGAGAGAACTGGAAAGGAATCAGTGATTTGTTCATGTACCCACTCCTAATCTACAGCCCTTCCCATGCGCCCTCACCACCGCCCCCCACACCGCCCCACAGTGGGTATTCCAGTCATTTCCACAGGTGAAGAGGTGGAGGAGTGTCTTCCCTTCTCTGCCCACTTCCGCAGGGCCTCTCACTGGGATGGTTTCCCCAGGCTCCTGAGCTGGTGTAGCTCACCCTCCTGGGTCCCCACAGGCCTGTTCTGTGACACGTGTCCCACTGTCCTGCTGTGTGTGTGTGTGTGTGTTCCTCGGGGCTCCGAATTCAGGGCTGGGAAGCCCCTCTGAGGGGAAACACGTGACCTTTCCCAGGAAGCAGATCTGTGGCGTTGTCACCACGTCCAAGGGGACTGTGATCTCGGCAGTGTTAAGGCGCCACACATGTGTGCCCCTGTTCCCAAGCATCTCTCTGCTCTGCTGAGCTTGCCGACGTCAGGTGACTTGAGTGTGCCGCACAGGGCCTGCCGCCTCCTGCCTTCTGGACCTCGGATCCCCATCTCGAGGCCCTGCCTCACGCTGGGTGGGTTCAGAGGCCTTGGGCCATGTGTGTTCGGAGGCCTCAGGCTGAGTGGGTTCGGAGGCTGCCCCCGTGTTCCTCGAGTTCTCCCCCAGCTCTCTTTATGCTTCTTCACTTAACTCCACATGGGTCCTGCTTTAGATGCAGAGAGAGAGTCTGTCAGCACTCAGGAGGAGGCCTCCAGGCAGAGAGGGAACATCAAGACTGAAAGAGCCTGGAGAGCTCCCCGCTGGTGGCAATGCTGGGCTTGGCTCTGGTGCTGCATTGCTGCCGGTCCACTGTGCCCACCTTTGCCCCAATGCCTTGCAGGCTGCTATGTTACAATACCCAGCCTGGCTTTGCCTGCAGAAAGGCCTTTGAAGGGAGATTCTCAGAGCTGTGAGGGGATGCAACAGCGATGTCGGGTGTCTCGGTGATGAGCTGTGACATTCTTGTCACCAGGGTGTGCTCACCTGCCTGGAGGGACCCCCCCCCCACCAGGAGAGCCACTATGTAACTGATGCCAGGCCCCGCAGTGGCTGGTGGCTGGGCAGGGTGGGGATGCCAGCAACTGAGTTCGGTTGTTGCCTCATCTGTGAGCCAGGCTGGCTCCCAGGTGTTGAAGTCCTCATGGCATGCACTCCTGGACAGCTTTGTGCCTTAAGATAAAAAAGCACAGGCTGGGCACGGTGGCTCACACCTGTAATCCTAGCACTTTGGGAGGCTAAGGCAGGTGGATTACCTGAGCTCGGGAGTTTGAGACCAGCCTGGGCAACACGGTGAAACCCTGTCTCTACTAAAATACAAAAAATTAGCCCAGTGTGGCAGTGTGTGCCTATAGTCCCAACTACTCTGGAGGCTGAGACAAGAGAATTGCTAGAACCCGCAAGGCAGAGGTTGCAGTGAGCCGAGATCGTGCCACTGCACTTCAACCTGGGCAACAGAGCGAGACATTGTCTCTAAAAAAATTTTTTTAAAAGCACGTATATAGGCTCCGCGTGGAAACATCTAAACCGTGTGTTATATGAGGAGCCTGATGAGCCCTTTGAGAATTCCGTAGAAACACTTACTCATGAAGCCTATAATTAAGTAACTTTGGCTAGCTTCATGGAAATGCTGATGTTTAGGAAGTTATTAGAGGGTTCAAAAAAAAAAAAAAAAAAAAGCCCTACCCTGAGATTAACCTGTACCATTACTTCCTACTCCATCTAACAATTATTTAATTAAAAAGTACTCTAATAACCTTGTGTTTTAGTGGGCAATAATAAAAAGCCTGCTCAGTAGAAGCTCATCTTCTCATGACATGCACTTTGAGAGATTTCTCAGGTCAGACTCTATCCCCTGGAAGTGATACAGACCCTGAGAGGAGTTCCCGCGGTGCTTCTAAGTCAAGCCTAATCCCCGTTCGGTTCTGCCCTGGTGTTCCTTACTGCACATGTTCACAAAATCCCGGGAGTGTTTAGAAATGAACCTGGTGAGTGCTGCTTGCTCATTCAACACATACTTTTTGAGCACCTATGCTGAAGGACCAGATTCGTGCCAGCACTCAGAAGGAGCCCGCGTGGGAGCCCAGATGATGAGCAAGAGGACAGAAGCAGAGTTGGCATGGGAAGACTGGGCTGGGTGGAGATCAGGGCTGGGGCTCTGTGGAGCCAGGGACTTCTGCTTTCCAGATTCAAAACATATACAATCCCTGGGGTGTGGAATTATGGTACTCTCTGTGTTAGTGCAAGTGAGCAAGCCTCTGTACCCACTGGAGAACTTTTTAAAATAGTGCGAGTCCTACCCCCAGAATTTCAGATGCAGTGGTTCTCAGGTGGGGCTTAAGAATCTCCATGTCTAGCCAGGCATGGCGGCTCATGCCTGTAATCCCAGCACTTTGGGAGGCTGAGGTGGGCAGATCACCTGAGGTCAGGAGTTCAAGACCAGCTTGGCTGATGGGATGAAACTCTGTCTCCACTAAAAAAAAAAAAAAAAAAATTGCCAGGTGTAGTGGCACATGCTTGTAGTCCCAGCCACTCAGGAGACTGAGCCATGAGAATTTCTTGAGTCAAGGAGGCGGAGGTTGCAGTGAACCAAGATCGTGCCACTGCACTCCAGGCTGGGCAACAAAGTGAGGCTCTGTCTCAAAAAATAAAAAATAAAAAAAAATAATCTCCATGTCTAACAAGCACCCAGGTGAGGTGTGTGCTGTTGGTCTGTGGACCCAACTTAGAGCTACTGTGTGAGGGTATTTGGACTCTTTGGAGCAAAAAAAGGACAAGGTAAAAAAAGAAAAGAGAAAGAAAGAAATCCTGCTGTCACTATGAGATATACAATAGCCATCTATCTGCTTACCCATGAGTTGTGAGTAATGATGTAGTGATTTTCAGAACCCACACGTAAAACTGAGTCTTCTTATTTTATGGACCAGCCTTGAATAGTTCTGCATGTGTTATATGAACAAAGACGACACATCTCTCCTGCCACAATACAAGCTGACTCGACATCCTAGGCCTTTATGTCTCCAATTATCTTTTGCAACTACTTAATTTCAGTTGGGCACAGACAAAACCAGTAGCCTGTAGTTCTGTTATCCTGCTGTTAAATGTTCTTCAGTCTCATTTGCTGGCTCGTAAATAATAATGTGTGCCAAACATTAATAATGACAACCCTAGCCTGCTCCAGGGTGGGAGAGACAATGACTCTAGCTGCCTCAGCCAGCATGTGCCTTGGCACTGCCCATGAGGTGACCTGCCAACGAAGTGTCTCTAAGAAGCATGGGCAGCATTGCCCCAATTGCTGATAGCAGATAGAAAACACCTTGCCAGCTCCAGCTGACTGCAGTCTGACCAACCCACCCCCGACCCCTGAGTAGTAAAAGAAATCATGGCACCTATGAATCCTTTTCCAGCCACTCAATGCAGCCTGAGCTTCTTGCGGGGGCGTTAAGAAAAATAAATCAGCTAGGAGATAAGCATAGCCTCACATCAGATACTGCTGCTACTGTGGGTCCTGGAGCCACTGGTGGGACCACCGACATAGAGTCATCTCTGCATGGAATCTGCCTGCTAAAACAAAGATGGGTCTGCTAGGCATGATGGCTCACACCTGTAATCCCAGCACTTTGGGAAGCTAAGGCAGACAGATTGCTTGAGGTCAGGAGTTTGAGACCTGCCTGGCCAACATGGTGAAACCCAGTTTCTACTAAAAAATAAAAAAATATATCCAGGTGTGGTGGCAGGCACTTATAGTCCCAGCTACTCAGGAGGCTGAGGCAGGAGAATCACTTGAACCTGGGAAGTAGAGGTTGCAGTGAGCTGAGATCGTACCACTGCACACCAGTCTGGGCAAAAAGTGAGACTCCATCTCAAAAACAAAAACAAAAACAAAAACTTGGTTCTCTTTTGATTAACAGTTTTTTTGAGATATAAGTGTTATACAAAAAAATCGCACACATTTAATGTATACAATTTGATGAATTTGATAGGTTTCTCTTTGAAACTGGAAAAACAGACAACTCTGAAGGAAAAAGGACATCCAAAGTTTCTCTTCAGAGTACAATCATCTACTACACACAGCCCAGGACTGGGTCCAGCCTGCCCTGCTCCAAAGCCTGGCCAGTTTCGTAGCCCCTTTTAATAAGAACACAGCCTGTCAAGATGTAAGGGAGAGGGGGTTCAGAAATCTTTTCATCAGGCAAAGGTGCTTAATAAAATATTTAGGGTCTTTGAATCCTCACATAGATTGCAATGGCCATATTTTCCAACCTCTGTATCTACTGACTTGCCTAACAATATTTTTCTAGAGGGAAATGCTGCTAGATCCCCGGCTCACTGGTTCAGGACCCCAGACAAGTCCTGGCTTGCCATGACACTGATTTCATTTGACTGTTTTGGGTTGGGAGGGACAAAGTGAGTTTGATGAAATGTACTGTTTTTTTTTTTTTTTTCCGAGACGGAGTCTCGCTCTGTCACCCAGGCTGGAGTGTAGTGGTCGGATCCTGGCTCACTGCAAGCTCCGCCTCCCGGGTTTACGCCATTCTCCTGCCTCAGCCTCCCGAGTAGCTGGGACTACAGGCGCCCGCCACCTCGCCCGGCTAGTTTTTTGTATTATTTAGTAGAGACGGGGTTTCACTGTGTTAGCCAGGATGGTCTCGATCTCCTGACCTTGGGATCCGCCCGTCTCGGCCTCCCAAAGTGCTGGGATTACAGGCTTGAGCCACCGCGCCCGACCTGAAATGTACTGTTTTGGAAGTAAGTATATGACTGTACTATTTTTCTCTGAGCCTTCATTTTAATATCTTTTTTCAAAAATGAAAAAGGAAAATTGTCGTCTTACCCACTTAATTGTTTTCTGTGGGCTGAGTCTATTTTTTCCTCAGTTTTTGAATTTCAGCACAGAGGTTGTTGCGTTGCAAGTGTCGACCCCTTACTTGGAAGTTTTATTCTGTTTTGGTGGAAAAAACAGACTCCTAAAGTTCATCAGTTAGGTTTGTTATTGACATGGAGAGATTCCTTTCTTTTTCTTTTCTTTTCTTCTTTTCTTTTCTTTCTTCTGTTATGTCCAGTGCTTCCTATATCCGATATATGGTAGTTCATCCTGGAGGAGGAATGGGATCAGGAACCCACCTTCCAAATGTTTAGACCCTTGGAGAATAAAGAATATAAACAAAAATTATTAATGCACTAACACTAAAGCAAGGCTGCCGATTAGAGACGAATAGCTTCTCCAGTGCACTCATGAGACCTGGTTCCATTTTCTTTCTGATTAGCTTGCTAAAAAGACAAAAGAGCCTAACCTGGCCTCATGCAGGCTGACTTTGAAGGCTGGCTGTGCTGGTAAGTGGTGGTATGACTCTGGCCGAGTCATTTGCCCAGGGTTAGAGGCATGAGCTAAGGGTTCCTTCAGCTGCCACACACTGTGATCCTAACATCACAGAGAAGCCAGCAGGGGGAAAAACCGGGCACCCAGGGCAACAGATGGAGCCAAGAGCCCCACATCGGCTGCCTGTTACCATGCTCCCCTCTCCACCCACCCTCTTACCATGGCTTATTAGAGGTGGCTTATGAAAAGGCTGGAATCCATGCTCCAGGGCCTGTTTTGCTCTGGTGGAGGGTTTAGCACCATAAAACTCACTTTGTAAAAGTGCACCAGCTGTGATAAATAAGCTTAAGCCTCGGTAATCACTTTTTCACTTTTACCAATTACTCTAGGCTGCTTTGTGACAGAAGTTAATACCAAGTAAGAATTTTCAAGAAGCCTCATTTTCCTTGTCTAATTAAATTAAATACTTGAAAGGTGATTTGCATCTTGATTTTCTCCCCATTTAGTTAACTGAAAATTACAGGGTCTTTCAGGAGTTTGAGTCACCTGATTCGCCAGCTCAGCCTCTGGGGTCAGGGAGCCCTCACCCTGGGACCCTCTCCTGCCAGCATCCCACCCACCGATTTTTTGTGTGCAGCTGTCCATGGTGAGGCCCTTGGACCAACACTGCCCAGGAGAATTTAGGGAGGGCACGCCTTGTTAGTTTTCTAATACTGTCACAAAAATCAGCACAGGATGCCTTTGTCTCCAGGATTTTAATACTCCTAACATGAAGCAGGTCTTTCTAGGGCGAGAAACCACAAGGACAGTCTCATCCCATCCAGTTCTTTTTGTTGCAAACCAGTAACAGAATTCTCCTGGACTGAGTTCATCGAGTCAGCATCTCTAATCTTCCCCTGTAGTAGAGATCTGGACTATTTAACCGCTAGAAATCCTGGCAAGTTATTTCAATGGTGACAACAGGATGCTGAAATTTGAGACTTGCAATACTTTATTTTCTGTTTTTTCCCCTTCTGCCCTTTGTTTCTGAGATAACACACATGCATTGGAAACTCTAACATGCTCTGCAGAAGTATTTCCTTGGACATAGAAGAGGGCTTGGGGGCATCAGGGAGCCTGGCCGATGCATTATGTGTGAGTGAGTGTGTGAGTTTGCCTGAACATCTGAAGAGTCATCATCTGTAAAGTGACTTTGTCTTGTGCAGGTTTCATGTTTGAATCAAATTATTCAGCAATATTCCTGCTCTAAGACACCCCCCGCCAATGCATATAAATCACTGTGTGCATCTTTTGAAAAGTCCTTCTTTATTTCAAAATGAGTGTATACCCTTAAAATATAATCAGTGAACAAATACCTTAGGTAAAAAGTGAAAGCCTGTTCTTCCTTCCCAGTGCTAACCATTGCAGTGTGGATTCTTCCAGCTCTTTCTCTGTCCGTCTATCTGTGTGCATGTAGTTTACAAAAATGATCTCTCAGCAGCTTATATGTTTCTACTCGCAGAAACCCTTTCATGTTACCATGTGCAGATATAATGAATTCTTGTTGTTGGCTAAATAATATTCCACATTCAATTTTTCTTCCAACAATATAAAGAACCTTCCACATGCCAAATGCTTCTCCAGAAATACAGCAGGAACAGGTTCTATTCTACTGTCTTTCTCTTGCTGATTTTTTTTCTGGAATCTAAAGTATTTAACCTACTTCCCAATCACCTTATTATCATGAAGTGCTTTTATTTTTTCAGGCTGAAATTTGCTTGATGTGTATTTGTTTATTGTTCATTTACATAAAAATACAAACTCCATTAGACTGATGACGTTGCCTGCCTTTACTGATATACCCTCTGCACTAAAACAGTATTTGGCACGTGCCAGTAACTTAAAAACTGTGGATTCTCTATGCGTGGATGGATGGATGGATGGATGAGTTGTCTATGGATAAAGGCAGTTGGGGAAGAAGTAGAACTGCTCATTGATGACCTTGATTGGGTTTTCTTAAACTTCCAGCTCAATTCTACCTACTTTAGACAGTTAAATGGAGACACGACTGACTCTTATTTATATTCATTTTATCTTTATATGTGCGTGTGTTTACCCATTCTTTTGTTAAAATATTGACTACTTCCATACAGATGGGCAAACAGGCATTCCCTGAGACCTCCTGGATCTCAGATACCTCATCCAGATCCAGAAACTCCAGGACTGGCCCTTGCCCCAGCAGGCGGGCTCTCTGGCACCTGGTTTCTATGCAAGGACCAGTGTCAGCTGAGACTGGCAGAGCCTTTGTCTCAAAAGTTGCTCAGTGTTTTTGATATCACCCCTGCCTTCATAGACTTGATAATATTCTGGTTTACTCTTTCAAGATACTCATTTGGCTTTAACCTTTAAAAACACAGATCAGATATGTCACTACTCCTCTCAAACCTACCGATGGCTTCCAACTCACCAAATCTGAAGTGCTTCCCATGGCTTCCAGCCCTCTCTGGCCTGTAGCACTTTCCTGGAGCCGCTCCGAGCCCTGCAATCCCCACGTGCAGAGCACACCCCTGCCCTGCAGCCTCTCTGTGCACTGACTGTTCCTCTGCCAGAAGTACTCCTCCCTCTGGAACACAGGGCAGCTCACTCACTCACTCTAGCCTCAGCCCAGAGGGCACCTTCTCCAAGAGCTCAACCCTGGCCCCTTGACCAGAAGTCAGACTCTCTATTCCCAAGCCCCTTACCATGCTTTATGTATTTCATCATAGCATGACATATGTGTATATGTCTATGTGCATGGACTATAGCAGGCCCTCAGTAAATATTTATGGAATGAATAATTGAATGAACTAAAACATCCTGTAATGGGTATGTTTTTTGTGTTTTTTTTTTTTGAGATGGAGTCTTACTCTGTTGCCAGGCTAGAGTGCAGTGGCATGATCTTGGCTCACTGCAACCTCTACCTCCCAGGTTCAAGTGATTCTCCTGCCTCAGCCTCCCGATTAGCTGGGACTATAGGTGCACACCACCAAGCCTAGCTAATTTGTGTATTTTTAGTAGAGACGGGGTTTCACCACGTTGGCCAGGAGGGTCTCAATCTCTTGACCTCGTGATCCGCCTGCCTCAGCCTCCCAAAGTGCTAGGATTACAGGCTTGAGCCACCGCACCTGGCCTGGTATAATTCTTTTAGTTCAGCATCCAGAGGACTGAAGACCAACATGAGAACATTTTCTCATCATTCATATAACCAAGTACAGGAACTGGGCAGTATTTGATTTTACTTGATTTTTGAGCTATCATCATTGGTGCATATATGGATGGCTCCCTTCCATTTTTCAAATGATCCTCTTGCCTTGGCCTCCCAAAATGCTGGGATTACAGGTGTGAGCCTCTGCACCTGGCCTACCCTGCATTTTGATTTTACAATGCTCTTGTTTCCTCTTTTCATGCCTAGTAGTTTTATCATGCACACTTGTTGGCCGGCAGTATTTTCTCCATTATGCTTTTCAGAAGACAGAGTAGTAGAGTGCATGGCTTTTAATTAGAATAGATTTTTCACTAACTTAATTTTTTTTTTTTTTTTAGTTTTAAAACTATTTTTGTTTGGTTGGTTTTATTTTTCTTTGTTTTCTTTCCCTAGCTGTGTAATATGAAAGCATTTGTGGTTTCAACATTTGTAAAGATGTTAACATCACTGAGTTATCTTTATGTGTACTTGGAAGCCTATATATCCTATATATCTTTTTTTCTATGCTATTTAAAACTAAGTTATTGGTTGGGCATGGTGGTTTAGACCTGTACTCCCAGGACTTTGGGAGGCTGTGGTGGGAGGGTCACTTGAGCCCAGGAGTTAGAGACTAATCTGAGCAATCTAGCAAGACTCTCTCTCTACAAAAATTTTAAAATAATAGCAGTAGTCCCAGCAACTTGGGAGGCTGAGGTGGGAGGATCCCTTGAGCCCCGGAGGTTGAAGTTGCAGTGAGCCATGACTGTGCACTGCACTCCAGCCTGGATGACAGGCTGAGACCTTGTCTCTGAAAATAAATAAATAAATGAAACGAAGGTATAGACATTATGATACTTCACTTGCATCCAAAAATACATTCTTCAATATAACCAGAATACTGATATCATTCATAAGAAAACAATGGTAATTTCAAAATCTAATACAGAGTCCTTATTCAAATTTCCCCAGTTGCCACAAGAATATCTGTTGTAACTGTTTTGATTTACTTTTTTTTTTTTTTTTTTTTTGAGACGGAGTCTCGCAGTCGCCCAGGCTGGAGTGCAGTGGCCGGATCTCAGCTCACTGCAAGCTCCGCCTCCCGGGTTTACGCCATTCTCCTGCCTCAGCCTCCCGAGTAGCTGGGACTACAGGCGCCTGCCAACTCGCCCGGCTAGTTTTTTCTATTTTTTAGTAGAGACGGGGTTTCGCCGTGTTAGCCAGGATGGTCTCGATCTCCTGACCTCGCGATCCACCCGTCTCGGCCTCCCAAAGTGCTGGGATTACAGGCTTGAGCCACCGCGCCCGGCCTGATTTACTTTTTAAAGCCAGGATTGAATCTTGGTTTACACGTTGCATTTGGTTGTGTCCCTTTGATTTTTCATTCCAGAATAGTACACCCTACCTTAAAAAAAAACCTCAGGAGTTGACTAAAGAGTCCAGAAAATTTGTCTTAGAGAATATCCATATTCTGGATTTGCGCGCCTGTTTATCCCTGGTGCCATTTAGCTTGTTCCTCTACTTTTGGTATATCCGGTAAACTGGAAGTAAGTTTGGCAGCAGGCTGGGTTCAGGGTCAGCGTTTTTGGCAGGTATGTTTCATAGATGATGCTGTGTTCTAGGATATGTTTTTAGAGTTTCATCTCTAAAGGCAACTGAAAGTAGACAGCTCCCAGGCCTTGTAGAGTGATTACTAATTGACTTGAACATTAAACAGGCAAGAATTATTTCTACCCGAGGAAAACCTAATGAGGAAAACATCTGGCCCCTCAGCAGAGGCTGGGAAATGCTTGTGTCTCTTCCAGGGACTAGCCAGCGCCTGGCGACGTGCAGCGCTTTGCTAACGTGCATTTTCCGACTCCATATGTTCCTGCGGTTGCGGGGAGGCGAGGCGCGGGGCAGCGCGTGGAGAGGAAGGCCTGGCCAGGCCACTTGGGTTTTGTTTGGACGGAGGATTTGGCTCTTCATTTATTTACACCATGGTGGATTGTTTTGTCCCTCACCTCCTCTCTAATCCCATATTTCATCTCTCTGGCCAAAAACCGAATAATAATGTAAATAGATAGGACAAGCTGGTGGGTCCCACAAAGCTGGAGCTGACGAGACTTGCTTGAAAATTCCCTTCCTTAGATTTTAAATTCTGTGACTCAGACTTGTATTTAAACACACACACACACACACACACACACACATCCCTCACAGAAATGTGTGTGGGAAAGTGCAGGACTGAGGGTCATTATGTCTCTCTGTTCCCACCTAACCTAAGTGGCCATTTCTAGATGCCATTTTAAAATTGTTTCCTTCCTGTAATAAGAGCCTCTCGTACTAAAGAAAATCGTCTTTCCTGAAATGTGGGTTTCTTGGGTCTGAAAAAGACACATGGTGAGTGTAAGCATGTGGAGCGTCCCAGCTCCGTGTGAGGGCATGGGGATCCCCTCGGGAGGGGCCTTCCGCCTGGCCCTGAACCCCGGGTGGCCTCTGGACTCGATGATCCTCGGGCCCTGCTGGCTGTGATGGCCTAAAGGCTGTGGTTACTGACAAATTAGCAACCCAGGTGCGTGGATTGCATACGTGTGTGTGTGTGTGTGCGCGCGCGTATGTGCGCTTGCGCAATTCTCTTCTAGGCAACTCTTCTCAATGACTCTATGAGGCAGGCACTCCATTACCGCAAGATGAAGATGAGGAAACTGAGGCACAGAGAGGCTAAGGGAGTTGCCTGAAGTCATATGGCGAAGAAGTGGTGGAGGTGGGATGGTAGCCACATGTCTGTCTCTAGGAACTCTCAGGGGACTCCTCTGCAGACAGACAATGCTGCATGTAGTCTAACTGATCCCTTGGCTAGCTTTACTGTGACATCTTTAAACAGTTCACCCAGAGCCCAGGTGACGTGTCTCGGGCCACTAGCCACTGTGGGTTGGGTTTTGCTGGAAGCCTGCCTCGGCACATTCCACTGTGATTTGCTTTCGCCACTCAGACCAGGGGCTCCAAGGCTTCTGGCTGACCCTCAGGCATTACACAGGTTGACAGGGCTGTTTGGCTCCTTGTCAGCCAGTCCAGTGAAGGGCTGGGTAACTGTAGGAGAGCCCAGCTTCTGAATCTAAATCAAGCAATATCAATCAACAAAAAACACCATGGTCTTCTGGCTTGAAAAACTTATTGGTGAATAACAGGCAGCATTGCATTTCATTTTCTGGATGTATCTTCCCACCCATCCCTGCCCCCTGCCCCCCAAGAAAATCTAGTTACTGTAACCCAATAACAACCAGCAAGCTCGAGATATGTTCAAGCTCAGACAGAGAGTGATGTGGCAATGATTGGAAGCCCATGCCCAGATCTGAAGGAGTTTTGCCTGCACGTGGGCTTCAAATGGGGCTGTCCTCCCAGGGGTAGCTCCTAGGGCACCAAGGGATGGACAGCACTCCCAGCACGGGAGCAGCACTCAGCTCACTCCTGCAGGGCTTGGAGCTTTCTGTGAGAGACAGCTCGGCTGACTCTTGGCAGGAATTTGCCTGCCTTCGGAGGGTGGGTCCAGCCCCCACCACCGTTACTGGAGTCTGGAGAGCGAGAGAAAACCTGGTTACTCCCCCCTGGGTAAAGTGAGTCCTGAATGAGGCAGGCTTTTGTAGACGGATCTACATGTTTGATGGCCTCATTTTCTGAATCCTGAATCAAGACTTAGATCTCTCAATGAGCTTTTATGCTGTTTGGGGGTTTCCGAGGCAGATTGGGAGAGGGTATTTTGTAGATTAAATGTGAATTTCTGGGACATTTTGACAGCTTATGAGGACTGAGGTTTAGACACTTGGAATTGTAACTTTCCTGGAGATTCCAGGGTCTTTGGTCGCTGTATTAGTTTGCGAGGGCTGTTTCAGGGTGCCACAGCCTGGGGACTTAAACAGCAGAAATGTATCGTCTCTCAGTTCTGGAGGCTGAAAGTCAAAAATC
This sequence comes from Trachypithecus francoisi, assembly GCF_009764315.1. Taxonomy (NCBI): domain Eukaryota; kingdom Metazoa; phylum Chordata; class Mammalia; order Primates; family Cercopithecidae; genus Trachypithecus; species Trachypithecus francoisi. The sequence goes on along the minus strand of NW_022681468.1, from coordinate 88,049,680 downwards.
AAGGTGCTGGCAGGGTGGGTTCCTACTGAGGGCTGGGAGGAAAACTCTGCTCCAGGCCTCTCTCTAGCTTCGGGGGTTTTCTGGTGATCTTTGGTGTCCCTGGCTAGTTGAAAACTCATCCTGGTCTGTGCTTTCATGTCCATGTGGCAGTCTCCCCGTGCGTGTCTCTCTGTGTCCACGTCTCTCCTTTTTATAAGGACGCCAGTCTCATTAGATTAGGGCTCGCCCTAATGACCTCATCTTAACTTGGTACAGCCTGCAAAGACCCTATTTCCTAGTAAATTACAGTCTGCAGCGCTTGGGGTTAGAATTCAACACATGAATTTTAGTTGGGAACACAATTCCACCATCAGAGTCACCATATTTGGCTCCACATAGCCATGGCCTGCTTGGTGCAGTCAACCTCCACGTGGTCATAGGACACTTGATTAAGACCGGAGGATAAGGGCTCACTTTTCAAAGCATGCTCATTGAAGTGGCAGGAGGCTGTGAATCACAGGGACCCAGTGCTGGGAGCACTGGGTATATGTGGAAGTCACAGGGAGAGAAGAGGAGATGGGGAGATTTGGGATGTTTACACTATTACCTGAGAAGCCATGGGCTCTGCTCCCGGGCTACCTCACCCCAGCCCTGTTAATACATTGGCTGTTCACGATCCTTTCCCCAGAGCCCCAGGCTGGGCTCTGGCACTAAGGCCCATACCCACAATGGAAAGGCTTGAGGTATTGGAAAGTAAGTTCCCCCGCCCTTGCAAGACTTCCTGAGAGCTGCCAGGTGAGCATGGCAGGAGGTGACCACACTGTTTTAATATCTGGAAGTCACCAGAAAGGGGCGGGCCCTGCCAATGGCTCTATTGTTAAAGAGGCCATTTCCAGTGCAGCTTTGGGAGTACAGATAGAAACAAACGTTTCATGAACTAACCTCCACCCAGTGATTCCTCTTCAACATGGAAATGGCAGCGCTGTGTAGCAGGGAGGTGAACTCTGCACTTAGGGTCTACTGGGGAGAACTTAAGGAAAGCTCATTTGCATCTTGGGTTAAAGCACCCTGGGCACCATGCCTCTCTCTGGGAATCTCTGTGGGTGTGTGGAATTAGATGCATCTGTGTTCAGGTCCTGACTGCACACCTCTGTGCTGCGTGGTGATGTGTAAGCCACCTCACTCCCAGAGTCTCAGTTCCCACACCTGGACAGTGGGCACAGGGCTCCTGTGAAGAGGACCCAGATGATGGGTGTCAATAGGCACTGGCAAATGACAGCCAGCAAGTTAAGCAAGCTGCGTCCAGCCAAGTCACCCAGCCTTTGCTTTGCTGGGGTTGTTTCCCCCACCCCACTGCAAAATCCATACTGTTACAAATGGAGGCAAAAAGCACTCCCTAAAATACTCGTGACTCTAATTCCTGTGACTCTAACCCAAAATACTCGTGACTCTAACCCAAGACTCCCCCATTTTTTCCTTTTTAAGAGGAATTACCCAATAGAGCTTGGAATTTGTTTATTAGCGGTTATTTGTGCACATTTGCAAAAGGGGGAGACCAGTTGGAGACAGCAGTATTTACGAAAAGGAAAAAAAGCTCGTGTCCTGTTTTCATGCGTGTGTGTTTTGATGAGTCACATTCGCTCCAGCATGATCTGCTGGGCACAGGGATTACCGAATATTCTGGAGTCTCAGGCTCTAGATTGTGCCATTACTGTAAGATGTGCCATCAGGGTAGTAACAGATTTTCAGCAGGGAAAAATGCCACCATCTTAATATAGGCGTCGATTGGAAAAGGCATCATCAATTCAGAAATGTTAAAAAGAGGGTAAAATGTAAACCAGGAAATATAGTGTGTGAACGCTGACCATCCAGCAGAGGGCAGGACAACCACAGCCTCATTAGAGGGTGGGAGACAGAGCAGGGGACAGTCTGGGGGCTGCTGTTGAGTTTGGGGTTGGAAAGGCAGCTCTGTGTGGGTGGGAGCCTCATATGCATGAGACTGGCCCAAATGTGCCCCCTCAGAAAAGCACAGGTTGCACTTTTCATCTCCACGTCCCACTTAGGGAACCCCTTTTTGGACTTTTCTTTTTTTAAATTGTAGATTAATAAATTATAGTTATATGTGTTTGTGGAGCACAAAGTGTTGTTTTCATTTATGAATACAATGTGAAAAAATTAAATCAAGCTAATTAACATATCACCTCAAAAGTTTTCATTTTTTTTGGTGAGAACGAAGTTGACTCTCTCAGCGTTGTTAAAATGTACAATACATTATTATTTACTATTTTATTATGATGTACACTATATCTCCAAGGAAAACGAAATTTCTCCTCCTTTTTAATTGAGGCCCTGTACCCTTTGACCATTGCCTTCCAATTTTCCCCAACCCCTGGCTCTGGTAAACTGCCATTCTATTCTCTGCTCCCTTCCCTGCCTCCTTCCCCTCTCCTTCCCCCCCGCTTTTTTTTTTCGAGATAAGGTCTCACTCTGTCACCCAGGCTGGAGTGCAGTGGCGTGACCCTGGCTCACTGCAGTTTCGACCTTTCAGGTTCAAGCAATCCTCCCGACTTAGCCTCCGGAGTAGCTGGGACCACAGGCCTGTGCCACCCCACCCAGCTATTTTTTTTTTTATCTTTTGTAGAGATGGGGGTATCACTATGTTGCCAGGGATGGTCTCTAACTCTCCAGCGATCCTCCCATCTCAGCCTCCCAAAGTACTGAGATTACAGGCATCAGCCACCATGCCCAGCCGTCTGCTGATTTTTGATTCCACATATAAGTGAGAACAGGTGGTATTTGTCCTTCTGTGCCTGGCTTATTTCACTTAGCATAATGTTCTTCAGTTCCATCCATGTGGCTGCAAATGGCAGAATTTCCGTCTTTTTAAAGCTAAAACTACATTGTGTATATGTACCACATTTCCTTTACTTGTTCATCTGTTGATGGATGCTTAGGTTGATTCTATATCTTGGCTATTGTGAATAATGCCACAGTGAACATGGGAGTGCAGATACCTCTTTCACATACTGATTTCAAATCTTTTGACTAAATCACCAACAGTGAGATTGCTGGATCTATGGTAGATCTATTTTTATGTTTTTGAGGAACCTCCATAGAGTTTTCCATAATGACTGTACTAATTTACCAACAGTGTTCAAGTGTTTCCTTTGCTTCATATATATGTGTGTGTGTGTGTGTATATATATATATATATTATATATATATATATATATATATATATATACTTTTTTTTTGAGATGGAGTCTTGCTCTGTCGCCCAGGCTGGAGTGCAGTGGCGCGATCTCGGCTCACTGCAAGCTCCGCCTCCTGGGTTCACGCCATTCTCCTGCCTCAGCCTCCTGAGTAGCTGGGACTACAGGCGCCTGCCACCATGCCCGGCTAATTTTTTTGTATTTTTAGTAGAGATGGAGTTTCACCGTGGTCTCGATCTCCTGACCTTGTGATCCACCCGCCTCGGCCTCCCAAAGTGCTGGGATTACAGGTATGAGGCACTGCATCCGGCCTTTTTTATTTTAATTTGGCTTTGAGGCTTACTTTTATTTCAGACTGAGATGAAGTTTTGAATTTATTTTTTGGTATGTGAAATTGTTTTTTTAGACTTTAAGTTCTAGGGTACATATGCAGAATGTGCAGGTTTGTTGCATAGGTATCCATGTGCCATGTTGGTGTGCTGCACCCATTAACTAGTCATTTACATTAGGTATTTCTCCTAATGCTATCCCTCCCCCTGCCTCCCACCCCACAACAGGCCCTGATGTGTGACGTTCCGCATCCTGTGTCCAAGTGTTCTCATTGTTCAATTCCCACCTATGAGTGAGAACATGTGGTGTTTGCTTTTCTGTCCTTGTGATAGTTCGCTCAGAATGATGGTTTCCAGCTTCATCCATGTCCCTGCAAAGGACACGAACTCGTCCTTTTTTATGGCTGCATAGTATTCCTTGGTGTATATATGACACATTTTCTTAATCCAGTCTATCACTGATGGACATTTGGGTTGGTTCCAAGTCTTTGCTATTGTGAATGGTGCTGCAATAAACATGCGTATGTGTGCATATGTCTTTATAGTAGCATGATTTTATAATCCTTTGGGTATATATCCAGTAATGGGATCACTGGGTCAAATGGTATTTCTAGTTCTAGATCCTTGAGGAATCACCACACTGTCCTCCACAGTGGTTGAACTAATTTACACTCCCACCAGCAGTGTAAAAACATTCCTATTTCTCCACATCCCCTCCAGCACCTGTTATTTCCTGACTTTTTAATGATCACCATTCTAACTGCTGTGAGATGGTGTCTCGTTGTGGTTATGATTTGCATTTCTCTGATGACCAGTGATAATGAGCAGTTTTTCATCTGTCTGTTGGCTGCATAAATGTGTTCTTTTGAGAAGTGTCTGTTATATCCTTTGCCCACTTTTTGATGGGGTTGTTTGATTTTTTCTTGTAAATTTGTTTAAGTTCCTTGTAGAGTCTGGATATTAGCCCTTTGTCAGATGGGTAGATTGCAAAAATTTTCTCCCATTCTGTAGGTTGCCCGTTCACTCGGATGATAGTTTCTTTTGCTGTGCAGAAGCTCTTTAGTTTAATTAGATCCCATTTGTCTGTTTTGGCTTTTGTTGCCGTTGCTTTTGGTGTTTTAGTCATGAAGTCCTTGCCCATGCCTATGTCCTGAATGGCATTGCCTAGGTTTTCTTCTAGGGTTTTTATGGTTTTAGGTCTAACATTTAAGTATTTAATCCATCTTGAATTAATTTTTGTATAAGGTGTAAGGAAGAGATCTAGTTTCAGCTTTCTACATATAGCTAGCCAGTTTTCCCAGCACCATTTATTAAATAGAGAATCCTTTCCCCATTTCTTGTTTTTGTCAGGTTTGTTAAAGGTTGTAGATGCATGGTGTTATTTCTGAGGCCTCTGTTCTGTTCCATTGGTCTATATCTCTGTTTGGGTACCAGTATCATGCTGTTTTGGTTACTGTAGCCTTGTAGTATAGTTTGAAGTCAGGTAGTGTGATGCCTCCAGCTTTGTTCTTTTTGCTTAGGATTGTCTTGGAAATGCAGGCTCCTTTTTGGCTCCATATGAAGTTTAAAGTAGTTTTTTCTAACTCTGTGAAGAAAGTCATTGGTAGCTTGATGGGGATGGCACTGAATCTATAAATTACCTTGAGCAGTATGGCCATTTTCACGATATTGATTCTTCCTATCCATGAGCATGGACTGTTCTTCCATTTGTTTGTGTCCTCTTTTATTTCATTGAGCAGTGGTTTGTAGTTCTCCTTGAAGAAGTACTTCACATCCCTTGTAAATTGGATTCCTAGGTATTTTATTCTCTTTGAAGCAATTGTGAATGGGAGTTCACTCATGATTTGGCTCTCTGTTTGTCTGTTATTTGTGTATAGGAATGCTTGTGATTTTTGCACATTGATTTTGTATCCTTAGACTTTGCCGAAGTTGCTTATCAGCTTAAGGAGATTTTAGGCTGAAATGATTGAGTTTTCTAAATATACAATCATATCATCTGCAAACAGGGACAGTTTGACTTCCTCTTTTCCTAATGGAATACCCTTTATTTCTTTCTCTTGCCTGATTGCCCTGGCCAGAAGTTCCGACACTATGTTGAATAGGAGTGGTGAGAGAGGGCATCCTTATCTTGCGCCAGTTTTCAAAGGGAATGCTTCCAGTTTTTGCCCATTCAGTATGATATTTGCTGTGGGTTTATCATAAATAGTTCTTATTATTTTGAGATACGTTCCATCAATACCTAGTTTATTGAGAGTTTTTAGTATGAGGGGCTGTTGAATTTTGTCAAAGGCCTTTTCTGCATCTATTGAGATAATCATGTGGTTTTTGTCATTGGTTCATAAACAGTGATGGATTACGTTTATTGATTTGCATATGTTGAACTAACCTCGCATCCCAGGGATGAAGCCCACTTGATCATGGTGAATAAGCTTTTTGATGAGCTGTTGGATTCGGTTTGCCAGTATTTTATTGAAGATTTTCGCATCAATGTTCATCAGGGATATTGGTCTAAAATTATCTTTTTTTGTTGTGTCTCTGCCAGGCTTTGACATCAGGATGATGCTGGCCTCATAAAATGAGTTAGGAGGGATTCCCTCTTTTTCTGTTGATTGGAATAGTTTCAGAAGGAATGGTACCATCTCCTCTTTGTACCTCTGATAGAATTCGGCTGTGAATCCGTCTGGTCCTGGACTTTTTTTGGTTGGTAGGCTATTAATTATTTCCTCAATTTCAGAGTCTGTTATTGGTCTATTCAGAGATTCAACTTCTTCCTAATTTAGTCTTGGGAGGATGTATGTGTCCAGGAATTTATCCATTTCTTCTAGATTTTCTAGTTTATTTGTGTAGAGGTGTTTATAGTATTCTCTGATAGTAGTTTGTATTTCTGTGGGGTCGGTGGTAATATCCCCTTTATCATTTTTTATTGTGTCTATTTGATTCTTCTCTCTTTTCTTCTTTATTAGTCTTGCTAGCAGTCTATCAATTTTGTTCATCTTTTCAAAAAACCAGCTCCTGGATTCACTGATTTTTTTTGGAGGGTTTTTTCGTGTCTCTATCTCCTTCAGTTCTGCTCTGGTCTTAGTTATTTCTTACCTTCTGCTAGTGTTTGAATTTGTTTGCTCTTGCTTCTCTAGTTCTTTTGTTTGTGATGTTAGGGTGTCGATTTTAGATCTTTCCTGCTTTCTTTTGTGGGCATTTAGTGCTATAAATTTCCCTCTACACACTGCTTTAAATGTGTCCCAGAAATTCTGATACGTTGTATCTTTGTTCTTATTGGTTTCAAAGAACATCTTTATTTCTGCCTTCATTTTGTTATTTACCCAGTAGTCATTCAGGAGCAAATTGTTCAGTTTCCATGTATTTGTGTGGTTTTGAGTGAGTTTCTTGATCCTGAGTTCTAGTTTGATTGCACTGTGGTCTGAGAGACAGTTTGTTGTGATTTCTATTCTTTTACATTTGCTGAGGAGTGCTTTACTTCCAACTATGTGGTCAATTTTGGAATAAGTGTGATGTAGTGCTGAGAAGAATGTATATTCTGTTGATTTGGGGTGGAGAGTTCTGTAGCTGTCTATTAGGTCCGCTTGGTGCAGAGCCGAGTTCAAGTCCTGGATATCCTTGTTAACCCTCTGTCTCATTGATCTGTCTAATATTGACAGTGGGGTGTTAAAGTCTCCCATTATTATTGTGTGGGAGTCTAAGTCTATTTGTAAGTCTCTGAGGATTTGCCCTATGAATCTGGGTGCTCCTGTATTGGGTGCATATATATTTAGGATAGTTAGCTCTTCTTGTTGAATTGATCCCTTTACCATTGTGTAATGGCCTTCTTTGTCTCTTTTCATCTTTGTTGGTTTAAAGTCTGTCTTATCAGAGACTAGGATTGCAGCCCCTGCTTTTTTTTTGTTTTCCATTTGCTTGGTAGCTCTTCCTCCATCCCTTTGAGCCTATATGTGTCTCTGCATGTGAGATGGGTCTCCTGAATACAGCACAGTGATGGGTCTTGACTATCCAATTTTCCAGTCTGTGTCTTTTAATTGGGGCATTTAGCCCATTTACATTTAAGGTTAATATTGTTGTGTGTGAATTTGATCCTGTCATTATGATGTTAGCTGGTTATTTTGCCCATTAGTTGATGCAGTTTCTTCCTAGCATCAATGGTCTTTACACTCTGGCATGTTTTTGCAGTGACTGGTACTGGTTGTTCCTTTCCATGTTTAGTGCTTCCTTCAGGAGCTCTTGTAAGGCAGGCCTGGTGGTGACAAAATCTCTCAGCATTTGCTTGTCTGTAAAGGATTTTTACTTCTCCTTCATTTATGAAGCTTAGTTTGGCTGGATATGAAAACCTGAGTTGATAATTCTTTTCTTTAGGAATGTTGAATATTGGCCCCCACTCTCTTCTGGCTTGTAGAGTTTCTGCTGAGACATCCGCTGTTAGTCTGATGGGCTTCCCTTTGTGGGTAACCCGACCTTTCTCTCTGGCTGCCCTTAACATTTTTTCCTCATTTCAACCTTGGTGAATCTGACAATTATGTGTCTTGGGATTGCTCTTCTCGAGGAGTATCTTTGTGGTGTTCTCTGTATTTCCTGAATTTGAATGTTGATCTGCTTTGCTAGGTTGGGGAAGCTCTCCTGAGAAGTGTTTTCCAGCGTGGTTCCATTCTCCCTGTCACTTTCAGGTACACCAGTCGAATGTAGATTTGGTCTTTTCACATAGTTCCATATTTCTTGGAGGCTTTGTTGATTGCTTCTTACTCTTTTTTCCCTAAACTTCTCTTCTCACTTTATTTCATTAACTTGATCTTGAATCACTGATGCCCTTTTTTCCACTTGATTGAATCGGCTATTGAAGCTTGTGCATGTGTCACAAAGTCCTCGTGCCATGGTTTTCAGCTCCATCAGGTCATTTAAGGTCTTCTCTATACTGCTCATTCTAGTTAGCCATTCGTGTGATCTTTTTTCAAGATTTTTAGCTTCCTTGCAATGGGTTCAAGCATCCTCCTTTAGCTCGGAGAAGTTTGTTATTATCGACCTTCTGAAGCCTACTTCTGTCAGCTCATCAAAGTCATTCTCTGTCCAGCTTTGTTCCATTGCTGGCGAGGAGCTGTGATCCTTTGGAGGAGAAGAGGCTCTCTGGTTTTCAGAATTTTCAGCTTTTCTGCTCTGGTTTCTCCCCATCTTTGTAGTTTTTTCTAACTTTGATGTTTGATGTTGGTGACCTACAGATGGGATTTTGTTGTAGATGTCCTTTTTGTTGATGTTGATGTTATTCCTTTCTGTTTGTTAGTTTTCCTTTTAACAGTCAGGTCCCTTAGCTGCAGGTCTGTTGGAGTTTGCTGGAGGTCCACTCTAGACCCTGTTTCCCTGGGTATCACCAGCAGAGGCTGTAGAACAGCAGATATTGCAGAACAGCAAATATTGCTGCCTGATCCTTCTGGAAGCTTCGTCCTAGAGGGGCACCCACCTGTATGAGGTGTCAGTCAGCCCTTACTGGGAGGTGTCTCCCAGTTAGGCTACACGGGGTTAGGGACCCACTTGAGGAGGCAGTCTGTTCCTTCTCAGAGCTCAAACGCTGTGCTGGGAGAACCACTGCTCTCTTCAGAGCTGTCAGACAAGGATGTTTAAATCTGTAGACGTTTCTGCTGCCTTTTGTTCAGCTATGCCCTGCCCCCAGAGGTGGAGACTACAGAGGCAGCAGGCCTTGCTGAGCTGTGGTGGGCTCCACCCAGTTCGAGCTTCCCTGGCTGCTTTGTTTACCTACTCAAGCCTCAGCAATGGCTGACGCCCCTCCCCCTGCCAGGCTTGCTGCCTCACAGTTCCATATCGGACTGGCAGTGAGCAAGGCTCCGTGGACGTGGAACCTGCTGAGCCAGGTGCGGGATATAATCTCCTGGTGTGCCGTTTGCTAAGACTGTTGGAAAAGCACAGTGTTTGGGTGGGAGTGTCTCATTTTTCCAGGTACCATCTGTCACAGATTCCCTTGGCTAGGAAAGGGAAATCCCCTGACACCTTGCGCTCCCGGGATGAGGTGATGCACTGTCCTGCTTCAACTCGCCCTCTGTGGGCTGTACCCACTGTCCAGCCAGTCCCAAAGAAATGAACCAGATACCTCAGTTGGAAATGCAGAAATCACCCATCTTCTGCATCTACCACACTGGGAGCTGCAGATTGGAGCTGTTCTTATTCAGCCGTCTTGGAACGGAATCTTGTTTTTTGCTTGTTTGTTTTTGTTTTTTTTGATGGAGTCTTGCTCTGTTGCCAGGCTGGAGGGCTGGAGTGCAGTGGTGTCATCTCAGCTCACTATAACCTCCACCTCCTAGGTTCAAGTGATTCTCCTGCCTCAGTCTCCTGAGTAGCTGGGATTATAGGCATGCGCCATCATGCCTGGCTAATTTTTGTATTTTTAGTAGAGATGGGGTTTCATCATGTTGGTCAGACTGGTCTTGAACTCCTGACCTCATGATCTGCCTGCCTCAACCTCCCAAAGTGCTGGGATTATAGGCATGAGCCACTGCGCCCTGCCGAGGTTTACTTTTATCTGAGAGAGTTGTTGAGAGTAGGGCATATAGGGGCATACAATTGTCCCCAGCAAAGTGGTGCTGTTTGCAACCTCCTCTCCCCAACCCACACTCTGTATTCCCCAGGTGGGACTGCCTCACCTCTCTGGTGCGTGGGTTGCTTTGGGCTGATATTACTTTTTCTTCATTCAATGGAGTGGCCTTCCATCTCTCATACTCTAATAGTGACAGTTTTTCACATTTTAACATCTCTGAAACAGATTGTGGCTTAAAATGGATGGCATCTTATAGTTTATAACACATAGCAGCTGACTCAAACTCACCTGTCAGACGTTCTCAGGCCAGGTTTGTGTCCTGACATTACCCCTGGGGTGAAATTAAAGCTTCTTTTTGTTTTGTTTTTTTTTTAAGATTTTTTTTTTTTTTGAGATGGAGTCAATCCTGTCACCCAGGCTGGAATGAAGTGGCGCGATGATCTCGGCTCACTGCAACCTCCACATCCTGGGTTCAAGCAATTTTCCTGCATCAGCCTCCAGAGCAGCTGGGATTACAGATGTGCCACCACCACACCTGGCTAATTTTTGTATTTTTAGAAGAGATGGGGTTTCACCATGTTGGCCAGGCTGGTCTCGAACTCCTGACCTCAAGTGATTCACCCACCTCAGCCTCCCAAAGTGCTGGGATTATAGGTGTGAGCCACCACGCCTGATGAAATTAAAGCTTCCTGTGGGCCTCTGGGTCCCACTCATCTCTTCTTGGCAGTCTCAGCCATTTCCCCAAGTGCGACATTATCTCTCATCTCACCGTCTCTGCGTCTGCTGCTTCTGAGGCCTGAGTCTGGCTAGGTTCCCACGCCATTTCAGTTTCTCCCTTCTGCTGGTTGAATCCTGGGCATTCCTAAGGTCTCAGCTGAGACATCCTGTCCTGCAGGAAGCCTTCTCTGACCACCCCAGAGTAGGTGGGGAGTGTTGTTATTCCCTGTATCACCTGCTGTGGGGCTTTCCTTCCTACAAAACTGTGAGCTTCATGAACATGGGACTCCTTTTTCATCCAGCACATGGTGCTTAACACAAATTTCTTAAGAAAACAAATGAACATTATGACCATCATGTTATGACATTTGGAGAAAAGAAGAAGATAAAAGTGTTGCAAAGGCAACTCCTAACTACACTCCACTATCCAGAAGCCCTTATGCATCTGATCAGATTAGGGGAGAGGGAAGACTGGCCAGCATGTGGGGGTGAGGAAGGTTTCATGGGCACAAAGGACTGGACCCCACTTTTCTTCTAACTCAGACAATGGGTGTGCCCCATAGGGACCCTCTTTCACAAACCCCATGACATATCCTTTCAGAATGTCCTCTATGTGTCTTTGCAAGTTGAGAAACTTGAGGCACGTGGCCAGACCTTGCATATGGAGACACAGAGAGTTGTGTGGAGTGCAAATCCTACCCCTGATTGGAAGCATTTGGACATCTACTCTGCCTTCAAGAGTTGACTTGATGACGACTGGGCATGGGGAGCAGGCCAGGAGCCTTGGAAAAATCTCCAGCAAATGGAGCTGCTCACTCAAGGGTCAGTCCCTCAGAAATGAAGCCTTTCTGTTTCATTAATGTTTGGTAATGAAGTGGTTGATGTTGTAACCACCCAACAGGTTCTTCTTGTCTACTGCCCAAATAGAGCCCATTTCTCAACACGGGGGAATTATAATAGAGAGGGAGTTAATACACATAGAGCTGGCTAAACAGGAGACTGGAGTTTTATTATTACTCAAATAAGCATCCCTGAAAATTTGGTGCTAGGGCTTTTTAAAGATAGTTTGGCAGGCGGGGGGCTAGAGAATGGGTGTTGCTGACTGGTTGGGGATACGATCATGGGGGTGTGGAAAATGGTCCTCATGCACTGAGTCTGCTTCTGGATGGGGGCCACAGGAATCACTGGTCCTGGTGGAGTCATCTAGTAGTCAGAAATGCAAAAGTCTGAAAACACATCTCAAAAAGGCCAATCTCAGGCTCTACAATCATGAGGTTATTTACAGGAATAATTGGGGAAGTTGCAAATCTTATGACCTCCGGAGTCATGGCTGGTAATAGTTTAACTGTGAATTCAGGCTCCTCTAAGCTGCCTAAGCCACTGGCCTTTCATTCATTTTACAGAGGCAGTTTAGTTTGGGGGGAGGGCTATTATCATTTAAACTATAGACTAAATTTCTCCTAAAGTTAGCCTGGCCCACACTCAGGAATAACCAAGGGCAGTTTGGAGGTTAAAGGCAAGATGAAGTTGGTTAGGTCAGACCACATTTAACAGTCATAATTTTCTCACTGTTATAATTTTTGCAAAGGTGTTTTTAATGTCATTGAACTACCTCTATCAAAAACTCTAAAGTCTGATGGTTTTGCAGCATCCACAAATGAAGAGTGCTTTGAACACTTGCTAGCATTTTGTCATCAGGCATGAAAGGGTATTTTAACGCAGGGCTGGGTCTATAACTCTAGAGGCAGTTGGTAGTTCCCGTTCAAATACTGCAGTAGACAAAAGCTCCAAATCTTATTTTTTTCACAGGCTCTTTTATTGTGGACTCTAACAGAACCTTCTCTAAACATCAAAGTTACTTGAGGGCCATCTGAGCAGTCAGGGAGTGGTTTCCTGTGGACCCTGCTGTGGTCAAGACTTTACTCGTGGGCCCCAAGTTCAGTAAGGGGCCCTGGGTGGGGGCGGGTCTCCTGGTTCTATTTCTGATAGCCCCTTTTGTCCCCATTCCTGCCATGCAGAGCTGTCATCTCTCCCTTCCGATTGCTGAAAATATGAACTGCTCCTTTAATTTTGGAGGACTGGCTGGCATGTGGGCCTTTCTGGAGGTGCTGAAGCACTAGTGACAGTAGCTCCATCTTCAGAGAAGAAAGGAAGGGTTTCCTCTATCTATCCTCCAAAATACCCATGATTTTGTCCTGTGGGTCTGGAAGAGAATCTGGGCTTATCACTCCAGAGAGGAGATGTTTTGCTCTTATGCTCCGAAGTTGTCATCTCCTTTTTCCTGGAAGCTGGCCTTGGAGGGCTCTCAGGTCTTGGCCACAGAGCAGGCAAGAGTGCCTTCACTCTTTAGGGTACCTCTTTAGGGCAAGGACGGAGATGACTTCTTTATTTCCTCCTTATTGCTGGGCCATCCTGAGAAGAGAGGGGCAGTAGCCATCCTGAGCTCCCCAAGAACTCCTGCATATAAAAAAAATGTAATTCCACTTATGATCTCCAAGGCTTTAAACAAGTTACCCTACTTTCCCCAAACGGAGTTTGTCCTGGCTGACATTTAGACACTCTCAGGTCTTAGGGAAAGACAGAGGACAAATATCATCCTTCAGTGTCTGATTCCATCTGAAATGAGAGGTTCTGAATTCCTCTTCAGGAATTCCACACCCCATGGAATTTGGTGTCTTGACTGAGTTTCCTTGAGAGCAGACATTCTGCAGAAGCAGGGTTAAGGCAAGCCATGTCCAGGCACCGTGTGTTCATGGATGGATTGAGACGAAGGCCAGAGCCTCAAAAAGACCCCCATGACAAGTGGGCTCCCATGCTGCGGTTCCAGCGGATGCTCTGGTGGAGCGCAGGACATGAGGCGCACTTCCTAGGACACAAGGGTAGGGCTGCCCACGTGCTGAAAGAGATGTGGAGGGCGAGGCAGGCCCCTGCCGATGGTGGAGCTGGAGCTGCTCTCTGAGAACAACCCTTGTGTTCCCTCGTCATCAGGCAGCTGGATGGAAAGTAGCTGTGGGCTTTCTCGAGTGCGGCCTGGGCTGCATCCGCATCCAGACAAGATCAGTGGGAGAGCACTGATTCTCCATCCGAGGAGGGAGGTGGCCGCACGACCCAGGAGCTGTTTTATTTATTTATTTATTCATTCATTCATTTAAGTTCATATAGCTAGGGATGATTTTAAAAAACTGTTATTTTAGGTTCAGGCATACATGTGCAGGTTTTTTAAAACTTTAGGTTCAGGAATACATGTCCAGGTTTGTTCAGGGGTACATGTGCATGTAAACACGTGTCATGGGAGTTTGTTGTACAGATTTAGTCCCCAGCTACTAAGCCTAGTACCCCAATAGCTATTTTTTCCCATCCTCTCCCTCCTCCCAGCCTCCACCCTCAAGGAGGCCCCAGTGTGTGGTGTTCCCCTCTATGTGTCCATGTGCTATCATTATTTAGCTTCCATTTGTGAGAACATGTGGTGTTTGGTTTTCTGTTCCTGTGTTAGTTTGCTAAGGATAATGGCCTCCAGCTCCATGCATGTCCCTGCAAAAGACATGATCTTGTTCTTTTTTATGGCTGCATAGTATTCTATGGTGTATATGTAAACAATGTTTTCTTTATGCAATCTGTCATTAATGGGCATGTAGGTTGATTCCATGTCTTAGCTATTGTGACTAGAGTTGCAGTGAACATATGCGTGCATGTGTCTTTTGGTAGAATGATTTATATTCCTTTGGGTATATACCCAGTAATGGGATTGCTGGCTTGAATGGTAATTCTGTTTTTAGCTCTTTGAGGAATCGCCACACTGTCTTCCACAATGGCTGAACTAATTTACACTCCCACCAACAGTGTATAAGCATTCCCTTTTCTCAGCAACCTCATCAGCATCTGTTATTTTTTTAGTTTTGTCATAATCAAGGGCTGTTTTAAAGAGCTCTGGAAGCAGCTTCCTTCCTGCCACCAGCTGACCCTAGGTGTGGTGGGAAGGGGGTCCCAACAGCACCCTGCATGCCACTGTGGTGTGTTCTGGGGCACAGGTCACAGTGGGCCTAGGCTGGCTGCTGTGGACCCCTGGTCCAGATGTCACCTCCCTGGAATGCTGGAAGGCAGGTAAAGCTCAGCCCTAACTGGGAAGGGCATGGCCAGAAGTGACTGCGCCCTGTCTGGTTTGCCTGCCTGTCTTGGGTTTGTTTGGGTTTTGTTTGTTTGTTTTTTTTCAGACGGAGTTTCACTCTTGTTGCCCAGGCTGCAGTGCAATGATGCTATCTTGGCTCACCACAACCCCCACCCCTCGGGGTTCAAGTAACTCTCGTGCCTCAGCCTCCCAAGTAGCTGGGATTACAGGTATGCACAACCATGTCTGGCTAATTTTTGTATTATTATAAGAGATGGGTTTTCTCCATGTTGTTCAGGCTGGTCTCGAACGCCCAGCCTCAGGTGATCTGCTTGCCTCAGCCTCCCAAAGTGTTGGGATTACAGGCGTGAGCCACTGTGTCCGACCTGTCTTGGGATTTTAGAGGGGTTTCCCTCTTCGCCTCTCTAGATGACTTACAGCCTCATAGTTTCCTACTCAGAAGGGAGGGCAGAAGGGAGCTAATGTGTCCTGAGCCCTTGCACCAGCCACGTTAGGTGTCTTATCCTTTGAAAGTCTCCAGCCACCCTGCAGGAAGTGTCATTCTCCTGTTTAGCAGGCTGAGAACTGAGAGAGAGACAGGCTAGGCTCCTTGTGAAGTCTGGGTGCAGATTTGCACCCTGGGGAGCTGACGCCAGTATAGCCTCACCTCACCCCTACTGGGGAATGAGCCCTTGTCCCCTTCACAGCAGCCTGGGCAGCACCTGCTGGACGTGCCCTGAAGGGACAGAAGTCATCTTGACAAAAGACTTGGAGGCTGGGTGAGGTGGCTCACACCTGTAATCCCAGCACTTTGGGAGGCTGAGGCAGGTGGATAACCTGAGGTCAGGAGTTCGAGACCAGCCTGACCAACATGGTGAAACCCCATCTCTAATAAAAATACAAAAATTAGCCAGGCATGGTGCTGCGCACCTGTAATCCCAGCTACTCAGGAGGCTGAGACAGGAGAATCACTTGAACCCGGGAGGCAGAGGTTGCAGTGAGCTGAAATTGTGCCACTACACTCCAGCCTGGGCAACAGAGTGAGACTCCATCTCAAAAAAACAAATGAATAATTAAAAGACTTGGAGGTTCGAAGCTGACACTGCTGCTGGCCTTCAGGGTGCTGGTCTCAGCTGTTGTGGGGAAATTAGCCCCTTGGGAGGTGGCAGGCTCAGGACGGGTGGCCACACCCAGGGAGCTCTGCCAGGAACTCAGCAGCTCCAGAGTGGGAGGGGTGAAGATAGCCGTTGGAGGCTGAGGGGACACTGGCTGCTGGAACAAATGACCCCTTGCATCTCAGCAGTTTGGCGTGTAGGCCTTTGTGTTCTACTCTATGGAACAGCAGTCCGAGGCAGACATGCTTGGGCAACGGCCACCTGTCCATAGAGACCTGGATCTCTCCATCTTGTGTCTTTGCCATCCCCCAGGCCCCTGGACCTACTCCTTCTCCAGCTGGAGAGTGGAGGGAAGGCTCAGTCACGTCTGCCTCAGAAACGACACTCAGCACATCTGCCGACATTCCTCTGGCAAGAACTAGTCACTTGGCCTTGGCCTTGCCTGTAAGCAAGAGAAGGGGGAAATGTCGTTCCCGGCAGGGCTGTTGCTGGATAGGGCTGTCTCCCAGGCACCACCCCAAACTCGGAGGTGCGCACACATTTTTGGTGAGCATACAGCCTTCTCTGCAGTAGCAGCGTCAAGGCCCAGAGGGAAGTGGGTGACTGTGAGGAAGGGCTGCTTGCTGAGGGCCACCTGCTGGAGAACAAAGACAAGGGTGAACCTGCAGTTCCCACTCGTGGGAAGATATGTCAGCCGCACACATGAGCTGAGGCCGGAGCCAGAGCGTGGCCCCTTGCACATGAGATGTTCTCGGACCATGCCTTCTCAGCTGGTGCCTTCGTCCTCGAGAGTGGACTTAGAGCCAGGAGCCCTGGTGGGGAGCAGTGGGGAACAAAAGAGTGACGAGACAGGTAGTTAGACCAGAGTCAAATGTGGCGGTCCTTTCAGGCCAGGGCATCCCAGAGGTCAGTGTGTCCTTGGCAGTAGTTCCTCAGTCCTCTCTTAGAGACAGCTGGGCTCGTGGGCAAGTGACCTGCAGTTCTCATAAAGGGGTCATCCTCTATTGTCTTCCCTGGCCAGTGGCTTGGAAATGGTCACCCACAAATCCACCGAAAAAGAAAGACATGTGTGAATAGATGAAGTTGATGCTGGATTTGAATTACGAGATTGATTGGGATGATGAAAACCTTGGAAATCTGGATGAGTGGTTTGAATTTTAATCCTTCAGCATGTTTCACAAGTGAGGAAAGCAAATGATTAATATTTTATTTTCCAGAATCAATCTTTCTATGTCTGTTTGGTTCCTTGGATATTCATTCAAAAGACATCATTTTAGATGTCGTGAAACAAAAACCATTTATAACCCCAGTAGGAAGTGATTGACACATGAGTAAGACCCAGTGAGGGGAGGACCAATGGAAGAGACTTTTTCTGAAAACAAAAGAAAAGTGATTTAAATAAAAGAATATTTGCTTAGTGACATGGATAGCTCCTAGATAGTTGTCCTTGGGAGAAAAAATTAAAGTTTAAGTGCACAGCATAATCAATTGTATCTTTTCCCCCCTTCTATATACCACTCCCCACACATGTCTACTCAGCCAAAAATGATATAATATGTAAAACCAGAAATCCGAGTGGGAGAAACACTTAATAATGATAATTAAATGGGTAAACATGTGTTCTGCCAAAAGTTTAGCAATGTTGTAATCAAATGAGTAAGAGTTTCTCAGAGACTCAATGTGAAGCTTCTTGGTGCATAAGGAAATTCAGTGAACTTTCAACTGGAGCAGTGTGAGTCAAAGGCAGGAATGCACTCCTCCGGCTTTATTCAGAAACCCTCAGAATGGACTGAAAGGGGGATGGAAAGGGAGAAATGGAAGGGAAAAAAAGGGTAGCCTTCTAATGGATCTAATGTGACCAGCCAAAAAGAAAAAAAAAATCCTTGCAGGAAACAGAGAACAGGGAGGCATGGCATCACTCAGCCCAGGATTACAAGAACAAGAAGAGCAAATTCCAGGAAGAGTGAGTTGTATAGCCTGTAAATGCTGATGCTGAGTGAGGAAGGTAGCTCTATTATGCACAAAAACTTCCAGGTTTTCTCCCAAGTCAGAGTGTCAGGCAGGAATGATCCCAGGGTTAAATCATTCTGCTGAGCTGTGTCACATCAGCTGCAGGGGTGGGAGCGTACAGGGGAGACAGAGAGAGAAAGAGAGAAAGCACTGGGGAAATGACGGAGAGCCCTGGGACAGGCAAGGGCGCAGGGCTCTCTAATTGTGAGAGTAATTTGCTCTCAAAATAAATCAAGCAAACCCCTAAACATTGTGTAGGAAAGAGACAGACAACACAATGTAGGGGCAGAAGCTTGACTCCAGATCCTTCCTAGTTGATACTGGGGGGTGGTGTACCACTCAGGACCCCAGGGCAATAGTTCAGTCTCATTGCTATGGGCCACCGGTGCTGCCCTGCTGCTGTGAGGACACTGTCCCCAGGCACAGACCCTGCTGTGCTCTTTGGCTCAGAGCATGAAGCCTGGGCTACTCAGGTCTGAGCCCCAGCAAGCCTGACTTCCCAGCCTCCTGACTGTGGGCATGTTGTTATGATAGAAACTCAAGAGTTTATGTCTAAAAGCACCAAACCTTAAAACGAAGGCAAGCCTTCCTTCACAGCCTCCCCACTGCCTCCGTGCCCTGCCCACTCCTTCTCAATAGGCCACAGGAAAAGGGCGTTGTGCACTCTTTGCCACTCTGGTCCCTGTGTAGGGAGGGGCCTTGCAGGGGAAGCCTGTAGCCAGAGTAGGTTTGGGGCTTCAGAAAGGGCTATGTGTGCCCCATTGACACTGACGCAATAGAAATGGAATGTTGCAGTGCGACCCTCAAGCTCACCAGGAGGCTCATCGTGTGTCGCCAAGTCAGAGGTGAGATGAAAATCCGCTTATCTCATGGCCAACATGCCAAGACATCAGTAACACCAGGTGAGGGCTGTCATCAGTGTGCTCTCCCCAGTAGTGGAATGGGGGGAGGCCTATAGACCCCAGACTCTCCCAGGGCAGGTGGTCCCCCGGCATGCAGAAAGCTCCTTGCAATCTGAAAGCACATCACACAGAGTAAGAACGTTCTTTGCTTCTGCCTTCCCTTTGTATACCCTCACTGCGCTCCGACTGTGATTTGGGGCTTAGGAACTGTGTACCACAGACCCAGGCTGGAGTCTTGGCTGTGCCCTTTCTAGACAGTGACCTAGAGGATGTCATTTTACCCATCGGTGTCTCTGACTCCTGTGTAAAGAGTGTGTGGAGGAGAACTCCTGAGCTTGCCTGGATCCAGTGCTCTGCTCTGGTGGACCACAAGGGAGTTTCTATTTTCCTCCCTTGTCAGACAGGGCCGTAGCACTGCTTCCAGCCAAAGGGCTGGGAGGGGAAGTGATGAGGATCACTTCTGGGCCAAATCATTACATCATTTATGATGTTGGTTTGACCCGTAATTCCTTTGGAGAAATGCTCCAGAGTGAAGAAATGGCTCAGGTGAGTCTAGATGAACCCAACCAGCCCACTGAGATGGCCTGAGATTCCCAGGTGCACGGGTGCATGCACACACGTGCATACACACACACACACACCCCTAATGGAGACAGTCCCTGATTTGAGTACTACTATGTCGTCCTGTCTCATACCTGCCTAGAAGAGTCGTGCCAACTGGTGTTTTGTAAATGCCTGAAAGCGCCTGCCCTAATGGAGACAGTCCCTGATTTGAGTACTACTATGTCATCCTGTCTCATACCTGCCTAGAAGAGTCGTGCCAACTGGTGTTTTGTAAATGCCTGAAAGCGCCTGGGAGAAAGGGCCCTGGCCAGGTTGGATGGATGCCTCCACAATAACGAGTGAAGATACTAAATTCCCAGGGCAAACTTGGGAGGTGCCAAGGTGCCTTTCTCTTGTGCTTAGAATGATCCCGCCACCTCCCATAGATGATTGGCCCCTGACATTGAAACTTGGGAAATGAAACTGCTCCCATCCTTGGTCCATGGGTCACAAATGGAGCCCACTTTAGCACAGGGGTTTCAAACCAGGGTCTATGAGTTGGCTTCAGGGTCCTTCTTAATTCATTGAAAAGTATGTGCCAACAGTAATTTTTTGGTGGAAAAGGTACATAGCTTTGTTGGAATCTCAAAGGAATCTGTGATTTCCTGAATCTTAAGAACAAGTAGATCAGGTTAATACATTCTAAGATAGAAGGAATTTTGGTCAATTGTGCAAATAAACTGAAAGATATGCTTTGCCAATAGTTAGTTGCAGACAAAGTCAGTGTGAAGCCAATTCTAGGCACTTGATTAACATTATTGTTACTTTCCTTGTAATTCCTGGCCTGAAAGCCTCCCTTGGTACCACTTTTCCCAGCCAAGTGGTGCTTTCTTCCAAATGCCTTGAGGTACCTCTCAAATTTTGGAGGGCGGCCAGTGCCATGACTTCAGGACACGCTTAATTTTCCAGGCCTCCAAAGGGTCGTACAAGTGGCCCCTTTTCTTTTTGTTTGTCCCCTCGTCCCCTTCGCTTTTCCTCATTGCTTTGTGGATTTTCAAAGATTTTTATATTTTCTTTTGTTCTCGATCTCATTTCCACAAAGGATATGAAGTGTCTGATTTTGTCAAGATGTAGGCTGTGTGAATCCTTTGTGTATCTTACAAATGTCCTTTCACCCAAATGTTTAAGGAGGGCCCTGGATACTCAAGAATCAGTTAATAAAATCATCGAATTCACTGAGGATTGACCACAGAAGCATTTCCATTTGCATCGTCACTGACAAGGCGCGATGCATGTGTTTGTTCTCTGCCTTGGGAAACAGCAATCATCTCCAGTATTGATTCTTTTGTTGGATGGCTGGACAGTTCCTTGGGGATTTGATGGCCTTAGAGTCACCATCCTAAGGTTGCCTCCTCGTTGGTGACAAGGCTAAGACTTGTTTTGTGGATATGGCCATTGTTATTGTTCTTTTAGTATGTCCTTGATGTGAATTTGTTTTATTGTGAGTTCTTTCTCATTACAGGAGAAATGACCTAATGCATTTAGAGTTTTGATTATGTTCCAGCTTGTTAAGGGTTTTGCCCTGCTGAACAGTTTGTGAGTTGAAGAGGCCAGAAGCATAAGGAGTTCTAGGAAGCTTTCAGCTGGCCCCTGGTAGGGAAACATGTGCCTACATTGACCAGACAGGTTTGAGACAGACACATATTTCTCCATGTTGAAGCCTAGGCTTCTCCAGCTCCTGAAGAGGAACACTGTGTTTGTCATTGGCCAGGGAGTCCCCTCCAGCCTTTCTCTTTTAGACATTTTTACCCAGTGGTGTAAATGATTGTGACTCTCAGTCCAGGGCTCCTGTCGAGACCCTGTATTGAGAGGTGTGCCAACAGGTGCAAGGAACCCAATCAGGCCTCTGTTCCAGCTCCTCTCTGACTTACCTGCTCAGGGAAGTGACAGCCATACTCCCCTCAGAGAACAGGAGTCCAAGTTGGCCCTTGTCCATTCTTACCCTGGTGCTCTGACTATACACCAGGTGCTACCCAGTGCAGTGTGGTGAGCAAAGGACATTGCAGCTTCCTGGCTCTGGCTTTTGGGCACAGGTGCAACTGACTCCCAGTCCAGAGCCCTGACGGAATTAACCCTGCCCTGGGGTCTGGGAGCAAGCTCATGGAGACACAAAGAAGGGGAAGTCCAGAGGGGTAACTAACAGATGACTAGTGTCAAGAGCAGAGCTTGGTGCCAGGGCCCAGGGCCAGGAACGTAGCATCAGGTGGATCTGGGGTGACCCAAGAGAGCTGGGCATCCTCAGATGCCTTTGTGGCTCATCATGTGAGGGGGACGTCTTCTGTGGAAAGAGCCAGCAGACAAACAATCATCCAACGCAATCATTTTGCCCACTTACCAATCCCTTGAGTAAAAGTCCATTGGGTGTTTAACTGGCTCATCACATAAACGTACAGATTTTATGATGATTTGCCTTAGGGTTTTTCAACTTTACAATGGTGCAAAAGTTATACACATTGACTAGAAACCATATTTCAGTACAGTATTCAATAAACTGCATGAGGTATTCAACACTTTATTATAAAGTAGGCTTTGTGTTAGATGATTTTTGCCCAACTGTAGACTTATGTCAATGTTCTGAGCCTGTTTAAGGTCAACTAGGCTAAGCTATGATGTTTGGTACATTAGGTGTATTAAATGCATTTTTGATTTATGATATTTTCAACTTATGAAGAGTTTATTGGGATGCAACCCCATTGTAAGTCAGGGAGCATCGTAGTCTTTATAGGCCAATGTTCTCATGGAATAATGAGGCAGACACTCAGAGAAGCTGTGTGAGGTGCCCAGAAGTCTTCTGTCATTTAGCTCAGGTTCAGTCCTCGTCCATCTGTCCATGGCTCCTTCACTCCCACCAGACAGTCCCATCCTTTCCCTTAACATATTGTCCTGAGTTTGATTTTGACATTTCCTTGTCTTCAAAGCCCAGCAAATTCAATGCCTTGCATCTGAACTCTTCCTCTTGGGAGTTTGGAATACTCTCTATGCATCTTCTTAGACTTCTGGAATGTTGTTAACCTTTAAAGTAGGAAATCGTTGAGAAGGCACTTGAAAGTCCCTGGCTTACAGTATCACTCTTAGTCATTCCTTGCTAAGAATTTTTCTCAACTTTCATTTCTTAAGGGTTACCAAGCAAGTCACATCCTCGACTTTCATCGGTGAGGCCTTCGTGTTTGCTACAAGCCAGTTCAAAGACAGCAGGGACTCGGGCATTGGGCTCAGACCAGCAAGCTGGGGCTGGTCTGGCCTTTGCCCTCATTCTTGGATATCTATAACATCCCACGTCACTGGATAAATGCAGTGAAGCCATTCCTCCACTAAGGGTCAATGCCTTTTCTTAGGCCACAGAGCAAAGCTGAGTTAGGAAGACTCCAAGGTAACAGAGTTTTAGGAGTACAGAACCAGAGCAAGGAGAGAGCAGCTGAGAGATGCTGAAAGTGGCGTGGAAGTTGCACTCCATTTCATGGGGCGACATCTCACTCCCACCCTCTGGCTTCCATTTCTTATGGGCAGTCACTGCCCTCAGTAAGATTGATGGAGCCCAGGTTCTCCTCTTAGCTCTTCTTCAGGATGTGCACAGACCGCCGGGGGTGGGCATCATTAAGCATGTGCTTCAGCGTAGTGGAAAGATAGGATTCTGAGGGTGTTGCCCCGTGGGGGCCCCTCTTCATTTGCCGCTTCTAAGTGGCTCCTATACTAAGATACATTATGTGGCTGCAGGAAAATAAATCTTTGCCTACATAGTCTGTCTAGCATGATGCTTCAACTTTGCAGCAACTACATGCTTCAGCTTTGTAGATAGCCTTAGGGGTGGATATCAACTCTACAAGCATTTAGTGAATAAGCACACCGTTTTGTAAGGAATATATATAAGTATATATATAGCATTAATGGAGTTCCTGCCACATGCCAGGAGGCACTGGGCACTTTACCCTATGGTGCAGCATTTAATCCTCATAGAAAATTCCTCATAGAAAAAAGGTAGGTGCTATTATCATCTCTACTTTGGAGACGAGGAAAGTAGGCTTAGCCAGAGGAAGTGGCTCTTCTCGGGCCACATGGGTAAAGTGGCAGAATGAGGCTCAAACCTGGGGCTATGTGGCTCCAGTGTCCACATACTTCCCACTAGCTGGTCAGCCTCTCAGTGATAATCGTGGCTTTGAAGGTTTAGAGGGAATGGCTTCAGCTGTGTGTCCAAGCAAGCTATATCTTTAAAATGAGTGCCTTCTAAGTGGGTAGAACTCAGAGAAGCAGAGAGGAAAGGAGGTGAGTTGGGCCAGTAGTGACAAACACACATAACTGGTTTGATGGATGGAGAGTGAACAAGTTTGGCCAGAATCAAGCAGCATTTCTCAACAGGGGCACCACTGGCATCGGGATGAGACAATTGTTCAGTGTGTGGGACTGTTGCAGGCATTAGAGGGTAATTCTCATGCCTGGACCCTGCCCAGTAAGTACCACCCCCATCCTAATGACAATGAAAATGCTTCTACACATTTCCAAATACCCTCTAGGGCACCCCAGGTTGAGAACCACTAGAGAAATAAGAACTGGAAATCAGCTGGGGACTGTTATTGGGATTAGACTGAGGAAGGCCTTGAAAGCCAAACAAGGTTAGCCTTAAGGCTGGAGACGATGGGGAGTGACTGAAGGTTTATGAGTGAAGAAGAGTGTGCGAGGCAGCTAGGGGGAGGCACTGTAGAAGGAGAGAACCTAGACTCCAGTGAGAGCAGGCTTTCAAGGTAGCTGAGAATACCTGTAAGCCACCTTCTGCCAGTCCTACAGGGATCAGTCTCATATTCACATGAAAGAGCCCAGCACTACTACCAATAGAGGTACAATGACACAGAAGAGTGCATGACTCCCTGATCAATCTCTAAAGGAATCAGGGGCTCTGCTCAAGGCATGGTGGGGAATCAAGGCTAGATAATAAAGAGATAAACTACCCTGATATTACTAACAGAAATGAAGCAAGGAAGGAAGGAAAGGAGGGAGAGAAACTAAAAGAAAGATGACTGGGAAGCTTGCCAATGATTATTTCTTTGCCTTTTTAGTTCAGTTTATTTAAACTATCTCTGAGCCTGCATCCCTTTATCCAAGAGGTCATCAAACTTTGTCTTATAAACTTCATCACAGGATTAACTTGCAAACAAGGAACGTGCTGTACCAGCCATGGGTACTTGAGCTAGGAGTCTCAAGGAACTTAGTACACACTAATAGATGCTCAGAAGCCTTAGCCCTTGACCTTTGATATCTCCAGGCAGAGAAAAGTACAGGGCTTTGGAGTAGAGGAAGAAGCCCTCTGAGGTCCGTGTGAGCTGGTTGTCTCCACATGTGTCCTGAATGAGAGTAGTTCCACTGGGGAATGACAACTGAAACCTAGACCCCTAGTTGCCCTTTGGGACCACTGGGCATTGCTCTTTGGCCTGGAAAAGATGCTGTAACTGCCAGCATTCCAGTTATCAGACAGCTTCAAGAATGATATGTAGTTTTGTTTATAAGGAAAAATGCCAAGCCCCTGAGAATATTCCCAGAACAATGATTGTAACTCATGACAAGACCAGAGTATATGAAGTTTTTCTGGCGCCTTGGCCCAGGTTGTTGATGTAGGACCTTGTGGGATTTTCTTTTTCATCCTTTAAGGAAGTTATGCTTTTTCACTAAAATACTGATTTTTAAAAATGAACCTTCATGGCTCTTTTGGGAGGATTCAAAGGAATTCTATACTAATATCGGTGTTTCTAAACAACTTCATCCACTCCATTTCAGCTGGGCTGTAAGTCATCATTTCCCATCCAGAGTAAGGGCTAATTTTGTAATGTGTTATCACACTGATACTGTATTTTAAGTCAGAGGGTGGGGTGGTGTGATCTTGGTTTAATAAAATTTTAAATTCCCCAAGTCCTACTAACACCCACAACTCTATGACGGCAGAACAAATTTTGTTATGTATTTAGTGAGGAACACTACCCAGGATCATATTCCAAACTTCCACCAGTTCTGAAAATGTCTAGCTAATATGTCCTCAAATATTGACTTTTCTACATTCTTTTCTTCCCCTTCTCTAACTCTGATTAAATGCATGTTGGTCTTCTCATTCCATCATCCATATTTCTTAGCTTCTCTTTCATATTTTCCACTTTTTGTCTCTGTGCTTCATTCTAGGTGATTTCTATTGACCTAGCTTCCAGTTCCTAAATTCTTTCTTCAGCTTTTTCTGCTTTTGTTGAACCTGTTGACTGAGTTTTAACTTATGATTATTCCTTATTTTTATTTCTAGAATTTCCATTTGGTTCAATTTCAAAATTGCTATGTCACTTTTTATAGTTTCCTATTCTCTGCAGGATCTTTTAAGCTTCAAAAATCTTTTAACATCAAGAAGTGTAGTTATTTTATAATCCATGTCATATGATTCCAGTATCTGACTTTTTGCGGATTTGTTTCTGCTGTTCATTCTTTCTATTGGATCTCACTCATGGTGCCTTGTTTCCTTATGTTCTTGGTTATTTTTTATTGTATAATACCCATTGTCCTTGAAAAATTATTTTTGGGATAAAGTGTTTCCCTTCAGGATTTACATGTTTTTTTGTTTGTTTGTTTTTTGTTTTTTTCCTGAAGTTGTGTGAGGTCACTACTAGTCAAAGAGTACTTTAAACTAAATTTGCACTTAAGATTAGTTTGGGACCATCCCAGGAATGTGAATTTGGGATGCAGATCTTCCTAAAGGCCTACTTATCATTACAGATATTGAGAGGACATCACTATCCTCTCCTGCTCTGCTCAGTGCCTCATTTAATTCCCTCTCTTGGATGGGAGAAGAAGATTACTACTGACTCATTTTTATTCTGAGGGTATAGCTTTTTTGGCTCATGATTTAATGTGGGGAGATTCTCCTGTTATACTCTTCACTTTTGTTTTTTCCCCTTCACCATCAGGAAGCAATCAAAGTTCAAGTTTGCTGGATCAGCAGATGCCCTCAAAACAAAAGCAACTCCAGTATTGCTCTTTCCTCTCTGAGGCTCCCTCTTTCTCTTAAATGTTTGGCCTAATTATTCCTCACTATTAGGTTGCAACATATGATATTATTAGTAGTACACCATTTTTGACTGTCAAAAGGCAACTTTAATAGATCTAATATTTAGCCAGCTTTTGGATGCTTCAAAATATGTGTCTCTCCTATTTTATCTGACATTTGTCATTGTGTTCTGTAGAAGGATTGGCCCAAATAGTCCAGTCTGCCAAATTCCCAGAAGCAGAGTCTGCCTTTCAGCTCTTCTGGTCGATGCTTGTGGGAAGACTTTCCTCTCTCCAAAGCCAGCTCACCCGTGTGTGATCTCTGGGAACTTTCTCCCACATAGTACCTTCTTATCTTGGGTGACCACAGTTTTTCTCTTTCAGTTAACCCTTTCTCTTCTGCCATTTTGGGTTAGTAGTTCATGTTTCTCTCTACTGGAAAACTTTTACAACAAGTGGGAATGACTTCTTTCTCATCATCTCTCTTCTAACTACTGCAAAGAGTAAATTAATACAGAAAAAGACCATGAGAAAATGAAAAATAAGTGAGCAGGAAACATGACTGAAAGGCAAAAAGATGTTTTGAAAGGTTAATGTGAATGGAATTCCAGAATTACAGCCATGTAGTTGCCTATGAGAGCAGCTGATCCCATTTGTAGCAGGAAGATAGAGGGCCACCAAAAAGAGATCTCCAAAAAAAAAAGAAAAAAGAAAATACAAAATTAATAGATTATGGGGTATACTTAAATGTATTGAGAGGAGAATGTATCCAGAGGAGATGTTAATGAACAGCTAGGCAAAACAAAACAATAACAACAATACACATGCACACACATGAAAACAAAGAAGCAAAGAAAGAAAGAAAGGAAGGAAGAAACAAAAACCTAAAGCCATTATTAACTTCAGGGAAAAGAAAAACTATAAAGCAAAGGAAAGATGGTCACTATGTGTATGGCACAACTATAGATAATATTTACATATCCATGACTATGTGAATATAAAAATTGGTTTATTGTGGTAGGTAAAACTGTATTAGAAGAATGGGGAATATATAGGTGGGTGAGGAGTGGTATAAGAGAGCTAAATTCTTATTTTCCCATTGTAGGAAGTCAATAGATAGTATCTAAACCTAAAAAGAAATGTGCTCATATGAACATGTTATTTAGAAATATGGCTCTGTGAAAATGTTGAAAGAAGTAACTAAAATAGGTCAAAGTCGCTGCATCTGAAGATTCAGAATAAAAAGTAAGTGTGGCAAAAAAAGTGAGTGTAGCAAGAAACTGCTTTTTAAAATTATAAATCTTCTAGTATCATTTGACTTTTAAAACTATGTGCTTTTATTACTAAGATAAAACATAAAAATTAAATTAAAAATATAAATATTAGAAACAGACAAAATTATATTTATATGCAATTGTCATGATTGATTGCATGTCTTGAAAACTTGAGAGAGTAATTAAAAACTTAGTATTGAGTAGAACATGTAGCAAGTTTGCTGGATACAAGGTAAATATACAAAAATAAATAGCCTTTCTCTGTTGTCAAAATTCAGTTAGAAATGAAAATGGAAAGCTCCTACTCATCTTAGTTATTTAAAATTCTGCAACATTCATAGGAACAAAACTAGCAAGAAGAATCTAACACCTACTGAAGAACATTATACAACTGTATTAAAGAAATTAAAACAACATTGGACAGACATATCATATACCTAAATAGAAAGTCAAAATTGTATAAAAATGAAAATGAAATGCAATTTTAAATGGAATCCCTATACTATATCTTAAATAAATATATATATAAATATATAAATAAATATATCTTAAAGGTAATTGAAAAGAACAAAGTCTGAGAATAGCCTGGAACATCTTATAAAAGAATGGTGTGAGGGGAGTATTTTGCCTCAGGGGATATTACAGCTTTAAAACTGTTTTAACAAAACAGTGTGGCATTGACACGCAAATATTCACATAGAGCAGTGAAATGGAACAAATGCAGAAATGGTAACATTTTCTTCATCATCCTTGGCTTGTTTCATTGTTGCAGACATGTATTACTTCATAATTTTAAAAATCCAATAAAGATAATTCAATAATCCAATAAAATATTTTCATGTACACATATTTTAAGTATTTCTTTAAAAAAACAATGGTATTGTCAGATGACTTTCTCTTTTTCTGCATGTGTTTTTCTTCTTTTAAAAATTCTGAGGCTCATTGTCAACTATCCAATAACACAGAAGTATATTAAGAAAAACTTGGCTGGGTGCTGTGGCTCACGCCTGTAATCCCAGCACTTTGGGAGGTCGAGGCGGGCAGATCCCAAGGTTGAGAGATTGAGACCATCCTGGCTAACACAGTGACACCCCGTTTCTACTTTAAAATACAAAAAATTAGCCCAGCGTGGTGGTGGGCACCTGTAGTCCCAGCTAGTCGGGAGGCTGAGGCAGGAGAATAGTGTGAACCCAGGGGGCAGAGCTTGCAGTGAGCCGAGATCGCACCACTGCACTTCAGCCTGGGTGACAGAGCCAGACTCCATCTCAAAAACAAAACAACAAAAAAAAGAAAAACTTGTAGGTTTCTCTTCAAGACCCAGTCCTGTTTCCCTTCTCAGAGGAGATTTAGGGTGGGTTCTCTCTCTTAATCACTAGGATTGCTTTGCATGGTTCAGATTACATGGTCATTTTGTGGTCCTGTATCTTTACAAAGGAAAGACTGCTGCAAATATATTTAAGGATTTAAAAACTTAAATGGAATAATTTTTAAAAATTTACAATAATTCTTCACTTACTATTCATTGACTATTTTTAGCATATCTTTTTAAAATGTTTCACGCAACAGAAACATAGATTATTAAAAGTTCTTCATCGCAGATCCCATCTTCCCACCTCACTCTCAATCTGATTTCTCTTGCTAGAGTAACAGGTTGGTGAGGACCATTCTAGTTCTTTGTATCTATCTATCTATCTATCTATCTATCTATCTATCTATCTATCTATCTTCCTAAAGTCCTACTTATGATTATAAATATTGTACAAATATATATATATATATATATATATAGGCACTTGAAAAATGGGC
Source organism: Trachypithecus francoisi (assembly GCF_009764315.1). NCBI lineage: Eukaryota > Metazoa > Chordata > Mammalia > Primates > Cercopithecidae > Trachypithecus > Trachypithecus francoisi. Next base: position 88,020,073 of record NW_022681468.1, on the reverse strand, counting down.
CATAACAAATGTATAGTTTTGAGGCTCTATCTTGCATTTAAGAATATGCCTTTGGTCTCTTTTTGCTTCTGTACATTTAGAACCACCTAATTCTTATAAATGATTGCATGATATTTCATAGGAATCATACACCATCATTTATTTGGCCAGTCCCATTCTAAGAGACATTTAAGTTTCTCCAACTTTAGCTATTATTAGCAATATTATGGGGAATGTTCCTGAATGTGTAGCCTTGTGCATGGTGTGAGGATTTGGGTCAGGTACACTCCTAACTGTGAGATTACTGGATCAGAGGGCTGCCTGTTTGGTCACTGGGCATTGCTCAATGCCCTCCAAAACAGGGTGCCCATTCCATACTCTGAGAGCTTGTGATGCAGCCTTGTGATGGATTCCTTTCTTTCATAACCTAACCCACATGTTATCTTATCAATCTTTAAAAATGTTTGCCAATCTGGTACATTTTTAAATGTCATCTCATTGTTTGAACTTGCATTTTTAAGTGTGACATTTGTACTTCTGTGAATTGTGTTTTGGTGTCTTTTGCCTGGTTATTCTGGCCACGTTGCTCTTTTTCTTCTATTAATTCTTAAAATTTTTTATAGTTTGTGAATTGGGATTATTTATCATACACATTACAAATAATTTCTCCCTGAGTCTCTCTCACCGTTAAACTTAGAAAATGATGTTATTAATGTATAGAACTTCTAAAATTTGTAGGTAGTTGAATATATCATTATTTTATTTTATGGCTAATGGATTTGATATCTTGCTTAGCAAAACTTTCTGCATATTAAGTATGAAGATATGTTCCTATATATTTTTCTAACACTTTTATAAATTTATTTTTTGCAATTGATTCTTTGATTTGTTTGAATTTTATTTTTGTATATAGTGTTGTGTTAGGGATCTGAGTAGCTCAATTTTTTTTTTTTTTTAAGACAGGGTCTTTTTTTAAATTTTTTTTATTTTTTATTATACTTTAAGTTCTAGGGTACATGTGCATGACGTTTATATCATGTATAACTCCCCAATGCAATCCCTCCCTCCTCCCCCCTCCCCATGATAGGCCCCAGTGTGTGATGTTCCCCTTCCCGAGTCCAAGTGATCTCATTGTTCAGTTCCCACCTATGAGTGAGAACATGCGGTGTTTGGTTTTCTCTTCTTGTGATAGTTTGCTAAGAATGATGGTTTCCAGCTGCATCCATGTCCCTACAAAGGACGCAAACTCATCCTTTTTTATGGCTGCATAGTATTCCATGGTGTATATGTGCCACATTTTCTTAATCCAGTCAAGACAGGGTCTTACCTCTACCATGTATTATGAGTTCATTTCAAGATTTGCTGGGTTTTCTTTTTCCATCAATTTATCTATCCTATTGCCAATACCACAATGCTTTAATAACTAAAACTTTATAGAATAGTTTGATATCCAATATCTCAAGAACCTTTCAATTATCTTATTTTTCAGACACTTCTGGCTCTTCTTTCAGATATATTTAAAATAAAACCCGTTTTGCAAATTCCATAGAATCCTTTAAGATATTGGTTGGCAATTTATTCAATTTGTACACTATTTGGGGGAGACATGAGCCTTTTATAAAAATGAGCATTTCCATTGAGGAACGTAGAGTTATTCGTGTCTTTTAAAAAATGTCCTTCAGTAAATTTTTGTTGAGTTTTCCGTATAGAATTTATAATCTTCTGTTTCTATAGGGAGTTTAAAAATTGTTGAAACTTGTTTTTGTTTTTGGCCAGGCATGCCTGTAATCCCAGTACTTTGGGAAGTCAAAGTGGGTGGATCACTTCAGGTCAGGAGTTCAAGACCAGCCTGGCCAACATGGTGTAACCCCATCTTTACTAAAAATATAAAAATTAACTGGGTGTGGTGGCACACATCTGTAGTCCCCACTGCTCGAGATGCTGAGGCAGGAGAATTGCTTGAACCCTTGAACCCGGGAGGCAGAGGTTGCAGTGAGCTGTGATCACGCCACTGCACTCTAGCCTGGGTGGCAGGGTAAGACTCCATTTCAAAAAGAAAAGGAGAAAAATTATTGTTTTTTTCCATTACAGATCTAAATGATGATTGCAGCTGTATTGGAAGTCTATGCCTTTTTTGCACAGTATGGTAGGGAGGTTAAAGTGCTAGGGGAAGAATAGCATGACACTAAAAGTTATTTCCTCACTTGTGTTTTTATGAAAGCACTGGACCTCATCTTCATCACCTTTTTTTGTGTGTGTGTGCAAAATATGGTGAATCATGGATAATGCCTCAAGCTGTAATTCTTCAAGATCTTCTATCATTTTACTATTCATTTATTAATTCATTGATTTGTAACTGAAGATGGAGTGGATATGTCTTCCTAGGAGGGATATCAATACATCTCAGGGGTTTTAAAATGTATTAGGAAACATTTCATACATACAAAGAATGTGTAGATTGTCTACATAAGGAATAAAGAATAATATAATGGGCTGGGTGCAGTGTCTCACACCTGTAACCCTAGCACTTTGAGAGGCTGAAATGGGCAGATAACCTGAGGTCAGGAGTTCGAGATCAGACTCGCCAACATGGTAAAACCCTGTCTCTACTGAAAATACAAAAAATTAGCTGGGTGTGGTGGCCTGTGCCTGTAGTCCCAGCTACTCTGGAGGTTGAAGCATGAGAATCGCTTGAACCCAGGAGGCAGAGGTTGCAGCGAGACAAAATTGTGCCACTGCTCTCCAGCCTGGACAACAGAGTGAGATTCCATCTCAAAAAAAAAAAAAAAGAAACCCTCATCTACCTACCATTCAACATAATAAATAGAACATCATTAAGTCTTTGAAGAACCTTTGAAGTCTTTCTGATTTCATTATTTTTCTTCTCTTGCAGAAGTAAGCAGTATCTTGAACTGTTTATCATTTTTTGCGTTTTAGAAATATGTATACGTGTGGAGGCAGTTTTTCAAAGTCACACACACATTTCAACATATCTTCCTTTCCATCTCAGGCCATCTTAGTGAGAATCTTTGCCATAATAAGCCACTGTTACCCTGGGAATGTGTGGAGTACTCCAGAGTTTGAGGGTTTGAAAATTGTTAAGCTTCGGTTTCAAATCCCTTTGGAATAAGAAGTACTGGAGTCTGTTGGCAGACTTTTTACTCTATCTTGTTGTTATGTTTATTTCTCCATTAGAGCCCACCTTGATGGCTGTGGTTTAAGGTTAGCTTTGTTATAATATCTAGTAGTGCACTGTGCCCTCTCCCATACACAATGTTTAAATTACTATCACCTCTTCATTTTCCTAAAAAAACTTCGTATTCATACTATCAAACCTCTCAAAAAGTCATCTGAAGGTTTTGATTCAAAGTATGTTACATTTATATGTTAATTTGGAAGAGTTTTTGTATTTACGATACTGAATCTTCCTAATCAAGAACTCAGTATTTGTTAAAATTTTATTTCCCTCAATCAAGTTCATAGCTTTCTCAGTAGGTCCTGCTTTGTTTCTAGTAAGTTTGTCTTTATGTCTATATTAACTTTTAATAGTATGATTTTAAAAGTCTTCTTTTACACTTTGTTTTCTACAAAGGAAATCTATTGATTTCTCTATAATTGTTTTTGAATCCAGTCAGAAGGTGTCCATTTGAAAATATTCAGATAGACCTACCTAGTTCATAGAACAGGTGAGTATCAAATGAGAATAAGCAAAAGCTCTTTTAAACTGCAAAGTAATATATGAATGTGACTTACCCTTGTATTGTTGTTTTAAATTGGTGCCCAAGTCCTTACCCAATTGTATTTGCCACAGCTATGCCATGCCATGCTCTGGCAATAAATTAACCTTGTAAGAAACAGAAGTTTATTTCTTGCTCCTAGTGGGCAATAGTTCTTCTCCACTTGGTGACTCAAGGATCCAAGATGAGTCCATTTTGCCCAAGGTCACTGTAACACAGAAAGAGAGGGATGGAGGACACACACTGCCTCCTACTGCTTGTCCTGGAAGTAAAACCCATCTTTGGTGCTCACAGTCCATTGGTCAGAATTAGTCACATGACCTGGCCTCATAACTAGGGAGGCTGGGAAATCTGGAGTGGTCACAGAGAGGGTAAGTGAGTATTGCTTCCACCACACCAGCACAGTCATAAAGGCTGATGTGTGTGGTCTGGTGCTTTCACCGAGAAGTTTCAGCCACAGAGGATGGGCCTTGCAGCTGCTGACAATGTATGAGAAAGTGTGCTGAACCCAAACGAGCTCTTGGGTTCATGGCCGATTTCCTGGATTTCTCGTTCACACCTTTTGTTCTTTCTGACTCTGGGCTTCTGTATGTAAACAGCCTCACTCACTCAATTCTTTGGCTTAGTCATCACTTCTAATTCCTCATGGGGCCCTGGGTGGTTTCTGAGGGAGCATCTTACCAGGCTTTCCTTGGGCCCAATGGGGAGTCTGCTGGAAGAGAGCACCTCCAGCTCCTGGGGAGAGCAAAGGAACCCACTGTCAGGACTCAGCTCTTTTGGCTGTAAGCAACAGAAACCCATTCAAACTTGACTTCTGTCTTCTTTCAGACCCCATATTCTATTGCCAGGAAACCCTGTTGATCTTTCTGGAACTGCCCGCTTCTCATCAGGTTTGCCACCCTCACTTTGTCTAAGCACCATCAATTCACATCTGAATGATGCGAGCTCTCAAGCAGCTTCCCTATTTCTCCCCATATTCCAGTCTTGAGAAAACGGCCAGAGTGATGGTTTCATAGTGGAAGTCAGATGGTGACATTCTTCTGCCCACACCCTCCAGTGGCTGCCCCAGCCTGAGCACCCCCATATCTCCTCCACCTTTTTCCCCATGGCTCTGGCCTTCATTCAGTCTCTGTTCCAGCCCCAGTCTCATTGCTGTTCCTCAAACCTTCTGGGTGGGGCTGTGGAGAAAAGATGATTTCTCCTGGCCAGTATGTACAGTGTATACAGGCCCAGGAACACCACAGCTCCCCATGGTCCCCACCCCAGGGCCTGTCCCCCCCCACAGGGGACATGCAGCAGGCCGGAAACACTTTCCTCCCTTTGTCTTCTTCTTGGGAAATATCAGTGCCTTTATCCCTATGCATCAACACCCACCCTCCTAGAACTTGGCAGGACACCTAGGGGAACTCGGAACAGATTGTAAACTCCACTGATACCTAAGAAGGGAGGGGACGAAGAGATTTTTTTCCTCCTATGACTGTTTGCAAGTAGATATCCCATTGCATGACTAGAGTAAGGCCTCAGCACATTTTGAAAACTATAAGAAGCATATGTTGCTATAGATTCAACCGTATTCACTGATCATGTAGTGGGCCCAAATGTCGTGCCTGAGGTTCTTATGTTCCTGAATCCTCCACATAGCTCTGTGAGCCGGGCCTGGTGGAAGTCTTCCTTGAACCTCAGAGGAGTCATGGAGCCTGCCACAGCCACTTGGCTGGCAGAAGCGGGGAAGCCATGCTGTGAGCTGAGGTTTTTCACTTATTATTCCATGTGATGGACGCTGAGCTGGAGCTGGGGACGCCTACCCCTGAAGAAGACAAGATTCCTCAAGCCTAGAACTGACGAGAGCAGCAGGTCTAGTGTGGGGCCCCAGGATCACCTGCACGAAGATCACCTGGTATGTTTGTGAAAAATGTTCATTCCTGGGCCCCAAATTGGAATATCGGGCGTGGAGCCAGGTGACCTGCTGTTTATCATGCTGCCAGGTGATTTTGTGCACACTGACATTTGAGAACTTTTGGGACTCTTGTGGGACAGACTGGCTGGTTGACAAAGGATCACAATAGGAAGTGACAAATCCAGTGTGGATGAGGTTCCAACCTGCTCTGGGAGGAGACATGAAGGAGTGGGGTGACTCAGGCTGATGTCACAGAAGTCGACGTTGGAACTGGGCCTCAGAGGATGAATAAGGGTTCACGGGCTAGAGGACTAGAATAAGAGTGTTCCAAAAAGGAGGGACATGGTGGTGAGAGGCACAATGGTAGGAAACGGCATGACCTGGTGTGGGATAGAAAGTGGCTTGGTGTGGTTGAGGCAGGAGGTGAAGGACATGGATGTTTAGGGGATGGTGCAAGCTGGCCAGGGGAAGTGAAGCCAAAGAGGCAGAGGCCAGATTATGCATGTCCAAACAGTGTACCATCGGCTGGTACAGGCTCTCAAGCTGTCCTGGGGCTCTTGAGGCAGAGAGGAGGTTGGATGGGACAGAAAGAACCCACCAGAGTGGAGCCAAGAGCAAAGGCCATCATCATGCTAAGGACAAGGCCATGTTCAGGCCTGACAGGAGGTTCTCTGCATGGAAAGATACAGCAGGGCTCAAGGGAAATAGGGAGACAGAAGCTAGGGGCCTCACAGAGGACAGGCTATGAGGAGTCAACATCTCTGGCTGAGGCAACTGAAAGCTGTGATACTGTTACCCTGGCCAGAGACAGCACAGGGGAACTTGGGAGAGAGGTCAGCTAAAGATAATCAGAGAATCATACTTTGAGAGGGAGTCCTAGGAGGAAGCTGGGCATGTCAGTGGGGAACAAAGAAGCAGCCAGGAGGCCTTTATTGAGCACCTGTTTGTGCCCAGGCTGTGGTTTGCCAGCTATGGGCACTCTTGAAATCTTGGGAGCCCAGCTGTGTGGGAGGGAAGAGGGGGACTCGTGGTTGTGATGAGCCAACCTCAAAGGATGGCCTCTGCAGGAATCCCTCTGCCATCTTTAATGGAGATAAAATGTCAATGTGAAGGGCCCTCCGTGCCTTCCAGGTGCCAAGGCTCACACAGACCATGGGTTCCCAGCGACCTGGAGCAGCTGTCGTGGGTGCACTCTTTGTACACCTCCGTGTTGGGAGAAGTTCTCTTCGCACTGCTACTCTTCTGGAGTGGAGTCTGCGGACCTTGAAGTGGACGAGGCAGCCACAGAAAGGGAGTTGGGCCACAGAAATGTCTGCTCACTCCCATTTATCTTGCAAGTGCTGGGAAGGCTCTGGCCAGCCTCAGTTCTTGGTGACAAACTGAATGAGGAGGGGGAAGGCTGATACCTTCCAGGCAGTGGATAAGTAAGGTGCCAGAGCCATGGCCCTGCCAGGGTGAATGGCCACCCAGCTTCATCCCCAGAGCTTTTTGGTGACTGGGGCAGTCAGAGCTGAGCTGGCAAGAGGTCTGGGGAGCCCTGTGGAGGCCCCCACTCAATCTCCTTACCAGAGATGTAGTGGAGATCCCCGCCTTCTCTGGAGGTGGGTGAAGGTCCCTTCATTCAAAAGTAACCTTCCTAGGCCAGGCAGAGCCTGAAGGTCTCAAAACACTGGCCACTCCACCATATGCCTTCCACACTGGGTGTGCGCCCTATCCATATGCTACCAACCACAGAGAGACCCCCACTCATTCCTGGCCAGCTGACCCAGGGCTCTATGGCCTCCTCTCTGGACCTGTGGACAGGCTCTGCCCTTAAAAGTGAAGTTGAAGTCATAATGCTCAGTACTTTAGAACTTGCCCTAATTGTTTGGAAATAGAGTCATTGAAGATGTAATTAGTATGATTAGGAAAAGGCCTAGAACTAACTTTGGCCAGGTGAGGTGGCTCACGCCTGTAATCCAAACAGTTTGGGAGGCTGAGGCGGCCAGATTGCTTGAGCTTGAGACCAGCCTGGGTAACATGGTGAATGGAATACTGGAATAAAGTAGTCCTCTAATCCAATATGACTGGTGAACTTATAAAGATGAGAAACTTGGATACAAATGCACACACAGGGAGAATGCCATGTGAAGATGAAGGCAGGGGTCTACCAGACAAGGAACACCAAAGATAGCCAGCAACCCACCAGGAGAGAGACAGGCCTGGGACGGATTCTCCCTCATGGCCCCCAGAAGGAATCAGCCCTGCTGACACCCTGATCTCAGACTTCCAGCTTCCAGAACCGTAAGATGATAAATATCCATTGTTTAAGCCACCCGGTCTACGGTATTTGTTCTGGCAACCCCAGGAAACTAAAGCAAGTTCCATTATGCACGACACAAGCAGAATGTCTAAGAGCCCTGAACCTCCAGGAGGCAAGAAGGAAGGTTCTTGCTGATCTGCCAAGAAGGGTGAGGCTGCTGCCTTTTGTGGTAGGAACATGCCAGGAGACCTGTTTGGAGGCTGCCACAAGAATGCAAGCAATAGAGAGGTTGGTGTTTGGATTGGCTGGTGGCAATGAGGATCAAGAGAAACAGGTGGACTGGGAAGAATGCTCAGTATTGCTAATCACCAGGAAACACAAACCAAAACCACAAAGCGATAGCATCTCACACCTGTCAAGATGGCTATTACCAAAGCCTGAAAGATACGTGTTGACAAAGATGTGGAGAATTTAGAACCCTCACACACTGGGTAGGAGTGCAAAATGGTGCAGCCGCTCTGGAAAACAGTATGGAGATTCCTCAAAAAAGTAACAATGGAGCTATTATGATCCAACAATCCCACTACTGGGTATTTGTTCCAAAGAACTGAAATCAGGATCTTGAAGAGACATCTGCACTCCTATGCCAGTGCAGCATGAGTCACACTAGCAAAGATGTGGAAACAACCTAAGTGTCTTCAAAGAATGAATGGATAAAGAAAATGTGGTATAGACACATGAGGGAATATTACTTAGCCTTGAAAAAGCTGAAAATACTGCTGTCCGCAATAACGTAAATGAACCTGGAAGACATTATGCTAAGTGAAATGAACAAGTCACAGAAGGACAAATATTTCATGATTTTACATCTGAGATATTGAAAATAGTGAAACTCATAGAAGCAGAGAGTAGAATGGTGATTTCCAGGGGCTGGAGCAGGGGGAAATGGGGATTTGCTAATCAATAACAAAGAGTTTCAGTAAACCGAGATGATTACTTTTTTTTTTTTTAAGACAGGGTCTTGCTCTGTCACCCAGGCAGGAGTACAGTAGCATGATCCTGGCTCACTGCAAACTCCGCCTGCTGGGCTCAAGTGATTCTCCTGCCTCAGCCTCCCAAGTAGCTGGGACTACAGGTGCACGTCATCACGCCTGACTAATTTTTGTATTTTTGGCAGAGATGGGGTTTCACCGTGTTACCCAGGCTGGTCTCAAGCTCAAGCAATCTGGCCGCCTCAGCCTCCCAAACTGTTTGGATTACAGGCATGAGCCACCTCACCTGGCCTATACATGGTATTTTAAAAGTGCAGATCATACATTTATTATTCTTATTGCAATAAAATACATTTATAAGAGGAATTTATAAAATACATTTATGTAGAAGAACTAACTTTGGCCAAGCCATGGAGCTAAGCCAGATGGACGAGCCATCTAGGGAGATGCAAAAATACCAGAGGCAGATTAGGTTGGAGGGGGAAGATCAAGAGTTAAGATTTGGGCTACACTGAGTTTGAGGTGCCAGTGAGATATTAAAGGACATTAGTCCATTGGGCAGTTAGTGAGATCAGACTGGAAGGTCCAAGGAGAAGTCTGGGGCAGACACATCATGAGAGATCATCAGAGGATGGGGATAGTCACAGCCATGGAGAAGCTGGGAAGGGTCAGGAAACTGCTGATGGACAGAGCCCAGAGCAGGGGATGAGGAGAACTAGTGCCAAGCCTGAAAGGACACCAGCATTGGCCAGAAGGGTAGAGAGGCCCAGGCCAGTAAAGGAGACCAGGACAGAGTAGTAGCCAGAAGGATGGGAGGAAAACCAGGCAGGGGCTGGACTGGAGAATGTCTCAGAGAGACCAGTGGGTGGACTGTGTAGAATTCTGCTGAGAGGTTGAGTTGGCTGAAAGAAGAAATGTGCCAGGGGGAGTTAGTGGTTCCAGTCACTGGTGAAATGAGTATGAGCAACATTGATGGAGGGGAGGAGGCAGGGTCTGGGGCAGTGAGCTGAGGTGTTGGAGGGAGAAGAGGGCCTGAGATGCAGAGCGTGGGCACGTCACTCCAGTAGACCACTGGTTTTGCTTCAACTTTTCTTGCCCAGATCGGTAAACATTCAACAGTTACTCCACAAATACGAAAGGGACACACACCATTTCTTGATTGCTGTGTTGACCCAGGATCACTACTGTTACCTGCTTTAGGGCACTTCCAGACCAGTGGGGAAGTCAGAAATGGAGACAGATGATTATAGTATTGGAGAAGGAATGAGGAAGGAGTAGAGAGGGGCTGACCACATTCACCTTGGAAGGTGTGTAAGGAACCCTTATTCTTATCAGCAGAATAAGGGTTTTTAAGGCAGAGAAGGGGAAGCAAGAGCCAAAGAGGTGGCTCAGTATCCACTTTTCCCTGAGGAGTCCCAGCAAGTTATGGGAAACTCGATTCTTCCTCTAGATGTGGCTCAATACCCATTTATATTAAAGGCTGTGACAAAGCTTGCAATAAACACAAGCATTTAAGTTTTTAACTCAGCATTTCCCAAATTTGATCAAGACTCTTTCTTTTAGGGCACATTTGGGGAAGTCTGGGGGCATGTGGTAAGAAGTCATTACAGGCTTTAAGCCCTCTAGAAAGGTCACTGTAACAGCTGTGTCTAGGCCAGATGGGAGGAGAGGGAGATGAAGAGTGCAGAGCTGGATATGGCAAGATTGACACAGGGGCAGACTCCAGAGAATTTAGGAGAAAGAATCACTAGAACTAGGTGACCTGACCCAGTAGGAGTGTGTGCGTGTGTGTATGTATGCATACATACGTTTGTGCATGTGTGTGTGGTGTTGGAGATGGAGGTGGAGATGTTGGTGAAGACTGTGGAGGTGATGGAGGTGGAGGTGGTGGAGGAGGTGGAGGTGGTATTGGTGGTGGTGGTGGTAGTGATGGAAGCTAGAGGTGACAGTGATGGCAATGGTGGTAAAAGTGAAGCTGGAGGTGAAGATGAGGCAGTGGAGTTGATGATAGTGTTTATGTTGGTAGTCGTACAGGTGGAGGTAAAAGTAGTGTAGGTGGAGATGGTGGTAGAAATGGAGGTGAAGGTGGAGTTGGGTTGGCACTCCTTCCTGCAAGAGCATAACCCAACTACACCATGGATCTTATACTTAGGAATTTTCTGGTGACAGTGGTGGAAGTTGTGATGGGGGTGGTGGAGGTGGAAGTAGAAGTGGAGGTCATGGTGGTGGTGGAAGTGGAGGTGGACGTGATGATGATGGTGTTTATATTGGTGGTGGTGGTGGCAGAGGTAAAGGAGGTAAAAGTGGTGATGGTGGAGGTGAAGGTGGTGGGTGTGGGTGTGGGGGTGGAAGTAGAGGTGAAGGTGGAGGTAGAGGTCATGGAGGTGGTGGAAGAGGTGATGGTAGAGTGGTGGTAGGGGAGGTGGTGATGATGAGTGTGGGACATAGTAAAAATTTCTGATTCGTGTCTGCATGGATTCATCATGATAGAGAATGTAGAATGATGGTAGGTTTGAGACCAGGATGGATGCTAAAATATAACTCATTTGGACATGCTGAGTTTGATCACAGAACAGACACAGGATGTCCTGAAGAACTACCATGTAGGAGCTGAGGCTCAGGGAACAGCTCTAGGCTGAAGATACAGACTTGGGAGTCAACAGCCACAGAAATTGATGGAACCCCAGGAAAAGTGAGCAGAAGGAAGACCGGTTGATGTTGGGCCCAGGTTATGGTGTGCTCTTTAAGCTCTAGGAAGAAGGGGCAGTTGTGCCTCTGAAGTGTTAAATCTATCAGAAAATTCCTAAGTATAAGATCCAGTGGTGCAGTTGGTCACGCTCTTGCAGGAAGGAGTGCCAGCCCAGCTCCATCTGAACCAGGATGGGCCTGTCCACTGCTATTCCTCGTCATTGTCGTCACCACCTTCTCCACAACCACCATCACCACAAGCTCTACCATCTCCACCATTGCCGCCACCTCCACCTCCACCGTCACCTGCCCTGTTGTCATGGACCTAAGGGAGTAGGTGCATGCTTTCTGCCCAGTTGCTCATAAGCAGCCACTTGGTGGAGAAAGATGTGTGTGCCATTTGGGAGTGGCAGAATCTGCACCTTGGAGCCCTTGACTGATCTTGGGTTGACAGTTAAGAGGGCTGGGCTTGTCTCTGCAGATGGCTGTGTTGCTTCCATGCTAACTGGGCCTGGGTTCAGATTACACAGTTTCCCTTCCTCAAAGCCCTTCAGTTTGCACTGCCCTCAGCACAGTGTTAGTGGCTCTGGCACCTTGGGTTGTTAGATAAATGTTCCAGCAACTCGAATGGAGCCAAAGACCACAAGCTGCAGCAGGATGCCTGGCACCAATATGGCCTCTTCGAACTTTGATAAATTAAGTGCCCATGGCTCACCATCAGGAGGGAAGGTTGGGGGCGTTGGGGGCGGGGTTCTGTGCATCTGGGTTTGCATGTGGCTTGTGAGTGACTTGTGATATACTTGGAGAGATCACAGGAAACAAGCCGGCAAGCACACAGACATTACAGCCATTGTGTTGAGGCTTACTTATGGAAGGCAGAGTCTGTTTTAAGCTAAAGCAGTTGTGCTTGGCTCTAACTTGTGTGTATAATGTCCAGGCTTCAGAAGAGCCAAACATCTTGAAAATCCCTAGTAGGAAGGTAGAGCTGAGGCATGGGTTGGGACTTACATCATCTTATGGTAACAGGGAAAAGGCAAGAGCTTTGAGTGGTGCCTATGGGGTGGGGGAAGCTGCTGTGTCCAGGTTACTGGCAGCTCCTTCTTGATCTCCACTAGAGAAAAGACCTTCCCCAGACACCCCATTCAGGAACCCCTGTTCCAGATGAGTAGATACCCAGGCTGACTTGGACTCCTTCCCTTCCTCCCTGAAATGCATCCTCCACCATCAGCTTTCACAATGGAGCTGCTGATTTGTTAAAGGAAAGGAGAGATGGTTGTTTGGTATTTATGTAGAAAACAAAAAACAGGCCAACCAAACTCTCTAGTTTGCATGAGTGGTGTCCTCCTGGCCTTGCTGGTGCCAATGGGGTTTGGCCTACTGAGGTTCTGTGCCTGCAGTGCTCAAAGGAGCAGGCGAAACTTTGCCAGACTGCATCCCCGCCACATCCCATAGGCCACAGCCAGATCAGAGGATGCTCTCTCCAGGCTCTGACGTCACTCGCCCCCGATGTCCAGCTCCTAGGCAGCTCGAGAATGTGCACAAGCCTGCATGTCGGGCCTGAAGCGCAGGGAAGTAGGTGGGGTCCCAACCAGGCCACATTCTGGTCTCCCCTGAGGCCACTGGTGCCCACCCGACCAGGCCCAGCCCTGCTGCATCTGGGGGCTGTGTGGGAGGAGCTGGAGTGGGCATGGTGTGTGGGCCAGGGAATTTCTGGAATGGTCTCCAGAACTCCTGCATGGACAGAGACCTGACCCTCACTGGCAAATGGAAGCAAAATGACCTTGTAGCAGAGAACAGGTCTCTGCTGCAGAGGTATTGGTAGCCTCTTCCAGCTGTGCCATTTATTTATTTATTTGTTTATTTACTTATTGAGACAGAGTCTTGCTCTGTCGCCAGGCTGGAGTGCATGGCGCAACCTCAGGTCACTGCAACCTCTGCTTTCCGAGTTCAAGTGATTCTCCTGCCTCAGCCTCCCAGGTAGCTGAGACTACAGGTGCATGCCACCATGCCCAGCTAATTTTTGTATTTTTGGTAGAGACGGGGTTTCACCATGTTGTCCAGGATGATCTTGATTTTCTGACCTCGTGATCCACCCGCCTCAGGCTCCCAAAGTGTTGGGATTATAGGCATAAGCCCCCGCGCCCAGTCTATTTAATTTTTTAAAAGGGAAATGAAGATGAACAGACCTGCTTCTATTTAAATGGATTACCAACTACCTCCCTCCCTGGGCAGCATTTTCCGCAGCCAGCCTCATACATGAATCTCAGTGGAGTATTTGGTTGACGGCATTATACTAGGAATCTCTGGATGCTAGAGTTTATGGCGTTATCATTTCGGGGTACCTGGGTCCTGCCTGTCCCCCATGGCTGGCCAGCAAGCCTCATGGCCTGGTTGAAGGAGCAGAAACCTCACTGTCAGACAGACCCGGGTTCCTGTACTGACTCAGCTGTGGAGCCTGGGCAGGGAGCCTCACCTGCTCTGTTTATCCATCTCTACGTCGGGGATGAGCAAGCTTATCTGGGAGGTTGGTGTGCTCATAAATTAAATGCCATTGTATAGGTACAGCTCCAGGAGGCCCCAGGCACCTCATGCACTTTAGAACGCTGGCCTTGGCACGGAAGGGACTCAGAGCTGCCTGATGCCTGAAATTCCCTCAGAAGGGTTATTCCTGGTTTCATAACTGCCTATCAGGAAGCTGCTCCTACAATGGTGTTTTATCGTTCTTCCGCCCATCCCGCCAGCCAGGCCTATTCATAACCCCAGAGGATTCCTCTGCAGTGACTCACCCACCATGCTTCTCTCCCTAGGAGACCTCATCCTCATGCTACCTGTTTCACCTGCTGATATCTTGGCCTGGGCTCACCTGGTGGCCTGGCTCTCACCTTGGCCGGCCCTGCCCAGGTGCCTGCCGGTGCCGCCAGCCCAGGCACGATAGGACTCTGCCAGCTGGAGAGGCAGACAGAAGCCAAAGAGAGCTAGGAAAAACCGAGTCCCAACATAAGGCCCAGGTCAGCAACTATCCATCTAGATGGACACATCAGCCCAAACCACAGTGGGCAGCTCAGGAAAAGGGCTGGAATGAACTTGAAATAAAATGACACCTAAGGCACTTTCCTGGCCGGCAGATCCACTGGGATGTTCCTTCAGCCAACAGGGCACCAGGCAGTGGTCAGGGAATGGGATTTGAGGCCAGGTCTACCTAGGCCTCCTGGGAGCACGCGCAGGTGACTCTGAGGTCCCAGTGGCCCTACCCCTCCAAAAATCTGTGAGGTCCCTAGTAGGCTATACAGAGAAAGGCCCCCATTGAGGCCTCCCCTCTCTTCAGAGGGCAGGGCTGGGTGCTGAGACAGCTACAGAGAGAAAGGCTCTGTGAAGGTCTTGCAGGCAACCCATTCCCCTAGCTAAGCACCACTTGGCCAGGCTGTGTGGCACTCATTTCAGGTGGGAGATTGTGTCTGGTGTCCCCCGCCTCCCTTTGAACCATCCCTTCCAGACTTGAGGCTTCAGCCCAGAGACCCTCAATGGTTTTCCTCTTTCCTCCCACAAAATGCTGAAATAGGCAGCAAGAAAAGCTCCTACCTGGTAGGAAGGAGGTGGTAGGCATGCAGAGAAATCAACATTTTAAGCCTTGTCTTTTCGGTACAAAACTTAGCTTCCCTCCCTGCACAAGATGTAGGACCTGTCCCAGGGAGAGGGTTCCCTGGCATCTGCTCCCAGGGTCAGAGGCTGGGGAGTGTCCTCTGGGCCCACCTTGGTGCTCCTCAGTGTCGGCGGCTGGCCAGCCATGCTCCCGTGGACATGGCCATTCAGCTTCTTCCTCCTCTCTGTCTTCCTGCTTCTTTAAAGAATCATGTTTGACCAGCGAGGTGGCTCAAGCCTGTAATCCCAGCACTTTGGGAGGCTGAGATGGGCGGATCACGAGGTCAGGAGATCGAGACCATCCTGGCGAACACGGTGTAACCCCGTCTCTACTAAAAAATACAAAAAAAAAACTAGCAGGGTGAGTTGGCGGGCGCCTGTAGTCCCAGCTACTTGGGATGCTGAGGCAGGAGAATGGCGTAAACCCGGGAGGCGGAGCTTGCAGTGAGCTGAGATCTGGCCACTGCACTCCAGCCTGGGTGACAGAGCGAGACTCCGTCTCAAAAAAAAAAAAAAAAAAAAAAAAGAATCATGTTTAAAAATTCAGTTGAATTTAAATTGATATTATCTCAAGAACTTCAGATGCCCCTTGAGAGGACTTGAGGGGTGTTGCAAAAATGAAATCTAGGAGTTGCCACACTGGGAACCACAGGAGCAGCCCCTGGAGACAGACCCCTCCCGGCAGGCCCTCACCATGGGGATGCTGGGGGCGGCAGGGTCTGCCTTCCTTGCGTTCTTTATCTTATCAGAAAAACGTGGAAGAAAGGACGCTAATATTTGCCAGGCACCTCCTCGACATGTTTAAGTGTTTGGCCCATTTACACCTTTCAGTGTCCCTCCCAGCAGGTATGATAACCACGGCCAACAACAACTGACAAGAATGAAGTGCTTGCTGTGAGCAAAGCCCTGTTTTAAGCCCTGCATGAAATCAGGTGCTCGCTCCTCTGAACAACCCCATGGCAGGTTCTTCAGTGCTCTTCACTTCACAGGAGCGTTAGGTGACACACTGTGACACAGGGGAGGTGGCAGTGCTGGAATTCGGCCCCAGGCCATCTGGCTCCATCTAGCCTCTCAACCCCTTCATAGCTTCCTCGCCAAGTGGCTGAGTCAGGATTTGAGCCTAGATCTCTCTGAGGTTTTCAGTTCTGTCACGCTGCCTCTCAGGAACAAGGAACATTGTCTTTCTATTGTCCTCCCAGCCTCTGCTGGAGAAGTGACAGGTCCCAGCTCAGAACATCAGGTTCTGGGGGCGAGAATGAATGGCAGGTAGAAAGGGGCCGGAGGAGGGGCAGGACTTAGTGGGGAAGGGGCTCCTATTCTTGTGCCACCCCTTGGCCCAGGGCAAGACCCCTAGCTTTTACTGTGCTTGTTAACTCAGAGGCTCCTGGAAGGATCAGTTGCCCTGATGCTGAGAAATGGGCTGGGCAAGGCAGGGGCAGGTCCCCAAACAGCTTCGCATACCACAGGCATGGGCGAGAGGCCACTGGGCTTCTCTATGAAGCTGCAGCCAAGCAGGTAGCTCTGTGTCCCCTCTTCTTCCCTATCACCCCTCCCTTGACTGTCAGTGTGAACGCTTGTTGAGGCGCCTGTCTCCCAACCAGCCCAGGAGACAAAAGGCCTGGTTCAATCTCACATGCTGGCACAGAGCCCAGCAATCAGTAAATGTTTGTTGAAAGAATTAATGAAACTTGAGTGTTTACCAGACAGAAGCCATTGACCCCTGGTTGGAGGCCCATCAATCTGACCTTCTGTCTTCGAGTGGAGACCTGGTTAATCCTTCTCAGGAGACCCAGTGGCCCTTGGCACTGAATCCCTGGCTTCTTGACTGTCAATGACAGGACTGGCCTGGCCTGTGGCCACTGGCCCTGGGAGCAGGAGGCCGAGCAGCCAGGGCTGCTTTCCCATCGCTGTCTCAGCTGCTCCCTCTGGCTTTCTGGTCAGGCTGGTGTCTCCTTGGTTGGCTCCCTGCTTCCCAGCTCATGCCTCCAGCCTTCTGGACTCTAGGATCAGATGTGGCTGTCCACCTCGGATAAGTTTGACTGGAGGTAAAGAGGTGCCATCCACTCCAGGAAAAGAGCTGGCTGGATCTGATACTCAAAGAATGGGCCACGGGTCCCTGCCTGTCCACCGTTTGTTACTGGGCTGGGAAGCTGCAAGAACCGATGCTGAGAGTAAGAGTCTAGAAACATTTGAGCACGTTGACACTGACACAATGCCCAACAGGGATCCATAACCTTGACTTCCTGAGCCCCTCGGGCAGAGATCAGCTCAGTAAGGACCTTCACCTCTCAGATGGCAGGGTAGGCACGGGATTAGAAGAGAAGGCCTCGGAAATGAATTTTCCCTGAAGATCTCTTCTGCCCCTTCCTCGCTGAAATTCCATGAAATCTGAGCGCATATTGAGGCCGTTCCAGGTTCTTATTCCAGTTCCATCACCTGCCACCCATGTGACTTTGAGTGAGTTCCTAAGTGCTTTGGTTTCCCAGCTGCTGGCTATTGTGAGTTAATTGAATTAACGTAGAACCAGGCCTGGACAATAGTAAGCTCTGTACCAGTGTCTGTTCTTGTTATTCAGAAGCATGTCCAGCTCTGTCCCAGGCACTCAGAGGCACAAACTGCACTTGAGATGCAGGCCCTCATGTTGCCCTTTGGGAAGCAGGACATGTATGCATTGGGACAGTGCTGTGGGGCAGGACCTAGCAGAGGAGGTGCTGCAGAAGGATGCATGTTTCGTGAGCCAGCATCATTCTCCGTGACTCCTAAAAGGGGCTGAGGAGAGGGAGTGGGTGTTGGAGATGGATCAAGTTGGGAGTGTGCAGCACAGTACTGAAACTGGAGTGAATATGTTTTTCGAAGGGGGCTAGAGGGAACTGGAAAAGCATCAGATAGGGCCCAACTATGGAATTACAAATGCCAGGACTTGAGATCCCCTAAGCAGTGGGGTCAGGTGGAGGGCATATATGGTTTCAGTGATGTGAGCACAATGGTGATTAGGCAAATCATTAGCAGGTGGATTAGTGCCTAGCACATAGTATGTGAAAGAGTGAGTGAATGATTGAATGAATGAACTGATGCATTCATCAGAGCTCTTTGGGTTGTGAGTAAAATAATCCCTACTCAAACTGGTTTAAGCAAAAATAAAGGTGGGGGGATTTATTGGTCCCCATAACTTAAAGGTACAGAAATAAGTGGATTTAGTGACTCAAATAAAGTCATCAAGACCCCCTCCCTCCCAGCTGGAGAGTGTTACATTTCCAGTAACTCCCAAGTCCTAAAATTTGGTCTTTTTGGCCTGGCTTGGGCCATATTCCCAAGGAAATGGAATAGATTGTTTGGTTATATTTGAGTCGCCTTCCTTCTGTCAAGTAGCTGGGGATAGGGTCACCTTGGGCTAAGATAGGTAGAGAGTGGAGGAAGGTGAGTTGTCCACGGGAAAACCAGGAGCTATTGACAGGGGAGGAGGTGTTCTGGGCAAGCATGGATGCCAGCTCTGCATTGCAGTGGGTGCCCAGCTGGAGGCCACAAGGCCAGAGAGGTGCTGAAGGCTTGGATGAGCGTGGAGCTGGGGATGACACCTTGCTGAACTACAAGGACTTTCCTGTCAAGTTCTCTTGTAAAAGGCCAAAAGACTTGAGATCAGACTGACCCAGGTTTTAGGGGTGGACCCTCAGGGGTATCTTCTTGGTGGCAGGCCTGAGAGAGAGACTGGAGAAGGCTCAAGAATAAATGTGTGTACTTGTTTCCTTGAGCTTTCCCCAGAGGGAAGAGGGAATGGACTAACAGCTCCATTTTGGTCCTGTTCCATGAGAGATGCATCCCAGACCACCAAGTGAGAGTGCCAAGGGGCAGCTAGAATAAGAGTACGGGGGTCAGGGCAAGGTCTGGAGACATCCTGTTGGCATTCTCAGAGTACAGAAGGTATATAAAAACCATGAGGCTGAATGCGATCCTCTGAAAAGAGAGATGAGGAGGAGAAGAGACCCAGGGCCAAGGCTGCACACTGCAGTGTTGAATGTTGGTCAGACGGGGCGAGGCATGGGTGGAAAGTACAGTTGGAGGAAGCTGAGTGGGTGAGAGGCCTACAAAGTTGGCAGGGAGGGGAAAGTATTCAAAAAGGAGGAGTGGACGACTGTGACCAACGCCGATAGGGAGAAAAAAGTCTACTGGATTTGTGAACAAGGAAACATTGGTGGCCCTAATAAGGGAGCTTCCATGGAGCTAGGGGACAAGTCAGGCTGGAGAGAGTTGAAGAGGTATGGATTGTGGAGGTGGGGAAATGGACACAGCAAGTGTTGTCAGCCATTTGGACACCCTCCACTGTGAAGGAGGGCAGAGAGTGAGACAGAAGAAATGGGGCAGAGGGTGTGGTTTCTTCAGGTAGAAGGTGCTGGAATCTGCATGTCCAAGGATGATTCAGTGTACAGGCTGAAGGCTATGGTGAGAGAGGGGAAGGGCGAGAGGAGCAGGTGCAGGATGCCACGAGATGAGGGTTGGAGTGGGAGAGCAGGTCACAGTTCCCAGGACTCGGACCTACTTCCATGGGATGCAGGAAGTGAAGGGAGGTCCCTTCACTTCTAGTGTTTCACAAAGGAACTAGGAGGTGAGGGCAGCTCTGGGGGTGGACCAGGGGAGGAGACAGCATGAGATGGCCTCAGAGAGCAGAAAAATCAACTCCAAGGAAGGGATTCGGGACCCTGAGCAATGCTGAGAGCACTTGAGTCATGTTCTAATGGATGGAGGCATAACCAGTCGTCCTGGTTGGGAGATTTTCTCTGGCAACAACAGCTATGTGGAGAAGGCAAACGGCTGGGTCCGTTCAAGACTGGGGTTCAGTCATGGGGGTATAGTACTCACAGTGCCAGGGTGGGCAGGGAGGTAAGGGTTATGATGATGGAGGAGGGTGTGAAGAAAGGGGAGGGCGAAGGTGCTGAGGCTGGGGATGGGAGGACTGGGGAGAGAGTGGAGTGCAGTCATGGGGACGTTGAGTGGGTGAGCTGGGAGGACACTGTGTGGCAGCCACAGAAGGGATGCTGGTGATGGAGACCTTGGACGCAGGGCAGCTACTGGCAACAGCAGGGTGAGACCATGGCAGTGTTGGAGGTGGGGAGGAGGAGGACAACTCAGGCACTGAGGAGGTCAGGACCTGGCTGGCCATTGAGAGAGAGAGTCTGTCATGTAGTGACGAGACGAAGCCAGTGAGTGGCTCAAGTCTGCCCTGAAATGAGGGTTGATGGACCACAGCAGCAGGGAGAGGAAGCCAGTGGGCAGGAGGAAGAGAGAGGTGTAGAAGCAGCCATGGGACACTCCCACCTTCCAACCCACCCCCAACTTTCTTACACCAGCAACACTTCCCCTCCCTGAGAGGCTGCAGGGGAAGTGGGGTCCTCAGGGGAGGGGACAGCCAGGTTCCCACACAATAAAGATTTAGAGAAGAGGTTGAGGAGGTAGGAAAGTTCCAGAGAGCCTGGTGACGGGTTTGGGGTGGGGGGGAATGAATGGGGAGCCAGGTCACATTAAGAAATGAATGAATGAGCCACCAGTGAATGAACCGCAGCAGTGCCACACTGGTTAACTGGGAAGAGGAAATGTCAGTGCTGTCACGCTGTACACATTCCACGCCATTGTTCATTGTTGCTATGCTGGTGCCAGCAGGGAGGTGGGCAGATGGGTCGTGTGTGTGTGTGTGTGTGTGTGTGTGTGTGTGTGTGCATGTGGCGTGATGTACCTCACCGGTGTGCTTTTCAGTTCTTGGTAATCCTGTTTTGAGTCTCACAGAATCTATTTCCTCAAGCCGTTTGTATCCTTATTTATGTAAGTGACTAATTCTTTCATGGGCAGAGCCAAGCTTTCTGTCTCAGTTACATAGAGATACTGAGACAAATTACTCATGAACGTTCCAGAAGAGATGAGTATCTACAAATTATTGAGACAGTTTCAATATGTAAATAGTATTGTTGAATATGATTTCTCACAGTTATCCAAGTTAGATTGGATACAGTAAGTGGGTAATTCCAAGGCAGTTATCCCCTTTATACATGGCATAGTGCCCCATCGTTGGGTCTTCCCAGGCTGCCATGTCCACGTGGCCAGGATGCTCCCAGGAGCTGCTGGGGAAAGGAGGGCAGGCTGCAGGCTGTGTCCTGAAGGCTGAGAATTTAACGCCGCTGCCCTGGATGTGCTGAAGCACACCCAGGGCAGTGTTCGTAGAGCGGTGTCCATTTGAAGGGAGGTAGCTCCTGAATTTACTTTCTTTTTGCAATACCCTTCTGAGGAGCTAATTGGCCCTAATAAACCTTGCAGAATATAGGCCCTGCCCAAATGGGGAGAACCACTTGCTGTCAAGAGTCAGCCAGCTACAGCATCAGCCTATGAAGAGGATGAGCTAGCAGTGCTAATGTCAGGGAACTTTCCACTCCTCAAACCAACAGGAACAGGACCATGAGCACAAAACGTGAACACAGAGCTGAACAAGTTGGTATGCAGGACTAGGTTGCCTTGATGGCTCTGAATTCTGACAGGGAAATAAAATGAGTTTTATGTGGACGGAGGTCCATGGTCTATTGCAAAATCAATGTGCTGTTTGAATGAATCATCACTTCCAACTATTGGTCATTGGTGTCTGAATCTTGATTGCAGATGAAGCACTGAGTCATGACTGTAAAATGCCAAAGTATTTATGAAAACCCAGAAGGTTTTTTATTTATCCTGACTAGCTAAATCAAGGTAGGTCATGCTAATAATACTTGTCCACACAAGTGGCAACCCCTGGCCAAAGAAATGCAAACAGAAGCCTGGGATGTTTCCAGCTCTCCTTGACTTCCTTCCCCCGAATTCCCTGATACCAGCCAATGGGTCCTTTAAGAAGTGTGAGAAGGCCAGTAGATTGTAGGCACCCCCTTCAAACTCACCATCTTGTCCCTTGATCCAGTGACTATACCCGGAATTTGGTCTCTAAGGGAGTGTTTCTTTTTACACTTGGACTTCTTGAGAGATTACTCATTACTCAGGAGATAACACCAAAGCATTCTCAAAACCAATCTTTGGAATTGGCTTCCAGGATTATATATGCAGGATTAGTCATACAGAAAATCCTTAAAGATAGCAAATTTGGGTCTTTTGAGAGTGTATTTGGTTTGTGAAAACAAAGCCATTGGTAACCAAGCCAAAAGCAAGCATGTGATTCTAACCCATGAATTCAGAATTTTTCAGGCAGCTGACCCTAAAGGCACTTTCAAACAGGTAATTCCCTTCCATTAATTAATTAATCAGTTATTGGGAGAGTGAAAAAAAAAAAAGAAAAGAAACCAAAAGAAACGATCATTACCAGAAATACTTGGGTTCAAATTCTAGCTCTAAAACTTCTTAGCTATATGACTTTGGGCAAGTCGCTCAACCTGTCTGGGCCATATCTGAAAATTTTCCCTAAGGGAAAAAAAATTTAAGGTTGTTGCACTTCCTTTTTGCTGCTTCTCTTCCTCTGAGTTGAGGCTCCTTTCCTGATGAAACATTGCATTCATTCCCCTCTTCTCCCTCTACCCAGGGGTGTATTGGTAAATTGGAACTCTAGGGAAAAAAGTCGCAAACCCTGATCTGTGACTTTTGCCAATTTCTGTGGTGTAAATACTTCCACCATGACTGACTTTAAGTTACCAACAGCTAAACAACAGATTCATGAAGTTCTTAAATATTTGACAGCTGGGCCTTGTGGACCGTGGGTGCTGGCTGCAGCACATCACACTGCCTCTCCCCTCTCTCCTCTCTCCTTTTTACTTTCCTGAGAGCATGGTGGATGTCGTCTGATATAATTTCCATCCATGTCTCTGCTTTTTATATTTAACCAGCTTCCAAAAATAGTTTCCTTACTTCCATTAGTTCTTAACCAGAGAGTATGCTGGAATTCAGGTGGTCTGGTCACTGCCTCTCATCTTCCTGAATTCTTGGCCATATCACCAGCAGGAATTTTCAAAGGGGACAGAGGGCTCTTTGTTTTTTGCAGGGCTGTGCCAATTTGCATTTGGGTTTCCTCATTCTATCAGAGTAGAGTGCTGATCTATTACCTGTATAATTCTCCTTGGCAGAAGTGCTCAGGGCTTTTTTTTTTTTTTTTTTCCCTCATCTAATCGCATTCCACTTCTAACAGAGTCTGGATGAGTTGTGCAAACACAAGAAATAAAGAAAAGAACAGGCAGTTCTGATACTGTCACAAGGCCACTTAACGACATGGGCATCAGAAGGAGACAGTACCATCCACAGACATTCTCAAAGCAATGTGCCTGATGCATCAGAAGATCTTCCTTGTGGCGCCAGCCTTCAGCATCAAAAACATCCATGTATTGTGACCTCACTCTTGTGAGAAGGACCTCTCGGCACCCAAAGGTCAATGCTAATATTTATTGGGCACCTACTATGTCACAGACTATTTCATTTCGGCTCCCCCATAGCCCTAGGCAGGTGGAATCATTATTCTTGTTTTCCAGTGAGGGTATATCACACGCCCAGGATTGGCAAAAGAGTGGGGCAACTATCCTGCTCATAAGTCTTGGTGGGAGTGTATAAGCTAACACAATCCTCCAAAAGGCAATTTTGCCCTACATCTCAAAGTCTTAAAAATCTTCATCATGGCTGGGCATGGTGGCTCATGCCTGTGATCCCAGCACTTTGGGAGGCCAAGGCAGGTGGATCACTTAAGGTCAAGACCAGCCTGGTGAATATGATGAAACCTTATCTCTGCGAAAAATACAAAAATTAGCTGGGTGTGGTGGCGGGCCCCTGTAATCCCAGCTACTCAGGAGACTGAGGCAGGAGAATCCCTTGAATTTGGGAGGCAGAGGTTGCAGTGAGCCGAGATAGTACCACTGCACTCCAGCCTGGGCAATAGAGTGAGACTCTGTCTCAAAAAAGAAAAAAAATCTTTATCATGTCACTTAATTGTTTTAGCCAGGATAAGCTAACTTCTGTGAGAAATAACCCTCAAATCCTAGTGACAGAAGAAAGCAGGGGTTGGCAAATTCTCTGTATGGACTGGGCGGGAAATACTTTTAGGCTTTGCAGGCCGTTTGGTATTGCAGCTCTCACCTCTGCTGCTATCCTGTGAAAGCACCCACAGAAGGGATGTAAATGAACTGGTGTGACTGTGCTCCAATTAAACTTTATGTAAGGGCACTGAAATTTGAATTTCATATAATTTTCATGTGTCACAAAATCCTATTCTTTAAGTCATTTTTTAAAACAAAACCTATTTTGAGCTCACATACAAAAGGCCATGCAAAAACAGGCAGGCGACTGGATTTGGCCTGCAGTCTGCAGTTGGCTAACCCTTGGCTTAAAGCACTGGAATTTTCTTTTCAGTGATGCAATGGTCCCACATGGGGGTTCCTGGCTGGGCTGGAAGGCTCTCCCAGGTGGCTATTATTCAGGGGCAACCCAGGGAAGGGACCCGGGGTCCTTCTGTCCTGTGCCCTGCCCTCTCTAGTCCTCAGGGGCTTCCCTATTCAGCAGGCAGATGGAGAGAGGTCATAGACACTTGTGTGGGAGGTTTTCATAGATGGTTTGGAGGTGGCTCCCGTCATTTTCCCCACATTCCATTGTCAGAAGTCAGGAACGCAGCTGCTCTGAACTGAACGAGAGATAGGAAACAGAGTGTAGCAGTGTGCACAGGGAGACTCCAGAGCAGTATGTTCACTGACCAAAAAACATGCAGTGTTCCCGTGTATTTCCATGCTGTCTGTAGCATGACTACAAAGGTACAGGCTGGAAGCTAAGCTGGCCTGGAAAGACTTTGCAACAATGGCTGAGCCTGAGAGTGAATCACATGGACCTGAGCCTTGGGTGCCCCCCAGCCTGTTCTTGGGCCTGGATCCTTAAGGTCATCACTGCAGTGCGTGATACGATACAGTGAACTCTGTAGAACTTTTCAGCCTCTTCTGTTGCACCTTGGGTACATAGCCACAGAGGCCAAGGCCACAAGTGGGCTGGAGACACTCCAGTGGCACAGGGCGGACCCCTTTGGACTAAGTAAACCCAGAGCTCCTGAAGCTTTGGGTTAAGGGGAATGGGATTGGGGGTGTGGGGAGCTGCTAACAGGGGCAAGTGGAGCCCCTGCTGAAGCAGCCATGCCTGGAGGCTGCCCCACAAGAACAGACAAACTGCTTTCCACCAGCTTCTGTCAGGGGATGCTTGGAGAAGGAGGAGAAGCTAGGAGGGGCCACAGGCAGCCTGGGACTCATGGTTGTTGCTAAAAGGGACATGAAACTTGACCTCCTAAATGAGGCCAGCCCAGAATGGATCAGAGGTCACAGATTTCTTTAAAAAACATCAGAGGGAAGTAGTCTATACCTGGTTCCATTTGGGCACCGTGGCCTCCCAGGCCTCCTGGGGACTCTAAGCTTGGGAAGTAAGCAGAGGCCAGGGTGGTCTATGTGGTCACTTCTCATGGCGTGGACCACCAGCCAGACCCACTGCATCACCAGGACCTGCATCTGACACTCTGGGGCTTCTTGCTACAGATGGGGCCCAGCTCATGGTACACTTGGGACAGATTCATGGTTTACCAGGCCCCATGAGTGTTTTCAGGGGCTGGGTTGGAGGTGAGGGGGCGGGGGGTTAGAGAATGCTCTCTCTCTAGGTGATGCCACAACTTCCTTACATGCAATACAGGAGCCTAAGGGATACCAGGGCTCCAGTTTCCCAGCCATCACTGACTCACCATGGGGCTCAGATACTTTGCTGAAACTCCTCAAGTCTCAGTTTGCTTGTTTGTGAAATGTGGGCAGAAATGCCTCACTTGTGCACTGTGCACATGCCCTGCCCACATATGCCCACCCTGAGTCCAACACACACTAGGCCTGCCCCAGTGTGCATAGGCCTGCCGGGTGGCTGCCGAGGGTCAGGACCCTGCAGGACACCCCCGATCCCAGGCTTGGGGCTGTAGTCTAGAATGCTGAGGAGGACTGGGGTTCCCCAGGCTTCCTGGGGACTCTGAGCCTGGGGGAGAGGGCTGGAGTAGGAGGGTCTCTATGCTCCCTCCTCACCACATGGAGCAGCAGGGGCTTTGCTGGGCTTCCTTCTACCATCCTCATTATCCTGATTTCATCCTTATCCCATTCCCTTCCTCCTGGGAAGGCCTGGAATGATGATATGTCCCAGTGCCATAGAGTAGCATGGATACCAGCACACACACAGAGTACTCAGCACAAACCCGGCTCTGTTCCACTGACGCTCACTTGTGGCACCCTCCCAGCATCCGATAAGGAATGTTCTGTGACTGCTGCCGTTTTAATGACAAAGAAAGCGAAGCACCTGAGAATGCCTCTTTTGACATCTAAAGAAACCAAGTACAGAGAGATGAATGGACTCTCCCAAGGTCACACTGTGATAGCAAGAACAAGAATATTCTACCATTGAATGTAGTGCCTATTGTGTTATGGATTATGGAAAATTATATCTAATTTTCAAAACAACCCTGTCTGTGACAGGGGCATTGTTCTCATTTTCTCCATGGGGACACTGAGTCCCCACGGGTACTCATGGTCAAGGACACACAACTGTAGATGGTGTGACCAGGATAACTCAGTCGTCACTCTGCAACCACCATTTCTAGCTGCTTCCAGGTGCTAAATATGTCAAGCATGATTCTCTGTTTTCCAAGGGTGTCAGGGGACCAGGGCCAGGGCTGCCCTGCAAACTATACCCACCCCGGTGCCTGAGAGGGGCTCCTTTGTCTCCCTGCAGCCCTGCCTATTGCAGAGTTCAAAGCGCTTGTGTGGCTTCTGTGGACCTGCCCTGACAGCTCTCCCCTTCGAAGGAGAGCCTGATTATCCCGGTGTTTCACAATGGAGATACCAAGTGCTTGACTTGCCCGCCCTCCCACGCTTCTGCTCCTCCAGGGCAGGCAGGAGAGTCTCAGCTCCCCGCTGCTCCCAGTGTGGGGAAGACCAGCGTCCTTCCAGAGTTTCCCAACTTCCCAGGATATCAGAGAGGGGCGGATGCAGGTGGCTTTGGAGGATTTTATTTACAAATTGCATTTAAATTCATATGCCAGTGGGCATGGCCTGCTGGAATCTGAAGGCGTTTGGATGAGTTACGTTCCTCCCTGGACCTCAGTCTCCTCTTTGATTCATAAAGGGAGAATGACATCTGACATGTAGGAGTAACAGAGTATGCCTGGCAGGGGAGGTCAAAGGGACGGGAACACACTTAAATATTGACATGTGTAGAGGACGGGGAAATGACTTCCTTCCACCCTCCTAAGTTTTTTGGTTGGGATACAAATTAAGTTGACATAACACAGATTAACAAGAGAAAACCATTTTAATTACACATATATGCATAAGAATTCTACAAAATATGAGACTTCAGTAAGGGTCAGAGAATTGAACCTTATATACTGAGCTACAGAAAGGAACAGAGGCTTGGGACTTCCAGGCTCAAGGGACGGTAGTGGCGACACAGGTTATGGTAGGGTGAGGGAAGGAAATGTCTGGTGAATAAAGGTTGTCTTGTTATGCAGAGAAAAAGTCCCTCAGGTAATAAAAGTTTTCTGGGAGCAACCCTCTTCCTGATAGAGATACTTCACTAAGCTAATGTAGATTTCCTTTATAGATGAAAAATTTATTTAACAAAAGGACAGCTTTTTCAGAGCTACTCCTGTGTCTGCACTTTCTTGAATGACTAGGTCAAAATAAGCCAACAAGTATATTTGGAAGTGGCACATTTTGGTCTCCTATGGTCATATTTTGGGGTGGTGTGTCCCAAGCTCCAACAAATGAATCATGTGACCTTGACATTTTCAGGCCCCCGGCCCCAGTCCAGACTCTTCCCACCAGCCTTGCTGGAATGGAGCTCTGAGGCTGGGCTATCAGTGACATGGCTATAACCAGATCAGAGATCAAAAGCTGGAGGCAAGCCCTCTGACCCAGCCTACTTTTTGGGGGCTTCACACCGCGACTGCCAGTCCTTCCCATGAGGAGAGGAGTCCTTCCTCTGTGGAAGTTGCCACCACTGTGCCTTGCTGGTGCTTGCTTTGTGACAGGCAGTTTTGGAATCCCCAGCACACGCCTTATGTGGGCCAGGAAAATCTCCCCAGTGGGGCTTAGAACTGAGAAGGGAAGTGTACTTCAAGAAGTCTGTCATCACCAGCCAAGCCACTCAGGTGAGTCCCGAGGGAGCCTGCCCTTCCTCAGCTGCAGCCAGGCTGACCGCATCCTCCAGCAGGGCACCAGATGGGTCTCAAGGGAATCACCTGGATGCCTTCCCTTCCGGTTGGGCTCCCAGTCCCCGCCAAATGATGTTCTCATTCACCAAGTCTTGGGGTCTGCAGCAAACACATGCAACATGAGCGGAGGAGCTCAGGGATGCAGTGAGGGAAAGCCTAGGCTCCACCTGGCCGGGAGGACGGAGGTGGACAACCCAGTGGGGCACATTCCCGAGGTCTGAGGAGCAGTGTCCAAAGGATCTTGGTCGTTCTCCCCAGCATGTCTATAACATGAGATTTTCTTATGTATCTATTGGTATGTTGACTTTCTTCTGCCCCCTCTGCCCACTAGAAAGTAAGATCTAGGAGGAGAACGACCTTATCTGTTTTGCTCTTTGCCACCTGTGAGTTATGTTCCTCCTGAATCATGGCTGAATACTGGCGCCCAAAGATACCAGGTCTTCACCTCTGGAACCTATAAATGTTACCTTATGAGGAAAAATGATCTATGCAGATGTGAAGGATTTTGAGATGGGAAGATTACCCTGGATTATCCAGCTGGCTCCTAAACCAGACAGGTGTCCTTATAAGAGAGATACAGAAAGAGATGTGACACACACCGGAGGGAAGGAGGCCATGTGGCCACCGAGGCGGAGACCAGAGTGATGCAGCCAGAAGTCAAGGAACACCGGCAGCCACCAGAGGCTGGAAGAGGCGAGGAAGGGCTTCTCCCCTCACGCCTCTGCAGGAGGGTGGCCCTAACAACACCTTGGTTTTGGCCAAGTGGTACTGGTTTCTAACTTCTGGCCTCCAGAACTGTGAGAGGATACATTTTGTTATTGAAAGCCACCCAGTCTGTCTTGATTTGTTACAGCAGCCCCAGGAAATTAACAAGCCGCCATGTATCTCAGTGCCTCATATGCTGCAGCTAGTGAATATTTGCTGAAAGAATAGGCTGGGCGCAGTGGCTCACGCCTGTAATCCCAGCACTTTGGGAGGCCAAGGCGGGCAGATCACCTGAGGTCAGGAGTTCGAGACCAGCATGGCCAACATGGTAAAAGCCCATCTCTACTAATAATACAGAAATTAGCCGGCCTTGTACCTGTAATCCGAGCTACTCAGGAGGCTGAGGCAAGAGAATTGCTTGAACCCAGTAGGCAGAGGTTGCAGTGAGCCGAGATCACACCATTGCACTACAGCCTGGGCTACAAGAGTAAAACTCTGCGTCAAAAAAAAAAAAAAAAAAAAAAAATGAATAAACACATACCCCTATCCCCACCTGCTTTCCAGGCCAGCTCAGGCCTAGCCATGGCTCAGCCTCCGGTGCCTGCCACCCCAGCCTCTGTGTCCTGGGTGGTTCTGCCCCGCTGGCCTGAAGCCACAGGCTGAGACTGTCTACCAGAAGGCTCATGTCTGAGCAAAGCCAATGCACCCTCCTCGCAGAGGCATTGCCTCTTAGACAACATTGACAGCAGATGCCTCAAAAGATAGCCTGGGGGCTACATCCAGTCAGTGGATAATTTTGTTTGGCCAGCATAGGGTGCTGTTTATAAATTTTATTACAAGTTGGGAAATTTCACATAAAATCAGAATTTCCCATTTCTTGAAAATCCAGATGATCTTTTCAATTCCAGGCTGCATCTCCACGTGGCCCAATGAGTGGGAGCTGAGTGGTGGCTGCCTTCTCTGCCAGGGCCTGGGCTCAGTGCTGACCAACAACAGGGTGCATATCAGAGGACTCCTCTGGCCCCCCATCTACACACCTGCCCCCATGTTTGAGATGGATGATTCAGGTTTTCTCAGCCTTGCGGAAAGTCAAGACAACCTCAACCAATGTACTCCCTGGCCGACTTGACTGTTGCTCAGCACAGCCTTTATAAAGATTCTAAAGTGACGCTGCTCAGGGCACTCTTACCCCTCTGCAACCACCAGCCAGGAAAGTGGCCTTTGGGGCCCAGGGCCCACTGAAGGTGCTGGGAGTTACCCAGTTGTTTCCTGGGGACAGTCTTGGCTCTCTCAGTCAGTGGGCAGCAAAATTCCAGAACCACCCAGGCTGACATGGCTGGGAAGACAGTGTGACGGCAGCATCCTCATCTGACTTCCCAAGTGCTCTCAGGCCCACTCAGACAGTGGCTCCAAGGAACCAAAAGCACTAAGGAAAGGAAAGAAAAGGACAGGAAAGGAATGTAAATGAAACCCTTAGGGAAAGCCCACGAGGAGGACTTTCAGTTCACTTGGAGAACACACAGTCCTCAAGTCTCCAAAATGGTGATTTAGGTCTGAAGTTCAAGTGCACATAAGGCTCTGTGCAACCACTTTTTTTTTTTTTTGAGATGGAGTCTCGCTCTGCTACCCAGGCTGGAGTGCAGTGGCGTGATCTCAGCTCATTGCAACCTCTGCCTCCTGGGTTCAAGTGATTCTCCTGCCTCAGCCTCATGAGTAGCTGGGATTACAGGCACACACCACCATGCCCGGCTAATTGTGCAATCACTTTTTAAACAAGCAGATCGTAGGATGGACATTGGTAGGATCTGATTCCATCCATCTTAGAGGGGGACCCAGAGAGCTGCATTTATGGCAGGTGGCCCTGGTGGTTCTCACCCAGGGCAGGGGCGGCAGCAGGCAGAGCCGTCTCCTCTTCTCCAGGCAACAGCCAGAGGGGCTCAATCTGACAAGAAGAGTGAGTCATTAAATGAAGCCCCTAGGACGTGATCTGTATCCACAGCTGCTGTCTACTGAGCTGCTTTTGCAAGCCTTCCCCAGAGCTTGAGGAAATGAAATTTAAAACATGTGTCAGGGCCTTAATGAGACTAGTAAACTCCTCAGAGTCCTGCTCTGGCTAAGGTTTGTTAATTCTGTAAGCCCTTCTGACCAGGGATCTCTAGCACTGGGGGGTGAGTTAAGGAATACATTGAATTAGCATAAGCTGTGTGACTTTAGGCAAGTTGCTTAATCTCTCTGAGCCTCAATGTTTTTACCTGTAAACTGGGAACAATAATTGCCTCAAAGGGATAGTGCAAGGATGATCAAGGATGAGGAACATGGATGTCTTGACTGTCATTAAGCAGTCATGGGAGTTGCCACATCTGTACCCTATGTTTTAAGCATAAAGTTGGGAGATGATGTCTGAAACTGGGGTTTCCACATCCTTGCACTGCTTTATGACTGCTGGAGGTTCAAGTCAGGGCAAGTTGTCACCTTCCAGTAACGGTGATCCTCTCAAACCGGCAAAAAATAGAAAGGTGTGCAAATGGGGTGCATTTATTCTAAGGACACAGGGAGCCTAAAGGAATGGCCGGCTCAAGACAACCTGGATCCAGGAATGGGAAATCCAGAGAGAATCCAGGAAGGAGCCTTTCCCCTCTTTCTTTCTGGGTCTCCTTCTGTCATTATCATTTCCCCGTCCACGTGGCTCTCTAGGCAGACCAAAGGTCAGACCTTAAAGAGACTCTGTTCAACCTTGAACTTCCTTGCTGACATGTTTTCAATTCAAGTGTGTGTGACAAATCCTGTCAGGCATTTCCAAGTCCCAACCCCAAATCCCCAGGCCCAGCTTGGGGGTCTTCACCCCCAGTCCACCAGCTGCAAGGAGGGGGTCTCGGCTCAGCCCCAGCCTGCTGAGTTGGCGGCTCCCTCCCAACAGGGGTATCCTCAGATGAGAAGCAAGCCTAGTATCTGTAGTGCTTTTCCGAAAGCAGGTGAGCCTTGTTGAAGGCCTTGGGAAAAAATCAAACCAGTGAGAACTGCGTGCATGGGAATAGCAACAAGGTAATATAGGAGAAAAGGGTCACAGTGGCTTGGGGATGAATTCCAGGACACAGCACTGCAGGAGGCGCCATGGCCCTTGAGGCTTCTTATATGCGGTTCCTCAGTTCTTGGGTAAGTTACGATCTCTGGGCTGACCAACAGTGATGTTTGTACTTGGAGCCAAGTCATATTTTAGGCCAATTTTTTCATTACATGAGAACTTGTCATCAGATTTCCCAGGAAGAACATAAACCTGCCATTATATTTTTGTCTGTTTGGAAGCTTCTTTTGTCCTCCACAAGCCCAGTGCTACCAAATCCCATGAAGAGTTTGTGCTGGGTTCAGACCCTGTTCAGTACCCCATTCTCAGCTCCATGGGGGGAAGCTTGCCGCTCTCTATTGATTAGAGTCTTGGCTCTCTGCTCTTTCTTGGGTATCTTTTTGTCACAAGGATGGCTGGTGCTGGCACACACTCTAAAAGAGGAGGGGATGGGCCTAAGTTTCCATCATGCTGCAAAGTAGAACCATCTGTTGGTGGCTTCTTTGTTAGCCCATGGCTGTGAAGACAGCATTTAACAATGAAGAGCTGGGGCCAGACACATGAGTCCTTGGCTCCAGTTCCTGTTTGTCCCCAGGCTGCCACATTCCACAGAAGGCAGAAAACTGACATTCTGAGAATGTTTGCCTCTTCCAGCCAGGGCTTGGCTAATCCTGGAGACTTGCAGCACATTCCCCTTTAGGAAGACATCCAGTATGGACATCCATTCAAGGTATGGAATCCTTGGAGCCACAGGTTTTGCTCACAAAGACTTGGTGCAGACATCTCCTTGAACCTTCACAATACCCTGACAGGAAGTTAGGTGGTCATAGAACTAACAAGAGCTGCCACATTGCACAACCTGAGAGAGCATTCACACTGCAGTTTAAGTGAAAAGCATCTCCTGGAGTTGTGGTGCAGTAGACAACCTAGGCAGCTGTATGTGGTGGCCCTGTAGCTAATAATTAATAGAACCAAGTGAGGTTTAGACTTAGGTTCTTGGACTCTAATTTTGTTTTCTTTTGCCATCTCTTATATAAGGTTGGCTCTTCTAATGTACCTCACTGGATTTGAAAAGATGCCTGACACCCAAACTCCCTAATACTGAACTTCTTCATTTGTAAAATAAGGTCAAACTATCTAATTCTTTTGAATATTGTGATTGTGGTGAGAAAATGACCAAATGCAGAAAATATGCCTGACCCATTGGCCTACATCTTAGTGAGAACTCTGGTGAAATGGTTTGGCTTTGTGTCCCCACCCAAATCTCATGTTGAATTATAATCCACAATGTTGGGGGAGGGACCTGGTGGGAAGTGATTGGATCATGGGGGAGGATTTCTCCCTTGCTGTTCTTGTGATAGTGAATGAGTTCTCACAAGATCTGATTGTTTGAAAGTATGTAGCACTTCCCACTTTGCTCTCTCTCTCTCTCCTGCTGCCATGTGAAGATGTGCTTGCTTTTCCTTACCCTTCTACCACTCTCCACCAGTTTCCTGAGGCCTCCCAGCCATGCCTCCTGTACAATCTGTGGAACTGGGAGTCAATTAACCCTCTTTTCTT
The DNA here is from genome assembly GCF_009764315.1 of Trachypithecus francoisi. Classification (NCBI taxonomy): domain Eukaryota; kingdom Metazoa; phylum Chordata; class Mammalia; order Primates; family Cercopithecidae; genus Trachypithecus; species Trachypithecus francoisi. The sequence goes on along the minus strand of NW_022681468.1, from coordinate 87,986,360 downwards.
TATAAATTACCCAGTCTCAGGTAGTTCTTTATAGCAGTGTGAGAATGGACTAATACATCAGGAAATAAAGGCAGCTATTACCATTACTCCTGCTACTGCTACCATAATAATATTCCTTGTAATGATTATCTTTCCAATATAAATGAACATGTTGCCCACTGTTCTCAGGGCAATGAGAGTCTAAGGCTCCTAGCACCACATGGGCACAGATTAGGTCCTCCTGTCTTCTTCCTTCTTTCCTAAAGCAAGGGAGGCCCAGATCATACCTAGGGGGTTGGTGTGATGCTGAAGGAACCTAGATCAGCTGAGGAAGGAGCAGTCACTTAAATGAAATGGCATGAGAGCTCCTGGCATCTGGTACCCCTTCCTGTACCTGCATGTCATGCAGGTGTTAATGGAAGTTCTTTGCTTTCTCCATTCAACTGAGTGTGTCACTGAAGCCCTGGCTCCCGACTGTGCTTGGAGCAGGGCCTGGTACAAAAGTGCCACATGCAGTGAGTGAACAAATGAAGGAATGAGTAAGTGAGCAAATATCAGGGCCCCCTCACCCCAACTTCAATGCTGCACTGCTTTATTTCTTTTTTCCAGTGAACACTTAGGCTGTGTCTGCTTTGTGCCAAGCACCATGGCCAGGCTGGGGCACCACAGCAAATCCCACCTGCCCTTGACCTTGGCAGCTCAGGCCTGCCCTGCTCTCCTTTTCAAGCCAGTGGGCTGTCATTATTTTGCCCGTTTTATCAGTGGCAGCCATGATCCAGGTACCCAAGGGTTGACACCACAGCTGTCCATACAGCTCTCCTGGCTTTTGCCTACATTCTCCTCTGTGCCCGCTTGCTGAGAGCCTGCCAAATCAGCTCCACTCCATCTTTGTGGTGGCCATGAGTGTTTGCCCAGCAGACCCCTGGACTTAGAGGAGGTTAGGGCCCAATCCTTGCCCTGGGTGGTAGAGAAGGAAGAGAGACAGAGGAGCAAGCAGAAAATGCACAACTCAGGACAAATATTAGAAACACATAAACATGCACATAGCCACTTACAGCTGCACTAAGCCACATGAATATGGGTGAGAAGGTGCCTCAGGGCGGGGGATGAAAGTGACTAGATCCGGGTGGCATTGATCCAGGGTCTTCTCCTGCCGCCTCTCCTCTTTTCAGCTTCTCTTGGGTCTTTAGGCATTGAGCCTTCAGTGCTTGCTGCTTGACTTTTGACTTTGTAGCCTGGCCTGGAGGCACATCAGAGCCTTCTCTCATCACCTCTTGTATGCAGAGAACAAGGCACATTGCTGCCAACTCTTCCAGCTGAGTGGGGTGACAGTCTGCCAGAGAATCCCCAAAATACAAAATGCAAAAGCAGTGAAGCTAGGGGTCACAAACACAGAGACTGGTAGCATCAACACTTGATGTAGACGCAGGCTGGGAGTAGGCATCAGGGCACAGTGGGGACTTTGGGAACGGTACCCAGGCTCGGTCTCAGCCATCCTCACATTCAAGCATCAGACTCCCTGCAGGGCTTGTCAGAATACAGAGGGCTGGGCCCCACACCAGAGTGTCTGAGGCAGTGGGTCTGGAGTTGAAAACGTGTATTTCTCTTTCTTCTTTATTTGGATTTTTTGTTTGTTTGTTTTTGTTTTTGAGACAGAGTCTCACTCTGACACCCAGGTTGGAGTGCAGTGGGGCAATCTCAGCTCACTGCAACCTCCTCCTCCTGGGCTTAGGTGATCCTCCCAGTTCAAGGCTCCTAAGCAGCTGGGAGTAAAGGTGCATGCCACCATGCATGGCTAATTTGAATTTTTACTTTTAATTGACAAATAACAATTGTGTATACTTATGGGGTAAAATATGATGTTTTTATGCTTGTATACATTGTGGGATGATTATATCAAGCTAAAGATTAACACATCCATCACTTCACATATTTATCATTTCTTTGTAGTGAGAACATTTGAAATCTATTCTTCTAGTAATTTTAAAATATATTACGTTATTGTTGACCATGGTCACCATATCGTACAATAGATCTCAAAAACCCAGTCCTCCTGTCTAGCTGAAACTGTGAACCCTTTGGTCAACATCTCCCCATCCCCATTCCCCATCCCCAGCCTCGGGTCGTTACCATTCTACTCTCAACTTCTGCAAGTTTGGTTTCTTCAGACTCCACATTTCTTATATTTTTTTCCTTTTTTTTTCTTTTTTTTTTAGACAGAGTCTTGCTCTTTTGCCAGGCTGGAATGCAGTGGCCCAATCTCGGCTCACTGCAACCTCCACCTCCGGGGTTCAAGCGATTCTCCTGCTTCAGCCTCCCGAGTAGCTGGGACTACAGGCACGCACCACCACCCCCAGCTAATTTTTATATTTTTAGTAGGGACAGGGTTTCACCATGTTGGCCAGGATAGTCTCGATCTCTTGACCTTGTGATCCGCCTGCCTCGGCCTCCCAAAGTGCTGGGATTACAGGCATGAGCCAGGGCGCCCGGCCTTTCAGACTCCACATTTCTAACAACTGTCCAGGTGATGTGGCTGCTACTGATCAGGACCACCCTCCGAGATCCACTGCCCTGTCTGAAGGGGGCGATGATTCCTCAGCTCTAGCCCCCAGTTGCCTTAGGGAACGCAGCCTGGAGCTGCTAATCTCCCAATTTTTCAAGAGAGGCCAGAAATACAGATCTTAACATAAAATGTTTTAACTCTTAAAATTTCCAAGCAAATTAAGAAAAAAAAATCAAAATTTGTTAGGGACTAAGTATCTGTAGGCTGGATTGAACTCCCAGCCTTCCACTTTGTGAGCTGTGTGTTGCGCGCCCATGGGCGGGGACCCCTTACCTCTTGATGATATTTGTGCCCCTTGCCATGCATTTCCCAGGAGCTGGGAACCTGGGTAGAACCTTTGTGTTATCCTTGCCCCTCGCTGCTTACAGAACAAAGGAAGACTGGTTGGCCTGTTTTAGGAGCCTCTGCCCTGAGAGGAGAACAAAAAGGCCACCCATTTTAAGAGGATTATCGCAGACTTCTCAAACCACAGATAATTAAATGGTGGAGTGAACCAAGGTGAAGGGAACCTTGGGCTGGGCTTAGCAAGAAGCCCGGCGAGTCCTCCCAAGTTGGTGTTTCAGAGGCCTCTGCGGTCACAATAGTCCCGATAAAATGACAGGCAGCTCAGCTTTCAGAGGACATGAGGTGATCTGAAGGCAAATCAGGGAAACAGCATCTCTCTCCCCACGCATAGGAGTATGGAACAGTTTACACCTTTTCACAGCGCGTCTGGCATCGGAGGCGGGGCCTGGAGGCTGGAACTCTCTCTTCCAGACCTTTCCTTACCAACTTTTCTGGTTCTACTGCAGAACAACAACAAAAACAATGAATAGCTCTGAGGATATCTAGGACTTTTTGGGTCTTTGAGCTTTACTTTCTCTTGAGTGACGATTACCTCCAGGGAAGCAAACACACCAGGTATGACGATAGTAGGCCACCTCCTTGTCCCCACTACACACACACCAATGTGGTACTGAGACATCTTATTGCTAGAACTGAATAAACCTCAAGACCTGTCTGATCAGCGGTGCAGAAATCAATCATTAGACTCATTTTACAAAACAGTTTAATTGAAGACTCCTCAATTCTACGTTATTTTTAGCCTCAGTTCATTTGATTTTCAGGATGTCCTGCTCCCAGCCTTTTGGAGGGTCACAGTGGTCAAATGTAAAATGTTCCTAGGCCTGAAGATTAAGGTTTACTATTGGTTTTTGTTCAGGTGAAGAAGCAGAGGGAAGCTTCCATCCTTAATGAGTAAACTGCAGCTGGGGTATGGGGTGCCTCGCCCCACTGTTACCCTGCCCAGTTAGCTTTTCCCAGTGTGAGCACCATCAAAAGGGATGCATGGAATTGAGAACGGATTTATTCTAGAATTTTCTCCTCCTGACGCTATAATGGATTGTCTGTGGGGAGCAGGAAAACATGTTCCTAAACATGGAAAAGCCACGTGACCATTTGAAATTTGGGCCAGCACTCCTGTGCCTGTGCTTTCAGGTGGCCCTGCCTACTGGAGGGTTTGAGGCTTGGAGAAAACATGTACGTGCCATACAGACCTGAGAAGAGGACAGTCACTGCAGCACATTCAAAGGACACATTCCAGCAAGGTTTATCAGAGGACATTGCATTAGTCAGGGTTCTCCAGAGACACAGGACAAATGAGATGGAGGGCTCTCCTCTCCATTCTGGCTGGTGCCTAGTCCCTTCCCCACGAAGGGCTGTCTCCTGACAGAGAAGCAAGAGCCCAGCTTTTGCAGCCATTTCTCTAGAAAGTTCCTCTCATCCCGGATCAGAGTCCTACATGAGAAAGAGTCATGAAACCCACTAGCCAGAGCTTTGACAAAGCCTTGTCTGTTTCCACAGACAATCAGAGGAGAGGGTGAAAGTGCCGCCGCTATAGGCAGCAAAGGCTGGTGGGGAAGCGGGAGGCTTGGAGGCAAAAGCCCTGGGTCCTTCTCTCTCAGCTGTGACCTTGGGCAGGCTCTGGAATTCGGCTGGGTCTCAAGTGAAATGGGAAATGGGAGCTCTATGGAAGACACTGTCCAGGGCGCCAGGGGAGGCACAGTTACACAAGGAAGATCCCCAGCCCTGGGATCCTTTGCTCTACTCATTGAATCCTGGGTACTCAAGGGAACACTTGGAGTGTTCTGGTGAAGTGGGATTTTCTTGTCTTTTAGCTGGTCTCTTTGTTCAGCTCAACAAAGGTGTTTATGTAGCACCTATCATGTTTTAGGCATGTTACTAGATGCTGTCAATATCAAGGGGGGAAGATGGGGCACTTGCCTGAGAGCAGCAATTTTCAAACTTGCAAACTTCATTACTCTCTACCTCTATTTCCCAAAACAGAAAAAAATTAAGCAGAGTGATATTGTTTTATGTAATTTTGCAAACGTAGAAAATATTTCACAAGTCTTTTTAATGCCTACTTTAATAAAAGACAGATAGATTCACATACCTACTTCAACAGTGGTCTCCAGATAATGCTTTGAGAACCCCTGGGGGAGAGCAATGGGTATTCATGCAGGGAAAATGTACTTCCCCTTGGGGGCATTTTTGGTTGTCACATTTGGGGTTTTATCCAGTGAGCCTAGAATTTAACTCCATGTTACATATAAACACAAAGTCATTTTTGCATAGTTTTAATATACTCAGTGTTTTCCAAGAATGCAAATACTATGTTATTTGAGAGAAAAGATTATTGTTTGGTTCAGAATTTTATTGAGAACTGTGAACCTTTTGTTAACCAACATTGCTAACAGTAATGTTGTTCATGGTATTTGAATTAACACAAACTTCAGCATTAGTCTGCATTGAAATCTATCATTGTCAGCCTGGCCTTTCCATAGTTGCTGGTGTCTTGTCCACTATTATATATGTGGCTTCTGCATTTATTTTTTTCTAATTACATTTTTTATTTTGAGAACATTGTGGACTTACGAGCAGTTGTAAGAAATAACACAAAGACATCTCCTTACCTATTTTCTCCAATGATAACATCTTTCAAAACTGTAGCATAATATCACAACTAGGATATTGACACTGATACAGTCAAGATGCAGAACATTTCCATTTCCTTACAGCTACACCTACTTCCTGCCAGCTCCCCACCCCCTCCTTAACCCTTGATGAACATTAATATGTTCTCTATTTCTATAATTTTGTCATTTAAAGAGTGTTATAAAAGCTAGGCATGGTAACACGTGCCTGTAGTCCCGGCTTGAGACCAGGAGGTTGAGGCTGCGGTGAGTTATCATCATGCCACTGCGCTCCAGGTTGGGTGACAGAGTGAGACACTGTCTCTAAAAAAAAAAAAAAAAAAGAAAGAAAGAAATAAAGAAAAAGAAAAAAGAATAGTGTATGATAAATGGACTCACAGATCCACTTAGGGTGTTGCATGGATCAATAGTCTGTTTCTTGTTACTCAGCATTATCCCATGGTATGGATGTACCACAGCTGGTTTCATTATTCACTGACTGAAGGACATCTGGGCGGTTTTCCATTTGGGGCAATTGCAAGCAAAGCTGCTGTAAACATTCATGTTCAAGCATTTGGGTGGACATAAGTCTTCATTTCTCTTGGATAAATGTCAAGTAGTGCAATGCTAGTTGCATGTTTAGATTTATATAAAACTTCCGGATAGTTTTAACTGTATCATTTCACATTCCCACCAGCCGTCTGTGAGCAATTGAATTTCCCCACATTACCAACTTTTGTGTTGTTGTCACCAATTTTTATTTTAGCTATTCTGATGAGATATGTAGTGATAATATATTGTGCTTTTAATTTATGTTTCCCTAATGGCTAATCTCATTAAATATTTTTCCATGTGCTTATTTGCCATTAGTACATCCTTTTTGGTAAAATCTCTGTTCATGTCTTTGGCCCAATTTCTAAGGATTGTTTGCTTTTTTACTGTTTAATTACATGAGTTATATAAATATAGATAGGTATTTTGCAAATATTTTCTCTCTGTAGCTTGTTTTCATCCTCTTAACAGGATCTTTTGCAGAACAAAAGTGTTTTTGATGACGTTCAATGTCTGGTTCCCCTTGTATGGATCATGATTTTAGTGTTAAGTTCAAGAATTTTTTCTATCCTTAGCCCCGAATATTTTATGTTGTGTTCTTTTTTCTACAAGTTTTATAATTTTACAGTTCACATTTGAGCCCATGGTGTATTTTAAGTTAATTTTTGTATAAGGTAGGGCAAGATTCTTTTTTTTTTTGCCTCTGGTTGTCCAGTTGCGCTAGTACCATTTGTTGTAAAGGCTATCTTTACTCTGTTGAATTGCTTCTGCTGCTTTGTTAAAACTCAGTTGGGCATATTTGTGTGGGTCTATTTCTGGGTTCTCTGCTCTATTCTATTGATCTATGTATATCTGTCCCTCTGCCAATACCACACAGTCTTGATAACTGTGACTATAAATGGTAAGTCTTGAAATTGAGTAAACTAATTTATCCCACTTTATTCTTTTTGGAACTTTTGTTTTAGTTATTCCAGTGATTTTCCTTTTTCATATAACTAAAAAAAATTCCATATAAATTTGAGAATTTATATGGCAAATTCCTGGAATTTTGACCAAAATTGCATTAACTTTCGATATCAACTTAGGAAGAACTGACATCTTTACTGCATTGAGACTCCAATCCATGAGCATAATATGCCTTTCCATTTATTACGTCATCTTTGATTTCCTTTATCAGCATTATATAGTTTTCAGCATACAATTCCTGTATATGATTTGTTAGATTTACATCTAAATGTTATATTTTCCTTTGAACAATTGTAAATGCTATTGTATTTTTAATTTCAATCTCCATGTGTTCTTTGGTACTATATAGAAAACTGTCATTTTTGTATGTTTATCTTATATCCTTCAAGTTTGCTGAACACACTTGCAAATTCTTAAGAGGTTTTTAAATATATTTCTTGGGATCCTGTATGTGGAAAATTCCATTGTCCAGAAATTGGGAGGGAGACTTTTATTTCTTCCTTTCATTACCTTTCTTTTCTATTGTATTGACCAGAACTTCCAGTCTATGTTGAATAAGAGTGATGAGAGCAGACATCCTGCTTTTGTTCCTAATCTTAGGAGGAAAGCATTCAGTCTTTCACAATTAAGTATGTTTGCTGTAGCTTTTTGTAGGTGCTCTTTATCAAGTTGAGCAACTTCCCCTTTATTTCTTTTTTTTGAGAATTTTTAAAACATTAATGAGTATTGAATCTTGTCAAATGCTTTTTCTGCATTGATTGGTAGGAATACATGGTTTTCCTTCTTTAGGCTATTAATATGTTGGCTCACATTGAAAATAGTTTCCTAATATTGGAGCAATCTTGCATACCTGGAATAAACCCCACAAGGCATTTATCTGAATGTGGCATGAGGATAATACTAGGCTCATAAAATGAATTGGAAAATGTTCTTGCCTATTCTATTTTCTGGAAGATGTTGTATGTAACTGGGGTTTGTTCTTTTGAAAGAGTTTGGTGGAATTCTCCAGTAAAGCCTCCTTGTCGTAGAGATTTCTTTTTTGGGAGTTTTAAAATTACAAATTAAATTTCCTTAAGAATTATGGGGCTATTCAAATGACCTATTTTATATTGGGCAAAGGAAGTGATCAGTTTTATCTAAATTGTCAAATTTATGCATGTTGAATACTTTCTGGTAGTCCCTTATTATTCATCTGTATAATCCTGCAGAGACTATGGTGATATTCCTTGTTTCAACCCTGATATTGGTAATTTGCGTCTCTCTCTTTTTTTTATAGTCTTTCTAAAGATTTGTCAGTTTTGTTGGTGTTTTTAAAGAACCAGTTCTTTGTTTTGTTGATTTTTCTCTATATTTTGTTTTCAATTTTATTATTTATTTATTTATTTATGTGAGACAGAGTCTTGCTCTGTTGCCCAGGCTGGAGTGCAGTGGCACAATCTCGGCTCACTGCAAGCTCCGCCTCCCAGGTTCAAGCCATTCTCCTGCCTCAGCCTCCTGAGTAGCTGGGACTACAGGCTACTGCCACCACGCCCAGCTAATTTTTTGTATTTTTAGTAGAGATGGAGTTTCACCGTGTTAGCCATGTTTGTCTCGATCTCCTGACTTCGTGATCTGCCTGCCTTGGACTCCCAGAGTGCTGGATTACAGGTGTGAGCCACCGCGCCCAGCCTCAATTTTATTAATTTCTGCTTTTATTTATATTATTTTGTTCTTTTTGATTGCTATTGATTTATTTTGCACTTCTTTCTCTAGATTAAGAACACAGATTAATGATTTAAGACTTTTCCTGTTTCCTAATGTGTGCATTTTATGTTATAAATTTCCCCGTCAGCACTATGTTAGCTGTGTCTCTAAAATTTGGATATGTTGTATTTTAATTTTTATTTATTTTAATATATTTAGAAACACTTTTTCCTACAGAATTTATTTTTTACTTATGGATTATTTAGATGTGTGTTGTTTAGTTTCTAAGTGTCTGGAAATGTCTTGTTATTTTTCTGCTTTTGATTTCTTGTTGAATTCCATTGTGGTTAGAGAATACACTTGGTATGAGTCCAATTCTTTTAAATTTGTGAAATTTTTTAATGGCTGATAATATGTTCTATCTTGGTATATGTTTTGTGGACACTTGGAAAGAATATCTGTTCTGCTGTCGTTCAGTGATGTGTTCTATGAATGTCATTTAGATTTGTTAGCTGATGGTATTGTTGAATTCTTCTCTCTGTACTTGCTGATTTTCTTTCTGGTTGTTTCATAAATTGTTCAGATAGGTGCACTGAAATCTCCAACTATGATTGTGGATTTGTCTATTTCTCCTTTCAGTTTTACCAGTTTTGTGTTCATATATCTTGTAGCTCTGTTGTTAGGTGCATACATATTTAGAATTACTGTATCTTCTTGATGGCTTGACCCTTTTATTATATGTCTCTTTCTGTCTCTGGTAATTTTCTTTGCTCTGATATCTACTCCATCGTATGTTTATATAGCCATTACTGCTTTGCTTTGATGTTTGCATGATTTTTAAAAAATCCCTTTACTTCCAACCTGCCTTTATCATTATACTGGAAGAAATTTCTTTTGGATAACATATGGTTGAATAATTTTTGTCATTGTTTAATTTGTAAGACCATTTTTAAGAGCAGTTTTAGGTTCATAGCAAAATTGAGAGGAAGGTGCAGAGATTTCCCTTATACTCTCTGCCCCTAAACATGCATAGCCTCCCTCTGTTTCCATCTTCTGAAAGTGGCTGTAGAGAATTGGTGTAGTTTCTTCCTTAAGTGTTTAGTATAAATCACCAGTGAACCTATATGGATGGGCCTGATGCTTTTTGTTTTGGAGGCAGTTGATTCAATATCTTTAATAGATATAGACCTATTAAGATTGTCTATTTCTTCTTATGTGAGTTTTGGCAGCTTGTGTGTTTCAAGATATTGGTCCATTTTATCTAGGTTACCAAATTTGTGGGCATAGAGTTGTTCATAGTATTTATTTATCATCCTTTCAGTGTCTATGGGATCTATAGTGATGTCCCTTCTCTCGTGTCTGATGTTAGTAATTTGTGTCCCGTCTTTTTTTTTTAGCCTGGCTAAAGGCTTATCAATTTTACTTATCTTTTCAAAGTACCACATTTTTATTTCATTGATTTTTTCTATGAACTTCCTATTTTCAATTTAATTAATTTTTTTATAATTATTATTTCTTTTCTTCTGCATACTTGGAATTTAATTTACTCTTATTTTTCTAGCCTCCTAATGTAGAAATTAGATTGTTTTTAGATCATCTTTTCTTATATGTGTATTCAGTGCTATAAATTTCCCACTAAGTATTGCTTTTGTTGCATCCCCAAAATTTTTATTAGTTATGTTTTAATTTTCATTTAGTCCAAAATATTTTTAAATTTCCCTTAAGTTTTCTTCTTTTACCCTTTATTATTTAGAAAAGTGTTGTTTAATCTTGGTGTAGTTGGAATTATCCCATTATCTTTCTGTCATTAATTTCTAGTTTAATTACTTGGGGGTCTGAAAGTAGATATTGAATGATTTCTGTTTTTTTTAAAATTATGTGTATTTTATAGCCCAGAATGTGGTCGATTTTGGTGAATGTCCCATGCAAACTTGAGAAGAATATGTATTCTGCTGTTGTTGGATGAAATAGTCTAGAGATATCAGTTATTTCCAGTTGATTTATGGTGTTGTTGAGTTCAACTATGTCCTTACTGATTTACTGCCTGCTGGATCTGCCCATTTACGATCAAGAGTTTTTAAATCTCCAACTATGATAGTGGATTCATCTATTTTTCCTTGCAATTCTATCAGTTTTTGTGTCTTACAGTTTGACACTCTGATGTTAAGTGCATACACATTAAGGATTGTTATGTCTTCTTGGAGAATTGACCCATTTATCACTATGTAATGCCCTTCTTTATCCATGATAACTTTCCCTGCTTTTAGGTCTGCTGTTTCTAAAATTAATATGGTTACTTCTGCTTCCTTTTGATTAGCCTTAATTTGTAATATTCTGTCCATTTTCTTTTAACCTATTTTTATCTTCATATTTAAAGTGGGTTTTTTTTTTGTTTTTTGTTTTTTTTGGTAGAGAACATATAGTTCGGTCTTGTTTATTGATCCAATCTGATAATGACTGTCTTTTAGTTGGTGCATTTATATCACTGACATTCAAAATTATTATTGGTATAATTGGATTCATATTATACCATTGACATTCAAAATTATTATTGGTATAATTGGATTCATATCTACCATATTTGTTACACTTTTCTATTTTTTGCCTTTCATCTTTCTTTCTTCTTTTGTCAATTCCTCTTTTGCATTTCTTGTATCTCTGCTGTCACTAATTTTATTTATATATAAGTGAATATATATATATCTCTAATGTTGCTATTATTATTTTAAACAAATTTGTCTGTTAAATCAATTAAGAATAAGGAAAATAAACATTGTCATTTTACCTTCATGTATTTTTTCTTCAACCTTTATACTTTCTTTATGTAGGTCCAAGTTTCTGAAGTACATTATTTTCCTTCTCCCTAAATAACTTCTTTTAAAATTTCTTGCAAGGCAGGCTCACTGGCAACAAATTCCCTTAATATTTGTTTGTCTGAGAAAGTATTCTTCCTTCACTTTTGAAGGATAATTTTACAGGGTCTAGAATTGTAGGTTGGTGGATTGTGGGTTTTATTTCCCCACACTTTAAATATTTCACTCTATTCTCTTCTTGCTTGCATGATTTCTGAAGAGAAGTTGGATATAATTTCTTATCTTCGTTTCTCTATAGGTAACGTGTTTCTCCCCTCTTTAATTTTCAGTAGTTTGAAGATGATATGCCTAGGTGCAGTGTTCTTGGCATTTATCCAGCTTGGTGTTTTCTGAACTTCCTGGGTCTGTGGTTTGGTGTGTGACATGAATTTGGTGGAAATATTGTTCCAGTATTTTTTTTTTTCTGTTTTTTTTCTCTCTTTCTTCTCTTTCTTTTGATGGGTTACTAATAAGCCCATCAAATGCATCCTTCATTTCTGTTACAGTGTTTTTGTTTTTCAGCATTTCTTTTTGGTTCTTTCTTAGGATTTCCGCCTCCCTGCTTATATTGCCCGTCTGTTCTTGCATGTTGTCTACTTTGTCCATTTAAGACAGACTTTTCCAATCTCTGTCTTATAAATGGTGTATTTAGATCATTTACATTTAATAAAATTATAAATATCTTAAAGCTTAAGTCTGCCATTTTAAAATTTTGTTTATTCCTTTTTTTCGTTGTTTCTTGTTTTTTTTCCCTGTTCCTATGGGTTACTTGAACATTTTTTTAGAATTCCAGTTTGATTTATCTGTAGTATTTTTGAGTGTATTTCTTGGAATTTTTTTTTTAGTGATTGATCTAAATATTAAATTACATATAATAATTTATCACTGTCTGCTAGTATTGTCATTTTACCAAGTAATTAAGTATAGACATCTTCCCTCTCTTTATATCCCTTTGCCTTTTCCCAGTTATAACTGTGCTGAATTTTCCTCTGCATATCTTTAGAACTGTTATCAGACAGTGTTATAATTTTTGCTTTTCCCATTAAATTTAGAAAATTCAAGAGAAGAAGGAAAATCTTTCATTTAGTCATAATTTTGTTCTTTCCATGTTCTTTCTTCCTTTTAGATATCTTTTTTTTTTTTTTTTTGAGACAGAGTCTTGCTGTGTCACCAGGCTGGAGTACAATGGCATGATCTCAGCTCACTGCAACCTCCGACTCCCAGGTTCAAGCAATCCTTGTGCCTCAGCCTCCTGAGTAGCTGGGATTACAGACCTGTACCACCACGCCTGGCTAATTTTTGTATTTTTAGTAGAGATGGGGTTTTGCCATGTTGGTCAGGCTGGTCTTGAACTCTTGGCCTCACATGATCTGCCTGCCTTGGCATCCTGAAGTGCTGGGATTACAGGTGCGAGCCATTGCCCCCAGCCCCTTTTAGATATTCTAAGATTCTTTCTTTTATTGTTTCATCTCTATTTTGAGAAATTCCTTTATTATTTTAGGGTAGATTTGCTGGTGACAATTTTCTTAGTTTTTCTCTCACTCAAAATTGTCTTGATTTTTCACTTCAATCATAAGGCTATTTTACTAGGTATAGATTTCAGGTTGACAGCTCCTCTCCTTCAGCACTTGAAAAATATTATGCCCCTTTTCTCTGGCCTCTTTGCTTCCTGAAGAGAAAGCTGCTGTCATTCAAATTGGTTTTCCTTAATATGTAAGATGTTATGGTTTTCTCTGGCCACTTTCAGAATTTTTTTTTGTCTTTAGTTTTCAAAAGTATTATTTTGATGTGTCTCGGCATGTTTTTCTTGGGGTTTATTCCATTTGGCATTTGTTCTACTTCTTGAATCTATAAATGTATGTCTCTTGCTAAATTTTGTAAGTTTTTCAGCCATTATTTCTTCAAGTGCTTTTTCAGCCTTGCCCTTTTTCTTCCAGGACTCATATGACCCAAACATTAGACCTTTTGTCATAGTCCCCTAGGTCCCCAAGCCTCTATTCTCTTTTTTTTTTTTTTTCAGAATATTTTCTCTCTGTTGTTCAGATTGGCTTATTTCTATTTTTCTGTCTTCAGGTTTACTGATTCTTTCCTCTGTCCCCTCATTCTGCTGTTGAACCCATCTACTAAACTGTTTATTTCAGCTATTGTATTTTTCAGTTCTAAAATTTTCATTTGGTTCTTCTTTACATCTTCTCTTTGTGGAAAATTCCTGTTTCTTTTTCTTTTCTTTTTTTTTTTTGAGATGGAGTCTCACTCAGTCGCCCAGGCTGGAGTGCAGTGGTGCGATCTTGGCTCACGGCAAGCTCCGCCTCCTGGATTCACGCCATTCTCCTGCCTCAGCCTCCCAAGTAGCTGGGACTACAGGCGCCTGCCGCCATGCCTGGCTAATTTTTGCATTTTTAATAGAGATGGGGTTTCACTGTGTTAGCCAGGATGGTCTCAATCTCCTGACCTCATGATCCACCCGCCTCGGCCTCCCAAAGTGCTGGGATTACAGGTGTGAGCCACCGCGCCCGGCCGGAAATTCCTGTTTCTTAAGGTTTTTTTAGGACGTATTTCACGATCATAATTGCTTGTTAAAGCATTTTTATCATGGCTTCTTTAAAATATCTTCAAGAGAATTTCAACATCTTTGTCATCCTGATGTTGGCATTTATTGATTGTCTTTTTCGTTATATTTGAGATCTTTCTAGTTCTTGACATGATGAGTGATTTTTAACTCTAATCTGGACATTTTTGTATCATGTTAGGAAAATTTGGATCATATTTAAATCTTCTGTCTTAGCTGTCATTCTCTGACATTGTTTTTGCAGAGGTGGAAAAGGAGTGCTGCCTCCTTACTGCCAGGTAGGGGTAGAAGTCCAGATTCCTCACTCAGCCTCTGTGGACACCTGAGCTGCGGGGTTCTTTGTTGTTGCTGGGTGTGGGTGGGAGGTCTAGCTCCCTAACTTGTCTTCACTGATCCTAGCGGTTCATATCTCATTACTTACCAGTGGGGATGAAAATCTTAGGTGTCTACTTGGACTTCTTTGATGTCACCCTTTGGTGTGTGTTAAGACAACTTGTTAAAGTCTGACAAAGGTAGAAGTCTAGGCTCTCCACTTGGTCTTTGCTGATGTAGGTAATGTTTTCTGTGGTTTTCATTGGAATAGAGCAGTTATTCTGTAAAAGTTTTCTGTCTTGCTAGGCTACCCCTTTCTTGGCCCTTTTGTTAGAGAGAGCAAGCTTTTGTTATTGTGGTGGTTGTTCGTGTTCATTGGGATTTCCAGCTTGCCAGCTTTTTCAGTTCCAAGTTTAGGATATATGAGGCAAAAATAAACCCTACAGAACTCACTACCACATCATTCCTTGAGTGTTAAGACACTTAGCCAACGTACCTTCTCCTCATCACCTTTCAGAGACTTGTCATGTTTGTTTTATATATAATGTCCAGAGTTTTCGTTGTGCTTAGTGGTAAATTAGGGAAAGACATGTCTACTCCATCTTCCCAGAAGCAGAAGTCTTCCCAATTTATTTATTTATCTTAATTAAAAAATCATTTTAGGAGGCTTATTTGCCAAAGTTAAGGACATGCACCTGGGAGACAGGTCTATGCCTTTCTTTGAATATGATTTTGAGGGCTTCAGCATTCAAAAGGGAACGGGTGGGATATTGAGAAATATACAATTTTAATGTGAGTAGGGTAGGGGGAAATAGTCATTCATGCCTTTGTCTGGCTCCGTAAGTCTGCATTTTCACACAAGATAACATAGACAACAGGGCAGAGGAAACAATCAGATATGCATTTGTCTCAGATGAACAGAGGGACGACTATGAGTTCTGTCCTTTGTCTCTGTACCTGTGAAGATAAGCTATCAACTTACATTGCTATGGTGAATTTTAACAGCACCACTTTAGGGTAAAGATATTGGGGCCCACAAGGAATTTCCATGTGGGCAAAATATGAGGGAAGCATGTAGCTTTTCATCTTTGTAACCATCTTATTTAGGAATCAAAATGGGAGGCAGGTTTGCATGACCTGGTTCCCAGCTTGGCTTTTCCCTTTGGCTTAGTGAGTTTGGGATCCCAAGATTTATTTTCCTTTCACAATTGTAATGTTAACTCCTAGTAACCTTTTTTTGACATTGGTTTTGGCAATTATATTTTCTTTTTTTTTTTTAACTTTTATTTTAAGTTCTGGGGT
Organism: Trachypithecus francoisi; assembly: GCF_009764315.1. Classification (NCBI taxonomy): domain Eukaryota; kingdom Metazoa; phylum Chordata; class Mammalia; order Primates; family Cercopithecidae; genus Trachypithecus; species Trachypithecus francoisi. The sequence goes on along the minus strand of NW_022681468.1, from coordinate 87,970,628 downwards.
ACATGTGAAGGTTTGTTATGTAGGTAAACTCATGTCACAGGGGTTTGTTGTACAGATTATTTTATCAACCAGGTATTAAACCCAGTACCCAATAGTTATCTTTTCTGCTCCTCTCCCTCTTCCCACCCTCCACATTCAAGTAGACCCAGTGTCTATTGTTTCCTTCTTTGTATTCACAAGTTCTCATAATTTAGCTCCCACTTATAAGTGAGAATGCAGTACTTGGTTTTCTGTTTCTGCGTTAGTTTGCTAAGGATAATAGCCTCCAACTCCATCCACATTTCTACAAAAGACGTGATCTCGTTTTTTTTATTGCTGCGTAGTATTCCATGGTGTTTATGTACCACATTTTCTTTATTCAGTTTGTCGTTGATGGGCATTTAGGTGGATTCCATGTCTTCGCTATTGTGAATAGTGCTGCAATGAACATTTGTCTTTATGGCAGAATGATTTCTGTTCCTCTGGGTATATACCCAGTAACGGGACGACAGGGTTGAATGGTAGTTCTGCCTTTAGCTCTTTGAGGAATCGCCATACTGCTTTTCACAATGGTTGAACCAATTTACATTTCCACCAGCAGTGTATAAGTGTTCCATTTTCCCCACAACTTTGCCAGGATCTGTTATCTTTTGAGTTTTTAGTAATAGACATTCCGACTGGTGTGAGATGGTATCTCATTGTGGTTTTGATTGGCATTTCTCTAATGATCAGTGATACTGAGCTTATTTTCATATAATTGTTAGCCACATATATGTCTTATTTTGAAAAATGTCTGTTCATGTCCTTTGCCCCCTCTTTAATGGGGTTGTTTGTTTTCCTCTTGTAAATTTGTTTAAGTTCCTTATAGATGCTGAGTATTAGACTTTTGTCAGATGCATAGTTTGCAAATGTTTTCTCCCATTCTGTATGTTGTCTGTTTACTCTGCTGATGGTTTCTTTTGCTGTGCAGAAGCTTTTAAGTTTAATTAGATCCTATTTGTCAGTTTTTGCTTTTGTTGCAATTGCGTTTGGTGTCTTTGTCATTAACTCTTTGCCAGTTCCTATGTCCAGTATGGTATTGCCTAGGTTGTTTTCCAGAGTTTTTTATAGTTTAGGGTCCATCTTAAATTAATTTTTGTATATGGTGTATGGAAGGAGTCCAGCTTCAATATTCTGCATATGCCTAGCAGTTTTCCAGCACATTTATTGAATAGGGAGTCTTTTCCCCATTGCTTGTTTTTGTCAGCTTTGTTGAAGATCAGATGGTTGTAGGTGTGCGGCCTTATTTCTGGGCTCTCTATTCTGTTACATTGGTGTATGTGCCTGTTTTTGTACCAGTACCATGCTGTTTTCTTTACTGTAGCTCTGTGGTATAGTTTGAAGTTGGGTAATGTGATGCCTCTAGACTTGTTCTTTTAGGATTTCCTTGGCTACTCAGGCTCTTTTTTGGTTCCATGTGAATTTTAAAAGTTTTTTCTAGTTCTGTGAGGAATGTTGTTGGTAGTTTGATAGGAATAGCATTTAATCTGTAGTTGCTTTGGAAAGTAGGTCTGTTTTAATGATATTGATTCTTCCTATCCATGAGCATGGGGTTTTTTTTTTCCATTTGTTTGTGTCTTCTGTGATTTCTTTGAGTAGTGTTTTGTAATTCTCACTATTAGAGATCTTTCACCTCCCTGGTTAGCTGCCAAATTTATTTTTAAATCATCTTATGTTAGTCATGGTTTTCCAGAGAAATAGAACCAGTAGAATGAGTATGTATGTGTATACACATGTGTACAACCTATTGTGTGTGAGTGTGCATATGTGAATGTGTATGTGTGTATATACATATGTATACACACATACTATTGGATATATTCACATATATGCACACACATATCCCATATTAGAGATATATATATGTGTGTGTTTGTGTGTGTGTGTGCATATATATATGTGGAGAAGAGAGAGGCAGTGGGGGGCGGAATAGGAAGACAGAGAGACTGACTTATTTTAAGGAATTGGCTCTCACATAACTGTGAGGGCTGGCATGTCCAGAATCTGCAGGGCAGGCTGACAGGCTGGAGATCCAGGGAAGAGTTGTTGCTGCAGCTTAAGTCCAGTGGTAACCTGGAGACAGAATTCCTTCTTCCTTGGGGGACCTCGGTCTTTGCTCTTAAGACCTTCAACTGATTAGACAAGGCCCATCCACATTAATGAAGGGTTAATCTGGTTTATTCAAAATCTGCTTTTTTTTTTTTTTAAGACAAAATTTCACTCTTGTTGCCTAGGCTAGAGTGTAGTAGCAAGATCTCAGCTCACTGCAACCTCCGCCTCCTGAATTCAAGCAATTCTCCTGCCTCAGCCTCCCAAGTAGCTGGGATTACAGGCACTTGTCACTATGCCCAGCTAATTTTTGTTTTAAGTAGAGATGGGGTTTCACCATGTTGGCCAGGCTGGTCTTGAACTCCTGACCTCAGGTGATCTGCCCGCCTCAGCCTCCCAAAGTGCTGGGATTACAGGAGTGAGCCACCACGCAGGCCCAAGTCTGCTGATTTAAATGTTAATCTAATCCAAAAAATACCTTTACAGTCATATCTAGACTGGTGTTTGACCAAATATTCAGGTACTCTGGCCTAGCCAAGTTGACACATAAAAATAATCATCATATATATTATTTTTTAAAAAGTAATTTCTTCTTATTTCTGCTTTACATTAAAGTTAGGGAATAGTACTGAATTAAAAAAAAAAATTTAAGTATGATTGAGTTGTGTTACCTGACTTTTATTTCAGGATAAAAACAGGGACATTATAAAGCATTAGTTATAAAGAGAGTATTTGGAGCATTGAGAACCACCACTTTTGAGGAACTTTAGTCTGACCTACTTCTCCATCTCTTCCGCATGTTCAAGTTACACAGATTAAATTGAATCCTGTGACATTGCTGTTTTTTTGGTCAATGATGGTTGCATATCAGCAGTTTCATTATGTTTAATCTAATATCAGCATGTACACAAAGAGCAGCAGGAGTATATTGGGTGCCACTTTGTAAGGGTCCTGCTCATCCCATGCTGGTCACTCTGGGTGCCAGAATATTGACTTCCAGGGTCCATTGGTCCTCCAGTTCATGTCCTTCTCTGGAATAATCTCTGATGTGCTTTCTTGCTTGGGATTGAATAAAGACAATCATTGTACCCTATGAAATGAGCTAAACAATTGATAGGTATGCACAGCAACCTACAATTAAATAGCATATGCAGCTCCCGTTTGGACATTCCATTAGGTCTCCTCATTAGAACATCAATGAGGCCTTTAGCCGAGAACATGTTTAGTTCTCTGGCTCATGGTTCTTCATCATGATTATCTCCTCTGCCGCACAGCTAGTCTTTTCCTTATAATTACCATTTATTGAGTGTCTACTTTTGTGATTTGCATTGTCTGTATTTCTGAAAATAGCAGAGTAGGGTAGATATCAGTGTTGCTTTTCTAACACGTAAGCAAATCTTATTGAGCCACTCTGTCTGCTAGCTCTTTTGACCTTTGCCTTTTTAAAATTTCATGCTTTAAAAATGATGCAATAGACTTTGGGGACTCTAGGGGAAAGGGTGGAAGGAGGCTGAGGGATAAAAGACTGCAAATTGGGTACAGTGTACATTTCTCAGGTGATGGGTGCACCAAAATCTCATAAATCACCACTAAATGATCTACTCATGTAACCAGACACCACCTGTTCCCCAAAAACCTATGGAAATAAAAATAAATAAATAAAATTTTATGCTTTAAGTTGGATCTTTATCAACCTTAGTTCTGTAGCTTTAAGTTCCCTGACATGTAAAACACTGCACAGATCTGTTCAACAGTAGACATAAACTAAGGTAGTAGTCTGAAAAGATGCCCCATATAACAACTTCTGGAAGATTTTGCATTTATCTTTGGATGCAGCAATGAACTTTATGGATGTGAGTAATGAATTTAGGTGTTCATGTGTACCCTGACTTTTGGTAGAAAATTCATGACCTTCAGATTGAGAGTTCTATAAAAAATTCTTCTCCTGTTAGTCAAAGAAGTTTTGTGGTGGTTATTTCCCAACATACAATTAAATTCCACCCCCGCCCCCATCTTACCCAGGGCTTTAGCTCTTTGAGTTCCTCTCCCCAACTATATCACCCCACTTGTATGTAAACTACATAGATAGTCCTTATGTTTCTGGAAATCTTGACCATTAGAGTCTGCATGAAGGATGGAGGACAGGCAACTGAGGTTTGAGTCCTTTCTGTGTACCCTAACAAGTGCTATCAACAGATGGAAACTCTGTACCTTCTCATCACACATCTGTGGGCTCCTGAGACATCAAGAACAACTTTATTTTCTTTTGTTAACATTTTGTTAGAAAAGTCCTGAACATATTCAAATGTATATACAAGGTATAAAAAACAGCCATCATTGCATCTCAACGATCATTAGCTCATAGCCAATATGTAGCATCTCTAGCCTGCCCATTTTCTTTCCTTCCCCTGATTGTACTCTTTTGAAGCAAATCCCAGACAGCAAGTATTTTAGTCTATACATACTTTAGCATTTATATCTAAAAGATAAGACTCTTTAAAAAAAACCAAATAACCACATTACTCTTATAAAATGTAAAAATTTTAATGATAAAGATGTCATCATATTCTTATTTTCTCAACTATCTCATAACTCACTTTTACAGTTGATTTGTTTGAATCAGGATTCAAATAAAGTTCACACATTTCATACAGGTTGATGAGTCTCTTAAGCCTCTTTCCCATCCCCCTTAATTTTCCTGTTGAAGATCCAGGTCATTCATCCTGTGGAGTTTGTCAGATTCCAGACCTTGCTGATTGCATCCCTATGGTGTCATCTAACATGATCTTCCATCTGCAGTGTTTCTTATAAAATGGTAGATATGTGACTTTATAATAAACAGGTTGGATTTTTTTGGCAAAAATACTTCATGGGTGGTGTTGTGTACTTCTATCAGGAGACACATAATCTCTGGTTCTCTCCCCTTCTGTGCTATTAAGATGGATCAATGGTTTCAAATATTGTTAGCCTGATCCATCCATTATTAAAATTCCCATTATTAAAATCTGTTATTAAATCAGCTTTTTGCCTAATGGTTTTAGCAGACATTGATGACCATTAGAAGTTTCAAAATGGTGATCTTCTAACTTTATCATTCCTTCTCCACATATTAACTAAAATACTTCTACAAAGAGAAACTTCCTGTCACCAAAAACTTTGTTACATGAGGCACAGTTTCCACAGGGAAGGCAGGATAAATGTTTTTTTCCCCTTTGTTTACAGATTTCAGAATAATAAACTGGCATTCTATTACCCTTCAAAAGTTAAAAATGAGTTTGGCATTTTGTCTCCTGTTTTTTTGTTTGCCTATCATTATGAACTCACAGATTAAACATATTTATGTGTTTTTTACTCTTCAATGCATTGTTAACTGCTGTTCTTGATGATCATATTGTATTGCCTTTGGCCAGCAGAAGCCTTCTTCGGTTGGTTCCTGAATCCCTTTGACCCAATAGTAGCAATCCATGACTGTGTACATGTTCTCAGGTTTGACAAGATGATCCAGGTTTATCCTGTATATTTCCTGCTCCAGACCTGGATCCAGACATTTCTTCAAAGAGCCTGCTTTCTATTGGTGAAAAACAGAATTTAGAGACAAAAATCTAGGCATTTGTGGTGTTTACCACTCCTTGGCTGATCATTGTTTCTAGGCCTTTGTGAATAAATGGAATAAGGAAATACATTTTTCTTAAAGGATACACACTATGAGCTTATTCTGATACTTTCAGATTCAAATTTAGAATTACAAAGATTTTAGACCTCTTTTATTTAAAATCTTGATTCCTAACATTAGTACAGTTATTTACTTCATGTTAGCTTATATATAAGCTTTAGAACATCAATTCCCAAATGATTTCTAACAATATGATTAGCAACAATTAAACTTTCTTTGCAGTTACATTTTGTCATTGGGGTGTACCCCACTATAAATGTTCCATAGAATTACTGTGTTTTAAAATATACCCCTCTGGATGGCTAGGACATTAAGTCAATACAGAGACTTATTTGATTAAATATGACTTTTTATTTTCACAAATTACTTTATAAATGTTCCTTATATTTCACTTTATGTTTATGGAAAACATTTATATTGCACAAAAACAAAAGTTTCTCTTTAAAAATGTATTCTTCAATTGTTTTTCTTCACAAAATGATATATTCTGGAGATTGTCTTTAGCAATGCATAGAGATATTCCTCATTTCTCTTAACATCTGAATAATTCTCCATTGAATAGAAGTACTATAGTTTGAACACTAACTTTATATAATTCTGTTTGTGGACATTTTAATTGTTTCCTGTCTTTTAATATAACCATGCATATTTTAAAAACATTTTCGGAATGTGTAATATTTTATAATATATTTTATAATAGATTTCTAAAGGGAGATTTCTGGATCAAGTGCTTGTGTAATTTTGCTAAATATTTCAAAATTTCTTTTCACAGTGTTGAAGAATTGTTTCTTACTCCCACCAGCACCAAGTTTGTCATCAAACTTTTGGATTTTTGTCCCTTAAATGTAAGAATAATACTCACTATAGTTTTCATTTACATTTCTCTTATTGTGAAGATGGTTAATCAATGCACATGTGAATGAGAACCATTTGCATTTTTCTCTGATAGATCTGCTCATAGCTCCGGATAATTTTTCTATGAGATTGTTAATCTTTTTCTTCTCTCTTTTCAGAATCTCTTTCACAATCTATTTCTCCTTTTTCATTTATTTATGGTGTTTTTGTTTGCTTTGTTTTTTTCATGCAAAAGTTTTTTTCTGTTTATCTTTCTTTTTTTTTTTTTTTTTTTGAGATGGAGTCTCGCTCTGTTGCCCAGGCTGGAGCGCAGTGGCCAGATCTCAGCTCACTGCAAGCTCCGCCTCCCGGGTTTACGCCATTCTCCTGCCTCAGCCTCCCAAGTAGCTGGGACTACAGGTGCCCGCCACCTCACCCGGCTAGTTTTTTGTATTTTTTTTAGTAGAGACGGGGTTTCACCGTGTTAGCCAGGATGGTCTCAATCTCCTGACCTTGTGATCTGCCCGTCTCAGCCTCCCAAAGTGCTGGGATTACAGGCTTGAGCCACCGCGCCTGGCCTTTTCTTCTGTTTATATGCTGTCAAGTTTGTCAGTCTTTTCCTTAATTGCTTCTGGATTTTGAGTCATAGTTTAGGAACATTTTTCCCCCTCCCTGAATTTTCAGTAATTTATTCATTTTTTTATTTTACATGATTTCTTATTATTCCATAATATTAAATATTTAATCTCTGAACTAATAAGAAGTTATCTTTGTATACAGGGTGAGAAACAATTTAGTTTTCTCTTTTTTTCTGTAGCTATGCAGGTATTATTCCATTGCCACTTATTTTAAGTCTATTTTTTCTCCATTGATTCTAGATGCTTCCTTTGGTGTATATTAAATTTCCATGAGCAGTTGAGCCTATTTCTGGATTTTTCTATTCTGTCCCATCAGTCTGTCTGTGCACCAATTCTATACTGTTTTTTTAAATGATAAAAACTTTGCAATATGTTTTAGTATTTGGTAACGCTAGTTTCTCCACATTGTTTTTTTCAAGATTTTCCTGTTTATGTCTGCTTGTTTGTGCTTCAATTAAACCTCTGAATCAACTTGCCTAGCTCCAGAAAGAAAAGCCATAATATTTATTGAGACCATGCCAAATTTATAAATTATTTTAAAATAAATTGATATCTTTTTGATGTTCGGTCTTCCTATCCATGAACATGGTATATCTCTCAATTTCCTTAATTACACTTTTGCATCTCTCAATTTCCTTAATTACACTTTTGCATCTTTCACAAAAGTTTTGTATTTTCCTTGAATAGGTTTGCACATTTCTCATTAAGTTTACACTAAGGTCTTTTTTTCTCCCTATCATAAATGAGATCTTCTCTTTTATTATTTCTCCTAGATGGCTTTTGTTTATAGATATGGAGGTTTTGGCTCTTGTTTATTCATTCATAGCCTGCTATTTTACTGAATTATCTTATGGTTTGCATTAGCTTTTCCAGTGATTATTTGGAAACTCTCCTAATATATCATCATATCATCTACACAGCTTTTTTATTGTTATTGTTTCCTTTCAAATTGATCTGCTTGTAATTATTTCCCCTTTTTATTGCTTTGGCTAATACCTCCAATACAACTTTATACAGTAATGATGATGGTGGACATCTTTGTCTTGGTCCTGATTTCCTGATTCTATTTGCTTAGATTTTCTTTAACATTTTCCTATCAATATTAATGAGTGAGATTGGTCTGTAGTTTTACTTTTAGTTAAACTCTTCATCAAGTTTTCAAACCAGTAATACTCTTGGCTTTGTGAATACTTGGAAGTTTTCCTCTCTTCCTGTGGTGTGGAGTAATTTAAGAAACACTGAGAAGGCCGGGCGCAGTGGCTTAGGCCTGTAATCCCAGCACTTTGGGAGGCTGAGGTGGGCGGATCGCAAGGTCAGGAGATTGAGACCATCCTAGCTAACATGGTGAAACCCTGTCTCTACTAAAAATACAAAAAATTAGCCAGGCGTGGTGGCATGCACCTGTAGTTCCAGCTACTGGGGAGGCTGAGGCAGGAGAATGGTGTCAACCTGGGAGGCAGAGCTTGCAGTGAGCCAAGATGGCGCCACTGCACTCCAGCCTGGGCGACAGAGCAAGACTCCATCTCAAAAACAAAAAAAAAAAACAAGAAAGAAAAATAAACGCTGAGAAATGATCTGGACTTGATGTCCTTTGGGGAGTCTAGGGGGAGCTCCAACTACTTTCTCTATCACTTCTATGATAATTGGTCTGTTCAGACTTTCGGAAGAAAAGACTTTAGAGGAACCACTACTGAAGAGTTGTTACTTGTGGGAATTGAAGAAAGAAATGCGAATATTCTTTGTAGTTCAGGAACCATGGAAACTGGTTTTATTGGAATATGACTTTGCTTTTATGCCTCAAACACTTAGAAAGAAGGAATAGTTTCTTCTCACAACTTGGTGTTAGTACTTCTTGGAATTAAAATGTCATGGAGAATATGTTATGAAACAGTGCTCTGTAAGTCCCATCTTTTCTTGAGAACAAATATTAATATGAATTCATATGTATGTATTACAGAAAATCTGGGGCTCCCAAGACCACCAAGTACATACCTTTTTTTTTTTTTTTTTGAGGCACAGTCTCTCTCTGTTGCCCGAGTAGCTGGGATTACAGGTGCCTGCCACCACACCCAGCTAATTTTTTTTTGTACTTTTAGTAGAGACGGGGTTTCACCATGTTGGCCAGACTGGTCTCAAACTCCTGACCTCAGGTGACCTGCCTGCTTCAGCCTCCCAAAGTGCTAGGATTACAGGAGTGAGCCCACGCCCCTGGCCACAGTAAATGTTTAATGAATGTTCTTTTTTTTTTTTTTTTTTTTTTGACCTGGAATCTGACTCTGTCTTCCAGGGTGGGCTGCAGTGGCACCATCTTGGCTCGCTGCAACCTTTTCCCCCACCCTGGGTTCAAGTGATTCTCCTGCCTCAGCCTCCAGAGTAGCTGGGACTACAGGCACCTACCACCATGCCTGGCTAATTTCTTTTTCTATTTTTAGTAGAGATGGGGGTTTCTCCATGTTGGCCAAGCTGGTCTCGAACTCTTGACCTCAGGTGATCTGCCCGCCAAGGCCTCCCAAATGCTAGGATTATGGCCGTGAGCCACCACATCCGGCCTGTATCCTTCAATTTCATATCATTTCAGGAGTTAAGTAAACAGGTCAATGTTTAATTTTGTTTAAAATCTCTAGTAGAGTTAATAATTCATTAAAATTATGATGATTATTTTTGGACTCTCTTGTTGGCATTTGCCAAATTAGGATGGTTTAATTTAATTTGGGGTTTGCAATTTTGTACCAAAAGGAACATCATGGGGTTTAAGTGCCATTTCTGTTTTACTCTTAAGAGATCACAATCCTCCATTCTTACTCCTCACTTGCTTTTTCTCTAGATAATAATTTCCACTAGAACTTTGGGGAGCTCAGCAGATGCAACTGGATTTTTTTTTGTCCAAACTAATGACTTGTTTCTGGAAAGAAAAATGTTACCATCAACGGGATTCTTTTTTTTTTTTTTAAATATTATACAGTGTTTGGTTCAGGCCAGCAATGTGGGATGGGATTTAGTCTCCGGATTTGCCAAGATGTTTATGCAGCAGGAATGTTACTTATGTAAGCCTGGAAGTGCTCCTGATGTGCTATAGCCTCCTCTTCCATCGCAGCTTTTTTTCATTAAGAAGTTGATCTTCCTGTCATGATACCACATTAAGTGGCTGAAAGGAAAAGAAAAAAAATTGTTTACTGTACTAAATAACCTAACTCTCCACAAAACATCCATTTGGTTAAAGGAACTGCAAGGAGCTCTGGAAAACTGGGCTGAGAATTGTTTTGATGCTCTCAGCTTGGCCCCTCACTCACTTCCTATTGCTCTCTAGACGCAATCAAACTCAGATGTGGGAAAATAGAAAATGTTTTTAAAATAAAAGAAAAATGAATTCACAAACAAACAAAACACCCTCTTTTACATTTTTTTCTGGGGACTGAAGTTTCCATGTAATGGAAAAGTGTCAAATGAAAGAAATCATCAATGTTAAACATGAATGAAACACAAATAAAAGCTATATGTTATCATTGTGAGAAACTAAGGAAGAAAAGGATTAAACTCACCCTGCCACAGATGAATAAATATCTACATGTTTATATAACCAACCAACAAAGCTCACTGAGAGCAAACAGGACATTTTGAGGTGAAAACAGAGCTGTGAAAGTCATGAGTCGGACACTCCCAGCCCTCCCGGCTTATCTCATCCTCTGCTTTTCTGTGGATGCTGCCCTATGAGTCAGATGAGATGAGAAACTTTAATCGTTCTAAGCAGATGTGTCTCAGCACTCTCTGATAAAAGCATGCCAGCACACTGCACCAGTCTGTACCAGCACCCATCCTTCAACAAAGCAATGGTCCTTCAATCAAGGTGGTAACAGCTCAGGTTAGACTAGCCCAGTGCCCCCTCCCTGGGGCCGTTCTGTGACATCAGCAGCTCAGAGAGGGAGATTCTTCGCAGAGGTTCCTAGGCTGAGCTTGAAGCATCAGTAGGTGTTTACCTTCTGCCCATATACGAACTTTCTGAATGTTGGAGTTGTGGTGTTACACTGACATGGTTTTCACGTGTGGACAGTGAGGCTGGGGCCACAGTCCTGAGAAGTGGCCTCTTGCATTAAAAAAACTGTCATTTTCATTGGAGAAGAGGTACAGCCTCAGCCCAGAAACATCAAGGGGGTGGGGCTCCTTATTATCTTTTCCTCAAGTATCTCTCCAATATTTATTGAGCAGCTAGATACTGGCAGGGCTGCCACATACGGCTGTGCAAGTTGCATACTGGACAAGGTGCTATATCCAAGAGACATTATTCCCATGGTAGCTATCATAGATTTGCATGTTTATTGTGTTGATTTTCTGGAGGACATCAGGAAAGTACCTTGAATAAGGAAGTCCTGCTCCCAAGTTGCATAAAAGTGCTATATGTGGTTGAGTGACTGTGTGCACAGGGATGGGTGGTGCGGATCCAAAGATGCATGGGGGCACAGGAGCCTTCCAGGGTTGTGGATTTTGTTGAATGTGCACCAAGGCCAAGGAGGCTAGGTGGCAAGGACCCTGCAGGATCTCCTGGGATCAAGGAAAGAGGAGGACCCTGGCCTCCCAGGACCAGGCCCCTAAAACAAGTCATATATATTGGACAGTCTATTTAGAGTGACACTACCCTATAGAAATAAATGTGAGCCGTAAACACCAGCTACATATCATTTCAAATCTTCTGGTGGCCACATTTTTAAAGGAAAAGAAACAGACTCTAATATATATATAATCTATTATATTACATATATTAGATATACATATATTTAATATATTATCTATATATCTCATATATTATCTATCTAATATCTATATATTATATATAAAAATACATATATAAATTTTGGTACAAAGTCTTTGAAATCTAGTGTGGATTTTACACTCTCAGGACATGCCAATCTGGACTAGCCACACTTAAAGGGCTTGGTTGCCTGCTGTATCTGGTGGCCCCTGGCTGATTGTACATCTCTGGAGTCTTGCTAGCTACCATTTGAATCCTCTCTCCGGCTGAGGGTGCAGCCTCCCTTCTTGGAGCGGTCTAAGCCTTGGGTCTCTAAAGGACCAAAAGTGTAGATGAGTGTCGGGGGTCCTTGGGCAGCCACACCCAATGGTGTTGTGAGGCTCAAGCAGGTGGGTTCTCCTGCCCACCCCTGTGCCACCCCCCGAATCACTTCCCTGGTCAGCCCCGGGGCCTAGGTGTACTTGATTAAGTCAGCAGTTTTGTGAGATGCAAGGCAAATAGAAACCCGGGACCCAGTGCTGTTCTCATCTGAGGAAGAAACCACCACAAACCATTCTTTAAGGAGCCACATGAGTGAGCAAGTTCAGAGACACAGGGAGCCGCAGAACTGGGTGGCCTCCCTCCAAAACGCTAATGACGATGGTGGTCACAGTGCCATGACCACGGTTCCAGGCGTGGTGCTCGGCACTATATCCAATTTCCACAATGCACACCAGCTCCTTGGGAGGTAGATCTTAGCACCCTGCCTTGTGAAGAGGAAGCAGAGACTCAGAAAGACAAGTGTCTTGCTCAGGGTCTCACGATCCAGGTGGGGAGGCCACAGCCTCTGTTGCCTCTTCCGGGTCACCAGCAACTGGACATGAATGGAAATGTCATATACAGGGTCCAAAACTTTGGCCAAATCCAATGGGCAGGGTTGCCTTGGTGACCCTGTTGTCCCATAGAGTCTGGCAGCATTGCCAGAGCCTGCAAAAACAAAGTTAGACTGAGGTTTAGATGGCTTCGTGTGGAAGTTTCCCTGCCCATCCCTACAGGTGGCACAATATCCTGAAAGAGAAGAGCCATTGGAGTCTGTTTCAATTCTTCTCTGGGTTCATTTGGGACACTTGGGAGCAGTTAGGAGGTGGCTTGTCCCTGGCCAGGTATAAGTCAGATCTCAGCTGTCACCTGTGAGGGCAGCCAGGACATGGGACCTGCTTGGAGAGGAAGAGAAAGGAATGTGGGGTGATAAGATGAAGGGAGAAGAGAAGAGACAGAGTGCGTGTGTGTGTACGTTTCATGCGTGTTTCAGAGACAGATTGACAGTGTCAGGAGCTGATAGAAGATGAGGACCAGTCAGGGCAGGGAGGTGAATTTTGAGAAATACCCAGCAGAGTGCTATGAGTTGAGGCTTAGAGAGGAGACAAAAGGTTTGCAAAGCAGAGAAACAGTCAGGGATTCGAACTGTGGTTGGGTGGCCCTGGAGTAGAGCCAGGGCCCCTGGGTGCAGAAACGCACTCCATGCAAGAACCTCCTGGCAGGCACAGTCAGAGGATGGGCTGCCTCAGCAGGATGTGTCCCCACCCCCAGAGGTGGTTAAGTGTGTGCATAGTCGCAACTTGGCATGGATTACATGGACCTAGAGCTCAACAAGGTGTCCTTAGTGAGTTGGAGTACTGACTTCAGCAAGAGAGCAAGAACAAAGACAAAGAGGATGCTACAGTGAACCTGGAAAGCTCTACATGAATCTTTTCATGAGTTAAAAAAATAAGAGTCTGTGTGATGAAAATTACAAGCCACCGATGAAAGAAATCAAGGAAGACCTAAATAAATGGAGACACATCTGTGTTCATGGATTCGAAGGCTCAGCACGACAGATGTCTCTTCTACCCAAACTGATAGTAGTTTTAACACCATTCCTATCAAAATATCAGCAAGGTTTTTATAGATACAGAGAAGCTTATTGTATAATTTATATGAAAAAGGAAAGGCCCTAGATACCAATCTTTGACAGAGAAGAATGAAGTGGGAGGAACTACATACCCGGTACTGAGACTTTCTACAGAGCTACAGAAACCAAGTGTGGTATTGGCAGAGGGCAGACACACACATCAGCGGCACTGAATGGAGGCCCAGCGTTTGGCACTGTGAATGTTGACCCCTCAGATGAGTTCCAGAGTATTTTCTCCCTCTCTCCTTGCCCTTTATCCCTGGGGAAGTCCAGTGCTGACAGGCAGCCTCCATGTCACCCTGGCATGGGACAGGGACCATCTAGGTGGCAGGCCAGCCTTCGAACCTCTGCACATCCTCACTGAACAGGGCCCCCAAATCCATGTCCTCTACTGCCAACTCAGCCATCTCCACCTCGCTCCTGGAAACCCCAGAAAGCTGTGGGTGCCCCCTAGGCCATTCCAGCTCTTCAGAAGACAAGTGCCACCACACCTCTGTCCCAACCTCCTCCAGACCATGTCTCTCTAGATGGCCACCAGCCAGGTCACAGAGTCTCAGAGGAAACATGGGGTCCAAGTTCCCCTGCCCTGGCATTTCTCAACCTACCATGAGGTGTCTCTCTCTGACCCCTGGAAAGTGGGGTGAGTCATCCCACAGTGCAGGGCCTGATCCTGGGGCCTGTCAGTCAGCAGGAACCCCCCTGTCATCCCATCCCACACTCTTCTCTCCTTTTCTGCAGGAAGCACCACATGCCTTCATCCTCTCAAAGCTGTCATCCCTGTGCGTGCTTCTGAGAGCAGGTTTGGACTCCATGGGTCAAGGCTTCCCCTGCAGGCCTCACTGGGCTCTTCTGGTTCTCCCTTCCCTGAGACAGTCAGCCCCAGCCTTGAGTCTGGCTGGAAGGGAGGAAGAGCTACAGGCAAAGAGGAATGACTGACAAGGAAGCGTCTTGGATGGGGGAATGGCTCCCCCAGCTTTAGTCAGCAGGGACTCCCTCGTGCCTTCCTCCCGAAGGTCCTGAGGAGCAGATGACCATCCCAGCTTCCCCAGCAAGGAGACAGATGTGAAAAGGCCACCTCTCATATGCCTTCAAGAGGTTGTACCCAGGCAGACAGTGGGTGCTAGAAGGGTGAACAGGCCTCCTGGCAGGGGAAGAGTCTGGCTGAAGTCCCCTGGGCAGGAAGAGGAGCTGACAGTAGACCAGTGGGGTCCAGGCAGCACAAAGTGTGAGGAGAAGCCAGGGACAGGCAATAGAGCCTTTGTCTTTATTTTGTAGTGTTTTTCATTTCACTCACTGAACTTGAAGTGAGGGGTGACCAAGGTGGAGGCCTGGCTCAGGCCTTCCCTTCAATCCCAATTCCTTACAACTCGCACTTGACCCACGGGGCCATGGGGGCTTAGATGTGGAGCCCACCTGGGGAGGTGGGCCTTACTCTTTTCTTGCTGATGAGGAAATGGAGGCATGGGGTGTAGACGTGACCTGGGCAAGGTGAACCCAGCCATGTGTTCATTCCTCTTTCCTGGTATCAGCTGCCGCATTTCCTTGGGGTGTCAACCCCAGCGCAATTGTATTCCATCGTGCGGTTCTGCAGCCCTGCATGGATGCCTCCACTCAGGAGAAGGATGTGAGTGAGGCTGAAATACTCAGCACAGTCCACTCCAACTGACGTGATTAGTTCGGAGACAAACACACAGCCCAGTTCACTTGGTAAGCAGCAGCCTCTGGGCTTCTTTACAGCCCCTGATGTAGCCCAGGAGCTGCCCCAGGGGTGCTCCTTGGAAAGACCTGCCTGAGAGTGAAGCCAAGCCAAAGAAAGCTGAGCTAGAGAATGACAGACAGCTTCTTGGTGACATTGTTAGAGCATCTGGATCCAGCTGTACCTGAAGCTATACCTTAAACATTTTAATTATATTCATCAATGTGTTTCTTTTTGCCTAAGACAGTTTGATTTGTATTTATTTTATTAGAACCTCACAGGTTTGTCTAATCTAGCATCCCTGGGCCAGCCTCCTTTTCCTCAACCTCCCCTTGGCCAATAAAAAGAATGAAGCTTTCTCGAGACTGTTCACAGCATGAGGCTCTTCCACTTGCCTGCAACCCATAATTAGGGGTCTGCTGGCTGAGAGAATCTCATTCCCCTTTGCACCACCTCTGGATCTACTGCTTTGCAGTTCCACCAACACATATCAGCCTCACTGTGTGTGAGACACACTGCCAATGCCCAGAGTCCTGTGCTCAGCCAATCTCAGACCTCCAAGCCCTCTGAACCCTGCAGAATGAGGGACTTGTACTCAGTGTATACCTCCCCCACTGTGCAGCATGGCTGCCTCCCATGGCCCGAGGTCCCTCCACCGTCTTGGGGGAGCTCTCAGGCCTGCCAGGGCTGTCAAGCTGTGAACACACATCGCTGGGGGGCAGGAGGGCTGTTTTTTCCAATGGCCTTTTCCAAGCCAGAAAGAACTGAAATGTGAGCTCCCACTCCTTTAACCACAAGCGGAGCTGCCAGGGCAGCCAGCTCCCTCCTCCTGTGTGTGGTGGGAGCCCGGATGGGCCCACAGCCACAGCAGTGGGGAACGTCATGCATGGGGCAGAGAGTCAGAAGGCACCAGGAGCTTCCTGTGGGTCAAGTAATGAAAAAACATCCCAGATAAGCCCTGGGGTTCCACGACACCACCTTCTGGAGTTCTCAGACCTTAGCAAAATAATTTTTTATCTGTAAGCCTCAGTCTCTCAATCCATAAAATGGACATACAAATCCTTCCTGCCATGGTCACTGTGAGGAAGAATGGGATAATTGGCAAGGAAGGTGTGACATGGTGCTGGCATGTACTAGGTGCTCAGTGATAGCAATCGTCCTGTGAGGCAGGTACCTTTGTTGCCCCATTTCACAGAGAAGGCAGCAGTTCAGTGGGCAGCTTGCCTGAGGGAATAGCAGCAGTTCTGGTCCCTGTGACAGCGAATGGCAGCGGTTCTGGTCCCTGTGACAGCGACAACTAAGGGAGTTGGCTTCACTGGGAAGCAGCCTCTGGAGTTGGGCAGGGAGCAGCTATTATTGGTGGCCCCCTAGGGTAAGAACTGTCCCGCATCCCTTTCCAGAGGTGTGGCTCTGAGCCCCTCCGTTGGGGTCTGGAGCAGCATGGGGCAAGGGGACTCTCAGAGGAGAGGCACCCCATCCAGGGAAGAGGAGGGATGAGGGGATGCGGGCGGAGGAAGTCTGGTTCCCAGGGCTCCCAGGCTTGCCACAGATGCTCTCTGGAAGCTTAGGGGCTTGAAGGGCCGGGACCGCTTCTGGGAACCTGAAAGCTGCTCTACAAATGAAGACAAACTGTCTAACTCAGGTGAGAATCAAGACTTTGAGAGGAGGGAAAGTCCAAGAAAATCCCCGAGAGCCCCAGGACATGTGCTATTGGGTGAAATAATTAAGAAAACCTGCCCAATCTCCCACGGAGACATAAATCATCCCCTGCCGCTCCGGGCTGATACTCACCGTCCAGCTCCTAATTCTTCACAGCTGTCCCTGTGAGACCTCTGGAGGGGGTTGGGGACCAAAGTGTGAGGCCGGAAGCAAAGGAGGGAGTGGAGAGACAGGCCCAGAGAGATATGGGAGGAGGGGGAGATGGCGGTCCAGAGACAGACAGAGACAGAGAGGCAAGGGAGATAGACAGCGAGGGAGCCCCAGCATGAGACAGAGATGGGGGGGCGGTCAAGAGAGAATCTGATTGATTTAGGAGGCCTTGTGATCGGCCAATTAAGAAGATTATGGAAATTAAGAGGATCAAGTCAAGGTCTGGGTGTTTGTAGTCTGGGAGACCTTGACCTGGTGCCGACCTAGACCCCATTCCCTGGGAGCTGCAGCCACTCCAGGCAGGCAGGCCCCAGGCACTGGCCCTGGATCCCACCTCTACTCTCTCCACCTCAAAACCACCCAGAGGAACCTGGGGGCATGTACTATGTTCTCTGAGGCAGGCACAGGGCTGGGCACCCCATCCAGGCTTCACTGCTTAACCTCTAGATGAGGGGGTGATGTCAGAGAGGGAGTGAATGGCTTCCAGACCTCCCAGAGGGAAGCACATCTCTCCTGGCCGATGGCCACAGCCTATGGGCCAGGCTGGGGAGGGTCCTGCGGGCGGGCAGGCAGGCGCTGCTCCTTCCCTCCTGGAGACCTGAGACATTGGAAGGTCATTAGGAGACACAGAAGCCAAAAACCCCTTGCCGCTGTTCTGGAAAGAGCCTGGTCCTGCCTTGCCCTCAGAATCAGGAGGGAAATGAGGGGCCTGCTCCCAGCTCCACTGAAGGTCCCTGAGGGGAGTCCCTGCAGCCCCATTTTACAGATGAGGGAGACGAGCCTCAGAGGAGATGAGGGTCCTGACCAGCGTCTCTCAGCTGGTGAGAGGAGGGCCAGAAACTGGAAACCGGATGCGCTGGCCCCACTCCCTTCCCTCTTCCTTTTCCCCCTTCCCTCTTCTTTTCTGCTTCCATCCCTTTCTCCCTCCCTCCCTTTCTCCTTCCTTTCCCTTCCTCCCGCCATCTTTCTCTCCTTCCTTCTTTCCCTCCCTCTCCCTCCATCGCCCCTCCCGTCTGCCCCCATTTACTCATCTGTTTTCCCCACACCCATTTGTTGACTGATGAGAGGAGAGGGACAGACACAGAGAAGGGCCTGGGCTGCCCCTGCAATGGCTGGCCAGTCCTCACCGACTCCAGCTGAGGGCACCCGGCTAATACGGTAGTAAAGTAAGGCGGCCTGAGTTAGTCTCTGCTGCTCCACATCAGAGCAGCCCCAGCGGGCTGAGGGAGCAAATCAATGGCTCTTGGGAGTGGTGAGGGCTTGAGGCACGCTACAGCCGGGACGTGGTGGAGACATCCAGAGCCCTGGCCAGCCTGAGGACCTGGGCTGGACCAGTCAGATCCTCCCGCCTCCTCTTTCTCTCTGGAATCTGAAGCTGAAGCTCAGAGAGTGGCAGGTCCCAGGTCCCATGGTGGTGGGGTTTCTGGAATTCTGAGGTAGGCCTTCGAGTTCAGACGACCTGTGTTTGAACCCTGGGTGCACATGGACCAGTTCTGTGGGCTTCTCTGGTCATCGGTTTTCTATAAAATGAGAATAATTAGAGCCACCTTGGAGGTGAGTGAATGACAGCGGAGGCAGGGCTCATGTGTGTCATGCAGTTCCTGAGCCTTCCTCCCCATCAGCCTGGGGTGGAAGGTGAGGCTTGGTTACCTTGTGGGCACCAGGCAAAAGGCTGCAGAAGCCTGAGGGTAAAGGCAGATAAGGGACATCCTCTGAGTCCTCAGGGCCACAGGGACAGGACCTGCCACCCAGCTGTGTCCACAAGACAGGAGTGAGTGGGCTCCTCTTCCAGCCCGGGAGTTAGTGGGACCTGTGGAACCCTTCCTGTCTTTGCGAACGCCAGGCGGGCGTTGCTTCCTGATGGCCCCTCGTCACTTGGGGAAGCCCCTACCCACAGAAGGCCACACAGGGAGAGGCCCTGTTTGTGTGTCTGTGTGTCCAGAAGCCAGAGGTGCCAGGGGTGGGATGGAGAGACCTGCCCGAGGCCTCATCCTCAACGTGGCCAGGCTTCCTCCCTCCACCACCTTCCCTGGGAGGTGGAAATCAGGGTCGTAAGGGGGTCCAACTCCTTCCTCTTCACTTTATTGCTGCCCTAGGTTTTTATGCCCCACACAAGTCCTGCATGGAGGCATTAGATCAGCCATTCAGCCTGGGCCTCCCAGTAAAGTGCATTACAGCACTGCCCTCCTGGGATGGCAGCAGCCACCCAGCTCCTCCACAAGTGGCCACCCCCACAAGTCTTGCCCTCCCAGGGGCTGTCAGAGTGACCCACTCAGTCTGTCAGAGTTTAGCCCCAGGTGCAGCGACCTCCCCCACTGTGGGCAGGAGGCAATTCCACCCCAGGGCCCCAGGTCTTCTGTGGGTTGCCCAGAGCCCCTTGGAGCGATGGTGGCCACCCCTGAGTGGGAAGGAAGGTGGGCCTCAGCACTGACCAGCTCCTGAGAGCAGTTGCAATTGCAAGTCCATAAGGGCCACCCTCAGGCCATGCCAGGACCTTGCTCTACGGGCCTCATTGGTTCTAATACAGTCCTGGAGTTGGAGACTAAGGACAGCTCCATGTTACCGGAGATGCAGCAGAGACACACAGCAGGTGAGAAACGTGTCCCGGGTGGGTTTCCTGAGGATCTCCAGTCATGAGTGGAAAGCTCTGGCAGGGAACAGGACCCTAACAGGACAGAGCCATTGTCATGGCCCCTACACAGCTGACCTAGAGCTGGACAGGAGCTGGTCGGGGCCTGCTGGAATAGGCTGAGCAGCAAAACGGAACAGAACAGAACCACATTCGGGAGAGCCTTCGTGACTCCACCGACCCCTCTTTTTCCCACAGCCTCTGTCTGCCTAGAGGTGCCGGGTCACAGCTCTGACCATGTCCAGCCCTGTGAACAAAGCACCCATGGCCATCTGATTCCTGGCCAACCCAGCCTGGCACACACAGGGTGGGGCTTCTCTGATGCCCCAGGTGCCGCTCCGTTCTGCTAGAAGGTTACTGTGCCGACTGACACATATCTGTGACGTGCTGGAGTTTTGGAGAAGTCCCTTTAACTGAGCTGAGATCATTTAGCATTTGGGAAAAATGACCAAAGCAATCACGGGTGGGTGTGTTTCATCTGCCCAAGACAGAAACCCCATTCTAAACCAGGCCAGGTTGAAGCAGGGTTTTCACCTGCTTACAGACTCCGCCCTAGCCTCCAAGATGGGTGGGGATATCATTGCATCTCTGCCCATTGCCCAAAGGTGACTGGGCCAGGAATGGACAGGGAACACTGCTGGACCTATCAGAGGCTTCTCCAGGATTTTTAACCTGGGACCAGAGCTGCTGGGGCCAAGCCCTGAGGAGGGAGACTGTCCGAGAAAACCAGCCATTCAGGAGGAGAGGGGAGAGCCCTAGTGGGGTTGGAGAGCCTAGTTGTTGTCCTGGAAAAAAGAAAGAATCCTGATAAAAAGGAGTTTCAGTGAAGTAAAAATGGCAATAGGAGAGAGGGACTTTGTTCCCACACTGCTTCATGAAAAAATGATCATGAAATGATCATGATGGAATTAGCTCTCGAAGATATTTTCTTCTCCAAAATAGCTAATATTGAAACAATTTGGGCTAATGCTTTTATATTCATAAACACATTAGAGTCAAAAGCCCTCAGGGCTGAGATGGTGAATTCAAGATGTCCTGAGTTCAATAACTGAACATTGTCTCCCTCCTGGAGCTCCCTCACTCCTTCCCACCCTACTGTGCCTCTGGACCCTTTAGCCTGTAGGATTTCTTACAAACTCTTAATATGCAAATAGCACATTATTCTTAACTTAAAAATCCCTTAAGTAAGACTACTTGCAACCCATGGTGAGCTTCCTTCAAGTTACTTTATGTTCCTGAAAGTAATCGAAAGTAATCCATTGCAACTGCTTTAAAACATTCTAGAATTCCAATTTCTCCCCTCTCTCTTCCTTCCCTCAGGTTGGCCCACTTCCCAGGATTCTGTCCTATAAAATTAAGTTAATGATATCTTCAGGATCAGCATGTCTTTGTCTCTAAATGTGGGAGTGTGTCTCCTCCAGGACTTGCCTTGGCCAGGCCTTCCCCTCCCACTCTGAGTCCCCTTCCCTCTCCGGGCGTGCAGTGCCAAGACGAGGAGCTGGCTCAAGAGTAAAGAGTGGGCACCTCATGCTTGCCCTCTGGGGCTTGCTGCATGGACCTCTCTGCCCATTCTGGGTCAGGGGTGGCATGGGTCCAGGTTAGTTGTCTGAGGCAGCTCCAGGCAAGGAGAGATGTAGGATAACTCAGCCAAGAGGTGGCCTTTCCTCTAGGTAGCATCAATCAGCCCCATTTCCCTCTTGGCAGATGCTCCATAAATAGTGCTTCTGCAGTTCCCTCCCTCTTCCCAGGTATGGAATGGCCCCAGGAAGTCAGGCCAGGGAAACATGTGCATAGCCTCCAGGTGACAGCTACAGGCTGGAGGGCCTGCTTTCTGTCTCTGGCCTCTTTTTAACAGCTAATGAGATTTTCAGATGTCTCCATCTGACCCTCCCCACAAATGACATTTAAGAAGGACACACAGGGCTGGGTGTGGTGGCTCACGCTGATAATCCCAGAAATGTAGGAGGCTGAGGTGTGCGGATCACATGAGGTCTGGAGTTAGAGACCAGCCTGGACAACATAGCAAAACCCTGTCTCTACTAAAAATACAAAAATTAGCCAGGCATGGTGGTGCATGTCTGTGGTCCTAATTACTTGGGAGGCTGAGGCAGGAGAATCACTTGAACCGTGGAGGTGGACGTTGCAGTGAGCCGAGATCATGCCACTGCACTCCAGCCTCGGCAAAAGAGTGAGAATCTGTCTCAAAAAGAAAAAAAAAAAAAGACACACAATAGGCTGATGACTTGCCTTATTGTTCTGGACTTAGTGAGACAGACACAGAGACAAGAGGAAGGGAGGGAGGGAGGCACATTGACACAGATCAGAGTGACAGGAGTGCAGGGAGCCAGGCAGATCTGAGACTCAGAGATGGGCCTCAGTTCAGTAGGCTGCTTGAGTGACACCTGGGAATCAGGAAGCATCCTTGGGCCGTGCTTAGCCAGAGAGCCAGACAGCTGGGCTGCAGAGCCGGTAGGGTTGGCAGGGTGAGTATAGTGGAAACCTTCCTAGACCTTGTCAGCCACAGGACAGTGTGCTCACTCCCTCCCAACCTGCCCCATTAGACATCTGTGTCCCAGGGCCGCCTCATTCCTGATCATGAGGGAATGCGGTTAAATTTGCAGAAATCTTGTGATCTGCTTGTTAAATGCAGCTTTAAAAAAAAAAAAAAAGTAAGCTTACAATGAGATAAGTTATATTAAAAGCAATTGTATTAAGAGCAAAGGTAAAACTCAAAACTCATCAAACCCATTGTTTCCTACTTATTTTACTCAATTTTACTATTGAGTTTATGTTTATTTACAATCTATCTGGTGTTTATACGGTGGAAACACCATATAATATGTACCATACAATACTGCATACTTCTCCCCAGCTTCCAGTGATGTCAAGTTGGTGAGACTGTTTACACCACAGAAACTCGCAAATACGATAAATCAGGGACTCCAACCCCCGCCCCCGCCCCCCAACTCCTGCACTGCTGACTTCCTGGTCCGTGAGTGCTTAAATTTGCTAATGTATGTTACATAAACATAAATAAGTAAAGCACAGGCAATACTTAGGGCAATCATGCTCCCCAAACTTTCCAGGACAGTTTCAATTTAAATATTCTGCCTGCGGTCAAACTGCAGGACCCAATCAGGTTTCAGAGCCAATGTCAGCCGCAGGGAGGCCACCTCGAAGTAAGTGCCTGACGCAGACTTTCACCCGTCTCTTCGCCCCAGCCTCACAGCACCAGACCCTCATTTCATTAATCTCTCAAATTTAGGTCACAGATATCTCAAATTACCTCCTTATTTACAGACATCAAGATCTAATGCTAAAACCTGGAGGGGGACAGAACCAGTCTGTTCCAGGGCCAGACTTGAAAATAAATAATAATAAAATCCCCAAGCCTTAAGATGTCCGTTGCCTGAAATACGCAGTTTAGAGTTTGAAATTCAAGTGACTCACAAACCACACAGCTGGTGACCCTCCCCACCTTCCCTCTCAAGCTAATTGAATTAAAAAAAAAAAAGTACTTAAAGAGGCCTGGTCTCTCCAAGAAGTAAACTCCATGTACTTCCTCTCCCCGGGGCTGGAGGCGCACTTGGCCACACAAGGCATATAAAAGCCCCTTTTGGAGAATTGCTGTTTCCCACGTGGCTTCTGCAGTCAGTGTAATTTAAGAAACACACAACTCATGCACCCAGCACTGGAAGTCACAGTGGGTACACACCTAGAGAGGGAAGCTGGGGGGTGCAGGAGTGTTTTTTCTCTGTGTTTAAGCCCCTATGCTGACTTCTTGAGATTCTGAATACTTTCCACACACACAAAAGGTTGATCTGTACACTCAGGGCAAAAGGCAAGTCACACATTCCAAAGGAAAGTGCACAACCTAAAATGCTATCCGGAACGGAAGGGAAGATTTGGAAGGAGTCATGTCAAAATGGTAACCGTGTTCATCACACACTAGTAGGGTTGTGGGGCTTTCATTTTCTTCTTTATAGTTCTCCGAATTTTCCAGATGGTGTATGGTGAAGAGATCTGGCATTTCTTTTATCGTTAGGGTGGGGGAAAATGCTGTTTGCTTGCTTGATTTTTTTTTTTTTTGAGACAGGGTCTCACTCTGTTGCCCAGGTTGGAGTGCAGTGGTGCAATCCCGGCTCACTGCAACCTCCACCTTCCTGGTTCAAGCAATTCTCCTGCCTCAGCCTCCCGAGCAGCTAGGATTACAGGCGTTTGCCAACATGCCCAGCTAAGTTTTGCATTTTTAGTAGAGATGGGGTTTCACCACGTTGGCCAGGCTAGTCTCGAACTCCTGACCTCAAGTGATACTTTGGCCTCCCAAAGTGCTGAGATTACAAGCCTGAGCCACCATGCCCGGCCTGCTTGCTTGATTTTTAAGGGGAGGCCGCTGTGGTGTCCTCTCTCTTTTCTGAGTGCCTCATGGGCTGGGGTCATTGGATGTTTTCCCAAGCGCACCCACTGGCTCCGTGTAAGCCCCTAGACTCTGCTTATTGCTTGAGCAGCAACTGTGAGGGAGTTATGGGGCACCTGGTCCTTTTATACCCTCCTGCTCCGTGAGAGGGGCTGCTGGGTACCACGCCAATCGCTGTTGTCGTGTTTTCTCCTTTGCTAACAGCTATTCTGCGATTCCGCTTTTTCTTCATTCCGATCTAATTTTGATTGGAGTATTAATATGCTCAGCAAAAATACACTCACTTTTCCTGCCTCTGTGGCAGCTCATTGGCCACGTGGTCCAGATATGGGGACGAGACCAGGTGGTGAGCTCTGCTGGAGCAGCCCTTTGCCCACCGTCCCTCCTCCATCCTGCCTGAAAAGTGTCCAGTTCTGCGCTTGTCAGCTGCTCCGTGGCAGAGCGGGACCTGCCCTCATCAGAGGGCACAACCAGTGGTTGTGTTTCCTGAGAAGAAGGAGTCTTCCCTCAAGATGAAATCAGCTTCTATCTCTAGCCAAAAGGACAGTGCTTTTCTTGCTTCTCACTTCTGGACTCTGTATTTCCGGGGCTCCTAGGACTGAGAGCCTCCCTAGACACACACAATTGCTGAAGGACCCTCTAACTGCTCAGATTAGGCCTCCCTATGTCTTCTGAGGTTGGGGGCACAGAGCTCCAGGACATGCTCCATGAACAGAGGAGACCCTTCTTTGATTCATTGTTTCCTTCAGCAAATGCCTCTGGCCCAGGCAAGGTTCAATGCATGAAAGAGGCAGTGTGCATGCTCGTGGAGAAGCAAAATAAACACACAAGCAAACACAGGCATAGCGATTTCAGGTAATAAAAGTGCCATGAGGAAAAATGAGGGTAGTGAGATGGGAGTGGCCCTCTTAGCTCGGGCGGTCAGGCAAGGCATTGTGCCTTGTAATAGGTGACCAGAGACCCTATCAGAGTGAGGTAGTTAGCAATTTGAAAGTTTAAGGGGAAGACATCAGGCAGTGGAGACCAAGTCCTTAGGCCCAGAAGCAGAAAGCAACCAATAGTAAATGCATTGTGCAAACGCTGGACACTATCTTTAGTGGTTTAGTTTTTTGTTTTTTTTTTGAGACGGAGTTTGGTTCTTGTTGCCCAAACTGGAGGGCAACGGTGCGGCCTCAGCTCACTGCAATCTCTGCCTCCCTGGTTCAAGCAATTCTCCTGCCTCAGCCTCCCATGTAGCTGGAATTACAGGCACCTGACACCATGCTCAGCTAATTTTTTTTTTTTTTTTGTATTTTTAGTTGAGATGGGGTTTTACCATGTGGCCAGGCTGGTCTCAAACTCCTGACCTCAGGTGATCAGCCCGCCTCAGCCTCCCAAATTGCATAGCTTACAGGAATGAGCCACCATGCCCAGACTAGTGGTTTAAACATTTTACCTATTTAATCCTCATAGCAACCCTAAGAAATAGGTACCACTTTAATCCCCATTTTATAAAGGAAGAAACTACAAACCAGAGAGGCTAGGTCACTTGCCCAAGGCCACACAGCAAAACAATAAGCTATCACTTTTTTATTTCATAGATCCTACCACATGCAGTGGCTTATGCCTGTAGTCCCAGCAACCTGGGAGGCTGAGGTGGGAGGATCACTTGAGGCCAGGAGTTTGAGAGCAGCCTAGTCAACACAGTAAGACCACATTTCTACATTTTTTTTTTTTTAATTAGTCAGGCATGGTGGCATGCAACTGTAGTCCCAGCTAATTGGGAGGCTAAGACAGGAACATCACTTCAGCCCAGCACTTTGAGGTTGCAGTGAGCCATGATTGCACCCACGTACTCCAGCAAGAACAACAGAGTGAGACCCCGACTCTATAAAAACAAAATGAGCTATCATTCTTTATTTCATGAGTCCAAATACTGGACTCTGGGGTAATAAACATTCAGTCCTTCCTCTAAAATCGTAAGAACATAGCTCAGCCTTTTATGTCAAGGAACATCATACCCCACTATTGTCTCCTTGGGAGCGGGTGATGAGATCAATCCTATTTTGCCACAATTCCAAATATTGGATGCCAACCAATAAAACGTAAGTCCATTATTTAACCCTATTAAAACCCCTTGACCAGGCACGGTGGCTCACACCTGTAATCCCAGCATTTTGGGAGGCTGAGGTGGGCGGATCACAAGGTCAGGAGTTTGAGACCAGCCTGGCTAACATGGTGAAACCCCATCTCTACTAAAACTACAAAAAAAGTAGCTGGAAATGGTGGCACACATCTATAATCCCAGCTACTCAGGAGGCTGAGGCAGGAGAGTCCCTTGAACCAGGGAGGCAGAGGTTGCAGTCAGCTGAGACTATACCACGGCACTCCAGCCTGGGCGACAGAGGGAGACTCCATCTCAAAAACAACAACAACAAAATCCCCTCAACTGTGTGAGCTGATTGGGTGGGCAACTATCTGGGAATTTAAAAAGTCTGAATCCTGGAATTTGTTGAGAGTGCAGCCTTTTTGCCTTTAAAAAAACAATTTTATTGTGATATAATTCACATAACGTTCAATTTACCCATTGAAAGTGCACAATCTAGTGGCTTTTAGTCTATTCACGGAATTGTATATCCATCACCAAATTATAGGACATTCCATGACTACAAAAACAAACCTCATAGCCATTAGCAGTCACTCCTCATTCCTCCCTACCCCCAGCCTTAGGAAACTATGAATCATTTTTTATTTCTATGGATTTGCCTATTCTGGACATTTTACATAATTGGAAACCGATAATATTGATCATTGTGTGTCTGGCTTCTTTCACTTGCCATAATGCTTTCAAGGCTCATTCATGTTGCAGCGTGTATTGGTATTTCATTCCTTCTTACTGCCAGATAATATTGCATGATATGGATGGATCCTATTTCATGTATTCATTCATCAGCCGGTGGTGTCTACGCTGCTTCCACTTTTCACTGTTGTGAACAGTGCTGCTGTGAGCATTCATGAACAGGTTTCTGGGTGGACTTCTATTCTCATTTGTCTTGGGTATATCCCAGGAGTTGAAGTGCTGGGCACATGGTAACTCCACGTTTAATTGATGGAGGAACTAGGATGCAGCTTCATGTTCTCAGGATATTTCCTGCCAACTACTGCACTTGCATCTGGGCAGTGCCCTTGCTACCAGCCAGGAGAGGGAGGGGGTGTTACATCTCACAAAAATTGGTTGGCTTCCCTGGCCACCTCCTTTAGATGGTCAGAAACATCTTTATTTACTAGTAAATTAGTGGGGATGATAGGCTCTAATTCAGGTCACTGTATTGCTGGAAAGTATTTTAAAGGGTTGGCATTGTTTTGCCTCCTTTTGAAGTAGTAACCCTACACACACACACACACACACACACACACACACACACAGCACCTCTGGGAATTCAGACCCTTGGAATGAACTGTGTGGTTTATTCTTGGCGAGAGGAGAGAGTCAGATGGATATAAGTAGATTTCTTCCTTCATAAGCAAAGCCTACGTAGCATTGTTTCCACTTCCCGGGGTCCAGGCCCATTGGCCATTTATTTATTACTGCAGCCTTGCCTGAGTCAACCCAGGGTGCAGCCACCCGGGGTAAGTTCCTGATTGTGGGCACAGGGCTGCTTCAGAGCCAGGAAAGACCCAGAACAGGCTAGACAGGCTCTGCCTCCTCCCCACCCCCACCCCAGAGGTCCCGTGAACACGTGTGTCCTGTCCATCTGCAGGGAGCCTGGGCCAAGGCCCCTCGGAGGAAGTGGGCCGGGCCTGGCCAGGTGCTCGCCCTCTCCTGAGTCAGGGCTGTACTTAGATGACGGCAGACTTCCAGGTGGGAAGTTCAACATCCTGGCGTTTTAGGGGCCCGTCCAAAGATCCAGATGTTTGGCGCCAACAACCCCCAAACCCGGGTGATTGAATCTGACACTTTTTTTATAGAGTGTAGGCACAGCTGGCCAGAGGAAGCTTGTCTGTATCCATTTCTTCTCTCCCAGCTCCAGTGCGCTCCCAAGTTCTGATTCCAGGCAACTTTTGGCAGCTCATTCTTTTATTCTTATGCTGGGAAACACTCAAGAGTCCCCACCTCCCATTTCTATAAGAAGGGACACTGGGGGTCTGGCCTATTTGATGGAGAGGTGGGAAGGGAATGTGGATGAAATTAGTGCTATGGGAGACGGGGGTCCTGCACTGGATGGGGTCTCAATGACAGAACCTTTGTGGCCACTCTTATTTCTAGGATTCCAGGACCATAATCCAAGTTCCACAGAACCCCCAAAAGGCCCAGAGGCAATGCCTTAGGAGGCCTCAGAGAGGGAGAGAGACCAGGAGAAGATGAATCTCTTTTTTTCCAAATCATTCTTCTCCCAACACCCCAGCATCCCTGGGGTCCACAGTCTGGCCCCACAGGCAAACCACCTGTTGTTCCTGGGACACACCTTGCACTCCCCACCTCTGCAGCTCTCCTTTTCTTCCTCGCTGCTGACCCATGGATCTTCATCATCTTTCTCGGCTCCAGTGCCCCTTCCTTCCTGCAGCCTTCTGGGAACACCCCAGGAGAGTCATTGCCTTTCTTCCCTAAGCCCATGGACTAGCATGCATTTCTGTGGTGGCACACATCAGCTAGCAAGTCTCCCCATGGACAAGGATGGGCAATCACCTCTGCAGCCTCCACCCCAGCCCAGGGCCCTGGATATGACAGCAACACTTGCTCAGCAAAAGTTTGTTGACATGAAGTGAAATGCAAGGAGAATGTATTGGGGGTGAAGAGGGGTTCCTGGAGCCGGGAAGGAGGAGCCAATCTGGATCCACCGGACAGGGCTAATGCCTCGAGAGGGACACCTATAGTTTGGGGGCCCTTAGACCTGCCTGCTCTGATGTGTTTAAAAAATCATTACAAGAGCCCTTCATGCTAAAAACTCTCAATAAATTCGGTATTAATGGAACGTATCTCAAAATAATAAGAGCTATTTATGACAAACCCACAGCCAATATCATACTGAATGGGCAAAAACTGGAAGCATTCCCCTTGAAAACTGGCACAAGACAGGAATGCCCTCTCTCACCACTCCTGTTCAACATAGTGTTGGAAGTTCTGGCTAGGGCAATCAGGCAAGAGAAAGAAATAAAGGTATTCAATTAGGAAAAGAAGAAGTCAAATTGTCCCTGTTTGCAGATGACATGATTGTATATTTAGAAAAACCCATTGTCTCAGCCCAAAATCTCCTTAAGCTGATAAGCAACTTCAGCAAAGTCTCAGGATACAAAATCAATGTGCAAAAATCACAAGCATTCTTATACACCAGTAACAGCCAAACAGAGAGCCAAATCATGAGTGAACTCCCATTCACAATTGCTTCAAAGAGAATAAAATACCTAGGAATCCAACTTACAAGGGATGTGAAGGACCTCTTCAAGGAGAACTACAAACCACTGCTCAATGAAATAAAAGAGGACACAAATAAATGGAAGAACATTCCATGCCCATGGATAGGAAGAATCAATATGTTGAAAATGGCCATACTGCCCAAGGTAATTTATAGATTCAGTGCCATCCCCATTAAGCTACCAATCACTTTCTTCACACAATTGGAAAAAACTACTTTAAAGTTCATATGGAACCAAAAAAAAAAGCCCGCATTGCCAAGACAATCCTAAGCCAAAAGAACAAAGCTGGAGGCATCACGCTACCTGACTTCAAACTATACTACAAGGCTATAGTAACCAAAACAGCAAGGTACTGGTACCAAAACAGAGATATAGACCAATGGAACAGAACAGAGCCCTCAGAAATAATACCACACATCTACAACAATCTGATCTTTGACAAGCCTGACAAAAACAAGAAATGGGGAAAGGATTCCCTATTTAATAAATGATGCTGGGACAACTGGCTAGCCATAAGTAGAAAGCTGAAACTGGATCCCTTCCTTACACCTTATACAAAAATTAATTCAAGATGGATTAGAGACTTAAATGTTAGACCTAAAACCATAAAAACCCTAGAAGAAAACCTAGGCAATACCATTCAGGACATAGGCATGGGCAAGGACTTCATGTCTAAAACACCAAAAGCAATTGCATAAAAAGCCAAAATTGACAAATGATCTAATTAAACTAAGGAGCTTCTGCACAGCAAAATAAACTACCATCAAAGTGAACAGGCAACCTACAGAATGGGAGAAAATTTTTGCAATCTACTCATCTGACAAAGGGCTAATATCCAGAACCTACAAAGAACTCAAACAAATTTACAAGAAAAAACAAACAACCCCATCAAAAAGTGGGCAAAGGATATGAACAGACACTTCTCAAAAGAAGACATTTATGTAGCCAACAGACACAAGAAAAAATGCTCATCATCACCAGCCATCAGAGAAATGCAAATTAAAACCACAATGAAATACCATCTCATACCAGTTAGAATGGCAATCATTAAAAAGTCAGGAAACAACAGGTGCTGGAGAGGATGTGGAGAAATAGGAACACTTTTACACTGTTGGTGGGACTGTAAACTAGTTCAACCATTGTGGAAGACAGTGTGGTAATTCCTCAAGGATCTAGAACTAGAAATACCATTTGACCCAGCCGTCCCATTACTGGGTATATACCCAAAGGATTATAAATCATGCTGCTATAAAGACACATGCACACATATGTTTATTACGGCACTACTCACAATAGCAAAGACTTGAAACCAACCCAAATGTCCATCAATAACAGACTGAATTAAGAAAATGTGGCACATATACACCATGGAATACTATGAAGTCATAAAAAAGGATGAGTTCATGTCCTTTGTAGGGACATGGATGCAGGTGGAAACCATCATTCTCAGCAAACTATTGCAAGGACAAAAAACCAAACACCACATGTTCTCACTCATAGGTGGGAATTGAACAATGAGAACACCTGGACACAGGAAGGGGAACATCACACACTGGGGCCTTTTGTGGGGTAGAGAGAGGCGGGAAGGATAGCATTAGGAGATATACCTAATGTAAATGACGAGTTAATGGGTGCAGCACACCAACATGGCACATGTATACATATGTAACAAACCTGCACATTGTGCACATGTACCCTAGAACATAAGTATGAAAAAAAATCATTACATTGCCAACTGTAAGAATTAGGAGATCGCACTTAGGAATCCAGGTATTCAGTTTTTAGCAATAAATAAGTAAATAAATAAATCCCAGAAAGAGAAGCCAGAGATGATCAAGGCCTGCCCACAAGCCAAGGCCCCATCCTGACAACTCATTTGAGTTTTTGAGTTTCCAGCCTGGGCCCGGTGGGTACCGAGTTTGGGATGCCCTGTGCTAATAGGTGCTGAGGAGAAGGCAGTTGCCTTGGGGATGGGCAGAAGGACAGGAATCTTTCCCAAACTTTACTTCAGACCTGACTAGGATTTTAAATCCACACCCAAGAGCTGCCTTTACCTTCCTACCATGAAGTGCCTTCTGAAGAGGATGACAGGTCATCCCCTCTGCCTGGCGTGCCCACATTCAGGTTCTCCCTCAGCCGGCAGCAAACCCGCTCTCAGGAACTCTGTGTAACATTTCTGGGATGTTCTCCTGCTTTCCAGAAAACCAGAGTGGATGGCCTGCAGGAGTCCCCACAGGCAAGTGTGGAAGTGGTGACTGTCCCCAACCGTCCCCTCCACAGAAGAGAGGCTCATGCCTTCGGTTTCGATGTCCTGTCAATTTGTGTCCATACCAGTTCGTTTAATGATCAACTTAATTTATGTTAATTTAAAAACATAAATAACGCTTGAGCTGATGAATGCGCTATCTCGACTGTGGTGACGGTTTCCTGGGGGTATACCTATGTCAAAGCTACCAAATTGTACAGTTCAGATAGGCATGGCTTGTTCTATGTCAATTATACCTCAGTGAGGCTGTTTAAAAAATAAAGGCAAGAGGCACCATTTGAATTTAGTGAAAAGGTGGATATGGAAGTGTCTACACAGAACCATAAACCCCATTTAACCAATGATTCTGTGTGGATGGTGTGATTGGCTTTTGGGAGAGCAGGTCAGTAGTGACGGGCCAGGGCAGGGTACATCCCTTTCCCCCTGGGCCCTTCTGGGCTTCTTTCTCACCTTCCTTTTGTCCAGGGATCTTCCAGTCCCTGGTGGGTGTCAACAGCTCCCAGCTGAAGAAGCAACACCCAGGGAGATCCTGCGTCCCAGAGGCCATTCTCTGGAAGCAAAAGGCATAGGGAGACACACCCACATCCCTCCTTCCCTCCTCTATGCAGCCCCTCTGTCCTCTGAGAGAGGGCTGCTGGGAGTGGCCGCTCACCACTGCAGCCGTTCCCAGGGGTTCTCAGGGCTCTGTTTCTGTCTTTGCTGAAGCGCACAGTGCACACATCAGTAACAGTATCTACCAAATAACTTATCTAAAGAGATAAAGGAAAACAACTCTTTTTTTGTTTGTTTGTTTGTTTGTTTTTGAGACGGAGTCTCGCTCTGTCTCCCAGGCTGAAGTGCAGTGGCGTGATCTCGGCTCACTGCAAGCTCTGCCTCCCGGGTTCATGCCATTTTCCTGCCTCAGCCTCCTGAGTAGCTGGGACTACAGGTGCCCACCACCACGCCTGGCTAATTTTTTGTATTTTTAGTAGAGACGGGGTTTCACCGTGTTAGCCAGGATGGTCTCGATCTCCTGACCTCGTGATCTGCCCACCTCGGCCTCCCAAAGTGCTGGGATTACAGGCATGAGCCACCGCGCCTGGCCAAAGGAAAGCAACTCTTAAGCTAGCAACAAAAGGTCACCTCTGTAGGGCAATCTCTATCTGCCCTGCCCCTGCTCATTCAGCCCCTCTGATGGGCCAGGCCCGGCACCAGCCAGAGGGGTTGCAGTGTTGGGCAGGCCTCTCCATTCTGGTCACAGTGGCAGCCTGGGATCCCTGCTCTCCATCTACCTAATGAACTGTGATTCTCCTGGAAAGCATCTGTTTTCACAAAATGTAACCACAGAGGAGTGGGTGAATGGAGAGGGAGGGCCAGAGGAGCTCCCTGGGAAGGCGCTGGCAGTGCCCTCAAGGCGGGTTCACCCCTTCTGCAACCAGGGCTGCAAGGAGAGACAGGCAGGTCTCAGGCTGCAAGGCATACTGAGGCCTCCAAGGGCCAGAGGGAGCTGACCTGCTTGCTCACCCTGGCTGGGGACCACACCCTGGCACATCCCACAGCACATCCACAGCACTCTATGTCGTGGGGAGGCTTACCCTGCTGTTCCCTGGAGCTGGTCCCCTCTTAGGGATGGTGTGCTATTAGCAGAGCCATGGGACCCTCCTCAGGGGTCCTGACTTTGTGAGGAAGAAAAAAAAATTGTTTTCTACCTTCTTATGTTCAGTGACTGAAATCCTGCAAATTAAACTGACAAAAGGCAATTAACAAGAGAAAAGAACAGATTTAATTATATACATATGCAGGGGCATTCACAAAGAAATGTGACTCTCTGAGGTGGTTAGCATTTGGGGCCTGTGTAACATCTTAACAAAGAGCCATAAATTGTGGAGATGTGGCCAGGCACAGTGGCTCACGCCTGTAATCCCCGCACTTTGGGAGGCCAAGGCGGGCAGGTCACGAGGTCAGGAGATTGAGACCAGCCTGACCAACATGGTAAAACCCCGTCTCTACTAAAAATACAAAAATTAGCTGAGCATGGTGGCACATGCCTGTAATCCCAGCTGCTCAGGAGGCTGAGGCAGGAGAATCGCTTGAACCTGGGAGTCAGAGGTTGCAGTGAGTCGAGATTGTGTCACTGCACTCCAGCCTGGGTGACAGAGCAAGACTCTGTTTCAAAAAAAAAAAAAAAAAAATTGTGGAGATGATGTGACAAAACAAAGGAAAAATGTTTTTGAGCTTCTAGGGATGGCAAATGTGGAAAGGGGAACATATAGGAGAAATAATGGAAGATAAGGGTTATTTTATTAAAGGTTATGACTATCCAATTTGGTGTCATCTCCAGTGATGAGTTGTGGCTTCTTTCTGGTACAGGAGAAGGGAGGGGGAACCCTTCACAAAAATGAATTTCTGGGCCAGGCACCATGGCTCATGCCTGTAATCCCAGCACTTCGGGAGGCCAAGGCAGGTGGATCACTTGAAGTCAGGAGTTCAAGACCAGCCTGGCCAACACAGTGAAACCCCATCTTTACTAAAAATACAAAAATTAGCCGAGTGCGGTGGTGCATGCTTGTAATCCCAATTACTTGGGAGTCTGAGGC
This sequence comes from Trachypithecus francoisi, assembly GCF_009764315.1. Classification (NCBI taxonomy): domain Eukaryota; kingdom Metazoa; phylum Chordata; class Mammalia; order Primates; family Cercopithecidae; genus Trachypithecus; species Trachypithecus francoisi. Next base: position 87,935,895 of record NW_022681468.1, on the reverse strand, counting down.
ATGAGGATCTCTTGAACCCAGGAGGCAGAGGTTGCAGTGAGTCGAGATTGCTCCACTGCACTCCAGCCTGGGTGACACAGTGAGACTCTGTATTTAAAAAAAAATAAAAGAAAAGATAAATTTCTGCCCTCCCTTGGGGCAGATGGGAGCATGGGGAGTAGAGAGCTTTTTCTGTATCTGGCTGTTTCTCAATTGCCTTCAGCTCAAAATAATCCTTATGCCAAGGCAGCATCCTTTGGGGTGGCATATTCTGATGCTTTCACACTCCTGCCTTGGAGCCTATGATCTCCCCATCATTCTGCCTTTGCTCCAGAAAGCCGTGCATGATGGTGCTGGGAGTCTTGCCACAGAGCTGAGATTCCCAGCTTTGCCTGTTATCAGGGGTAACATCTCAGCCAAGGCCAGCCCCCTTCCTAGGCCTCAGTTTCCTCTTCTGTAAAGCAGAGAGGAGCATGGTGCCTACCTCCTGGGGGGCAGTTAAGAGCACTCCACAACAAGATAAGGTGAAATAACAACCTGTGTGCACCAGGTTCTCCTTATATACTAGCTAGATGCATCAGACAGAAAGCTACATTACAGAAAGGGACAATGATGTTCAAAGTGACTTGTGAGCCATGTAGCACATCACCCCCAAACACTGCCATGGATATTCTCTCACTGAATCCTTATAATTATTTTCTTTTATGGATGAGAACAGGAGAGCTTAGAGACATTTGATGCCTGGCCCAGGTCGCATAGCCCACGCCATGGCTCAGGTTCCCAGTCGCGCGCTGTTTCGAACCTGGGCTACCCTGCAGTGGCTCACCGAGATGGTGAGTCCTGCTGTTCTGTGGATGGTGCCTGCAAGCCCCAGGGAGGTGTGGACAGAGGGGAGTTTTGCAAAGGGGTGGTGTTACCCAGATCAGGGCTCCATATGGGCACAGGAAGTTCTGGAAGGTTGGAAATTCCCCAGAAGACAAGCTGAGGAAGGGAGACAGCAGCAAGGCCAGGAGGGAGGCCAAGGAGGCAAAAGACGACAAGATCAGAAAGAGGCAGGCAAGAGGCCAGGGCTAGCTGCAGTAGAGGGGCAGATTCTGTGAGGCCAGCTGCTGAGGGTGCAGGGTGCAGAGTTCGATGAAACCCAGGATGGTCAGTGCAGAAAGCCCGTGCCCTGGAGAACTGGAGGAGGCCTGGCGCATCCCCACTGCTGGCAACTCCTTAGAGGCACTGGCTCAGCAGGAAGAGGAGGCCAACCAGGCACCGGGGCAGGTGGGGTGGGCACACAGGGAGCAGCGGGAAGCCAGATGGGGAGACAAAAAGAAGCTGGCCCCAACCATGGGCAGAGCATCCTCACATTTGGTCAGCTACACATGGACGAGGACATGTGGCTCTCAGGTCTGGTGATCCCAAGCTCTGGGGAGGGCTGGAGCACAGGGGGCTCTCTCACTGCTGGTGAGAACAGAAGCTGCCTGGCCACTCAGGGGCAGCGTCTGCAGCACCTACCAAAGTGAAGAAACCCAGTTCCACCCCCAGGTACATTTCTGACAGGCACGGTGCACAGGTGCACCTGGAGACAGGATGTTTATGGAGCAACCTTCCTAAGAGCCAAAGATCAGAAGCAACCCCAAGTCCATCAATAACAGAAGAGAGAAAGCAATGATTGTGTTCATGTAATGGGCCATGCACGGAACTGCAATAGGAAATGAGCGAAGACCAGGCAATGAAATAGAAGGATCCCCTAAACACGCTGAGCAAAAGAAATCAGACACTGACGAGGACATGCCCAGTGATCCCAGGGGCAGAAAGAGGCCCAACTCAACTCTGGTGCTTAAGAACTTGTCAGTAAGTGATAAACATCATAAAAACCTAGTAAATAACTGTCACAAAAGTCAAGACAATGGTTTCCTCTTGGGGCAACTGGAGGATTCTCAATGAGACAGACTCTTGGGGGCACTCCTGAGTCAAGACAACGAGCTGTTTCCTCTGGCACAGATGTTTTCTTTCAAATTCTATGTTATGTGGCAAATATCTGCTTTATGACTTTTCTGTGATGTGTGACCAATCACATTTAACAAAGAGGGGCAGGGAGTGGAGAAGCAGCCATCACCTCACCTTTCAGGACCTACAGCAGGAAGGGTTGAATGAAGCCAGCTTCCCTGATCCAGTGATGCAAACAGAGTGAGGAGGAAGGGAAAGGCCTGCTTGGGGCTAGCTGTGTTGTTCACCATGAGGTGCTACCTGGTGGACATACCAAGGTGCCACCAACCATCAAGTGGGCCACAGGAAACAACTGTAAGATCTGCAAGATGCAATTATGTCAGGGAAATGGTGACTTCAGAAGGTAGGCAGGCAGGTGGGTGGATCATGTTTACCTGTGGATATTGGATACCTGATTCCATGTGGATATGAGTGACTGTAGGAAAAGGCCCAGCGTCACGAGCCCTTCAGCCCTGCAGTACAGCCCAGAGCACCTCAACTGGTAACTCTAGAGCTGTGGGTGCCTTGTGCACCCGGGCGGTGGGAAGACTTGGAGTGAAGAGCACTGAAGGCGCCCCTGTCCCAGACCAGGCAGTGTGCAGAGGCCCTGGCAGGGGACGATGCTCACAAGCCCCTAAGAAGCTGGGCTGAGAGAGGTCAGTGAGTTGCCCCAGGTCCCAGGGCTCCTCACGGGCACTATTGACTTTCAGCTCAGGCCAGTGTCAACCTGAGTGTGTGTGTGAATGTGAATGTGTGTGTAAGTGTGTGAGTGTGTGTGACTGTGTGTGAATGTGTGTCAATGGGTGTGAGTGTGAATGTGTGTGTTAGAGTGTGAGTGTGTGTCAATGCATGCGAGGGTGAATGTGTGTGTGGGAGAGTGAGTGGGTGGGTGGGTGTGTGTCAATGCGTGTGAGGGTAAATGTGTGTGGGAGAGTGTGTGAGTGGGTGGGTGTGTCAATGCATATGAGGGTGAATGTGTGTGGGAGAGTGTGTGAGTGGGTGAGTGGGTGGGTGGGTGTCAATGCGTGTGTGAATGTGTATGTGGGAGAGTGTGAATGTGTGTGAGTGGGTGAGTGGGTGGGTGGGTGTCAATGCGTATGAGGGTGAATGTGTGTGTGGGAGAGTGTGAGTGGGTGTGGGTGGGTGAGTGTGTGTCAATGCGTGTGAATGTGAATATGTGAGTGTGTGAGTGGGTGAGTGGGTGTGTGTCAATGCGTGTGTGAATGTGTGTGTGGGAGAGTGTGTGTGTCAACGTATGTGTGAGTGTGAATGTGTGAGTGTGTGTGATTGTGTGTGTGAGTGTGTGTGAGTGTGAGCATGCAGGTGTGTGTGCTGTGCTGATGTTAGGTTAGGCAGGGCCGTCTCATCAGGCCTCCAGCACAGCTGTTAGGGGCTGAATTGTGTTAGGGGCTGACATTCATGCACTGAGGCCCTGAACCCCCAGTTCCTCAGAATGTGACTGTATTTGGAGACAGGGCCTTTAAAGAGGCAGTTAGGTTTAAACGGGGTCATTAGAGGCCCTAACATGATCTGACTGGTGTCCTTACAAGAAAAAGAGATTAGGACACAGACAGGCACAGAGGAAGGATCTCATGTGGACATGGAGAGAGGGTGGCTGTCTGCAAGCCCAGGATGGTCTCAGAGAAACCAACTCTGCCTTGATTTTGGGCTTCCAGCTTCCAGAGCTGTGAGAAAAATTAAGCTGTTGTTTAAGGCTCCCATTCTGGGGTATTTTGCTATGGCAGCCTGAGCTGGCTGAGACACCAGCCTCTAGTCCTTCAGGGCTGGGAAGTGAGTGGGTCCCACATTCCTTCTCGTCCTCTCCAGCCCACCCTTAACGAAGGTTTTGCCCCAGGGAGGAGCCTCACAGGTCATGGCCAGATGGCCTCTCTAGACCCAGGTGAGAATCGGCCTGCTCGAGCTCATATGGCCCCTGGTCGGCCTGCTGCCATCCCTGAGGCAGAAGGCTTCATGTGACGGGGTGGGGAGCAGACCTGGGTGGGCGTCATGAGCCCACAGAGAAAGATTCTCTGTCATAGCTACACAGTAGAGTCCTGAAACTCAAAAACATGCCCCTGCCGGGGTCTCCCCAGAGCAATTAAGGCAGAACCAGGGAATGGGGTCCAAGCCCATGCGCTCCTTTTGTAACTTCCCCTAATGTGCAGCCAGAGCTGCGGTGCCCACTGAGGGGGCATCACAGACACCTGGAGGCTGCTGTGGCTCCTGCCGCCTGGGTGTGCTTCTAGTGCTGGTCGAGCGTGCTCCTGATGCCAGCCCGTAGGCTTCCCTCCATCTTATTGCTAAATCCTCCTTGAGCAATCGATGCCATCCACCTGACTTTTCCAGAGAAATCCCTCTGTGACTTTGCTCTTCTTATGGAAATCGTGTGCTGTTTCTGTTGTCACTGATTTCTCCAGACATGTTGAACACGGGCTCGGGTCCCTCCCAGCACCACACCTGTTGCCTTCCCCACACACCCAGATGGGATGAGGTCAGCTGCTCCGGGAGCCATGCAAGAGCCCAACCTGCCCAGGCTCCAGCTTCCCCCACACGACTGCACCCAACGCCAGGCTGGGGTGGTGTCCATGCAGAGGCGGCAGCTGCTGTGGGGAGCCAGGCAGGCCGGGGTCTAAAGCATAGCACTGCCACTGACTAGCGGAGTGGTGGGGGTCAAGCAGCCTTGCCCAGTGAGCCTCAGTTGATTCCTGTGCAAAGTGGACCAGCGATACCCAGCCCCTGGCTTTGATACAGGAGATGTGATATGTGCCTGGGGCAGGCACCAAGAAGCCAGGAGAGGCCTTTGTTACTTTACCTTTTGTCTCTCTTGCCTTGCACCCTTTTGGCATCCTGTGATCAGAGGAGATTCCAATGTTGCTAAGGAGGCTTCAATCACAGGGATCTCCCCTGGCGGTTTCCTGCCAATCTCTGGAAACTCCCTCTCCTGCTTTTCCTTCTGAGAATCTCCAGAGTCAGTTCCTGCAAGGCTCTGCCAACCTCCAAGCATGCCCCAGGGCTGGGATGAGAAGGAATGGGGAGGGAAGGGGCTCTGCGCAGGTGGTTGGGCCACTCATCTCTCTGCCCCTGCTGCTTCCCCTGCAGCAGTTTGGGAATCCCACCAATGTTGGGATTCACCAACACATGAAATGCCTGTGAATGTGTCTCCCAGGACAGCACAGGGTTTTACTCTCAGCTTCCCCTTGAAATTTGAACTCTTCTCTTCCTGCTGACCTCCACTCTCTTGGCTATGATGCCCTACCCATTCATTGATTCTGCACACTGCACCTTGCCTTCTTGCTCACCGGCATTGGATGCACCAGAAGGAAGCGAGCTCAGCACTGCCCACATGCTGGGCCTTTGTGTGAATTACAGAAGGCGCCCCTCTGGGCAGCACCAGCCCCTGGCATGGCATGGCAAAAGTGGCATGGGCTGGATTTCAGGTCCAATTTGCCTCCTAGCTGGGCACATTTGGCTCAACACAACTACACAACTGAACAGAACAACCCTGAAGACAATTGCCGTTCAATCATCACCCAGAGAAACCATTTACAGCAAGGGAAACAGCAGCTCACTGCAAAGCCTGATTCTGCAGTGTCTCTTTCCAAGCCTTGCATCTGGAGCATGAACTCCTGGAGGGAGGTGATGGTCATGGGATTCATCCTTGCATTTCCTCTCTGCCACACAGAGAGTGGGGTCCTGCACAGGATGGGGACTCAGAAGCAACAGGCTGAGGCAGTGCTTACATTGTGGCTCTGTCCTTACTGTGCGGGCTTTCTGGGTGATCGTGCCTTTCTCCGCTCTGTGAACAGTCAAGTTAACATTCCTTAGCAGATACACAGGACCTAGAAGACGGTAGGCAGATGCAGCAATATTGAGGTAGAGGCCCCCAGGCAGGCTCCTGGATGCCTCGGGTAGAGTTCCAGAATGAAATGCCTGTGAATGTGTCTCCCAGGACAGCACAGGGTTTTACTCTCAGCTTCCCCTTGAAATTTGAACTCTTCTCTTCCTGCTGACCTCCACTCTCTTGGCTATGATGCCCTACCCATTCATTGATTCTGCCAGCAAGCATTGAGCACCTACTATACATGCTTGGAGGAGCTCACCATAGGGGAAGGGGAGTTAGAGAGGGAGCCATCCTCCCAACTGACAGAGGCAGAAAGGAATTTAGGAAAGGCAGTTTTCTGGAAGAAATACAGCCTCCACTTGGCAAATGGCAGCTATGCACCAGGCCCTATAACAGGAGGGCCGCAGAACTCAGCCAAGGGAATCTTTGCAATTGGCCTGTACTGTGGCCTGTCCATGCCCAGAATAGCAGGGGACCAGCCCTTGTGAATGGAATGGAATCAGACGGGCTGATTCCAGAACTTGTGTCTTTCCCAACACCTCTCCCCACTCTCTGTTCACCACCCGCCCCCTACCCTGCCACTCACCATGTTGTGGTTCTGTTACCTCCAGCTCTTACCCAGCCAGTGGGGTTTTGGTTGGGTCAGGAACACCTGCCCTCAGTGTTTGCCCTCCTGCCCTCCTCACAGGAGCTGGTACTGTCAGCCTCCCTCTGTGCCAGGAGGGCATGACCCCTCACCTCCCAGCACCCTCGCTCCTCACCAAGAGGGGCAAGTCTACACGGGAAGGGGATGGGCTTGCCCTCCCACGTCTCAGGCTTCAGCAGGAAAGGGCACAAGAATAGTGTAGGATCTGCAAAGTGGCCTGAGACTGCTGCCCGCTCATCATCTGCCTACTGTGGGTGGATGACTTGCCACACTGTATGGGTTGTGATTTCCTCAACATCTCTATGAGGGAAGAGGTGCCATCCATGTTCTACAGATGAAGAAACTGAGAGGCAAGACAGGGATGGGATACCCTTGCCTCACGTCACCGGGTGGCTTGGAACCACATCACACTGCATCCTTGAACTTCACACCATGTGCTGCTTTCTCTGCGCCTCCTCCCTGCATCCAGCCACCCTGGATGTGGAGGAAGATCAGGATCCTGAGGGACCAGGGTGCTTCTGACAGAGGAACCCCACAATTTCCTGACCATCCTTCCATGCCTTGGAAGACAACCTTTGGAGCCAGCCAGCTGGTGACAGAAACAGGCCTACTAATATCTTAGTGCTTTCATTTCCTCATCTGCAGAGTGCAGGTAACTGCACCCAAGTGCCGGAAGATCTGGATGGGAGACCTCAGCCAGCTGAGTGAGGTGCGCAGCACACACATAAGTCGTCCAGAAGCAGTAGATAGAGGAGCATGAAATGCAGCATCTGCTGTCAGGCAAGTACTTTTCACAGCAAGAGCTCCCTGACATGTTCCTTTCACATGGGCCCCCATCCTAAATCATCCCTCCCTTAATGCGGCTCAAGCCACAGGCATTTAGCAACTTCCTTTGTCTCATGACCATAGATGTTACTTCTCATATCATATACCAATTAAAACTTTACTGGGTCCCCTTATAAAATGAACTTTCTACATTCATATTCATAGCAGCATTATTCACAAAAAGATGGAAACAATCCAAATGTCCAACAATGAATGAATAGATAAGCAAAATGTTATATATATATATATATATAATGAAATACTATTCAACCTTCAAAAGATTCTGACATGGGTGCCTGGAGCCATCAAATTCATAGAGACAGAAAGTAGAATGGTGTTTGCCAGGGGCTGGGGGAAGAGGGAATGTGGAGTTAGTGTCTATTAGGTACAGAATTTCAGTTTGGGAAGATGGAAAGAGTTCTGGAGGTAGATGGTAGTGATAGTTGCACAGCAGTGTGAATGTGCATAGTGCCACTCAACTGTACACTTCAAAATGGTTGGCCAGGTGTGGTGGTTCACAACTGTAATCCCAACACTTTGGGAGGCCGAGGTGGACAGATCCTGAGGTCAGGAGATTGAGATCATCTTGGCCAACATGGTGAAACCCCATCTCTACTAAAATACAAAAAATTAACTGGGCATGGTGGTGCATGTCTGTAATCCAGCTACTTGGGAGGCTAGGTCAAGGGAATTGCTTGAATCTGGGAGGCAGAGGTTGCAGTGAGCCGAGACTGCGCCACTGCACTCCAGCCTGGCGACAGAGCAAGACTCGGTCTCAAAAAAATAATAATAATAATTAAAAAATAAAAATAAAACAAACAAAAGAACAGCTAGTTTTCCTGTACATGGAGAGATGCTGGGGTAAGGCTGCCTTGGTGAAGAAGAACATGCAGTCTAGGTTGCCCAGGATTCAGATGCAGCTGTTCATGTTGGCTCAAGACACAGTTGTCTTCTTGTTGAGTGGATAAGGTGGAGCAGAAGGTTGATCTGGCATACAATTTTCATAGTATTCTTTATGCCACAGGTTCTGTAGTGATGTCCTTTATTTCATTCCTGACACTGAAAATTTGTGTCTTTTCTCTTTTTGTTAGTCTTACTGGGGGGTTATCAATTCTTTCTTGCTTCTCTATTTTTCCATTTCTTTGAGTTCTGCTCTTACTTTTATGATTCTCTTCCTTCTGCTTGCTTTGGGTTTATTTTGCTCTTCTTTTTTTTTTTTTCTTTTTAAAATTAAGGTAGAAAATGCATAGAAAATTTGCCGTCTTTGCCATTTTTAAGCATGCAATTCAGCAATAATAAATACATTTATATTCTCTCTTTCTTCTCCATATCCCTCTTCTCTCCATATTTTGCTCTTCTATTTAAAAAATGTCTTGAAGTAGGGACTTAGGTGATTGATTTGAGATCTTTCCTCAATAAAGCTTTTGGTGCTATAAATTTCCCCCTTAGTTTTAGCTGCATCCTACAAATTTCGATATGTTGTCTTTTTGTTTCCAATCAGTTTTATGTATTTTTTTCAAATTTCCTTTGAAGCTTCCTCTTTGACCCATGAGTTTTTTAGAAGCATGTTGTTCAGTTTCTATGTCTGGAGATTTTTCTTTTGCCTTTCTCTTACTGATGTCAATATGTTCAGAGAACACATGCTATATGACTTCAATTCTTTCAGATTTGTTGAGGCTCATTTTATGGCCCAGGATATGGTCTGTATTGATGAATGTTTCATGGGTGCTTGAAAATGGTTGGTGCTTGGAATGTTTCTAAAAAGAAGTGTGGGAGGGAAAGCTTGCCTCTGTCTGAACCCCCTTTTGACATCCATTCTCCCTCCATTTTTTTTCCATACAGAAAGAATTATCATGATTATATTGATGATGATAGTAATAATCCAATTTTTAAGACAGTTTACGAAACTTATGATGCCTTCCCCATGTCAATCACAGAAATGCAAGGTATGATACATTTTTATTTTCTTCAAAGGGAAGATACACATGCTGATTAACTTCAGTTATTATTAGAGAAATAAGTTAAATTATGTGTAAGTATTGTAGCAGACACTTGTTACTGTCTTGTTGCAGTCATGCCCCTTTTCCATCTTGTTGGCTGAGCTCTGATTCTGTTCAGATGGGTGCCCATGAGATGGGTGCCTTTGCCTGTAGCTCTAGAGGTAAATTCTGATTCACTGAAGTAATCAGGGTGATCCTGTTTCCACTCTGGGGCCATATAAACAAGGTCTGGGTGCAGTTCTGGCTAACGACTCTCAGGAGAAGTCTACTGAGTGGCTTCAAGGAATATTTTAAATTACTCTTCATAAGCATAATAATAAGCTTCCAGTATTGTCAGATGACCTCCTAATGGATCTGTCCTTCTGCAAATACTAACTCTGAGGCATTGAGAAAAGAAAACAATGGCTGAGGCCATGGAGGGTGGACGAAAGCGAGAAGATTCTGGAGAGGGATGAAACCTGGCAGGACTGACTAACACAGGTTGAGTTTCTCACTTGCTCTGGTAGAAATCTGCAGCTTCCTAGCCCGAAGAGTCATTGCACAGAATTGGAGTAACTGCAGCTGCTGGAGTTTCAGAAAGAAAAGAGTCATAGACAGAGAGACCAAATTTGGAATATTAACTCCACTCAAATCTCCTGCTGATCCCTGACAGATGTATGCTTGGAACAGATTCAAAGCAGCACAGCTAAAGACTTTTAAAAATCTGAACTCAACCACCTAGCTTTATCTTAAGGACCTAGAAAATAAAAACAAAGTAAACCCAAAGCTAGCAGAGGAAAGGAATTAGTAAAGATTAGAGCAGAGATAAATGAAACAGAGACTGGAAAAACACCAAGGAAAATCAGCAAAACCAATAGTTGGGTCTTTGTAAAGATTAACAAAATTGACAAGCCTCTAGTTAGATGAACCAATGAAAAAAGAGATAAGACTCAAATAACTAAAAGCAGAAATGAAAGGTGGGGCATTATAACTGATTTTACAGAAATAAAAATACTTACAAGAAAGTACTATAAGTAACTGTATGCCAACAAACTGGATAGCCTAGATGCAATGGATAAATTCCTAGAAACACACAACCTACTAAGAAGGAGTCATGAAGAAACAGAAAATTCAAACAGACCTATTACTAGTAAGAACATTGAACCAGTAATTAAAAACCTCCCAACAAGGAAAAGACCAGGACAAGATAGCTTCATCGATGAATTCTATCAAACATTTTTTTAAAAAAAGGACACAAATCCTCCTCACACTCTTTCAAAAATTGAAGATGAGGAAATACCTCCAAATTCATTCTATGAGATCATCATGACTTTGATACCAAAGCCAGACAAAGACTACAAATACAAATAAACAAACAAACAACTATAGATGAATATTGATGCAAAAATTCTAAACAAAATACTAGCAAACAGAATTCGACAGCACTTTAGGAGAATTATACACAATGACCAAGTGGTATTTATTCTTAGAATGGAAGATGGTTTAGGATACAACAAGCAATTAACTACCATTTGATTCAGCAATTCCACTACTGAGTATGTACCCAAAGGAGAATAAATCTTTATATCAAAAAGATGCCTGCATGCCTACGTTTATCACAGCACTATTCACAATAGCAAAAATATGGAATCAACCTAAGTGTCCATCAGCAAAGGATTGGATAAAGAAAATATGTTGTATATGCACAGTGGAATACTATTCAGCCATAAAAAGGACACAATAATGTCTTTTGCAGCAACATGGATTGAACTAGAAGCCACCGTCTTAAGTGAAACAAGTCAAACCTTCTCACTTATAAGTGGAAGTTAAATAATATGTACACATGGGTATAGAATGTGGAATGATAGACATTGGAGACTCTGAAGCATGAGGGCATGGAAGGGGGTAGATGATGAGAAATTATTTGATGAGCACAATGTATATTACTCAGGGGATGAATGCCCTAAATGCCCTGACTTCACCACTATGTAATCTATGCATGTAACAAAATTGCACTTGTACCCCATAAATGTATACCAAAAACTCAATCAGTCACATTAACAGATAAAAGGGAAAATTCCCCACATGATCATCTCAATTGATGCAGACAAAGCATTTGACAAAATTCAACACCATTTCGTGATTTAAAAAGAAAACCCTCAAAAACTAGAAATAGAAAGAAACTACCTCAACCACAAAGGTGAAAAGCTAGAAGCTTTTCCTCTACAATTAGGAAAAAGACAAGAATGACCACTTTCACCACTTCTATTCAACATAGTACTGGAAGTCCTAGCCAGAGCAATTAGGCAAGAAAATAAAATAAAATATATCTAAATTTAGAAAGGGAGAAGTAAATCATCCCTGTTCACAAATAACATGATCTAATATATAGAAAACTCTAAAAAGATAACACACAGAAAAATTAGAGCCAATAAATGAACTTAGCGAAGTTCAAGGATGCAAAATCAGCACACAAAAATCAGTTGTATTTCTATGCACTAACAAACAATATCTAAAGAAAATTCAGAAAACAATTCCATTTACAGTAGCATCAAGAAGAATAAAATAGTTGGGAATAACCTTATTCTAGGAGCTGAAAGTCTTGTACTCTGAAAACTATAAAATGTTGCAGACAGAAATTAAAGAAGACATAAATAAATGAAAAGATATTTATGTTCATTAATTAATATATTTGGTAGTATTGATATCATGTAGATACCAATACTATCCATAGATATCTACAAATGTAATGCAGTCTCTATCAAAATCCCAGTGGTGTTTGGGGTAGATACAGAAAAGTCCATCCTAAAATTCATATGGAACTTCAAGGGACCCCAAATAGCCCGAGCAATCTTGAAAACAATGAACAAAGTTAGAGTTCTCACACTTTCTGATTTCAAAACTTATTACAAGACTACAGTGATCAAAACAATGTGGTACTGGCATAAAGGCAGACATATAGACAAACGGAATAGAATATAAGGCCCAGAAATAAACCTTCACATATATGGTCAAATGACTCTTAACAAGGGTGCCAAGACCATTCAATGGGGGAAAGGACAAAGGGACAAATGATGTTGGAGAAACTGAATAGACATGTGAAAAAATGAAGTTGGACCTTTACCTAACACCACATACAAAAACGAATCCAAAGTGGCTTAAAGACCTCAGTGTAAGATTTAAAACTCTAAAACTCGTAGAAGAAAAAATAAGGCCGAGCACGGGGGCTCACGGCTGTAATCCCAGTACTTTGGGAGGCGGAGGCGGGTGGATCACGAGGTCAGGAGACGAGACCATCCTGGCTAACACAGTGAAACTCTGTCTCTACTAAATAATACAAAAAACTAGCCGGGCGAGGTGGTGGGCACCTGTAGTCCCAGTTACACGGGAGGCTGAGGCAGGAGAATGGCGTGAACCCGGGAGGCGGAGCTTGCAGTGAGCCAAGATCATGCCACTGCACTCCAACCTGGGCAACAGAGAGAGACTCGGTCTAAAAAAATAATAATAGGCCGGGCCTGTTGGCTCGTGCCTGTAATCCCAGCACTTTGGGAGGCCGAGACGGGCAGATCACGAGATCAGGAGATCGAGACCATCCTGGCTAACACGGTGAAACCCCGTGTCTACTAAAAATACAAAACTTAGGCCGGGCGCGGTGGCTCAAGCCTGTAATCCCAGCACTTTGGGAGGCCGAGACGGGCGGATCACGAGGTCAGGAGATCGAGACCATCCTGGCTAACATGGTGAAACCCCATCTCTACTAAAAAATACAAAAAACTAGCCGGGTGAGGTGGCGGTCGCCTGTAGTCCCAGCTACTCGGGAGGCTGAGGCAGGAGAATGGCATAAGCCCGGGAGGCAGAGCTTGCAGTGAGCTGAGATCCGGCCACGGCACTCCAGCCTGGGTGACAGAGCGAGACTCCGTCTCAAAAAAAAAAAAAAAAAAAATACAAAACTTAGCCAGGTGCAGTGGCGGGTGCCTGTAGTCCCAGCTACACGGGAGGCTGGGCCAGGAGAATGGCCTGAACCTGGGAGGCAGAGCTTGCAGTGAGTGGAGATGGCGCCACTGCACTCCAGCCTGGGCGACAGAGCGAGACTCTGTCTTAAATAAATAAATAAATTAATTAATTAATTAATAATAATAAAATAAGAGGAAAACTTCATGACATTGGACTTGGCAATCATTTCTTGGATATGGCACTAAAAGCACAGGTGGCAAAAGTAAAAATAGATACATTTTATTATAAAAATTCTGTGCATCAAATAATACAATCAACAAAATGAAAAAGTGACCTACAGAATAAGAGAAAATATTTACAAATTATATATATGATAAAGGGTTAACATTCAGAATATATAAAGAATTCCAATAGCTCAACAGCAAAATAAAAAACAAAAACAAAAACAAAACTCAATTAAAAAATGTTACAGGTAAAGAATTGAATAGACATTTCTCCAAAGAAAATATACAAATGGCTAACAAGCACATGAAGAGATGCTCAGCATCACTAATCACTGAAAAAAATACAAATTAAAATCACAATAAGATACCACTTCATACCTAGTAGTATGCCACTTTAAAAAATAACAAGAGTTGACAAGGACATGATGAAATTGGAACACTAGTGTGCTGTTGTAAGAGTGTAAAAGGTTCCACTGCTGTGGAAAAGACTATGGTGGTTCCTCAAAAAATTGAAAATAGACCAGGCACAGTGGATCACACCTGTAATCCCAACACTTTGGGGGGCCAAGACAGGCAGATCACCTGAGGTCAGGAGTTTGAGAACAGCTTGACCAACATGGCAAAACCCTGTCTCTACTAAAAATACAAAAAATTAGCTGGGCGTGGTGGCAGGTGCCTGTAATCCTAGCTACTTGGGAGGCTGAAGCAGAAGAATTGCTTGAACCCAGGAGGTGGAGGCTGCAGTGAGCCAAGATTGTGCCATTGTACTCCAGCCTGGGCAACAAGAGTGAAACTTTGTCTCAAAAAAAAAAAAAATTGAAAAGAGATTTACCATATGATTCAGCACTTCCATGTTTGGGCATATACCCAAAAGAATTGAGAGCAGGGACGCAAACAGATATTTGTACACCCATTTTCATAGTCAAGTTATTCACAATGTACAAAAGATGGAAGCAGCACAAGTGTCCATCAATGCATAAGCACAAAACAAAATGTGTTGTATACATACAGCAAGATATTATTCAGCCTTAGAAAGGAAGGAAATCTGGACACATGCTACAACATGGATGCACCTTGAGGACACTGTGCTAAGTGAAATAAGCTAGTCAGAAAAGGACTGTATGGTTCTACTTACATGAGGTACCTAGAATAGTCAGGTTTATGGAGACAGAAAATAGAATGGGGGTTACCAGGACCCAAAGGGAGGAAGGAATATAGAGTTGTTTGGTGGGTATAGAGTTTTAGTTTGGCAAGATGAAATGAGTTCTGGAGATTGATTGCACAACAATGTGAATGTTCTTAAAAATACCAAATCATATATAAAAACAGCAAGTTTTATGCTATCTATATTTTATTACAAGTTTTACAATGCAAATAATTTCTGCAATAAAGAAATAATAGCTCCAAATTTCTAAATTTCAAAGATTAAAGAAACTCAGTAAACTCCAAGAAGTACAAATACAAAGAAAACCAAGCCAGGGCACATCAGAGTCAAACTTCTGAAAACAAGTCTTTTATAGAAAGAATCTCAAAAGAAGCCAGAAAAAAAAATACGTATAGGTGAAAAAACACTTGAGTTATCACTGACTTCTCATCAGAAACAATGGAGACCAGAAGTTATTTAAAAACTTTGAAAGAAAAATCCATTAACTCAGAAGTTTATATTCAGTGAAAATATCTTTCAAGATTAAAGATGAAATAAAAACTTGCTTAGGTAAAAAGAAAATTAAGAGAATTTATAACCAGCAAACTTTGGTATAAGAAATGCTTAAAGAGTTTCCTCAGGCTGAAAGGAAATGATACTAGACAGAAAATTGAATCTTTAGGAAGGGAAGAATAACATAAGAAATTGTATATTTCTGGGTAAATATAACATACTATTTTTCTTTTAATTTTTAAAAATATATAAAACTGTCAAAGGAAAAATAGAACAATGCCTTGTGAGGTAATATATGTAGAGGTAACACATATGATTACTATAGCATAAAAAACAGAGGAATGGAAAATATTCCTATATGGCCGGAAGGTTTCTACACTTTAGGTAAATGGTACAATATTAATAGGAAGTAACCTGTGGAGGGTTAGGAGTGTTATCCCCAAGACAAACATCTAAAAATGCAAAGATACAGTTAAAACCAACAGATAAATCAAAAATTTGAAATTCTAAAAATTACTAAAATGATAACTTATAAAAGTAAGACAGGATGAACAAAAACAGAGGGACAGACACAAAGCAATAAAATGGGAGTCCCAAATTCAACTATAACAATAAAAGTGAATATGTATTAGCCCATCTTCACATTGCTATAAAGATACTACCAGAGACTGGGTAATTTATAAACAAAAGAGGTTAAATGGACTCACAGCTCCACGTGGCTAGGGAGGCCTCAGGAAACTTGCAATCATGATGAAAGGTGAAGGGGAAGCAGGCACCTTCTTCACAAGGTGGCAAGAGAGACAGAGAAAGTACGGGGGAAATGTCACTTTTAAGCCATCAGATCTTGGGAAAACTCCCTCACTATCACAAGAACAGCATGAGGGAAACTGTCCCCATGATCAAATCACTTCTCACCAGGTCCCTCCCTTGACACATGGAAATTACAATTTGAGATGAGATTTGGGTGGGAACACAAAGTCAAACCACATTATTCCACCCCTGGCCCCTCCCAAATCTCATGTCCTTCTAACATTTCAAACAATAATGCCTTCCCAATGGTTTCCCCAAATCTTAACTCATTCTCATTCCAGCATTAACCCAAAAGTCCAAGTCTAAATTCTCATCTGAGACAAGGCAAGTCCCTTCTACCCACGAGCTTGTAAAATCAAAAACAAGCTAGTTACTTCCAAGATACAATGGGGGTACAGGCATTGGGTAACTGTTCCCATTCCAAACGGGAGAAATTGGCTAAAACAAAGGGCCCACATGCCTCACGCAAGTCTGAAACCCAGCAGGGCACTCATTAAATCTTACTGCTCCAAAATAATCTCCTTTGATTCCATGTCTCACATCCAGGATGCACTGATGTGAGGGGTGGGCTCCCAAGGCCTTGGGCAGCTCTGCCCCTGTGACTCTGCAGAGTACATCCCCTGTGGCTGGTTTCACTGACTGGCACTGAGTGCCTAAGGCTTTTCCAGGTGCATGGTGCAAGCTGTCAGTGAATCATTCTGGGGTTTGAAGGACAGTGGCCCTCTTCTCACAGCTCCACTAGGCAGTGCCTCAGTGGGGACTGTGTGTTGGGACTCCAACCCCACATTTCCCCTCTGCTTTGCCCTAGTAGAGGTTCTCCATAAGGGCTCTGCCCCTGCAGCAGAATTCTGCCTGGATAATCAGGTGTTTCCATACATCTTCTGAAATGTAGGCAGAGGCACCCAAAGCTCAACTCCTGTCTTCTGTGCACCTGCAGGCCCAACACCATGTGGAAGCCTCAAAGACTTGGGGCTTGCACAATCTGAAGCAATGGCCTGACCTGTACTGTGGCCCCTTTTAGCTACAGCTGGAGCTTGAGCAGCTGGGACACAGGGCACCAAGTCCCTATATTGCACAAAGCAGCTGGGCCCTGGGCCTTGCCCGTGAAACCATTTTTCCCTCCTAGGCTTCTGGGCCTGTGATGGGAGGGGCTGCCTTGAAGATCTCTGAAATGCCCTAGAGACATTTTCCTTATTCTCTTGGCAATTAACATTCAGTTCCTCATTATTCATGAAAATTTCTGCAGTTGACTTGAATTTCTCCCCTGAAAATGGGTTTTTCTTCTCTATCACATGATCAGGCTGCAAATTTTCTGAACTTTTATTCTTTGCTTCCCCTTTAAACATAAGTTCCAATTTCAAAGCATCTCTTCATGAGCTCATATAACTACACACTATCAGGAAAAGCCCAAGTCACTCTTGAATGCTTTGCTGCTTAGAGATGTCCTCTGTCAGATACCCTAAATCATCTCTCTCAAGTTCAAATTTCCACAGATCTCTAGGGCAGGGACAAAATGCCTCCAGTCTCTTTGCTAAAGCAAAGAGTGACCTTTGCTCCAGTTCCCAATAAGTTCCTTATATCCATCTGAGACCACCTCAGCCTGGAATTCATTGTCCATATCACTATCACTATCAGCATTTTGGTCAAAACCATTCAACAAGTCTCTAGGCAGTCCCAAACTTTCCCACATCTTCCTGTCTTCTTCTGAGTCCTCCAAACTGTTCCAACCTCTGCCCATTACCCAGTTCCAAAGTTACTTCCACATTTTCAGGGATCTTTATAGCAGTACCCCATTCCTGGTACCAAAATCTGTATTAGGGATCTCCAGAGGGACAGAACTAATAGGATATATGTATATATATGAAAGGTAGTTTATTAAGGAAAATTGACTCACATGATCACAAGATGAAGTCCCACTTGCTGTCTGCAAGCTGAGGAGCAAGAGAGCCAGTAGTGGCTCAGTCTGAGTCCCAAAGCCTCAGAAGTAGGGAAGCCGACAGTGCCACCGTCAGTCTGTGGCTGAAGGCCCGAGAGCCCCTGGCAAACTGCTGGTATAAGTCCAAGAGGAAAAGAACTTGGAGTCTGATGTTCAAGGGCAGGAGGCATCCAGCATAGGAGAAAGATGAAAGCCTGAAAACTCAACAAGCCAGTTTATTTCACCTTCTTCTGCCTGCTTTTTCTAGTTGCACTGGCAGCTGATGGAAAGGTGCCCACCCACACTGATAGTGAGTGTTCCTTTCCCAGTCCACTGACTCAAATGTTAACCTCCTCTGGCAACACCCTTACAGACACACCCAGAAACAATACTTTGCATCCTTCAATCAAATCAAGTTGACACTTAATATTAACCATCACAGAATAGAACAAACATGACAATTAGAAGAATGATATTATCATTATGGATAAAAGAGCAAAACCCAACTACATGCTATCTGTAAGAGGTATGACTTATATATAATAAGACACAGGATAGGTTGAAAGTAAATGGATGAAAACATTTATACCATGCTACCACGAAGCAGAAGAAGACTGGAATGGCTATATTAATATCAGACAAAATTGACCGTAAGACAAATAGATTTTTTGGAGATGAAGAAGAGTAAATCACAGTGATAAAAGGGTCAATTTATTAGGTTCATCTATAAACATTATAGATAAACCTATGGCTAATAACAGAGCTTCAAAATACATGAAGCTAAAATTGACAGAATTAAAGAAAGAATTAGACAATTCCACAAAGTTAAAATTTTAAACATCACTCTGTCAGGAAAAATCATAAAACCTAGTCCAAAAAATCACTAAAGATACAGATGAACTGAATAATGCTATCAGCCACTCTAATCTAATTGATATTTTAGGACAATATATCTAAAATTGCTGAGTCTGTATTCTTAAGTTCACATAGTTTGCTTACCAAGAGAGACAATATGATAGATTACTAAATAAACTAAATGTACAAGGATTTAAATCACATAGACTATATTCCCTAATCATTACAGAACTAACTTAGAAATCTATAAGAATAAAATATCTAGGAAGCCCCCAAATATTTGGCAACAAATAGCACACTTCTAAGTAATCTATGAGTAAAAAAAAAGTCACAATGAAAATTTAAAAATATTAAAACTGAATGATAGAAAATAAAAAATCCTATGTATTAAAATTAGGAATTTGGGTAAAGCAAAATTTAGATAAAAACATTACAGCTTAGAAACTTACATTGTAAAATAAAAACATCTTAAATCAATGACCTATGATTTCACCTTAAGAAGTTGGGGGAAAAAAGCAGAGTTGAGTAGAATAAAAGAAACAATAAAGATACAGGCAGAAATCAACAAAATGAAAAATAATAGAGAAAAAATTAAAAACCAAAAGTTGGTTTTTTGAAAAGATTAAGAAAATTAATAAATGCTTAGCTAAACTAATGAGAGAGAGAGAACACAAATGATCAATATCAGGGGAATAAAAGAAGAAATATAATGAACAGTATTATGCCAAAAAATTTAACAACTTAGATGAAATAGACAAATTCTTTGAGAAACACTACTAACCAAAAGTAACACAAGATGAAACAAAAATTAGGAATAGTCTTATATTAAAGAAATTAAATTCTTCCCATAAAGAAAACTCCAGGTCCAAATGGTTTCACTGATTAATTCTATTAAACATTTAAGAAATAATACCAATCTTATGTAAACTTATTCAGAAAACAGAGGAGGATGAAACACATTCCAACCCATTTTTATGATGCCAGCACAACCCTAATACCAAATAAATAGCCTGACAAAAAGAAAAGAAAGGGAGGGAAGGAGGGAGGGAGGGAGGGAGGGAGGAAAGAAGGAAGAGAATTACAGCTCAAGGTCTTTCATAAAAGCAGGTGCAAAAAAATTAACAAAATACTAGTAAATGCCATCCAGCAATATATAAAAAGGATAATACTTCACTACCAAATAGTTTATACCAGCAATGCAGTTATTATTACTAATTAGTAATTTGCTAATAAGCAATACTAATTACTATTACTAATATACTAATTAGCTAATATTTGCTAATATTATTGCTATTTATCCTTGTATAACCTATTGGATATGCATATAAGGTAATAGACAAACTATCACTAATTAGTTTAGTAATAATGCAAGAGCTATTAATTGTAATCTTACTAATATTGGCAAATACTATCCAGCAATATATAATAAGAATACTATGGCCGGGTGTGGTGGCTCACACCTGTAATCCCAGCACTTTGGGAGGCTGAGGCAGGTGGATCACGAGGTCAGGAGATTGAGACCATCCTGGCTAACATGGTGAAACCAAGTCTGTACTAAAAATACAAAAAATTAGCCAGGTGTGGTGGCACACGCCTGTAGTACCAGCTACTCACGAGGCTGAGGCAGGAGAATCACTTGAAACAGAAAGCAATAACAACAAAAGAAAAAAAAAACTGATAAATTAGACTTCATCAAAATTAAATCTTCTACTGATCAAAAGGCCCAGTGAGGAAAACGAATAGACAAGCCACAGAGTAAGATAGCATATGCACGTAACATATATCTGACAAAATTAAAAGCTCGTACCCAGTATACTTAAAGTACTGCTACAACTTAATAATAGAAAGACAAACAAGCTAACAAAATGGGCAAATATAAACAAAAGAAATGCTATAATGAAAATACTAATGTCGCACCAAATAAGGTTTAAAGCAAAAGTATTAAAAGGGGCAAAGAAGTACATTTTATACTGATAAAATAAACAATACACCCATTGAGAAAATAAATCCGTATTATAGTAGATGTTAGCAACCTTTTCAAAAACGAAGACACCAACCAGGCAAAAAACAAGGAGGGACGTAGATGATGGAATAATTTAATTACAAACTTGATATTAACTTTGTATCTGAAAAGCAAAAAGCACACAGAACAGTTATGAAAATTGATCACATATTTGGCCACAAAGAAAGTCTCAACAAATTCCAAATAACCAACATCATGCAGACTGCATTCTCTCTTCATGATACAATAGAATTAGGAATCAACAAAGAAAAAATTCACTGAAAACATTCCATGCTTGAAAACTAAAAACCTTACTTTTCAATAATTTGTGGATTCAAAGGAAATCATAATGGAATTATCATTTTTCAATCAAATAAACATAAAACTACCACTTATCAAAAACTATGGAATATATCTAAAACAATACTTAGAGGGAGACATATAGTTTTAATATATTTGGCAGAAAACAAGAAAGATTGAAAAACTTAGGCTTAGAATAAAAAAAGGGGCAAAAGTTAATGAAATACATGGATTGGGGGAGAGTAGGTACTAGAGATAATTCACAAAACCAAGGTTCTTTGAAAAAACTATTAAGATTTTAAACAAATCCTTTGACAGAATGAATCCATTGAAAAAGAAGATACAAAACCCCAAATCTGGCAATTAAAAAGGGAAATAACTATAGATACAGAAAAATGTTCTAAATCAAAGAAGATATTATGAGCAACTATTTCATACACTTTTGAAAAACCAAAGAATATATAGAATATAAGCCACAAAAACTGACAAGTAATGAAAAATGTGAGTAAACCAATTGTAATCAAGAAAATCAGGTGGCAATCTACAACCTTACTCAGATTTTTTGGGTATATTTTTATCAAATTGCCAAAGAACAAATAATTCCTATTTTTATAAGTTCTTACAGATAATAAGAATTAAGTAAGATAAAATACTAACATATATCTTGCAGAAAAAAATAAACAAGCTTTTACTTTATTTTTTGTGTAAATATAATCTGTATTAAAATAAAAGTAATGGTCCCTATAAGAAAGAAAAATACAGGTCACTTAGAAGTCTCTTAGAAATATAAATGTAAAAATCCTACTAGAAATATTAGGGATTCTAATCTAGTAGTGTCCTAAAATAATAATTTGTCATGACTAAGTTAGGGTTATACCAGAAATGGAAAGATGGTTCTTTCATTAGGTATGATGTATGTATACTTCATCTCATTAATATGTTAAAGAATAAAAAACATATGTACCTTTCAAAAGACACAGGAAAAACACTCAATAAAATTTAAAGCCCATTCACAAGAAAACATGCACATCATAACCATAGAAGGAAATGTCATGAAAATAATAATTGACACTTATCAAAAATCTACTGCAGACAACTTATGTAATAGTAAAACAATATATTTAATATGGGAAAATTACCATTATCACCACTACTATTGAATAGAGTACTAGCGTTTCTAAACAATGCAACAAGACAAGAATAATAATTAGAAAGGTAGACAAAATTGTAAGTAATTTATGATCATCTATATAAAAAAAGACAAGCAACTCAATGGATAAAATGATAGAATTAGTAAGACAATGAGGAAAGGTATATGAATACAAAATACAGTTATAAAAACTAATAATCTTTCATTAAATATTCAATATGATACTAGCAATGTAACATTTAAAATGTCACGACTGCAAGACATAATGCATAACACATATAAAATACACCTAATAAGAACGTGCAAACTTTATGGAGATTATTAGAAAACACTGAAAGACATAAAAGATCAAAATAAAGAAATAGATATTTTACTGTCTATGCATACAAAAATTCAACATTGTAGAGATCTAGTTACTTTACTTCCAAATTAATACATTAAGTGCAAATGCAATTAAGATTCTTTGATTCATCTCTGGAAACTGATTCTAAAATTTATATGAAGCAATGAAGGAATTTGAATAACTAAATCAATTTTAAACACCATCATCAAAAACAACCTCTCTCTACCAGGCATTAGGCCATTTTGCAAAGCCAGAGTCATTAAAATAGTGCAGTACTGGTACAGAAACAGAGCAACGGAATGCAATAACCACTCAATAGGGTAGGGCATCGGTCAGAATGTCGGGTTTGATAGACACAGCATCACAATGCCTGGGGGAAAAGAGTTCAGACACAAAAAGACAAATTCCAGATGAATGCTGGCAGAGAAGGGACAGAGGGATTGGATCCGGAAGGAGACGTGGGAGCAAGATCATTTTTTGGTTTTTATTTATTAATTTTTTTCTGTTGTTATTTTTAATGAGGAGAGGCTGTAGTGCAAAAAAGTCCCTGGGAAAGTGCATAAGAGTGGTCTCTGGGGTAAGTTCCTGAAGAACTCTGGACTCCAAAGCAGAGGAGGAGAGGCGGAGGGATGTCAGAAAGGGTGGGTGAGTGTGTATACCTGACCCAGGAAAAGGAGAGCATTTCTGTCTTTTTGCTCACCACTGTTCCATGTAAATTTCCCGTGTGTACTGTGACCATCTGCAGGGTAAGATGGATGGGTAGAAATCAGAGACTCCATAGGAGGGTAGGGAAACAGGAACCAAAAAAGCCAAGTGGTGGTGTTTTGGGTTTTGTTGCTGTTTTCAGCAGAGCGCAGAAAACCAAGGGCCACCTCCACGGCCTTTGTGTCTGTGAAGGTTAAACTGGGGCAGCTTATCAGCAGCTGCCTCTGGATGAGGACACCGGGGAGTCATTGACTGGAAAATAAGCCAAAAACGCTGCCAACAGAAAAGTCACCGTGTGGTCCATGAAACGTGCACCAGAGTGAATGCAGATGGCAGCGTGTGCGGTGCACCCAGGGAGGGAAGGTGCCTTCCGTAGGTTTGGTACGTGAGGTGAGACCTGCAAAGTGCGACTCCGTGGAAGATCTAAGGTCTTAATTAGCCCTGCTTGTGCCTCCGCTTGTTTACTCCATGTGCTAAAACCAGACAAATACACAGTGAACAGGGACCGAGCCACACCCCGCCTTCATTCCCAAAAGGAGAACCAGCCACATTGGACAGGTGTTCTGGGGGCCAGGACCAAACGGAGCGGGGTTATTAGTGGGAGGAGACCAGGGGAGGGTCTGTGACCCAGTGCAGCCACAGAGTGAAGCCAGGGAGTGAGCAAAAGCAAAACCAAGTCCTAGGACGCGCCCCAAGGGTCAAAATCAGAATGACCTTTTCAATGATGGGATCTGAAGCTGGAGAAGGGAAGGAAGGCAGGGGAGTGAGACAGGAACCAGGTGGGAAGCACAAGGAGGCTCTGGGCTTTGCGGTGGCTGAGATCCCCCTGGGGCTCCCATCCATCCATCTGGGAGCTGGGACAGGCCGGGTGGGCCAAGGAGAGAGGCACAGCCTGGAGGGGCGTACACAGCGCCAAGTGAACTGAGAACTAGAGAAACAAATCCTTCTGCAGACGAAAACCTGGGACCCGTGGAGCAAAATGAACAAGAGCCAGTGGCTGCACAGTGTCCAGGAACAACAGCTATAAAACCTAAGTATCTGTTAGGATTCAGAATTAATTTGGCAGCATCAACTGTGGTCCCTAGGGGGCTGAGGTGGGGTGGGGTGGGCTGTGAGTGTTGCTGGAATCCTCAGATGATGCTCCCAAACCAAGACTCCTGGGTATATACAGAGGACATAACTGTTCTCTGCGAGGCTGAGCGCTTTAGGCTCTGTTCATGCATTTCAGACATTATATCTGGGCTGTAATGACTGCTGAAAAATTCCAGAATATTCTCAGCAAACAAAAGGTTCCTAGCCTTTAGAGCTGGACTGCTTCAGACCTCTAGGGAAGGTGCTGATGTCCTGGAATAAGCTTCATTTTCTTTGACAAGAAACCCAGGCATCCTTGGGTTTTATCTTTTCATGATCGCTGTCGGCAGATACAAAAAGCCTACCCGAGGGAAGCGGCTTCGTACCTGTGAGGGGAATGGCCCAGGTGTGCCTGTGTCTCCTGCCACCCCCTTGATCGGTGTTGAGTGTCTGCTGGTGCATACCTGTCCACAGCCTGCCTGGAACAAGCATGGCCCCGCAGCCTGGGAAATAATAACACAAGGGTGAGTCCTCTCTGCTTTCAGGTACCTGGGCCTTGGAGGCGCCCACCCCCCGGGGGCAAGGGCTGTAAACATTGTTGGGCCATTCAGCCGGAAACCTGGGAGCAGGGCTCTGACAGGGCTCTAGGTGCCCTGGGTCACTGTGGATGAAGATGAGACACCGATCCCTTCCCCACGACACACAATCCCCCAGGCTTGTTTACAGCCAGACAATCAGCCACTGTCCCCGCCCGGTGGGCCGCTCAGCTGCCTGCCCAGGCCCATGCCAGCAGCGGAGCTGGAATCTGGGTGCCTTTCCCAGCTTCGCAGTCTGCTGGGCTCAATTAGGGAGGGTGGCCTGGGCCTTGAGCGATGTCCTTGCGTGACTGGCCCTGCTGCCCTGGGCTCCTTCCACCACACATCAAAGGCAGCCAGGTTAGAACCCACTTCCCTTTAGTCACAGGCACAAGTTAAACAGTCTCAGGTGTCCTCAAATGCCCCCTTCTGCAAGTGTTTATTTTTGTGTTTATCCCCACAAATAGGTTCCAGCATTTCCCGTGACGCCCAAATAAGGCAGAGCAAGCAATGTCATGTATTGAACAACAACCAAGTAAAAACCAAACAACATCAAGGAAATAACTTACCTTTGAAGGCAACACCATGGATACAGCTACAATAAGCCAATCCCTGAACAGTGTGCTTTGAGCTGAATGGAAAGGTTCCTTTGTAGCCAGCACAGCTTGTGAGTGCAGTGAGCCATGCCTCTTCCTCTTGTGGCACTGTCATTTAATCATGGTAAAGGCTAGAGGCTATTTTGCCTGGGGTAGGAAGCAATAGATCAAACAGAGTTCAGCAGTCCAGGACGTTCTCTGAATCCTCACTTGTATCTGGAAACAAACCCAAGAGCACAGGACAGGATGGTGGAATGGAATGTTGGCCTTGGGATTAGAATACCCCATCGCCAGCTGCACTCAGGCTGGGCTTGCAGATGCCATGTAGGTAGACACAATAGCCCTAGCAGCAATCCTGGGTATGGCCTGCTGGGGAGCACCTGTGAAGTGTGGCTGTCCCTGAACAGTGAGGCCAGAAGCTCCCTGTCACCTGCACAAACACTGAAGCAGGACAGCACTCTCAAGGACCTGATCACTCTCACTCCCTTGCCTACCACACAAAAGGCCTATTGATTTCAGTAGGCAGTTCCCATCCTTGAGTTTAAGCCATTTAGGGCCATTTCTCCTAAGCAATTCCTAAAGCAGAGCTTTAAAAATACATGCTGTGGTCTTCCTTAGGTTAATCACAAGTGCAGGAGGACTTGTGAGCTTGCAGCTTCCTGTGGCCTTCATGGTGTGGCCAGGTGACTTGTTTGTCCACTCTGGGTCACTAGGAGCTGAAGACACCCAGAGGTCACTAAGAGCCCCCAGGGCCAAGAGGCTTGCTTCTGCCATAGTGGGAGTTTATAAAGGACGTCAATTATTCAAGCTCCACTTATTTGGAGGCAGTGGGTCTTTTATGAATACAGACATTATGTTTATTTATAGGGACGGTAAACCAACCTGGAAAGTATAGTTCATCCTCTGGTTCTGGATGAGCTCGGGATATTATAATAAGGAAGGAAGGTATTGCTTCCTGTCAACTATTTAAACTCAAGTCCAACCAACCAGGGCTCTATGAATAAACACACAGGGACCTGTTAAACCATAACTATGAACTAAAGTGAGTTTATTCCTCCCCCGGCCAGTTATCAGATGTTCACTTCATGGTCTGCGGGGGACGTGGTAAATAGCTGCCGGGGAGTTTCCTGCCCTTTTAATTGGAGGGATTCTTGAAGCAGATGTCCAACGTGTAGGGAGATGTAGATGACAGCTCTGGGGCCTCTTGCTGTTGAAGCTGGAAGAAGGGAGAAGGTCCAGTAGATGAGTGCAGGAGATAATCACTCCAGGGCCAACCCATAAGGTCTCAAATCTCCTACGTGAGCTGGCACCTTCCTTAGTTAACTACCTTTGGCATAATATGAAGAAATGCCAAATGCTGTGCACTGTTTTCAAGCCAGATTCCAACGATGCTTAGAAAGGTTCTTCGGAAGAAAGCTTTTCTCAGTCTGTTTTCTGAATTTTGCTTTTCAGAGCCGGATGCGAGGGCGAAAAGTTTCTTTATTTTCCCTCATTCCCACCCGTGCTTGTCAGGGCCAACACCGTACACTGGCTCACTTTGGGGAACTCTGGAAAACATACATCCTAACTCTTCTCTGATAAGAACTGGCAGCAAGGCTACAGGTAAAAGCAGAGCTTCTGTATTTTAGTTTTGAGATTTCATAGTGTTTAGTCTTTCAATGGAAGTTGGTATCTTTTAGAAGTAAACACACACAGAAACCCATGCAGAAGGAGGGGGATAGGGAGAGAGAGAGACAGCTGACTACTTTTGACTGTGGCTTTGGGGCCTGAAGGGAAAAAACCCTACTCTAGAGTTTTTGGAATTACACCAACCAAAATAGGACCTACACTTAACTAATGTAACAAAGGGAGATATTTAGGAAAGAAAAAAACATTTAATCAAAACTTAGTCACAGCATCCTACAATATAACATGATTTCCAGAGGCTCTTTGCTTTAAAAAATGAAGAAATTCAGAGTACACATTAAAAATAAAGTTTTTCTTTAAGAAGGATTAATCCTTTGTGCTTTCTTTTCAATTGAATGTCACCTCGTTCTATATTTAGATTATTTTTAAATACTAAAAAATATTACAGTTTTAAAGAAGACATAACAATCCTAAATGTGTACGTTCCTAACAACAGGGCTTCAAAATACATAAAGCAAAACCAGATAGAACTGAAAAGAGAAATAGACAAAGCTACAGTTACAGTTGTGGGTTTAAGCATTTCTCTCAGTAATCAAACAAATAGATGGAAAATCAGCAAGTATATAAAAGACATGAAGAACACCATCAACCAATTCAACCTAATTGATATGTGTAGAACACTTCACCCAACAAGAGCAGAATACACATTCTTTTCAAGTACATACAGAACATTTACAAAATAAGACCATATTCTAATTTTTTTAAAGTTAAATTTAATTTTTTTGAAATTATTCAAGTATAGTCTGTGGCCATAAAGGAATTAAACTAGAAATCAATATTAGAAGGATGTCTGGAAAACCTTCAAATATTTGAAAATTAAATAATGTATTTCTAAATAATCCACAGGCCAAGAAAGAAGTCTCAAGGGAAATTAAAAAATATTTTGAAGTGAATAAAATGAAAATATAATATATAAAAATTTGTGGGGTGGAGCTAAAGCAGTGTTTAGAGGAAAAATTATAGTATATTAAATATATATTATAAAAGAAGAAAGGTCTCAAATTAATAATTTAAGCTTCCACTTCAATTACCTAGAAAAAAAGAGCAAAATAAACCTAAAGAAAGGCAGGCAGAAATAATAAAGATAAGAGCAGAAATCAATGATATTTAAGAGGTAAAAACAACAGATAAAATAATAAAACCAAATCTGATTATTCAAAAAAGTCAGTAAAATTGATAAACCTGTAGTCAGACTGACCAAGAAAAAATGATGAAAGAAACAAATTACCAACATGAGGAGGAAAAAAGAAGGTATCCCGGATTGTTGTTCAGAGTATCTGATGCCTTTTAAATACATCAGAAGGATAATAAAGGGATACTATGGACAAATCTATGCTCATAAATTTAACAATTTAGATGATAAGCCAATTTCTTAAAAGCCACAAACTACCAGAATTAAATCAAGAAGAAATAAACTGTATAAATAGTCTTTTTTTTTTTAATTTGAACTTGTCATTAAAAACAAAACCTAAAAAGGCAAACTCCAAGCCCAGATGGTTTCATTGTGAATTTGGGCACACATTCAAATGAAAAATAACAGCGATATTTCACAAAACTGTCCAGAAAATAGAAAAGGAGAGGGCACCTCTTAACTCATTTAGTAGGCCAATGTTACTGTCATATCAAAACTGAAATAAGAAAGTACAAGAAAAGAAAACCACAGACCAATACTCTTATGACTATAGACCCAAAAGTCCTTAATAAAATATTAGCAAATTGGATACAGCAATATTTAAAAAATACATCATAATCAAGTGGAATTTATCCTAAATAAGAATGACTCAATATTTGAAGGTAATTATTGTAATTCACCACATTAACAGACTGTATTAGTCAGAGTTCTCCAGAGAAGCAGAACCAACAGAAACAGAGAGAAGGAGAGGAAAAGAGAGGAGCGGGGAAGAGAGAGAGAGATTGATTTCCTGGGAGGAACTGATTTGCATGAATTACGGAATGGAGGCTAGGAAGTTCCAATCTGTAGTGTGGGCCAGCAGGCATGAGACCTAGGAGGGCCAATGGGGCAGATGAGATTTAAAGGCAGATTGCTGGAAAATTTTCTGTTGCTGGGGAGGCCAGTCTTTTTATTTCCATTCAGTCCTTCAACTAATTGAATGAGACCCACCCACATTAGGGAGGGCAGTCTGCTTTACCCACAGTAAACTGATATAAATAATCTCATCCAAAAACATCTTCCAAGTTGACATATAAAATGAACCATCACAAGTTCACTTCTTGTCAACTTGGCATCTGTATGCATCTTCTTAGGATAAAATTGTCTTGCACACAACTGAAAATGCACTTAACTTCTTCCCCAGAAAAGAGGCAAAGTCCTTGGATGTTTATTCCTTTCCTTGATATCCTATAATTTAAATGCTATGATTTAAAGTTAATGATGGCAGCAGCGGCCCATCTGGAGCGGCTGCTGCCGTCACGCTGGCTGCAACAGGGAGGTGCAGCCAGGGCTGCACACTCCACGCAGCTAGCAGGGTCCAGA
Source organism: Trachypithecus francoisi (assembly GCF_009764315.1). NCBI lineage: Eukaryota > Metazoa > Chordata > Mammalia > Primates > Cercopithecidae > Trachypithecus > Trachypithecus francoisi. Next base: position 87,906,311 of record NW_022681468.1, on the reverse strand, counting down.
AACAAATGGGAACCCTGTCCCTTCTGAGTTGATGGGGAGGGAGCTCCCCAGGTGCAGCTGCAGCCACCAAGTCACGGGGGCTATTGACCCGGTCCTCCTGCTTCGTGGAGCAGGCAGGATCCCCACCCCACCAGGTGGAGCTGCAGCAACCCAAATCACAGCTGTGGACCCAGGCATCCCCGCACTCTTGGGGGCCCCGGAAGAACCCCCCTGCTCTTGCAGGCTTGGAAGTGCCTGCTCTTGCTGCCTGGCTTCACCCTGCTGTAAGTGCCTGTTCTGATCTCAGAGCAAAGTCAGGCCAAGCCCAGACACTATCACAGCCCAGCCAAATGTGCACATGCTCAGGGCATTGCTGACACACCAGCCCCCTGCCACCTAGGCCCCCTCCGGACTTTGGGCACTGACAAGAGTAGGAGGAAAGCCAAGGAGGGGAGCAGAAGGCAGCTTGATGCTGGCGTGCTGGTGTCTATTGGCACCTACAGCTTGGGTGCCATGAATGGCAGCAGGACACAAACAGGTTCCTGAGTGGAAGGGGGTCGGTCCCCAGTAAAGCCTCACTTTCTGGCCAGGGAGGGCCCAAGGCTGGAGACTGGGCTTCCAGTCCCATAGACCAGAGTGGGAACTTGTAGTGTGTTTTCCGGGCTGGCCCATGGCTGCCTATGGACCAATCAGTGTGCACTTCCTCCCCTCTGAGGCCCATAAAAGCCCTGGGGTCGGCCAGAGCTGAGCAGGCATCATGATGACCAGCTGCAGAAAGGAGCTACCCACTCCAGGGCCTTCTCTGAGCTATTTTGTCACTCAGTAAAGCTCTTCTTCGCCTTGTTCACCCTCCACTTGTCTGCATACCTCATTCTTCCTGGACACAGGACAAGAACTCAGGACCTGTCACATGGCAGGGCTGAAAGAGCTGTGACACGAATAGGGCTGAAACATACACCTTGCTTGCCACATTGTTGGTGAAGAGAAGGTCCTTTGGGGAGCCCAGACTTGGAAGCTCCACGAGCCAGGGCTGTAACTCCCTCTTTGGGGCCTGGCAGCTCCTGGAGTCTCCAAATTACCAGGTGCCACCATGTTCCCTGGTGGCATCCATGAAAGCTGCTTGCAGTGCACCTGGTCCAACCGCAGCCTCACAGAAAGCCAGAGCCCATGCTGATACCTGGAGCTGTCCACCCTGCTGCAGTGGCCAGCATGACTGACTGTGCAGTGACCGGACCCCATGCTTGTTTGCTCATATACCCCTCACCACTCTACACCTGGCTCACCATTGGCAGGCATGGGATCCAGGCTGGTAGTGTGAGCCAAGCCCAGCCTGCCAGGCTGAGTGGGCTGAACAAGCCCAGTCGGCCTGAACAAAACTCAGACAAAAAGGTGCCACCAGCCACAGAGGTTTCCAGCCAGAAAAGCAGCACTCCACAGATCCCGTAACATTAACAAACTTAAATACTGTGATATAACATCAGTATGTCTTATGGTATATAATAATGGGATAAGAGAGGGAAGAAAACAAAGACATTTGATACACACATGCATATATACACACACAAACATGTTCATCAAAAAAATGTAGAGGAAACAGTCATCTCAATTATAGTTCTCATGGCTATAACTGGTCACGTGATCACAGCTGGCAATTAAAACTACCTTCCACTACCCGCTTCATGTTCCCTTTGCCTCCAGCAGGTAGGGGTTCTTTATCGAGTGCGGCACCCAAACTTTCATTCTTGAGGTGTCTGGACTATTAGTAACCCTGCCTGGATTGAGTTGTTCTAGTTTTTTATTGACTTTAATCTCGAGATTTGGTAATACTGAGACACCCTACGGGATCTCCTGTGCTCCAGACACATTCTTCTTTATCTTCATTGTGGAGCAGTATCCAATTTCCCCTTGGTAGTCAGAATCAATCACCCCAGCCAGCACAGTAACTCATTTGCCTCTTGATCCGGAGGCATGAGGAGTCCAAAATGGTCAGTTGGCTGTCCTAACTTCCAATTCAGTAGAATCAGTGTTGTGTCTCTTGGTGGAAGCATTCTGTCCTTTGGTACTAAGACCTCTAGGCCAGGGGGATATGACGTCGTGGGAACAGGAAGCAAACATTTTGCTAGTGAGTCACTAGGGATGGTAGTGAGTGGTGTCACCCCTATTTTCACCCCTTGATTCCTGGACCTGTGCATCCTGGCTATGGGAGAAACAGCACCGTATACTGGATACTTCAGAGCATATACAGCGTTCTAAAGAAGTTTCCCCAGACTTGTAAGGTATTGTCACCTAGATGAAACTGTTACTGAGTTTTCCAATGCCAGTTCCACCATTCTGTCAAGCCTGGTGCTTCAGGATGGTGGAGAACATGGAAAGACCAATGATGTCCAGGGGCATAGGTCTATTGTCACACTTCATTTGCTGCAAAGTGAATTCCTTGACCGGACACAATGCTGTGTGGAATACCATGACAATGGATAAGGCGTTCCATAAATCTGTGAATAGTAGACTTGGCAGAAACATTGTGTGCATGACAGGCAAATCTGTATCCAGAATATACATTCTGGTAAGAACAAATTGCTGCTTCTTCCATGACAGAAACAGTCCAGTATAATCAACTTGCCACCAAGTAGTTAACTGAATATCCCAGGGAATGGTGCTATGTTGGAGACTCAGAGTTGGTCTCTGCTGTTAGCAGATTGGGCACTCAGTGGTGTCTGTAGTCAGGTCATCTTTGATGACCTTTCATGTTACTGAGCCCGTGCATAACCTCCATCCCTGCCACCATGGCTACTTTGTTTATGAGTTCATTGGGAAATGACAGAGGTTCCTGGGGAAAAAGGCTAATTGATTATCCACCGAACAGGTCATCATGTCCATTTAATTATTAAAGTCCACTTCTACTGAGGTCACCCTTTGGTGGCATTGACATGGGATACAAATATCTTCATGTTTTTTGCCCATGTGGAGAGGTCTATCCACATACCTCTTTCTTGTCACCAATTTTCCAATCATGTTTCTTCCATGTCCTTGACTATCCAGCCAAACTACTGGCCATAGCCCATGAATCAGTATATAATCACATGTCTAACCATTTGCCCTTTCAAGCAAAGTGCATAACCAGATGTATTGTTCCAATTTCTGCTGACCAGGAGAATTTCCATTCACCACTGTCCTTCAGGGATGCCCCAGAAAAGGGCTGCAGTGCTGCAGGTGCTCACATTTAGGTGGTGCCTGCATATCATGTAAACAAGGCCAGTGCTTTCTCTTCCTCTGTCAGTTGATCATAGGGAACTCCCCATGAGGTCATAAGGGCAGACTGCAAGACAGAAGGCAGTATGGCAGGACTGGGGACCATGGGCATTTGGGCCACTTCTTCATGTAGCTTATTTGTGCCTTTTGGGCCTACATGAACCCAATCTTGTATATAGCACCCTCATTTGATGATGAAGTGCTGCTGTGTATGCCCAACTTTATGGGTTAGGGGTCAGATACCACCCAGTTCATGATGGGCAGCTCAAATTGTATGGGAATTTGGTGGCCCGTAATTAGGCATTCAGTCATTACTGAGGCCCAGTAGCAGGCCAAGAGCTGTTTCTCAAAGGAGTAGTTATTTGCAGAGGATAGCAAGGCTTTGCTCCAAAATCCTAACCATCTATTCCTGTGATTCATCTACAAGGGTCTGCCAAATGCTCCGAACAGCATCTCCATCTGCCACTGATACTTCAAGAACCATTGGATCTACTGGGTCATATGGTCCAAGTGACAGAGCAACTTGCACAACAGCCTGAACCTGTTGCAGAGCATTCTCTTATTCTGGGCCCCACTCAAAACAAGCAGCTTTCGGAGTTACTCAGTCACTCAGTGAATGGGTCATATTAGCAAACCCTGATAAGGAATATATTGCCTCCAAAATCTAAAGAGACACACTAGGTATTGTACCTTTTTGTTGATATTGTTGTAGGAGAGGATGGAGTCAACAACTTATCCTTCATTTTAGAACGAATACATTGGAATGCCCCACTCCACCAGATCCCTAGAAATGTCACTGAGGTAGAAGGCCCTTGAATTTTTTTTTCTTTTTTGAGATGGAGTCTCGCTTTGTCACCCAGGCTGGGGTACAGTAGCCCAATCTCAGCTCACTGCAAGCTCCACCTCCCAGGATCAAGCCATTCTCCTGCCTCAGCCTCCCGAGTAGGTGGGACTACAGGCGCCTGCCACCACACCTGGCTAATTTTTTGTATTTTTAGTAGAGACGGGGTTTCACTGTGTTAGCTAGGATGGTCTTGATCTTCTGACCTCATGATCCGCTCACCTCTGCCTCCCAAAGTGCTGGAATTACAGGTGTGAGCCACCACGCCCGGCTGGCCCCTGAGTTTTTATTGGATTGATTTCTTACCTCCTGGCGTGTAAATGTCTTACCAATAAATCTAAAGTAGTTACACTTCTTGCTCACTAGGTCCAGTCAGCATAATGTCATCAAGATAATGCACCAGTATGATATCTTGTGGAAGGGAAACACAGTCAAGATCCTATGAACTAAATTGTAACACAGGACTCGAGAGTTGATACAGCCCTGAGGTAGGACAGTGAAGATGCATTGCTGGCTTTGCTAGCTGGAAGCAAACTGCTTCTGGTGTGTTTTTAAATAGGGAAGGAGAAAAAGCATTTGCCAGATAAATACAAGGTACCAGGGTTGTGTTCATTTGCTCAAGCTGTAAAACCCCATCTTATATAGCAGCTAAAATTAGAGTCACCAACTGATTAAATTTATAATAATCCACCATTATTCTCCAAGATCCATCTATCTTCTGTGCAGACCAAATAGGCAAGTTGAATGGGGATATGGTGGGAATCGCCATCTCTGCATCTTCCAAGTCCTTGACAGTGGCACCAATCTCTGCAATTCTTCCAGAGATGTAGACACAGTATTGTTTTTGATTAACTATTTTTCTACGTAGAGGAAGCTCTAACGGCTTCCAATTGGCCTTTTCCACCATATTAGCCCTCATATCATAGGTCAGGTGAGCAATGTAAGGATTCTGTCTGTTGCCAAGCATATCTACTCAAATTATGCATTCTGGAACTGGAGAAATAGCCCAAGATGGGTTCTGGGGCTCACTCGATCCACTGTGAAACTGAACTGAGCTAAAACTCCATTGATCACCTGACTTCCATAAGTCCCTACTTTGACTGGTGGGCCACAGTGATGTTTTGGGTCTCCTGTCATTAGTGATATCAGCTCAGCACCAGTGTCCAGTAGTCCCATAGAGGTCTGATTATTTTCTTTTTCCCAATGCACAGTTACCCTGGTAAAAGGCCATAGGTCTCTTTTGGAAAGTTGGGAGAAAGATTAATCATATAAATTTGGGGTCATTGGCTCAAGGAGTTCAAGGGTCTATAAACTGGCTCAAGTCTGGGAATAGATTGAGCGGCCAAGATTCTCTGCTTTTGTGATTCAGCTTAGACTTTTGGTTACTTGACCTAGAACTTTTATGCTTATACAGATGAAGTAAGAATTTAGTACTCTCCTTGTCTATTTTACTTCTGGGAACACCATGGTCAACTGCTAACCAACACATAAGTCTACTTACAACAAAAATCTGCTTATGGTATTGGTTAGCAGCTGACCATGGTGTTCCTAGAAGTGAAATAGACTGTTCTGATTTCTGCTGTGACTTTGCTGTTCATCATGATAACCACATTCTCCTTGCCTGTGGCAGCTGAGTATGTACCTTGTCCCCTGCCACCCTGGGATCCAGTTACTCCATTTCATGTAGGTTTCCTAATCAGTGACCACAGTTCCCACTGTAAGGTCTGGCCTACAAAGAAGAGTGATCACAGAGCTCTTCAAAGACACTGGGGCTCTCCTCATAAATTTACTTCTCACAGTCATGGTGAAAGGTGTGTCTTTTGGACCCTTTCAGGGTCTGTGAGCAGGCCTTAAATGACAAATTAATCCTAACATTCCAATCCGTCTAAGCCTTTGAGTGAATACCTTCCTTTGTAGTACAGCAAGACAGTTCCGGTATTTCTAGCTCACTCACTCTGGGCCACATTTTAGTCCTCATTTTAGCCAACCAACCAACCAAACTTTAGAACCCTTTCTAACTCCCTGAGTTGAAATATTAAATGCAGAATCTCTTCTTAGTGGGCCCATATCAGTAAATTTGTCCTCATCCAACCTTATGTTCCTTCCAGCATTATACCACAACCTTAATATCTGTTTCCATACATATTCCTCAGATTCCTGTCTGTGTAAATTAGAAAACTCAAGTAGCTCCTTTAAAGTGTAGCACATCTCATGAGTTGTACTCCATACCCTACCTTTAGGATCCTTTTGGGGCTTCAGTCTAGTTACGGGTTTAGAAACAAAGAAGTGTCGTGGGGGTAGACCCTGAGGACAATATGCCTTGTCTTGCAGGGCAACTGCCTTGGGGCAGCCATTGCAACTTCCTCAAACAAGGCAGGGTTAATTTCCTCTCACTGGGTTGGAGAGGCTGCTCATACTGGGGGCAGAAAGACTCCTACTGACAAAGAAGTCTGATCAAAATTTAGGGTCTCAATGTCCTCAGCTTCATCAGGGTCCCATTTCAACTTTCTACACATCCCATTTCAAATTTAGGATCTAGTTCCTTTCCAATCAATGCCCTCATTTAGCAGTGGACACTCTGCAAGGATGGGAATTCAATTTACATTGTAAGTCAGCCTCTTGCAGGATGAGATTCTGGGTTTGGTTTTCAGCAATCTCAGCTCTGAGGCTATAGGAGATAATGGTCTCTTTCAGGGCAGACATAGAAGCTCTCAGGTCATTAATTCAGCATTTGTGATGGAAACTAATATCCCTGAGCTTAACTTTTTATTTCCCCACTTCTTTGTCTAGCAACATTAGCCCCAACCAGCCAATCTCATTACACTTCTAGTGTGACAAAAATGTTGGTAAGTATTATATATACACTCAGCTCCTTGCTTCTTGTAAGTGTTTGGTTAGGAGTGTCAAAGGATGATATTTTGCCTATCTCTGTTACCAGATCACTCCATGACCTAACAGTGCTCTCTTATTTACCACAGATAGAATTATTAGTGTCTTTAAATCTAATCAGATTACAGAACCAATTCCAGAAACCTCAGAAACAATTGGGAAAATTTATCCTTAATATTCTATTCCATGAGAACCACTCTTCATACCAAAATTGGTATTAGTCAGGGTTTTCCAGAGAGACAAAATAGGAGATTATGTGTGTGTGCATGTACACGTGTGCACATGCACACATGTGTGAAGACATTTATTATAAAGAATTGACTCATGATATTATGGAGACTGGCAAGTACAAAATCTGCAGTGTGGGCTGGCAGGCTTGAGATATAACAGGGATCCGTCTTAGGGGCCTGCAGGCATAGAAATAAAGGGAAATCTTGAGTTCCTTCAAGGAAAATTTCAGGCATCAACCCAGCCCTGAGAAGTAAATGAGTAACTTGATAAACAAGAAGGTAATAGTAGCTTAAAACAATAGTCAAGGAAGTTAGAGTCATAGGATATTTGACTAAAGATGGTGTCTTAACATATGTCCAGATTTCAGAAATCTGGACCTCCACTAAATGAATCCACTGGCACATAGACCTCTCAGATAAGGGGGAATGGAAGACTAGACTCTAACCACTGTTCCTTGTTCTAAAGTTCTTCCTGAGGTGCTGGGAGGAAGTCACACAAGTCAGACTTAGTGTATCTTTCTACTCACCTCAAATTTTTAAACAAAGCTTTTCTTCCTTAACCAATTGCAAATCAGAAAATTTTTGAAGCTGTCTATTACCTAGAAGCCGCCACTTCAAGATATCCGCACTTTGTAGGCCAAACTATTGTATAACCTCCATATATTGCTTTACAATTTTGCTTGTAACTTCTGCTTTCCTGAAGTTTATCCTCACCTTTAAAAATCCTTGCTTACAAGCCACTGGATAGGTTGTGTCTTAAGTGTGAGCTGCCCAATTCTCCTTGCCTGGTGCCCTATAAGTAAATGCTCTTCTTTCTCCTGCTGCAAACCTCAGTGTGGGTGTTTGCCCTTACTGTGCTGACAGAGTGGACCCCAGTTCAGTTCTGTAACAGGCTCAAGATACAGGAGAGCCAGTGGTGCAGTTCCAGTCTGAAGGCCAGCAGGTGAGACTCAGGAGAGCCATTGGTGCAGATGAAGTCTGATGGCCGTCTGCCAGAGAATTTTCTCTTGCTTAGGGAGGCTGATCTTTTTGTTCTATTTAAACTTTCAACTGATTGGATGAGGCCCCACTCACATTATTGAGGGCAATCTGCTTTACCCCAAATTTACTGATTTAAATGTTAAACTCATCCCAAAATAACCAGCAAGTGGACAAATAAAATTAACCACTACACAGACTTAGCAGTAACAAAATGCCATGATCTAATCAATAGATGCAGTAAAAACACTGGATAGAATTCAACATTTATGCATACTTTTTTTAAACCTAGGCAAACTAAGAATAGAAATGAAGCTCCTCAATCTGATAAAGGGCATATACAAGAAAACCTACAGCTAACATCATTCTTAATAGTCAAAGACTAAATACTTTCTAAGTCTGGGGACTAGGCAAGGATATCTGCCTTCATGACTCCTATTTGATAGCATATTAAAACACTTGCAAATGCAATAAGGCAAGAAAAAAACATAGACCTCCAGATTTGAGAGAAAAATGTTACTACCTTTATTAAGAGATGATTTGATTGTCTATGTAGAAAATTCACTTTAAAAAAGTTTCTACAGCTAGTGTGTTGAACCAGGTCATACCACTGTGAGACCAAATAAAATGACTGAGGTGAGTCTCAATCAATTTAGAGGTTTATTTTGCTGGGAAAAGCAGATGCAAGCCACAGTAGGATCTGTGGCCCAGACTTTTTCCAAAGAAGATTCTGAGGGCTTCAATATTTAAAAGGGAAAGGTGAGCAGCAGGGGAAAGAGAAAAGAAAAAAAAGAGGGAGGATATGGCCACATTCTTGTGAGGCTTTGATTAGTCTCCATGAATCCACATGTTATGCATGAAAAGGAAGGAGGGTAAAGGGAACAGTCAATTATGTATTCATCTTGCACTTGGGAAAGCTACACTTAACATAAGATAAAAACAGAGTAGAGGTAAAAGTCAAATATGTGTTCATCTTAGGGTGGGTTGGGGGATGATTTCTAGTGTCCTATTTTCCTGTACTAGTGAAAATAAGCTGTTAATTTACATCATCAGGATGAGAGAGGCCACCTGTGGAGACATGTGGCCTTCTAGCTATAGTTATATTTTTAGTAAAAAAGGAAAAGACAGGTTTTATTTGGATAACTCAGCTTCCAAACTTAACTTTTCCCTTTGGCATAGTGAGTTTGGGGTTCCAATATTTTATTTTCCTGTCACAGAACATAATATCAATATACAAAATCAATTGCATTTCTTTATAATAACACTGTACAGTTGGAAACTGATATTTTAAAACCATTTACAATAGCCTTCAAAATGAAGTACTTAGGTATAAATAAGTTTGTCAAAATATGTGCAGCCTTTATATGTTGAAAAGTCCAAAACATCAATGAAAGAGATCAAAGAAGATCTAAATAGAGTGACATACCATGTTCACAGATTGGAAGACTTACTTAAGATGTCAGTAAATCCCAAAATTGATTTATACATTTAGCACATTCCAAATTAAAATCTCAGCAAGATCCTTTGTACATATAGACAACTTATTCTAAAATGTGTATGGATGGGTTAAGGAACTAGAATAGCCAAAATCTTTAAAAAGAAGAACAAAGTTCAAGGACTCATATTACCTAATTTTAAAACATATGATAAAACTCCAGGAGTCAGTACAGTGTAGTATTGGCAAATGAATAGATATGTGCATCCATGGAACAGAACAGAAACAAAAAATAGGCTCACAAAAATATGGCCAACTGAATTTTGACAAAGGTGCAAAGGCAATTAGGTGGAGAAAGAACAAACTTTAAATGGTACTAGAACAACTGAATATCATATGTAAAAAATAAATAAAAAATCTTAACCTACATCCCACATAATATTTAAAAATTAACTCAAATAGAATCGTAGACCTACACATAAAACATAAAACTATAAAACTCTTAGGAGAAAAATCTTCAAGACCTTGGGTTAGGCAAAGAATTCTCAGGTTTGATGCCAAAAAAAAAAGTTATAAAAGAAAAAATGATAAATTGAACTTAAAATTTAAAACTTTTGCACTGGTAAGAGAATAAAGAGACAAGCCACAGGCTGGAAGAGAATATTTGCAAATCATGTATTCAACAAAGCAAGGGTCCCCAACTCCCAGGGCCACAGACCAGTACTGGTCCATGGCCTGTTAGGAACTGGGCTGCACAGCAGGAGGTGAGTGGCAGGCCAGCAAGCATTACCATCTGAGCTCTGCTCCTGTCAGATCAGTGGTGGCATTAGATTCTCAAAGGAGCTTGGAACCTATTGTGAACTGCACATGTAAGGGATCTAGGTTGCGTGCTCCTTATGAGAATCTAATGCCTGATGATCTGAGGTGGAACAGTGTCATCCTGAAACCATCCTCTCCATCAGTCCATGGAAGAAATTGTCTTTGACAAAACTGGTCCCTGGTGCCAAAAATGTTGGGGACTGCTGAGACAAAGGACTTGTATCCAGAAAGTACTCTACTAAATAAGAAAAAAAACAAAAAAGCCAACAACAACAACAACAACACAAAAATAAACTTTTAAGGAGCAAAACATTTTAACAGACACTTCACCAAAAAAGATATATGGATAGCAAATAAACTCATGGATACTCAATATCATTAGCTATTAAGGAAATGCATATTAAAGCTACAATGACACACCATTACATGCCTATTAAAATGGCAAAATTTTAAAGAAAGAACTCAACAATACCAAGTGTTGGTGAGGATGAGGAGCAACTGGAGTTCTCATGCATACATTTGTTGATGGGAACACAAAATGGTACAATCACTCTGGAAAATAGTTGAGTAGTTGTTGTAAAGTTAACCATAAACTTACAGTATGACCCAGCAATCACACTTCTAGGTATTTACCATAGAGAAATGAAAACTTACATTCACACAATAATCTGTTTATAAATGTTTATGGCAACATTATTTATAATTGCCAGAAAAGTGGAAATGATCCCAATATGTCTCAATGGGTAAATAGGCAAACAAACTTGTATATCCATACAACAGAAAACTACTCAGCAATGAAAAGGAACAAAGTCTTTTTTTGTTTGTTTGTTTTGAGACAGAGTCTTGCTCTTTTCACCCAGTCTGGAGTGCAGTGGCACAATCCCAGCTCACTGCAACCTCCGCCTCCCGGGTTCAATAAGTTATCCTGCCTCAGCCTCCTAAGTAGCTGGGATTACAGGCACGTGCCACCACACCTGGCTGATTTTTGTATTTTTTGTAGAGATGGGGTTTCACCATTTTGGCCAGCTGGTCTCTGACTCCTGACCTCAGGTGATCCACCTGCCTCGGCCTCCCAAAGTGCTGGAATTATAGGTGTGAGCCACCGTGCCTAGCAGGAACAAACTCTTGATACACACAATGACTTGGATGAATTGCAAAGGCATTGTGGTTAGAAGTTATGCTTAAAGTTACCTATTGTATGATTCCATTTATATGACATTCTGGAAAAGGAAAACTTAGTGATGGAGAACACATTAAGTGATTGTCAGGGGTTAAGGGTGGAAGGAGGGTTTGACTACAAAGGGAAAACCCAAGGGACACATCCTTTGGGATATTGGACTTGTTTTGAATCCTACATGTGGTGGTGGTTACAAGAATCTATGCATATGTAAAAACTCATAGAATTGTTCATGAGAAAAGTTGATTATTGTATATAAATTAAAACATTAAGACATATAGATATTTATCTATCCAAATATGTTTCAAATCTTTACAATAAATTCCGTATTTTAAAACTATTGTCAATGGGCTAGAAATTTTTTTAAATGAGGAAAAAAGAAAAAAGCCATTTTAGAATGGTTAATTATACACACAATTTATTGATGAATAGAGTCTGTAAGGTTTACAAAACTTTTTGTGGGCAGTTGAGGCCTAAAATTATAGTTGTCACATTTCTCCAGTACAATTAGATGTGGAACAACATTTTACATTGTTTAAAAAGAGGGAATGGGAGAGAAATGTCAAAGCTGTTCTGTCTGGCTTAAATGATAGGTCAAGCAACACAGAAATCTCTTCGGTTTTGGAAACTGGTATCTGGGCCCAGATTGTCCAATTATCTGGGCCATCAGCCGCAGGTCTGGGCTGTCCACAATGATGCTTTCTGGGCCCAAGGCCAAGGTGTCTAGGCCAGTAAAACCTTCACTGACGTCAGGAGGCCGAAATTGGAGGGGAAGAGAGACAGAGATCCTCCCAGCATTTGAGTCTGCCTTGAAGGAAGTATTTGACCCATACAGTTCAGGATAAGAATTTTTGCCTTTCCAAATGAGTTCACTGTGATACAGCATTTGTGAGCTCAAAAAACCCAGTGTGGACCTAGGAAGAGCTCAGGATGATGGAGCTGGAAGGCTTCTGTCCTGTCTTACTTCCAACAGTATATTTCCTATTCAACAGAGCCCACCGTGAAATCTGCTCCCAAATCATGGAACCCTGGGGTAAAAGACCCCCATGCATGCCAACACATGGCAGACAAATCCGGTTGTGTCCAGGGATGGTGTTCCCTCCAGTTTTCTCAAAGAGGCTCCCATATTCCTGATGAGCAGGTAAGAATCTTCTCTTCACAAAGCCTTCATCAACTAGCTGGAGGTGACTTGCCAACGTTTTCCTTTGTCATGGTTTATTGGGTGATTTATAATTAGAACACAGTGCCAGCTTTTAGCAGCAGCCCACATGGACTGATATGAAAGTGCTAGAAACCACCCACACTCTGGAATATCTCCTTCACCGGCTTCCAAAGGTGCTCCAAATGCCTATAATATTTACCCTTTGGACCAAAGTATTAAAATGCAATGTTAGTCAGAATTGAGTAACCCATTAAGCCAACACCATTCAAGTGGTTGGCTGTTCCAACCTGGAGGAGCGTCCTGGGGAGATGGGACTGAGAAGTTTTGACATCAGGAAAGACAGCAGTTGAGTTTTAGAGGTTCTAGTGAGAAGGCTGCCTCAGTCCTGGGTGCCTGAGGAAAGTGGAGGCAGCCAGGGACAGGGGAAAGCACATATGACACCTCACCATTCTTACTATTCCTTTCACAAAGACAGCCCTCCTCTCCTGAAGCATCTGAGAGGTGCCTGTCAGTGCGCCTTTTCTTGAGTAACTACACAGAGTAAGCTAAGAAAACCAGTACCATGCCTGCTTCCTGGCAGCTGACACATCAGCACAGACCACACTGCGCCAGATTGAAATATTAGAAACAGATATCAATTAATAAACTGGGAGTTTACATTTTTACAGTAATGAAAAGCAAATGGATCAAGGTATTTGGTGGAAGAATATATGTGAGGAAGGAATTGTGGTAGAACTCAACACCCCTTATCTAAATATTTAGGAGGAATTTCTTAATGGGTAGGTATCTCAGAAATCATTTTAAGAACATGGAAGCATAGTGCTTTTACTAAAGCCACTGGGAGTAGACATTCCAGCACAGACATGGCTTTGGGAAAAGGGTAGAACAAGAACAGAATGTGAAAAGATAAAAGGCTTGAATATAGGTGCCAGGAGAATTTGGGCAAGATGGGAGGATGAAGGACAAAAGGATATAGTTTAGCATTGAACAGACTTATCCCACCGATGTCCACTTGGTTTGGGGTACCCATTTTGGATCACCAGTTCCTCAGAGGGAATGTCCTTTTACTGGGCCTCCCTCTGGCAGGCACAGCTGTGCTTGAGCCTAGGATTCCAGGCATTCTGGGCTAAGCGGACAAACGTTGCAACAGAGAATGGGAAAACTGCTGGTTCAAGTCCAGCCACACCCAAAATTCACATGCCTAGTCAGCTCATCAACAGCATCCCTTCGCCATTCCCCACACCTAACCCAGGGAATCTGGCCTGGCCTCTCTTCTTTCCTCAGGCACATGGCTTCTCTTTCCTTTCCAGGTTATCTTTGGTGGCTTTTAAAAAAACAATTTTATTATGAAATTTTTCAAATACACACAAAAGCAGAGAGACAAAATGGACCCATATGTACCAATTGCCAACTTCAACAAGTATTAAATCATTTATAATTTTATTTCAATAACACCCCTGATGTCCTCCCCACTCACACAAACACACTCACACACACATTGGCTTATTTCAAAGCAGATCCCAGACATCATACCATTTTGTCTGCAAATACTGAAGTATATATATATATCTCTCTCCAAATAATTAGAATTGTTTTTTAAAAATCATAAGCACAATATCATTACTACATGTAATTTTCAAACAAAAAACCCTGAAAATTATCAGTACTCAAGATTTCTCTTGAATGTGAGCACTGTGGGATGAGAGTTAGGGGTCAGGGCTCAGGCTCAGAATTTTAGGATGAGGCCATCCTAGAAATCTACAACCTTGCTGGAACTCATTGTTCCAACCTACAAGCCCCCTTACTTTGTCCCTTTTCCACTTTAAAGCCTTCCAGTTCTGCTTTAAGTCGAAATTTTAAAAAATTTGGATGTGCTTGGCAGATACCCCTGGTCCCTTACTCGTTAGTCTGGTTTCAGGCAAGTTTTGGTTTAAGATTGGATTGACAGTTTTAACATCAGTGAAATGTAGTAATAGCATGAATTTGTGGGGGCAGCAGTAACCACATTAATCATATTTGTTAAACACTCACTTCATAGTGGGAGCTCAGAATTGCTTCTCTGACATTGATTCTGAACTTGGTAACATCTCTGATTTGTTAACTTAACATCCAACTTCAGCTTGTCCTCTGCCCACCCAGGCCATAGGCATCTCACTGCCTCTTCTTTTACTTTCAAACTACCTATATTATTAAATCTGAAGTAAGTTCTTTACAAACAGAAAATAGTTGGGTCACGATCTTTAATCCACTCTGCCGATATCTGGCATATTGAGATCATTTACATTTAATGTAATATTAATATGTTAGGGCTTCTCTCTGCCATTTTATTTTTTTGTTTGTTCTCTGTGTTGTTTCTGTTTTTAATGTTTTGTTTTCTCGTGAGTTGCTTAAACATTTTCTAGAATGCTATTTTATTTATCTTAAAAATTATAAGTATATCTCTTTTATAGTTTTTTAGTGGTTTCTCTAGGTATTCAAATATGCATATGTAACTTACTGCAGTCTGCTGGTGTCAGTATCTTATTCCTTCAAATAAAATGTAGAAATCTTATCTCCATTTAGGAGCGTTTAACCATCCCACCCACTCCTTTATAATACAATTTCCTTAAATGTTTCTTCTACATACACTGAGCACTACATTAAATGATGTGGGTTTTTACAAACATTTTGCTTCAACCATCAGACTTTATTTAGAAAACAGTATGACGATTCCTCAAGGATCTAGAACTAGAAATACCATATGACCCAGCCATCCCATTACTGGGTATATACCCAAAGGATTATAAATCATGCTGCTATAAAGACACATGCACACGTATGTTTATTGTGGCACTATTCACAATAGCAAAGACTTGGAATCAACCCAAATGTCCATCAGTGGCAGACTGGATTAAGAAAATGTGGCACATATACACCATGGAATACTATGCAGCCATAAAAAAGGATGAGTTTGTGTCCTTTGTAGGGACATGGATGCAGCTGGAAACCATCATTCTCAGCAAACTATCGCAAGAACAGAAAACCAAACACCGCATGTTCTCACTCATAGGTGGGAACTGAACAATGAGATCACTTGGACTCGGGAAGGGGAACATCACACACCGGGGCCTATCATCGGGAGAGGGGAGGGGGGAGGGATTGCATTGGGAGTTATACCTGATGTAAATGACGAGTTGATGGGTGCTGACGAGTTGATGGGTGCAGCACACCAACATGGCACAAGTATACATATGTAACAAACCTGCATGTTGTGCACATGTACCCTAGAACTTAAAGTATAATAAAAAATAAAAAATAAAAAAAACTAGGCCAGATGTAGTGGCTCACGCCTGTAATCCCAGCACTTTGGGAGGCCGAGTTGGGCAGATCATGAGGTCAGGAGATTGAGACCATCCTGGCTAACATGGTGAAACCCCATCTCTACTAAAAAATACAAAAAAATTAGCCAGGCCTGGTGGCAGGCACCTGTAGTCCCTGCTACTCAGGAGGCTGAGGCAGGAGAATGGTGTGAACCTGGGAGGCAGAGCTTGCAGTGAGCCAAGATCGTGCAGCTGCACTCCAGCCTGGGTGACAGAGTGAGACTCTGTCTTAAAAAAAAAAAAAAAAACTAAACAGTAAAAGGATAGTCTATTTTACTTAATTCCATTTTTACTCATTTCATTGTTATTTCTTCCTTCTTCACATTCCAAGTTTTTTTTTTTTTTCTGTTATTTGCTTTCTGTTTGAGGAAATTCCTTTAGTCATTCTTCTAGGGTAGGTCTGCTGGTAACAAATTCTCCTTTATCTGAAATGCTCTTATCCTCTCTTCCTTCCTGAAGGATACTTTTGCTGGATATAGAATCCTGAGTTGACAAGTTAATGGTTTGTTTTCCTTTCAGCACTTGAAACATGTACCACTTCCTTCTGGACTCCATGATTTCTGATGATAAGTCCACTGTTACTAGAATTATTGTTTCTTTCTAGGTAATGCATTATTTCTTTCTAGGTGCTTTTCCTATGTCCTTAGTTTTCAGAAGTTTGATTATGATATGTCTAGGCATGGGTTTCTTAAGTTATCCTATGTGGGGTTCACTCTGCTCTTGAATCTGTAGGTTTATGCCTTTTGCCAGATTTGAGGGGATTTTAGGCATTATTTCTTCAAATATTTTTCAGCCCCACTCCCTTTCTCCTCTCTTACTGGAACTCTGATGATGCACATACTAGATTTCTTTTGTTATTGTTTCACAGTTCCCTGAGGCTCTGTTCTTCTTTTCTCAGTGCATTTTTTGTATGCTGTCTAAACTGGATCATTTCTATTCATCTGCCTTCAAATTCAGAAGTTCTTTCCTCTGTTATTTCTCCTTTGCTATTAAGCACAATCAGCTAGTTTTTAATTTTGGTTATTACATTTTTTGGTTCTATTATTTCCATTTAGTTATATCATTTTATCTGTGATGTCTATTTAGTTATTTTGTATCTTTTTAAATGAAGATTTTAATGTATTTCAGGAGTGTTCCTAATTCCTTATTGGAGCATTTTTATGATGGCTGCTTTAAAATCTTTGTCAGAAAATTTCATCTGAATCATCAGAATCATCTGAATCATCAGATGAAATTTGAATTCATCTCAGTGTTAACATCTGTTGATTGTTCTTTCAGGTTGTAATTTTTCTGCTCCTTTATGTAACAAACAATTTTTAAAATAATCTTGAGTATTGTGCTATGAGACAGGTCCTATTTAAATTTTCCTTTTAGCAGGTTTAGCATGCAGGTCCAGTCTGCTTCATTTGTGTGCTACCTTGAGGCCAATCCGAAAACTTGGGTGGTATTCCATGTTATAGCCTGTCTGCACTCTGCCTGCCTGCCTCACACTGTCCTAGGAAGGGGAGAGGTCAAGGTGGAAGGTCAACAGCAGTGTCCTTACCCTATGACTTCTGTCCCCTAAACTGCACAGCTGTGCCACAGAATCATCTTGCCATTCTTCCTTCAATATCTGGAGACTGCAAAGCCAGAAATTAGGAAAGGAAATCAGTCTCAGAGGTGCTATTTCAATCCTGTGAGCAGATGATAAAACAAACTCCCCAAATCATTACAAATGCAGGTGCCTGCAGTTTTTCTCCATCTGTGCCTTCGTCCCAGAGCTAAAAACTCACACCTAGGTAATAAAGTATTTGTTTTACAAAGGAAAGATCATCTGAGACTCTCCTAATTGTATTTTCTCACAGAGGAAACTGTTGCTATAGGTAATCTTTTATCACCTCATCTTTTTGTTTTAGTTGTTGGATTTAGAAGTTAATTCCCCAATTGTTTCATATCAGACATCCAAAAATCTGCTGAATTTAAATCCTGTTATTCATAAAGCTCAGATTTCTTGACCTCCAGGCTGATTTATCAGGAACCTGCCTATTTCCGCTGAGGAAATACCTACAGCCTTCCGGCTGATAGGTCTCTTCTGATGACGTAAGTTCAGGAGTAGGCGCTCTGGGATCCTTTCCTCCCACTCACCTTCCTCAGCCACTCACCTCTTTGGTTGTGGAAATATGCTTTCTTTTCCTCTGTCCATCCCCCAGAATTCTCAAAAGGATTTGAGGATTCGTGGTTATGCAGAAGGTTCCTGCTTCTGGCTTAGGTTGTATGAGACTGTAGAGGATCTCACACCATCTAAACAATTAGAGAAAAATGTTAGGTCATGACAGGCAGACAACAGTAGAAAATATGTCCTTCTTTGGTGCAGAATAAAATTAAGATAGTAACCTTTTTTTAAAAAAATCACCATTAAAATCTGTGATAATCTCTAGCCATCCTTCAGCTTCTCTTTCATAACTAGACTTTTCCTCTTATATATGAAAGAATACAGAAGTGGGAGGACTTTAAAAATAAAATCTCGGCCGGGCGCGGTGGCTCAAGCCTGTAATCCCAGCACTTTGGGAGGCCGAGACGGGCGGATCACGAGGTCAGGAGATGGAGACCATCCTGGCTAACACGGTGAAACCCCGTCTCTACTAAAAATACAAAAAATTAGCCGGGCGAGGTGGCAGGCGCCTGTAGTCCCAGCTACTCGGGAGGCTGAGGCAGGAGAATGGCGTAAACCCGGGAGGCGGAGCTTGCAGTGAGCTGAGATCCGGCCATTGCACTCCAGTCCGGGCGGCAGAGCGAGACTCCGCCTCAAAAAAAAAAAAAAAAAAATCTCATTTTGGTGGGAATTTTCCAGTTGCTTCTTGATTCTAG
The DNA here is from genome assembly GCF_009764315.1 of Trachypithecus francoisi. Lineage (NCBI taxonomy): Eukaryota > Metazoa > Chordata > Mammalia > Primates > Cercopithecidae > Trachypithecus > Trachypithecus francoisi. The sequence goes on along the minus strand of NW_022681468.1, from coordinate 87,887,346 downwards.
TCACTAACTTTATCCACTTACTTCTCATTAAAGATCAAATTCAAAAGAAATGAGGAAAATTGATTAATAGCAAATCAAGCCAAATCACTGATTTTTGGGAAGAAACACCCAGCCCATCCCTGTCCCTCATTTTGGGGACATAAATAACTCCTAAACTTTTTTGTGTGGGCAAAAACTCTCATAAGCAACCTTGAATTCCCTTTATAACTAATGTAAAACGGCAGTTTCCATCAACAAAAAAGTGAATTCTAGCACCAGGCTGGTAACATGGATAATTTACCTTTGTAATGATTTAAAATATGTAATCAGATGGTCATAGATAAACCTGGGCAGCCAAACCCTGGGGAATGTCCTGATTTCTAACTGTGGTCTTTTTGGGATTGTCTCCTGGAGCCATCGAGGAAGACGAGGAGCTTCCTAACTGCCAGGGACCCGGATCATGGGGGACCCCCCTCATCCATCCTGGCCAGAACCCTGGTGAGAGGATTGCCCTGTCAGCTACCTCCTGGGCAGACAGGCAGCACGTGCTTGGAGAACGGACATGTGCACACTCATGTGTGGGCACAGAAGCTATGGGACCCTGGGCTGAGTCGAGCACCAGCGCTAGATGAAGGTGTCAAGGGTGAATGACTGAGCAGGCCAGGGTAGTCTGTTCAGTGAGCAAGTTGGGCACATGCATGCCAGCCTTAAAGGAGAACACTTGGTGAGAGGCCCCTTGAAGAGGCATGGTGCTGCAATGAGGTAGAAGTGAGAGAGGAGCTGGAACATCCACATATGAACAGTTAGATAAAAATCAGAGGTTCATGTCATGGCTCAAAGCCTCTGTAAGCACTACAGAATGAGGAAAATTGCCACATTAATTTTACAGCCCAGGATCTGCCCCTGGAGCCCAGGAATGGAAGAATGGGCTTTTCTCCTGTGGAGGAGGTGTGTTTATAGGAGGGAAAGGATCACAGCAGGAACAGGTCCTAGCAGGAGATGATGAACCCCCAAAATCCTTGCCCTGGTGTCCTGATCACAGGCACTCCTGGAGGACGGGGCCAATCTGTTCACCCCAACCCTGGGCTGCAAAGCCAGGTGGCTCCCCCAGGGATTTGGGAGAGACTATGGCTACTGCAACCATCTCAGCATGTGCATAGCACATGTTCCCACCTTCTTCTCCCCTCCCTGTTCCTGTGCCAGTCTTGTTTGTGCCCAGCATGCAGGCCCAAAGACAACTTGGTTTCTCAGCTTTGAGACTTCTGCTCTCACCTTCTGAAACTGTCCACTTCTGACCACCCTGGGCAATCTCCATGTCCCTCTGGCACGAGTCACCTGTGGCAGCCCACACCCTCTAGTTCCTGTGGTTGATTTCAGAAGTGGCACTAGAAACAGAGCACAGCCCACAGCTGAGCCTCACTGTTTGGGAGTGCAGTCAGAGCAACAGGGAAGAGAGAGGATGAGTGTGGGGCCTTCTCCTCCAGGGGTAATGCAACCACCCTCAACATGTGCCCAGCCAGTGTCAAGCCCCAGACGGATCCAGGCACAGCTTTTGTTCATGGGAGCTAGTCTGAGACCCAGGGTGGTTTGAAACAGTAGAAGAAGCAGGGATGATGGATGCAGAATTAGGAGAGCCCCAGTGGTCAAGAAAGAGAGCAGGAAAAAGCACAACCCAGGTGCCACCGTGCTGGGTTGGATAGAGGACCCCTGAGCACCCATAGGATAGGGGGTCAGAAAGGGATCAGACAGGCCATGGGCTGCCCCATGGCACACAGGCATGCCCCGATGGTTGGTTCAACAGGAAGGGATTGGTGGGGAATAAGGGATGAGGGCACGGGGACCTGCCAATTTTCAGGTCTCTTTGGACCACCCCCACTAGAGTGCCAGCCTCATGGGGCACACAGCCAAATGCCCTCAAGGAATTCGTCCTTCCTACCTGGCTTCTTTCTCAGGGGTAGTACCAACCTCTAGAAGCACAGGTGACTGGTATAAAATTCCCAGGCAGTCTAAACATTTCTGGAATATCCCCTAAGGATGCTCTCCAACAAGCTGACTGTTTTTGTTTTCTTTTTTTTTTTTTGAGACGGAGACTCGCTCTGTCACCCAGGCTGGAGTGCAGTGACGTGATCTCGGTGCCCTGCAAACTCCACCTCCCAGGTTCATGCCATTCTCCTGCCTCAGCCTCCTGAGTAGCTGGGGCTACAGGCACCCGCCACCACGCTCAGCTAATTTTTTTTTTCTTTTTTTTTTGTGTATTTTTAGTAGAGATGGGGTTTCACCATGTTAGCCAGGATGGTCTCAATCTCCTGACCTCGTGATCTGCCCACCTCAGCCTCCCAAAGTGCTGGGATTACAGGCATGAGCCACCGTGCCCGGCCCAGGCTGACATTTTTAAAGGCCTCTCAAGGATTCCAGATCAGTAAATAAACAGATCATAGGCCCAGGCTGGATTTTCTGAAATGTAGATTTCTTTTTTTTTGTAATAATTGTTGAAAATCCATTAGAATTCCTTTAGCTCATCTAAGAACATGCTAGTTGGAGGGACTCTTTTTATTACGGATTCCAATCAAGCAAGTGGCTGCTGCTGATTTTTTCCTCTGCCCTCTACTATTTCCTTTTTCTTTCTTTTCTCTTTCACTGTCCTCCTCCCCCCATTCTTCATCTTTACAGATTTCCCTGGATAAAGTCACCCAAAGATTATTCATAAAACAGAATTCTATAATTTTACAGTGAGAAGTCCCTCGACTGTCATCATATCTCACACTTTCATTGTTTGGGTTGAAGAAATTAGGGCACAGATCAGGAATATAGGGTAAATAAATAATGTTTTGTCTCATCTAAATGTATTTTAGAAGTCAGCACACAAGCCACATGCAAAGTCAGACTTTAGTGTTGTCTTTAAAGATGCCATCACACTAATGACTTACTATGGCAAGTGAAGTATGGCATTTGAGATCAGGCAGGAAAAAACATGACGCTGAACAAGCTTTGAATGATGGCTGTTTGATGATGGAATTTGTAAGGTAAAAATATCAGAGTCAAAGACCTGAAAAGCATAATGTTTCACATGAAAGACTTTAAGCAGCAAAATAATTTTTATTGTTATAATCAAGAGGATAATAATAATGAAGCATAGTAGATTCATAATGCATACTGAACACATGAAAAAAAAATGAGAAAAGAGTGAGTGATGGTTTCTAACTATGATAATGAAGTGTATCTCAACCAAGTGGTAAACACATCACGCCAGTGAATTTCATTCAACATGTGCCTAGATGATCTGACAAGAAAAATTCCATTTCCCTTTTCTCAGGGATCTACTAAAGGATGTGCTGCCTAAAAATGAGGGAGTAAGCCAAGAAAAAGGAAGATGTGGGCTCTAGGAAATGGAATCCAATGCAGAAAAAGGCAAAGGGGGTTTTTAGAATCACGACCAAGAGAAATCTGAGGTTAACAGCTGTGCAGCAGGCCTAGAGAATGATCTGTGAAGATGGGTACAGGAGGAGGAGGGACTCTAGGTGGGAGGGCTCTACCGTGTGGTGGTATTGGTATCAGCCCATTGGAGCCAATTGTTAAATATTTGGGAATTTTGTAAGCCAGTTATTAAACACAGCCATTATTTAAAAAGTAAATTATAAAAAATTAATCATATTAGAAATAAAGATTATAAATATTCCAAATTCGTCTATATCTCATTACACTACATTTTACTGGTGTCTGTGTTCTTGTAATTTACATTTATTGTATTTTTTTGCATTTTAACATGTGTGGTGTCTTTTTGTTTTTTCTTTATTTCAACTTTTATTTTAAGTTCAGTAGTGCATGTATTGTGTTTTCATGGTAGAGTACAACGCACCTCTTGCCAACTCTGTGTTCAGCAATGTCACATCAGTAGCTTGATATTGGCCTGGGTGGAAGTATTTACACCACAGAAACCAGCATAAGCTTCCAATCAGGGCTTGATTTATTGTTCTGATGATCTATACTTAAGAAAATAATGAAGACTTTGTTAATGCAGATTAGACTTTACATGGGTCAAGTCTGAAGTCATTACCTTGTGAATAGCAGGAATAAAAAACACAAAAATAGTCCTTTAGTACTCAAAAATTAATATTTGATGCAGCAAAGAAATTATACTGACATCATTGATAAACAAAAGGAAGTTCACAAAAAATTCTTGTTGTTGCACTTGTGTCTTAGACATTAACAAAAGTGAAAATACGAAATAACTAACATGTAAGAACTGCACTCCAGGCTGGGCATGGTGGCTCACACCTATAATCTCTACACTTGGGAGGCTGAGGCAGGAGGATCAATCACTTGAGGCCAGGAGATACAGACCAGCCTGGGCAGAAAGCGAGACTCCATCTCTACAGAAAAATTTAAAAATTAGCCAGGCATGGTGGTGCATATCTGTAGTCCCACCTACTCAGTAAGTTGAGGCAGGAAGATTGTTTGAGCCCAGGAGTTCCAGGCAATGAGATCACATCACTGCACTCCAACCTGGGCAACAGAAGGAGACCCTGTCACTAAAAATTAAAAATAACATAAAAACATTTAAAAAGAACTACATTCATTCATTATGGTTATAAGAGTTTGACAAAAATCAATGAAAGCATTCTGTGAGAAACAGTTCACCGTATAGAAGTTACAATAAAGAGTTTTTATTGTTAATTGTAAGTAGTGTGCTACCAGTCCTTTATGTCAGTAACACTTATAGTAAGCTTATATGCATATAAATGCATGTGTTTTCTTTTGGAGAGGCAAATTGTTAAACATGTACCAGCCTGCCATTGGTCCAGACGAAACAATAAAGAAAGCAGCACCTTACCTAATGTGTTTGCACCAAATGGAGTTAAACAGATTTTTTGGAATGTTTAAAATGGAATTAGCTTAGGCATGTAAAAAAGCTAAGCAAATAATATAACAGAATAATTCTTAACTCAAAGAACAAAGATTGCACAAAGCAGGAGATGTAATACCATCTACTATATGGCTCAGCTTTGAATGTTTAAAGTCAAAATAAAGAATATTGATTTAACCAAAATCTGAGCTATAAGTACTGTATGCTATTAGTTGTACAATGCACCACAAGGGGGAAAACTATTACTGATGAATGAAATATCATCTATTGTTGTGTCCCATTTTCAGACATTTAAAAATGTGAAGGAATTGTGCCTGACTTGGAATCAGAATGGTAAAGATTAATGTCTTCCTGATAAGCTTGATAGTACTGGTTGTTTGCAATGTTTTGATTAAATCATAAAATGTTAACATTATATGTTAAGTATTATCTTTTTTTAATTCTGGAATACAAGAGTGATTTACTATTAGAAAGTCAAGGCACACACTTTATCACATTAATGTATTAAAGGAGAAAAACCATATCATCTTCTCAACAAGCATCTGAAAATCAGTGGAAATCATCCCCAACTCTCACTCCTCCCGACTACCTCCTGGGTGGGCTGGAACCTGAGAAATCTCATCATTAAAGTTCAACCAACATTGCTGAATGCATTCTCCTCTTCAGGCCACAAGAGCTTTGGGGTTGCATGCTGCCACTCAAGATCAACTGTATGGGGCTCATAGAGGTCCAGAGAGTCCTCACTGCTCCCTGATGTTGATGGCCCCAAAACAAGTCCAAATCTAACCCAGGCACTCGGACCCACAGCAGCAGTCAGGGCCCTGCAGCTGGGCAGAACCCTGCTCCTCTGTGAATCTAACAGGGACAGGCAGAAGAGCAGATAGGTGCCCACCTTCCCCAATCTCCAGTTCAGATGCACTTTGGCCCAGAACAAGTGAGCTGTCTTGCAGAGCCACCAAGAGAAAGAAGCTGGGGCAGGAACAGAAGTGTCTGCTGGCTATGTGCTAACATGGACACAGACTGCACCCCAGCTTCTAGCCCCGAGTCACACAGCAAGGCTTCTCTGAGGACACAGTCCTGCTCTTGTGCCTGCCAAGCCATCGACTCTCCTCCCCTCCAGCAGGAAGCTGTGGGGTGGCCAAGAACCGGGTGAGCCCACCCCCCACCAGAAGGCTCTCTGTTCACCCAGTGACATCATCTTCTGCTCCTTGTGATCTTGGTAATCCTATCCATCCTGTGCTTTCCCCCAGAAAAATAAATTAAAGCAAGGCCCTCTGAGTCCCCAATCCACTTAATTGTCCTGCCTTCACAGTCTTTGTTTGAGAAACAGTACCCATAGCTCAAGACTCTTCAAGCATGGATCTGTCTTGCCACGATTATTTCTGGAATCTCTTTGAAATTCCACTCGATGTAGAAAATATGTCCTGCCTGTCTCAGATCTCACTCCACTCAGTCCATACAGAGTGGTCTTTCCACTCAGCCCCTCTCCTGGGGGGCCAAACGGGGAAAATTCCCACACACCTTGTCAGAGCCACACTACCTGGGCAATGATAGGAGGTTTGCAGAAAATGGAGAGGCCTTGATTCACAGCCAATAAGGTCAGGCCACCATAGCGATGCCCCAGGGGAGGGGACAAGATGGAATGAGCTCACAGACATCCGACTGCCCTCAGGATTAGAGAATCCAGGCAGCCCCTGCATGCCTCCTCTGGCTTCATCTAAGTCAGGACAGAGTCACCATCAGTCACAAATCAATTCCAGAACCTTCCCTGAATGACATAAAGGCTCTGAAACTGGTGTCTGCCTCTGGTCAGTTGAAGACCCCCTCCTGCACTGTGTACAGGAAGAATGACAGGCTTTATGCAGAATGCTTTTAATTTTTCTCTACGTCAGAGCAATGCTCAACTCACTGAGCCCTGACTTGTGGGATGACTAGTTCCAGGGAATTCTGGGGCAGTCCTGTTCCAGGAACAACCTTTAGTGAGCCAGGGTGGTCCTTTTCCATCCAATTGTTTACACGTGTGCCAACAATTCGATTTTAGTACTTTCTGTGCTCCCAGAGGACTGACTCCTGGGGATGGCCACCATCTGCTCAGCCTCCTGTCACCAAGCCTGAGTTCCACCTCGCTGCTACTCACAGATCCCAGCCAGCCCGTAGCTCCTGTCCAAACACAAAAGTCAGGTCTTGCAGTAGGAGACAAATCCCATGCACCAACTTGTTAAACTAAAGAGGAAGCCAAGTGAAAAAGGCATCACCAGAAGTAACATGAAGTTGTTCTGGGCTTTTGGCTTGGTGTCAGTCTAGCTGAAAAGCAGGTAGCTGAGGTGTGGTGGGAAGCTGGAGTCAGAGGGACCAAAGTGGAAATGAATGCCCTTGGACAGAACGCCACAATAGGCCAAGCCCATGGTAAGCACTTGATCAATGCCAGCCACTATTTTTACTTATTTGCTTTTATTATTAATATTTAAATTTATAGACAGTGAAATGGACTTCCATGTAGTGTACAGTTCTTTGAGTTTTAAGACATGTAGATTTGTGTAACTACCTCCACAATTAGATTATGAAAGACTTGAATCCCCCAAACTCTGGCCTCATGCTGCCCTTCATAGTCAAACTCTTCTCTACCCCCAGCCCCTGACAACTGCTGGTCTGTTTTCCATCCCTATAGTTTTGCTTTATAAACTCATGCAGTAGGTAACCTTTTGTGACTAGTTTTTTTCACTCAGTGTAATGCCTTTGAAATTTCTCCACGTTGTCATCTGTCTCAATAGTTTATTCCTTTTTATTGCTAGGTAGTATTTCATATACCACAGTGTGTTTATCAATTGACCCATCAATAAGAGTGTTTCAGTTTTAGTGATTATAAATACTCTTTCTATCAACAGTCATGCACAGGTTTCTGTGTAAGTGTGCTTTCATTTCTGTAGAGCAAGTATCTAGGAGTGGGATTCTTGAGTCGTATGGTAAGCATGTGATTAAACTTAAGCTGACAAACTGTTTTTCACAGTGGTCACATGTCACTTTGCATTCCCACCAGCATGTGTGAATGTGCCAGTTGTCTCATTCTTGCTGCCACTTGGTATTGTCAGTGTTTTCATTTTAGCCATTCTAATAGGTGGGAAACAGACTCTCATGGCTGTTCTAATTTGCATTTTCCTAGAGGCTAATGGTGCTGAAGATTTCTTGTTGTGCTCATTTGCTTATATCTTCTTTGGTGAAATGTCTCTTCAAATATTTTGCCCATCGAAAAAATTCAGTTGTTTATTTTCTTACTGTTGAGTTTTGAGAGTTCTTTATATATTCGGGATATAAGTCCTTAATCTCATAAGTGATTTGTAAGTATTTCCTCCCCATTTGTGACTTGTGTTTTCATATGCTTAATAGTGCCTTTTGTGGAGCAAAATACTTTAATTTGCTGAAATCCAATTCATTAAGTTTTTCTTTTGTCAATCGGGTACTTGATGTTAAGTGTAAGAACTTCTTGCCTAACCCAAGGTCATGAAGATGTTCTCCTATTTTCTTGTAAAAGTTTTATAGTTTCACATGGTACATTTTGACTTAATTCTTTTATAAGGTAAGAGACTTAGATCAGAGACTTTTAAAGTTTTTTTGCTTATGGACGTCCAGTTGTTCTGTTGGCAAATTTTAACATGAATCTTTTTCACCCTCTCTTTATATCAACTTTTGTCTCTGTAAATCGAGGATCTTTTTTAAAAAAACTTACAATAAGAAGACATATGTGAAAAGTGCTTGGCAAGTGATTTATAGAAAAGTAGATAAATAAATATTGGTTTAAAACACACACACACTCATAGTAAAATATTGCAAAATGAAGATTCAAAGATGAAGATTCATCCCCCTGAAACAAATTCTGAAATCACAAGGTAAAGTCTGCAATGCTAACTTAAAACCACTAAAGGTCACTGGCTCGCAGACAGCCTGCCAAAGAAGAAATGTCTCTGCCTTTCTGTGAAAACAAGGCCAGTACCTTATCCAGTTAGTGGTCAGATGAGCTCGCTGGTAAAATGGTTGGATCTCAGCTGAAGGTGAATGCTGTCCTCCTACCTTTTAGAGTGTAGCTTGTGTGCGAGTGGGTGTGGACCTGTGTACACACTCAGGGTGTATATGAAACCCACATCTACTGGTCTGTGCCCGTGCAGACCCCTCATGGGAGCAGTATTCATGTGAATGATTTACCCTGGTGACTTAAAGACCACAGAACTCCATCCAACAAAGGAGCTCATTTACTTTCTGACATGGTTAATGTCCTAATTTAATGGCCCTCTTATATCACACTCAGCACCCTAAATTATAGGGCAACCCAGACAATAACACTGCAGGGTTTCAGGCTGCACCTCTCCCCAGAGCTGCCCTCTCATACTCGAGTGGAAGCAGCAGAGGCGGACCCCCCTCCCTTCCTGCGAGCTGCGTGCCTCAGCTCTCATTAAAATAATTGTTTGCACTACCTTGTTGCTCCAGATCACTGTCTCCTGAGATTTTTCAGCCACAGGAAATACTATTCTGAACATATAACTGCACATGTAAAGACTAAAAATGTCTTTCTTGTTGATGTTACTCAAGAAGCAGAGTCAGTGTTTCTTGATTGTGTGCTCTGCAATGCCTCTGTTATGAAAGATCAGTTTCCATAATGACCCTTTGGAGGGAAGTAGTTATGGTAAGGATTTCACAAACAGGAGACCCTGAACTTGCTCCTAAACACAAAACTTGTTGTGTAAATCCAGGGAGCTGCCGCTAGGCATATTTAGTGCGTAAGAAAAATTTGTCAGATGGGTTTAAGAGATTTTTACAATCCTGGCATTAATCGCAAGGTTAATCGTAAGGTAAAAAGGTAAAATGCTCATGCCTAGAGCCCAAATTCAAGGGCCTACATCCAAGACAGCCAGGTGCCTTACAGCTGAAACTCTAAGAACCGTTTCTTATCTTTGATCTACTAATTTATGCAGTAAGTAATGACCTAAGAGTAAACTAAACAACTGAAAGCATAAATTATCTAAGAAATGAAATCTCACTTTAAAAAATATTGTCACTTTCTAAAACTTAGATGCCACTTTATAAATATGGGAAATAAAATGTTTTAATGAGAGAAAATAGGGAATGGCAGGTTACAAAATTGGCATCCATAACAATTAAAAAACAGGTTAACATTCTGTAATTATATCAATTTGATTTGCTAAAAGCAGGTGAGGTGGGAGGGAGGGGTCTCTTGAGAAAGAGGAAGGGAAAGCAGGCAGGAACGGTGCTGTATTTTCTGCTCCAGATATTACTCAATTCCATTTTGAATCTTGAAACCTTTACCTAACTCTAAAAAGGGGTGCCTTGCAACGTTGGGAGAAAGCACTCTTTTTTTTAACTTTTATTTGAAGTTCAGGGCACAAGCGCAGGTTTGTGACATAGGTAAACTTGTGACATGGTGATGAGGTTGTTGTACTGATTATTTCCTCACCCCACGTATTAAGCCTGGTACCCATTAGTTGTTTTTCTGGATCCTCTCCCTCCTCCCAACCTCCACCCTCAAGGAGGCTCTGGTGTCTGTGGTTTCCCCTCTATGTGTCCATGTGTTCTCATCACTTAGCTCCCACTTCTGAGAGAACATGTGGTATTTGGTTTTCTGTTCCTGTGTTAGTTTGCTAAGGATAATGGCTTCTAGCTCCATCCATGTCCCTGCAAAGGACATGATCTTGTTCTTTTTTATGGCTGCATAGTATTCCATCCTGGTTATATGTACTGTATTTTCTTTACCTAATCTATCACTGATGGACATTTAGGTTGATTCCATGTCTTTGCTATGGTGAATAGTGCTGCAATGGACATTCATGTGCATGCGTCTTTATAATAGGATGATTTATATTCCTTCGAGTATATACTCAGTAATGGGATTGCTGGGTCGGATGGTATTTCTGTCTTTAGATCTTCAAGGAATTGCCACACTGTCTTCCACAATAGCTAAACTAACTTACAGTCCCACCAACAGTGTGTAAGCATTCCTTTTGGGAGAAAATACTCTTAGGAAGCCGTAGAAAAGCCTTTAGTAAAGAAGGCTACGTCTTCCACAGAGCACCCTGACCAGTGTTGGTTATGCAGTCTGAGCTTTGATCCTATTCCCACTGTAGATGAATTAGTCACTCTCTGAGCCTCAGTCACCTCATGTGTCCAATGGAGATAGCCTTCCGATCTTGTAAAGTTGTTGGGAGGACTAACAGATGTAATACAGGCAAGGCACCTAACAAAGAGTGCTGTTGGATAGTGTGAAGATTCAACACAATTTCTCAGGTATTATTATTACCATGATGAGTGTTTGATGATACCTTGAAGCTATTCAAATTAGGCAATGTTTTATTGTTTTGTGGCACCTAATCAGTGCCAAGCCATTCTCTCTCCCTCCCTCTGTCTCTCTCATGCAGACACACAAATGCACATATACAACACGGTGAACTGAATTTAATGATAAGCTAGAAAGTATGAAAACATCTGATTTCTTTTTGGCTCATAAAATAAGAGTAAATTACTATAAAATAAAATAAGAGTAATTACTATAAAATAATGATCATTATTACTATATGACATTGAAGTCAAGTAAAGATGGAATTTAGAAGAAACATGCACATGCTGCCCTGAAACTCATATACAGCTGTGTGTGCTCTAAAGAAAACGAGCTGTGGAAAGAGCAACAAGAAGACAATGAAAAAGAAATACGAAGAAGCACATGGAAGCTGATGTACCCCCTCCTACACTTTCTGCTGACCAGTTGAGGGGACCCAGGCTATTCCCTCTACCTAGAAATGGAAGGAGCACTGGGCTCACAGGGGCAACTCTGAGGCCTTGATGAAAAACATCCCTCAGCCCTGTGGAACTGCAGCCACTGTAGTTGATAGCATGTAATACAAAACACATTTGTCAATTCTCTTTATATCTAAATAAATAAATAAATACCCAGGGGAAGAGGAAGCTCACTACAGTAATCTGATTTGGTGATGTGTCTCAAGAAAGAATGCACACCCAAGGGCTGGCACGGAAGATGTGGACAGCTATCAGCCAAGTGAAACAACTAGAAAAGACCCACCACATTGGACAGGGTGGAAAATGGCAAATGGTATGGGCCATGGAACCGAATGAATCCCTTGAGAATTATATCATGTTCATCAGATTGAGTCATGTGGGAAGATTTGGGGGAACAAGTCAAAATCCATTACTTCAGGAAGCATTCAAGGCTAAAGTCAGTTTTATAGGTTGTGTGTGAATATTCGTAAAACCCATATTGGATTTTACACGCTTTATTATTTCTGAATAATTTGAAGCAACGCCTTATCTTTGAGACACTTGGCAGAGCAGGGCGGCATCCCAGCTTGCAGAACTGTTGGAGAGGCTCTTAGCCTCTACAGAGGCCACACAGAAAGGCGAGGGCTGGAACATGGCCCCTCCAAAGGCCAAGGGTGTGGAAGTATTTTGCATCTGGCAGAGGTGATACCACTCAGGAAGTGGTGGGGGGCAAACTTATCTGCTCTGAAGTTGTTGGCTAGATTTTCAATCAGTTGGAAAATGAGGCTGCAAATGCTGACATCCCCTCCCTTAATCATCTAAGTGATGCCCTCCTGCGTTGAACTAAAGGGCTCCTCGGGAGGCCAAGGCAGGAGAATCGCTTGAACCCAGGAGGTGGAGGTTGCAGTGAGCTGAGATCTTGCCACTGCACTCTAGCCTGGGTGACAGAATGAGAACCATCTCAAAAAAAGAAAAAAAAAGAAAGAAAAAAAAAAGAAAAAGCATTAAGTTCAACATAATTCATATTTAATGTCTTAATAATATAGGAACGTACTCATTTATCACGATTTTACACATATGTGCAGTTGCCAGCATTGTGTTTAATGACAAAATATTTCTACTGAAGTCAAGAAAGAGATCAGGATGCTCACAATTACCACAACAATTCTAAACTGTATTCGAATTACTCATTAATGTAATTAGACAAGAGAAACAAAATGCAAAAAAACTGAGAAGGAAGTAAATGTTTTATTATTTGCAGATAATACAATAGTATGCCTCAAATACACACTTACACAGGAAAATCAACTGAAAAACTGTTGTAAACAATTAAGAGACTTAGTAAGATCACTGGTGACAAAGTTAAACAAAAATTAGTAGCTTCTCGTGTGCAAGCAGCTATTCATTAGAAAATATAGTGGAAGAAAAGAGTAAAAAAAAAAGAATATCTGGGACTATATAAGAAATACACAGATCCGGCCGGGCGCGGTGGCTCAAGCCTGTAATCCCAGCACTTTAGGAGGCCAAGACGGGCGGATCACGAGGTCAGGAGATCGAGACCATCCTGGCTAACACGGTGAAACCCCGTCTCTACTAAAAACTACAAAAAACTAGCCGGGCGAGGTGGCGGCGCCTGTAGTCCCAGCTACCCGGGAGGCTGAGGCAGGAGAATGGCAGGAACCCGGGAGGCAGAGCTTGCAGTGAGCTGAGATCCGGCCACAGCACTCCAGCCTGGTGACAGAGCGAGACTCCGTCTCAAAAAAAAAAAAAAAAAAAAAAAAAGAAAGAAATACACAGATCCTACATAAATATACTTTATAAATGATACCCAAAGACAAGACTAAAATTTGGGGGAACTATGTTATTACTGGGTAGAAAACATCAGTGTTGTAAATGCTGAAAATAATTCTCCCTAAACAAATGTGATCTCAACAAAAATATCAATAGGATCTCCCCCTTTTTTTAACTACACAAGCTAAAGAAAAATTCACACAGAAAGAAATAAACATTTGATCATTTCCAGAAAAATTGTGAAAATTCAAAAGAGCAATAATTTAAAGAGAGCAATAATTTAAAAATATTATAAAGCTATAGTTTGGTTTTCATGTGTGAACAGACAAAAAGATCAATGGAATCACGCAGTGAGTAAAGAAACAGGCCAAATACATTTAACAATTTGATGTATGATCCAACTGTATTTCAGGCTGGGCACAGTGGCTCACACCTGTAATCTCAACACTTTGGAAGGCTGAGGCAGGAGGATTGCTTGAGTCTAGAAGTTTGAAACAAGCCTGGGTAACATAGGTAGATATCATCTCTATAAATAATTTTTTAAAATTAGCTGGTTGTAGTGGCACATGTGCCTGTGGTCCCAGCTACTCGGGAGGCTGAAGTGGGAGGATCACTTGAGCCCAGGAGGTCAAGGCTGCAGTGAGCTGTGATCATGTCACTGCACTCCAGCCTGGTGACAGAGAGAGATCCTGTCTTAAAAAAAAAAAAAAAAAAAGAATTTTTTTAAAACTGTATTTCAAATCAATGGGTAAAAGGATAGATTATTCAAAAGTGGAGTTGGGGTACCAGGGTAGCAATCTGTAAAACTTAATATAAAAATTCTTATCTCACTTCATTCAACCAAAAACTTCTAGTAGATGGATGAACTATTTAAACACATATGAAAGATGAAACTGCCAAATTATTAGAGTAAAACTTGAGAACATTAAAAAAAAAAAGACCTTTGAGTGTTTTTGGAAGGGTTTTCTACATAAAACATAATATTCCAACATGATAAAAGTTATGAATCTGACCACATAATTCTGTTTAGGAAAAATTACCATAAACAGAGTTAAAAAATAAATGACAATCTGTGGGAAAGCATTTGTCACAGATAAGATAAAGTGCTAATTTCTATAATTTGTAATGATCTGTTGAGATTCAATAGGACAAGTAACAGAGAAATAAGTAAGGCTATTTTCATGTACAAATGGAATACAAATGGCTACTCGACCTCAATCATAATTAAATAAATGTTATTTAATTTAAAAGTAGAAAGCTTTTACTTTTCAAACTGGCCAGAACAAAAAAAAGTTGACTTTACAAACTGTTGTGATGAAGCAGGACTCTCATTCAACAACTGTGAAAGAGATCATTGGTGTAACTCCTTGTATGGCAAACTTGGCCCTATCTAGCCCTTGACCCAGTTGACTGGGGCTTTTGACTTGGGCTTTTATCCTTGAGGATGCTCACAGAGGTATGCAAAGACATATATAGAAGCAGGGTCATGGTTGTTACAAATAACAGCCAATAACAGCCCAATGATCCAAACATTCTAAATACCCATCAGTTAGACTGGTTAAGTACGTTACGGTACATCCACCCAAAGGAATACAACAGAGTGGTGAAAATGAATGAGGAACTATGACACAATTTTTATTTCAAAAAGAAGAGAAGCAAAACAAGATGAGACATTATTTAGATATTATTACATGTGGAGTAAAATGATTTTTATACAGCAAGAGAGTACATGGAAACCCTGAAATTTTTTATTTTATTACTGTGTTTAATACTACATACTCCTGGGCCAGGCACAGTGGCTCACTCCTATAATCCCAGCACTTTGGGAGGCCGAGGTGGGCAGATCACCTAAGGTCAGGAGTTAGAGACCAGCCTGGCCAACATGGTGAAACCCTGTCTCTATTAAAAATACAAAAAAATTAGCTGGGCTTGGTGGCGGGCACCTGTAATCCTAGCTACTTGGGAGGCTGAGGCAGGAGTATCACTTGAAACTGGGAGGCAGAGGTTGCAGTGAGCAGAGATCATACCATTTCACTCCAGCCTGGGTGACAGAGCAAGACTCTGTCTCAAAAAAAAAATACTACATACTCCTTATTCGTTCTATTGTATCTATCAAGTATGATATAATAGTATTGGTTTTTAAGAATGAGGTGCCTCTAGGGCGATAACACTGGTAGTTGCCCTGAACAGGATCTGGGGTTAAAATCCTGGGTTGGCCTCTCTAGACTGCCTTGGGCAGGTTATGTACCCCTCCATGCCTTTATTTGTGCATCTGTAAAATGAGCTTAATAATTGTACCCACCTCATAAGACTGTTGAGAGGATTAAAAATATAAGTACAAATACCAAGCCTGGTGTTCTGGACATAATGAGAACACAAAAGTCTTAGCCATTATCACAGTTAAAGAATGACCTACAAGATACTAAGTGAACAGAGCAGGAGACAGAGGGTATCGTGGTGCCACTCCCTTCTGTGTAGAAGCTGGAGGAGGACCATGCTTGATGAACTCCTAGAATATTTACGCCCACATAAATTTGGCAACAGTGACTGCTCCTGAGAGGAGAACTCAGCTAGGAATTTAGGATGGGAGACAGACTCGCTTTCCATTGTACAATCTGACTCTGACTTTGTTCCCATGTATATGATTACCTTTTTAATTAAAAAAATTAATCTAATATGAAGCCAATCATAAGCTACAAGGCTTCCTGCTCTGGCTAGGAGGAATTCCACATGCCCACGGCCTTTCTCTCTGCCCGCTGATGCTGAAGCTATCCATAATCATAGAGCTTGATGTCATGCCAGTTCTCAGTGGTGTTGACAGACTCCAGCTCAAAAGTTCCTTTATGAGACCTTGTCCCTCAGTAAAGCTTGCAAATTGCTCTGATCTTAGCAGACAAAGCCATTGCTCATTCTCTGAATCTCTGAATATCCTACACAATAACGTAAGAATTGGCGAAAATTACCCCAGATAAAGCGCCCTTTAGAACATCAAAGTCCCTGGTTTCCAGGCTGTAGGCTGCAGGTATGTGACAGGCCTGACAACCCAGATGGACAGCAGAGATAAAGCGAAAAGTGAAATTCTCCGGCCACAGCGCCGAGTTGGATTTGGTGCTAGAGTTTCTGCCGAGGGGATTAATGTTATCCTCGGAGGTGTGAGCACATTTTGCTTTTACCTTCAAAACCAGGTAATCAGCAGCAGATAACAATCAGAGAAGGCCGCCTTAAACCCTCAGCGAGCTGGAAAATCTTTCTCTCTCCTCCTGCCTGGTTTGTTTAATTTTGGCCTGAGTCAGTTCACATACACACACATATTTTCCGTTTTCACTGAATTTCTTGTTTCTAGCTTTGTTTATGCTGTGATCCTATTTCCCTTCCTTTCATCATCATTGTACTTTTCAGAGCAACCAGAGTCTTGTCCATGTTTTTGAAGACTGGCTATAGCAAACTTGCCACTTGACTCATCTGACGTAAATAACGTCCATAAATACAGCCAAGCCAGAATCTTGCACACATTCCCCAGAATACATACATGTACAACCTGAAGTCGGCAGCACGGGTTTGAGGGCTCAGCTATCCTCTGGCCAAGAAGTTGCTTAGTCCTCTTGCTGGACAGCTAATTTTTAGCTGTCTCTCTGGAAGGGAAACATTTTACCAGGTAATAGAATAAATTGGAAACTTTTCATATTTGACAGCTGGACCATCAGCTTTACCTTGCCCTATTTTAGCAACAAGAGTTGTGTTCACAAAAATAAGCACAAGTCACTTAGTTGAGACACGCTCTTTTTTTTTTTTTTTAACATAGATAATGGGAAACTAGCAATAAAGAAGTTGATAATACAGACCCAGTACCAGAAGACCCTGGTACTATTAAGACCCTCTGAAATAGAGTTCGCAGTGAGGATTTGTTTGGTGTTTGTTTTTTGTTTGTTGGTTGGTTGGTTGGTTGGTTGTTTTTGGTTGAGTCTAAAGTATTCTCTAATTCTTGATGTGAAGATAATTTGTAAATGTCAGTGACCCACAACAGCCCTGGGATGGTATTTTGAAGGAAAGCAGAAAATAATTCAAATAGTTTCTGTACTATGATCTCTGGCTGATTGACTGATGACCTGTAATAATTTACAGAATGTATTGTTTCGATAAATGCTTCTTGAACCTGGACGCAACTAACAAACATGCAGGTCAGTGTGTGGGGAAGTGCCAGGAAGTAGGATGGACCCAGTTAGTGGGTGCCTCTTTCAGAGCACAGCTGTGTTGGAAAAGCACGGAATAGACTTGAGTCCTGAACAGCTGGATCCAAATCCGCACATTCTTCCGGGTGCTGCCTTTCAAAGCAGCCCCTTTGGGACACCCACTCCCACGATGCAGCTTTGGAATATACTTGGAATTGCAGAGTGGGGACTCACCTTGCCAATAAACCTCACCAAAAAAGGTTCATAAGTCTCACCAAAAAAAAAAAAAAAAAAAAAAAATGGTCTTATTACCTTGCTTACGGTCAAAAGATTTTTTTTTAAGAAAACAAAGAATGGTGTTACCTACTGTGATTATTTCTACACCAAATCTGAGTGACTTAGAACTGTTTTCAAAATGAAGCCCACCCTCAAAGAACAAGGATTTGTCACTTATGAGGAAAATCAAAATCATGCTCCCCCAGCCCTGAGCTGTCTGGGTATGTTTTAGACAGGACTGGGTTGCTGGAGTAAAATGTGAGTCCACTCCTAACGGGACAATGTTGGTTGCTCCTTTGAGAGCAATGTTTTTAAAGCATGATCCCCATGACCTCAGTTGACACCTGGATGGTATGTGGTCCACAGTGTGAACAGCTTGTTTGCCTGGTGTGGGGTCTCTGCAACCTGATCAAGTGAAGGGCCAAGAGGCCTTCAAATCTGGGAAAGATACATGGAGACACCACCTTGCCTCAGCAGAGTCACCCTTAGCTGTTATCCCAGGGTCATTTAGACCCATTGTCCCAAGGTCAGATAAAGTCAGTCACTTCAGAGGGTTCCATCTGCTGATCAAGACTTACCCTTGAAGGGCCCAGGTCATAGATGTCTGATTCTGGCCTCTCAGGGAGGTTCTTTCAAGTCACTGGAGAGAGAGGCGTGCAGGCAACCCTGGGGAGGGGCCAGAAGGTAGCTGAGCATGGGTTGCTGCTTGACCCCTCCGGGAACAGAGACTCGGACACTCAGACACCCTGGCATTGTGCCTTTCAGAAAGACAGCAGGGGGCGCATCAGAAATCATCTGACCGCTCTGCTTTTTGGCCCATAGTTAGTTCCCATTTGAGACTTGAATCAGAATAGCTATGTATTTACCTAAGAGAACTCTTTTTTAAAACAAACAAACACATGAACAACAACAACAAAAACAAAATATACACCAACTTTATTAATGTAATAGCATTTTTTGTTTGGTTGTGTTGAGACGGAGTCTTGCTCTGTTGCCCAGGCTGGAGGGCAGTGGCGTGATCTTGGCTCAGTGCAACCTCTGCCTCCCGGGTTCAAGCGATTCTCGTGCCTCAGCCACCCGAGTAGTTGAGACTACAGATGCGCAAGACCACACCCGGCTAATTTTGTATTTTTAGTAGAGACGGGGTTTCACCATGTTGGCCAGGCTGGTCTCGAACTGACCTCAAGATCCACTTGATCAAGAGCCTCCTGATCCATCTGCCTCAGCCTCCCCAAATGCTGGGATTACAGGCCTGAGCCACCGTGCAGAGCCCCCAATTTTTTTAAAGGAAAATAACACGAAACCAGCACCACCAGGTAAGTGTTACAAGTCCACATTTCTTGTTTTGATAGCTTCCACACACCAAAGCTTCCTCAAGGACAACTGCCACCCAAGTTGCCACAAAAACACGTTTTTCACTGGGTGTAGCTTCACTGTCAACTCCTCAAGCAGAAGTCTGAAATATTATTTCTTTTTAGAAGATCTTAGTTTAGGGAGAACATATCAATATGGAGAACAGAGCTTTGCTTTTCGAATTCGAGAAAAACCATGAACAAATCTATCAGTTTTTCTCTGATACAGTGTACCTGAGTGCTCTGTGAAGAATCCTTTTCCATTTCTCTCATGTGTCTGGGTGAAGGGAGAGGAGGGGTGGCAAGGTGCTGGTATATTAGCAGGCACTCCTGGTGATGCCCTGGGCTCTGCTCCCTTTCTGCTGGTGGTAGAAGGCTTATTTTCTGGCAGCTGCAGCAGCTTAATGTGGAGGAGGAAGGGGCCACCCACCAGTCATCTTTGCTTTTCTTTTCTTTTTTTTTTTTTTTGAGACAGAGTCTCGCTTTGCCACTTGGGCTGGAGTGCAGTGGCATAATCTCGACTCATTGAAGCCTCTGCCTCCCAGGTTCAAACGATTCTCGTGCCTCAGGCCCCTAAGTAGCTGAGATTACAGGCATGTGTCACCACACCCAGCTAATTTTTGTACTTTTAGTAGAGATAGGGTTTTGCCATGTTGGCCAGGCTGGTCTGGAACTCCTGATCTCAGGTGATTCACCCGCCTCAGCCTCCTAAAGTGCTGGGATTACAGGCATGAGCCACCACGCCCCACCCAATTACCTCCTCTTGAAGCCGTATTTTTTGCGTTCATGGAAGAGGTCTGTCTTGGAGCTCCCCAAATGGACAATCTTTGGGGAGCCATTTCTATTTTTGACACAGTCTTCTGATGGCAACCACCAGCCTGCTTGCAGCAAAAGATCAAATCAGGATGATGTTTTGCTGTCGCTCCCGACGTCACCAGCCACTGGTCTGCCTATTAAGATAACTCTGAACCCAATGCATAGACACATCTTTTTCCATTTAGAAATCATTCCTTTTCCTTTCACAAATTCACCTCACTTAGAAATAGTTTCTTTGCTCTCGTTGTCTCCAAATCACTCCAGTTTGAGGAACTGACATTTCAGTTGCTTAGCCTTGCCTTCTGATATGGTTCAGACATGCAGGCATTTGGGATTTTAAACTTATTTCAAAACTGAAGAGAGACCTGGTCCCTGGGGACGAGCAGGACAGGGACACGTCAAGTCACTGCTGGTCCTGCTTCATGAGGGAACACCAATAGGAAGCTTCATAGCAACCCATGTTTCATACCATCTGGTGCACATATCAATATGTTTTCCAAAAGATAATAAAGGGGGTAGAATAAACATCTTCAATCCCTCTCAGAGAAAGGCTATTCATCTTAAGAGTCCACACTCACCAGGCTCAGGATCTCCAAGCCCACCTCTGCTCTACACAGGTGAATACTATCTTCTCATTGCACAGATGAGGAAACTGAGACTCAGGTCAAATAGCCAGATAGCAAAGAAAGGTCTGTGCTGGATTGGGGCTCAGCTCCAGCTGACCCAAAGCTGCCCTATGTGCCACTTTGACATGTTCACTTTCAGTGAATCATGTATTGGAAAAACAGGTTGACTTGTTTATAGTCAGAGACACAGTCTGACTTACTCTGCTCGTTTTTGTTTTTATGCCCCTTGTTGCTGGGTGTCTTAAAAAAGGAATAGCTCTTCTAACTAATGCATGCCTTAAACAGCACAGAACTGTGAACCAAACCTGACACAAAGAGAGTAATTTTTTAAATATTTTAAAGCAAAAAAGTATAAAGAACAACAAATAAAAACAATTGTACCCACAATTTCACTACTTCACCCTATTTTCATATACTCTCTGATATATACATACATAATTATAATCACAATGTAGATATAATTTTCTTGTTTTGCCTTTCAAAAATGTCGTATTGTGGATATCTCCCCCATTTCTAGTATTTACATACTTACTAATTGCTGGATATCATACTATACATTTCACCTATTGACACATACATGCTTTCCAGCTTTTCCGTTGTATGATCCGCTATAATGAACACTTTCACACATACCGTATTTTTCTTCAGTTATCTTGGGATTAGTTCCCAAGGGGCGATATTAGTGAAATAGTATGGAATATTTTTACACATATCACTAAGTTATTACTTTCCCAAACTGATAGAACCAATTTGCAGGGCCACCAGTGCCAGTTTTACCGCAACCTTGCCAGCCCAAGTGGGCAAATCTTCCAAACAACACTGATTTGCCTGATGATTAACTATTCAAAATGTTATGTATTTCCTTACGATTACTATGGCAAACAATAAAACATCAGAAGAAACAGAAAACTGGATTCAGATGGGATTCTAGTTACAGAATTTTAGTGCTCGTAAAGACCTAAGGAGGGGGAGGCTGGGCGTGGTGGCTCACATCTGTAATCCCAGCACTTTGGGAGGCTAGATCACCTGAGGTCAGGAGTTTGAGACCAGCCTGACCAACATGGAGAAATCCCATCTCTACTAAAAATACAAAGTTAGCCAGGCATGGTGGCACATGCCTGTAATCCCAGCTACTCGGGAGGCTGAGGCAGGAGAATCGCTTGAACCTGGGAGGTAGAGGTTGCAGTGAGCCGAGATCGAGCCATTGCACTCCAGCCTGGGCAACAAGAATGAAGCTCTGTATCAAAAAAAAAATAAAAATAATAAAACAAAAAAGTTTAAAAATAAGTTAAAAAAAAAAAGACCTAAGGAGGGGGAAAATGAAGAAACCACTTCAAGCTCAGCCTTTACTCAAACACATGAAAAATCAGAGGCTTATTTGTCTAAAGTCCCAAATCAGGTCATTAAGAAAACGGGATGGACAAATCGATGGGGAGGCGGCTCAACCTCTTTTCCTTCTCAGGCAGAAGCCCCTGAGTAAGCCCGCCACTGCCACCCACTGCCCCTGAAAGGACATCTGAACACAGTGATTCTGGTGATGCCATGATTCCAACCAGCAAGGAGCATTTCAAAAAGAGCTGCAGAGAGTCTGCGCATTCCAACGAGAGCCGCATCCCGAACACCACCCACTTAGCTCTCACTTTCCTCCTTCCTCCTTTCCCGGCCCGCTTTCTGTTTTTAATTAGGACCTTGGAACTTACTAGTACAGATCCAACTCGTTTAAACACTGACTTTCAAGTTGTTTAAGTCTTTTAAGGAAAATGACTCTTGGTTTCCATCCTCTATCTGTCATTACACCCTCATGTATCTCAGGGAAATTAGCAACCTGATTCTTGCCCCAACTGTCATTTAAAATAAAAAGCTTTCTTATTTGCCATCTAAGAAAAAATATAGTAAACCGACAGCAGGCGGATAGGGGTAATGAAACATAATTAGCCGTATTCAGCAAGTTCCTGGGATCATATTTACCTGCACCGTCAGGTAACTGGGGGACGATGTGTATTTGCCGTTGTGATGCAGGTGGGTGTGTGGAGTCTGTGTGTGCTGGAGAGAGCAGTGTGTTCCCCTAAGGGCCTCAGGGTCCCAGAACTGCTCACACTGCTGCCTCACTGGATACACAGAACCAGTAGGTGACATCCACTCAACACAAAGCCTCCAAACACCTCTGCCCCGCCCCCTGCCACGCCCTGTGAAGGTGTCTGGGTCTCCTCACAGGGGCTGTTTGAAGTAGCCTACTTCTGATGATTAAGGTTCTCTGGCACTTTGCAGGTATTATGTAGTGAACCCTCTCACAACAGCTATGAGAGACTGCTGCACTCCCCAGATGAGGAAACCTAGTCTCCGAGAGCTAGGTAAACCACCCGCAGTCTGTGGGAGAGCTGAGGTCTGAAGCCAGGCCATCAGGCTGCCTCTTCCCGGGGACCCGGGCATGGAGGGCATTGTGGCTTAGCCTCTCAGCCTGCTCAGAATGTCCCTCCAAAGAGCGAGGAGATGCACAGCCTCACTCAGGAGGGAACCCTGCCAATAACATTGAATCTGAACCCAAGCCAATCTTAGAATGAACCTTCAAAGTACAATTAAATGCCACGAGGAAATGGAACATTCGACAAGGTATTAGGTAGCATCTCTTTATTTATTTATTTATTTATTTATTTATTTTGAGATGGAGTCTGGCTCTGTCGCCCAGGCTGGAGTGCAGTGGTGCGATCTCAGCTCACTGCAACCTCTGCCTCACAGGTTCAATCGATTCTTCTGCCTCAGCCTCTGGAGTAGCTGGGACTGCAGGTCAAGCCACCAAGCCTGGCTAATTTTTAGTATTTTTAGTAGAGATGGGGTTTCACCGTGTTAGCCAGGATGGTCTCAATCTCCTGACTTCGTGATCCGCCCACCTCAGCCTCCCAAAATGCTGAGATTATAGGCATGAGCCACCACGCCCAGCCGCATCTCTTTTAAAAAGCCAGTGTTATCTGGGAAAGTGCAAGGGTTGGGGAGTGGGGGTACTGTTTTAGATTAAAAGAAATGAAAGAGATGATGTGCATCTTCTTAGATGATATTACAGTACAACAGACACTACAGTTAGATGACAGTCCAGTATTGTCTGTTTTCTCAGGTGTGATGACTGTGTTGTGTCATGCAGAAAAATGTCCTTATTTCTAGGAACTGCATGCTGAGATCTCAGGGAGTAAAGGGCCATGATGTCTGTGACTTAATTTAAAATGATTTGACAAGGACAAGTGTACACACAGAGATAAAGCAAATATGGCAGATGTCACCAATTGCTGAATCTATGTGGTGAGTACACAGGTATTTGTTGTATTGTCTTTTCACCTTTCCTAGATGTTTAAAATCTTTCATAATGTCATTTGGGGAAAGAAAAGCTTATCTGGCTATACTTATTTGGGAATGTGCTGCCTAAAAGGGGACTAACAAATAAAACCTTAACTTAGAACATAACATTTTAGAGACTGAAGGAACTGGAGACCTTCAGTAGCTCAACTCTCATTTTAAAGATGAGGAAAGTGGGAATATTGATTTTATCTTATTTTCTTTTTCTCATTACTTTTTAAATGTTTTTGATTTAACTTTATTTTAAGTTCAGGGATCCATGTGCAGGTTTGTTACACAGGTAAACTTGTGTCATGGGAGTTTGTTATACACATTAGTTTGTCACCCAGGTATTAAGCCTAGTACCCAATAGTTGTTTTTCCTGATCCTCTCCCTCAACCCACCTTCACCCTCCAATACACCCCAGTGTGTGTTTTTCCCCTTTGTGTCCATAAGTTCTCATCATTTAGCTCCCACTTATAAGTGAGAACATGTGGTATTTGGTTTTCTGTTCCTGTGTTAGTTTGCTAAGGATAATGGCCTCCAGCTCCATATTGAATAGTTAAAAACTATTTAGGCCGGGCGAGGTGGCTGACTCCTGTAATCCCAGCACTTTGGAAGGCTGAGGCAGGTGGATCACCTGAGGTCAGGAGTTCGAGACCAGCCTGGTCAACATGGCAAAACACATCTCTAATAAAAATTCAAAACAATTAGCCAGGCATGGTGGCAGATACCTGTAATCCCAGTACTTGAGAGACTGAGGCAGGAGAATCACTTGAACCCAGGAGGTGGAGGTTGCAGTGAGCTGAGCTCATACCACCACACTCCAGCCTGGCAACCAAGCAATACTCCTTTGCAAAAAAAAAAAAGAAAAAAAAAATTTAAAACAAGTGTTACAAACTAACAGTTTATTTATCCCAGGCACAGAAAGACAAATACTGCATGATCTCACCCATAGGTTAAGAAACAGAGAACTCATAGAAACGTTAACTCATAGAAACAGAGCAGAATGGAGGTTACCAAGGGCTGGAGTGTGGGGGGTTGGGGTGATGTTGGTCCGAGAGTACAAAAGTTCAGTTACACAGGAGAAAGTTTATCTTTTAGTGATTTTCATAATTTTGACAAAGTTGAAACAATTGGAACAAATTATCTAAATATTTTAGTAATTATTTTTAATTGAGTGATTTTAATGAGTCAAAAATATTTATAAGGCAATCATGCATAATACATATAAATAATTTGAGTGTTCGACCCATATTACAAATGAAAGTAAAGAACAGGCAGATTCTGAGACTTGGGACAGGCAGCATTTGGCACCTATGGAGACCTAGTTCCACACGTCTGTAGTGGCAGAAAGGCAATATATATTAAAACCTAGGAAAACAGGCCAGGCATGGTGGCTCACACCTGTAATCCTAGCATTTTGGGAGGCCAAGGTGGGCATTTCACCTGAGGTCAGGAGTTCCAGACCAGCCTGGTCAGCATGGCAAAACCCTGCCTCTACTAAAAAGACAAAAGTTAGCCGGGTGTGGTGGCACATGCCTGCAATCCCAGCTACTTGGTAGGCTGAGGCAGGAGAATCGCTTGAACCCAGCAGGCAGAAGTTGCAGTGAGCTAAGATCACACCATTGCACTCTGTCGCCTGGGCGACAGAGGGAGACTACACACACACACACACCACACACACACACACACAAACTTGGAAAACGGGTGAGAGAAGATGGCATGTGATGGTTTTATCAAGTACTTCTACTCTATTTATATGAACTACTCCAAGCTGTGGTAAACATCTCTGGGAAGCCAGGTCCAGTGCAAGTGGGCCAAAGCCCGTATTGGCAGTTATAAACCAGGCATCTCCAGTTGACAGCTTTGTGACCTCGGCAATGTTCTCCTGGCTAGACCAGTGCAGTACGTATCAGAATCCAGCAGGGAGTGTGTGCACCTGGAAGACCAAGGTAAAGGTGGGAGGCCAGGACCAGGGATCTGGTAGCTAGCAATAACTCAAAATACCCATGTTCGTGGTTTTCACCCTCCTCCTGAGCCCCCACATATGCCATCCCCAACCCTCTCCCCTATCGTTCGGGTCCATGACTGCCAGTTACCAGTGAGACCCAGCACTCAACAGCCCTGGTTCCCCAACAGATGGACTCACAAGAACAAGAAACAATGACTTGGTCATTAGAACTCTCAGTTTCCCACAATTCCTGTCACTGGGATATTTTACAGTTCTCAGATGTCCCATTGTTTGTCTGAGAAACTGGCCACAGGCACCTCCTGGAATTGGGAGCAAGAGTGACTCTGGGGGCTTGTTGTGCTCCTCGGAAGAGGTTCTCACTCCTTTAGCATGTGGCTGCCTGGCCCTGGACAGCAAAAACCAACCCTTTGAGAGTACTTAAGTAAATACATCACCAGATCTGGGAACTGATCAAAACTTTATTTCATCGCACTCACATGTATGTGATTCTTAAGGCACTTGATCTTGGATACAATATATCCTAGCGCATTAGGTTTCAAGCCATGGATACACATCATAAGTGGAATATCCAGTTATATTAATTTCACTCATATTAATTGATATAAATATTAATTTATGGTGGACTATAGATTTATTTAACTGATATAGTAGTGATATATACATAAAAATTCCTGGAAAGATATGAATTCATATAAGCTGTGTAGGAAAACCTATATTCTTTCAAGTCATCACAGATACCTTATAAAATTATGTACTTCAGGTACGAAATACTACAGTGTCCCCAGCAAATCTGTAGCAATTGGCTTTTGACACTGAAATGTTGGATTCAGTCCTGTTGGGTAATGTTGCTTGTTCGGGCTTTAGAGTTGCCCTTTAGCAATCACTAGAAAGATTAAATCGGGTGGACTATGTGGATCCTGGAAACTGTTTAGGGTGTTACACTTAGAGGAATGCACAGAGCTTCCATGGCTGACCTTGACCTCGGGAGGTGGCCAGGGACCTGGCAGTCTCTCATACAAGGTTCCACTCAGAGAGCTGAACACTGACCCCACTGAACGCTGTGTTGAGGAGCTAGGGTCCCCCCTCCCCACCCCCAGCTCCCTGCTATGAGCTTTCCCAGTTACTACATGAATCAAATTACGGGCACCTCTGCTGGGTTTCCTGTGAAATAACAGATCTTACTGTAACCAAATATTACCATCTCGGAAAATCCTTATGCAACTAGCGAGGACTCTTCATTCTCAGGCAACAGAGAAAGGCCTCTTTGTTTTGGGGCTGAACACCTGGAACATGTTATCCGGGGCGGCCTCCCCAGGCCCACAGTGGAGAGGGGGCTCATAGGACCCAATCACGCCCCTGCCTGTGGAGGACTGACTCACCCAAAGCTGCCTCTCGCTGGCTTTGTTTAGCCTGGTTTCAGCAGACCCTGGCTCTTGCTGTCAGCCATAGGCAAATGGCAGAGGGCACCCCGCATCAATAGAGAAGGACTATGTTGGCAAGGACCACAAAACTCCCAGGCAACCTTTGACAAGATGAGAAGAGGAAGGGCTAAGGATGCAGAGAGATGGGAGGCCTAAAATCTACCCTCCCTGCCCCCAGACATTGGTGCCCTCCTGAAGCCATCACAGATAAGAATGCTGGCTGTGTGTGCAGAAGAGCAGACATTGTGGCATGGGCTCAATCAGGGGATGTGTCTGTGGATGGTTGCCCTTGGAAACCAGTGAAACCCTGTGATCCCACCTTTCCTTCAGATCACTGACTTTCCAGAAGAAAACCTAATGCTGCTCTTTCATCCTTATACCATGGCTAATACAGCAGTCACAGAAAGGGACTGCACTAAGAACCCAACGCAGGCCAGGCTAGAGGCAGGAGTCAAGGCCAGCTGCCACAGGGCTCAGGATGTCCGTCCGACCATGACCTCAGCACTCATTGATGAAAGGAGAGCAAGACCACTCCCAGGTGTGGAGAGGCAGGGGGCATTTATGACAAATGGAGACGCAACACCAGTGTAACTTTTTGAAGACAACACACATTTTTACTCACGACTCTTAGTCTTAATGAAATACAAGGTCCTTGCTGGAAGGGAGCAGCTATTACTCATCTCTGGGTCCCTCATTGTTGGACACCTGAATGTAATTTGTAGTCTTCAACCCTCCAACCCTCTCCACCAACACTCATGGGTGTGGCCGTGCCCTGGGGCCTAGGAGAGGCAGATTCTAAGCTGGGCATGAGGTGAGGTCAAAGATAGCACTTTCCCAGGAGCTCCAGGGAGATGCTAGGGCTATAGCACCTAGGCTCAGTTGAAAAGGGATGGTCCAATGACAGTTATTTGTCTACAGAATAGGAAATTTTCAACATCCAATAAAATGCCTTTTTCTTTCTTTCTTTTTTTTTTTTTGAGACAGAGTCTTATTCTGTCGCCCAGACTAGAGTGCAGTGGCACAATCTCGGCTCACTGTAACCTCCACCTCCCGGGTTCAAGTGATTCTTCTCCCTCAGTCTCCTGAGTAACTGAGATTACAGGTATCTGCCATCATGCCCGGCTAATTGTTTTGTATTTTTAGTAGAGACAGGGTTTCACCATGTTGGCCAGGATGGTCTCCAACTCCTGACCTCAAGTGATCCACCCACCTCAGCCTCCCAAAGTGCTGAGATTACAGGTGTGAACCACCACACCTGGCCAAAATGTCCTTTTTTGACTCTGATATCTAAGACAGTTATAAAAATATAGCTTCCCCCAACCCACCAAATAACAACAAAATACAGTTGTGCCTGTGTGATCATTCTTGTATCATTCCTTCTACCACTTACTCGCATGTGAATATT
Organism: Trachypithecus francoisi; assembly: GCF_009764315.1. Taxonomy (NCBI): domain Eukaryota; kingdom Metazoa; phylum Chordata; class Mammalia; order Primates; family Cercopithecidae; genus Trachypithecus; species Trachypithecus francoisi. Next base: position 87,858,571 of record NW_022681468.1, on the reverse strand, counting down.
ACCTGTAAATCTCAGCAACTAATCAGCCATGTAGCTCGTGTAGCATCTTAGATGATTATTTGGAAAAATAAAGCCAAGCACACATTTTTGACTCAAATGAGGAAGCACATTCCTGTTGAGCTATTGCTATTTTAATAATTGGAAATAAATTTTAATAAAGCCATTAACTTTTGCTAAATACACAGTTGTGCTTTGAGAGTGACGGAAAACCATTTAAAGCCATGCTTGAGGCTCTGTCCTTGGCACAAACATGATTGAAAGTCTATGTCTGATTGACTCTTTTAAAATGCCTTCCTTTACTTCTGAACTGTTGATAAAGAGCTCTATTTGTTTGTAGAGTTTTTCCTTAAAAATGGGGCAACAGAAATTATTTCCTGCCCAGTGTCCTATTTCAAGGAACCTGGTGCGTTTTTACTCATCTAAGCTGATCTCTCTAGCAGGATGCAATCCGGCTGCTTCGTCCTGCTTTAAAGCAAGTTTAATTTACTTGATTAAAAGTATGCCTATGCTCAGCATGGCTCACAAAGGCAGGGAGAGACATTAATGAAGAGTTTCCCTTTGAAATAAAATATACAGATTTTGTTTCCCAGTGTTTCCACGTCTATCTTCTTTGCTTTCTTAGTTTTCATGTGGTATCCGATATCACAGAGGCTGGCAGCAGAACAACATGGACATGCTTCTCATGGGGGCCCATTCTCTGGGCTTGAAGGCATAACATATATTTTACAAGAACAATGAGAAATCATTTAGGGATCCACTTTTCACCATTCTCTTAGAAGAAATGCTCTCTGGGATGGAAGAGGGGTGGAGGCAGATGACTGTTACATAAAGCGCTTGACAGGAAAAAAGGCACCCCTTATTTCTTGGGATTTTCTCCCATTACAATCTCTTTGACAAAGTTCCTTTCCCTAGAATGTTCCCAAAAACCGTAAATATTGGTGAAGAAAAAGAACTCCTATTGACCGGAACTCATTACACAATCAGAAAGATTGAGCATTTTATATTTGTTTTTATATTTATCTCTTTCAGGGGGGAAATATACTATGTACATTAATTTTACCACAATTTGCTGAAATTCCTTAAGCAAATATGTAATTAGGCATTTTAAAATATGAAATGTATTTATTTATAGCTTCCAATCACATATTTTATCTGAAAGATTTAAACGACACTGTCTTGGATTCGTTCTTTCTTTGGTTTCTTTGTAAAATATATAATTAGGCAAAGTTTGAACATACCTAATAGCCCTGAGGAGACTGGGCAGTGATCTTTCTGAAGCTTTAAAAGTATTGGTAGGAAGCTGTTCTCTTCTTTTCCCCAAGTTCAATAGCTTAGCTATTCGTTTCCTGTTTCTAATAGCCAAGGTAATTAGACCATAATGAAAACTCTTTGCTTGGAAGACGACATCTGAAAGTTGAAACTATTTGCTGCTGCTCAAACCTCAACAGGGCGGGGAGGGGGCAGGGATCGCCTCCTCAGTGGGAGAAAGTTCTACAACTAGAGTGTCACTTTCCCCTAAAATTATTTCTTCCTGCAAGACTTCAAAGTCCAGGAGGCAAAGTGACACGTACACTGTTTTTTTATGGAATGGTCAATTCTTCATTGTTAAGGAAACACCACTTAAAATCTCCAAAAAGCCCAGAACATACAGAAAACCTGTTTGCCCCTTATTTTACCTTTCTTTTACTTTCTAAGTATCACACTTGTACAGTGAGGTGCATACATCTGAAAGGCATATCTTGATGAATTTTTCACCTATGTGCATATCTGTGAAACCACTACCAATATCAAGAAATAGAACATTTCCTGCCCCTGAAGGCTCTCAGACCCTTCCCTGTCAAGACCCCACCTGAGGGAGCCACCATCCTAATTTCTATCCCCCAGAATGGTTTTGCCTGTCTTTGGATTTTCCATAACTGGAGCTATGAATGTTATACACACTCTGGCTGGCAGGCTTCTTTCTCTCAAGGGTACGTGGCTGAGGTCCATCTGTGTTGCTCTGTAGAGTTGGGCTCTTATATTTTCACTGCAGTGGGTGTTCCTGTGTGTGAATATTTATTTATCTGCTCTACCTTTTGTGGATATTGGGGTGCTTCCCAGTTATCACTCTCAGGAATAAAGCTACTATGAACATTCTCGTCCACACCTCTGGGTGAAAGCACTTTCTTCCTTGGGTGTATAACTAAGAATGAACTTCTGAGACCACAGAGGATGTGCAGCTTTGGTAGATTCTGCCAAACCATTTCCCATGAGTTGTAGCAGTCATTACTCCCACCAGGAGTTCATTCACCACTTTTTGATGGGCAACAAGGGTTCAGTCTCATCATTGAAAGCAAAGTCTCAAGTGTTTGCAGAAGGGGGACATGAAGACTTAGTAGCAGGAGAGATAGAAAAAAAAAGATGAAAAGGGAAAAAGCTACCCCCAAGAAAGGAACTGGCCCAGGCTGAACAAGCTCTGGTAGACCCTGGGGCATTGCTGGGGTAACTGTTTCCCACCCTTGCTGCCCAGGACAAGGGGCAGTGGCTCTGGCGGGGAAGCTCAGTCCCTTGGGGCTTCCCACCTCATGTGCATGGACAGACAAGGCTTTCCGGGGGTCAGGCCAACTCCAGTACCCTCCAGCCCAGTTCTCAGCCACATAGAGCATCATGTGTAGGACAAGACTACTGGCTCCAGTAAGTCCCCCGAACTTTTCTTTAGGCCTAATTCCAGATATTCTCTCTTTCCAATACTTTTTCTAATTATTGACCAAAAAGTAAATAGTAAGGCTATGTCAGGAAATCTGCTGCCTCGTGGCCAGCAAACCTCTCCAGTCCACAGTAGCCCCACTGCACTCTGTGTGCCTGTCCTCTGGGACGGCACTGCCCCGGCCCTCCCCACTTACACGCAGCCCTGCGAGGGTCCCGGAAGGGAGCCTTCATTCACTGAGCTCTCACTAGGCCAGAATTCCAGGAAAGGTGAGAACCCAAAACACCTCCCCTACCCACTCCAGCCATTCTAGAAATACAGGAGATGGAGGTTAACAGAAGACCACCGGCCTTCCTGACAGCTTTTCTAAACAACCAGGGAGGGGTCATTTTGTACATTTGATATTCTCACAGCTCCCTCTCCAAATTAAGGATGCCCCACCGACGTCTGTGTGGGCCATCAAGGGGTGCGATTGAAAATCTTCCTACCCATCGCAGGCTAGAACCTCTGGGTCAGGCCTGTGGCCAGGCAAGCCTTGCCCATCTCCCGCCTGGCCTCCCTCACTCAATTTGCCGACTTCCTGCTGGGTTTTCTCTTAGGGCCTTTACTCTGTCCTCTCCGTCTCTGGCTCTGATTGTTTCATATTGCTGCCGGGAGTCTCACATGTACCAGGGTGGATAGTAGAGCCTTAGTCCTGAAGTTTCACTCATAACTCAAAGGGATAGGTATATTTTGTTGTAGCACAAAATCGACTCCCATCCCCTGGGAAGCTTGTGTGTTTAGTGTGTACTTAGGTAATGAGGAACCCACCTGCTCACTCACCATCTGCACAAAGGAGCATTTCTGTCTGCTCAGGCAGAGACCCCTGACTCCAATAGGCCACACCCACCGGTGGTGAACTGTGTTCAGCCAGGGAGGAAGTTCCTATTGGTAGGAAGATTTTCAAATGCACCCCTTGACAGCCCACACAGATATCAGTGGGTATCCTCAGTTTGCAGAGGGAGCCACAGAATATGAAGGTTTAAAGATGCCAAAGGCTCAAGTGCTTCTCTTCCTTCTCTCTCTTTGTCTCTGTTTACCGTGAGACTGTTTTGAAACGTGCTCACTCTCCTCCTCTTACCCTCCTGGGGCTTCTCCTCCTGTCTCAGTTGGAGAGGGACAGGGACAGATACAGAGGCCCTGGATACAAATGAAAAGCCTGGGCTGAACCAGGACCAGATGGGCCTGCAGCCCTGCATATTGGTCCCAGTATCTGGATAGTCATCTGGGGAACTTGTGTAGCTGTGGTGGTTTTAAGATATGACCCCAGATTCTTTGATGCTCCTTTGTTCAAGAGGTGGAGCTTAATTTCCCTCTGCTTAAAATGTAGGCTGGATTTAGTGCCTTGCTTCTCGTGCATAAAATAAAGCAGAGGTGATGTGTGTGAGGTCATAAACAGCACTGCAGTTTCCTGCTTGTTCTCCTCTCTCTCTCATATCATTAGCTCTGGGACAAACCAGCTTCTATGTCATGAGTACCCTCAGGCAGCTCATTGGAGAGATCCGCATGGTAAAGCAATGATGCCTCCTGCCAGTAGCCATGTGAGTGGCATCTTGGAGCCAGACCCTCCAGCCTCAGTCAAGCCTTCAGATGCCTGCAGCCATGGCTGACATTTTAACCATAACTTCATGAGAGATTCTGAGCCAGAACCATCCAGATAAGCTGCTCCCAGATTGCCAGGTAAGATAAATAAATGGTTATGATTTTAAACCACTCGGTTTTGGAGTAATTTGTTACACAACAACAGATAACTAAAACAGGAGGTTATTAGTACTACTCACCAAATATTTCTGGTTCTAGCTTCCAGAATCATGGTAGGATAACCTCTCTCCCCTGCTTAGAAGTTACGTATATCCACGCAACTTTGAAATTGAGCAAGACTGGGGTGTGTCATCCCCATGAGGGCACTTCAGGAGCCAATGTGCCCTCACAACCTCTTTCTCTCCCTCTATCAAACCAATTGCCAGTGTTGTAAATAATGAAGCCAGGGTTTGGGGTGATGCGGAGCAGAGCTGTTAGCCGACCCACCATGGATATGTAGCAGCAGAAGAAACAAGCCGTGTGGTCTTTAAGCACCCACATTTTGGGTGTTACTGTGGCACAACCTGAACTATACTGACTGATGCAGGTGAGGATACACAGGGATCCTCTGTCCCTCCACCCCCAGTTCTTCATGCTCTTTGGGCCCAAGAAAGCCAGCATCTCCATCGAGGTCAGCAGGATCACACCCTTGATGTGGGCTCCCCATCCCCTACCCAAGCACTCCACCATGTCCACACCTGGATAAAAAGTGTGGAGCCTGGTTCAGGAGTGGGCTGGGGGCTTGGCCAGGTCATCACAGCCTCTCTGTTTAGAACCCAGTGGATGGGAAAGGCTTGCATGGCAGTAAGAAGCGTTTAAGGTGTTAAGTAACGGCCCATGTGATCCAGTTCTGAAGGCCACAAAGTCAACAGTGATTGATCCTTTGCTTTCTTTTCCAGAACCATAGAGAATTTGGGGAAATTACTGTCTGGCCACCCAGAAAACAAAGACCAGTTAGGATTTGTTTTATTTTCTCTTCTTCCCAGATCAGTCGACAGTTCTCCAGGGACCCATGTGGTTTTGTGCTTCCTCTGTGCCTGTTCTGCTCCTCTCCACGCACCCCCACTTCCCCAGCCCCTCCCAGTCCCCTCAACGGTCTTTCTGGCCAGCCCCACAGCCCCCTCTCCGCCCCACAGTCCTCAGGCTCCAGCCTCCTCGTTAGGAAGTGTTAGAAAGTTGCTGGAGTGAGAAATGAGCCTGTGAAAGCTCGTTGTCCTAATTAAACTTCCACAAGGAGAGTGACAAGAGGCGACGGGGAGGAAACGTTGCCACCACCAAGGTCTCAGCCTGGGCCCAGGTCGAGGAAGGCCTTTGTCCTGCAGAACAAAAGCCGCTGTTTCCACGTGTTAAACCTCATCAAACTTCAACAGACCCAGGTGCAAAACCCCACATCCCAAATGCCATCCGGGCTTATGCCACCTTCCCGAGCACGGACCATCCCTAGCTGTCAACCCTAATCAGGGCCATGCCCCACATCAAAGCTGCACTCCCTCCACAGACAGCTTCTGCTCTAGGATGCATTGTTATTATGACTTCCTACACTCGGCCTTGTCTGATGAATTAGGGCACGGAGCCCCCCATGGCACAGCTGGGCCCTGCTGGCATTGTTAATGAGGTAGGAAGGGCGCATTTGTCCGAGCCTGGGACTAACATAATCACATAAAGCTGTTGCTTTAGAATAGATGGAGCTGCCCCAGAGTCAATTTTCTTGGAAGCAATGCAAAGCAGAGCTTCCTGGGAGAAGACACAATGCCTCCTATTGTCTCTGTCACTTCCCCTCCAGCCTTCCATCGTTTCTGCGTCTCCTCGGGAGCCACTGCCCTGTGCAAAAGCTGTTTGCTGATGCCCAGCCGCGGTTTCCAAAACCCCCATGAGAAGTCGTTTCTGTCCACAGTCATTGTTTCCAGACTAGCCAAGCCGACTGGGGAGGAGAGGCCAGGCCCAGGGAGAGCAGGAAGAGACCCAGCTTGCAACACAGGCCCCCGGCGGCTGGTGTCGGCTCGTGGATTGCTGGGGAGCAGCTGGTGCCAGCCCTGCTAGACATGTCCAGGATCGGGTCAGAGGCCAGGGTGGCTCACATCCACAGGCTCCAGGAGGAGGCTCTCGAGGCCCCAGGTTCCTGGAGGAGGACAGAGTGTGGATTATCCAGTGAGTCCTCAGAGTGCTCCCAGGAGATTCTACCCCTAGGCCCTCATCCTACCTAGGACTCAGGCAGCCATCTGGGTCTCTGCTTCCCTAACCACTTCCTCCTCCACCCGACCATCACCTAGTCTCAAGGGCGTAGGCAGCTTCTGGAAGTGGCTGAGACTGGAAGGATGTTGTCACACCTACCAGATATCCCTACATGTATCTCTGCCACCCCCACTACGTATTCTGAAGAACCAAGGTGAGCTGGGGGAATCCTCAGGGCAGCAAGACAAGGCCTGGGCAGGAGTGGAGTCAGGAAGTGAGAAGTGGGGATCCTGCGGGTTGGGGGGTTGTGGGGCTGGGCTGAGCACTGGGCAGGAGGCAGGAGGTGACAGTGGAAGCGACATCTCCCCATCTTCCCCAGCTCCATATGAGGGGTTCTGCTGCATTCACTGAGTCACCAAAGGACACTGGAAGGCCATCAAGATTTTTGGGTGACTAAGACATGGCTCCCTTCTTACTGTCTGTGGGGAGACAGGCATTTGAACACCCAAGTCTAACCCAAGCAGAGTTGACTGAGGGCTAAAGGTTCCACAGAGGCTGGGTGCAGTGGCTCATGCCTGTAATTCCAGCACTTTGTGAGGCCAAGGCAGGTGGATCACTTGAGGTCAGGAGTTCGAGACCAGCCTGGCCAACATGGTGAAACCCCGTCTCTACTAAAAATACAAAAATTAGCCAGGTATGGTGGTGTGCACCTGTAGTCCCAGCTACTCAAGAGGCTGAGGCAGGAGAATCGCTGGAACCCGGGAGGCAGAGATTGCAGTGAGCTGAGATCACGCTACTGCACTCCAGCCTGGGAAACAGAGCAAGACTCCTTCTCAAAAACAAACAAATAAAGAAAGGTTTCAAGGATGCTCTGGAGGACAAACAAAGGAGAAGATTTGGTGCAGGAGTTAGGACAAAGACTCCCGGGAGAGCAGCCCTCACGTGGGGCCACAGTGAAAGAGTGGTCCCCTTTTGTGGAAGGGAAATGGAGGATGTGTGTGGTGAAGGCTTTGCTGAAGCATCTGTTATAAAAGGAGCAAAAGCACTTGCTCTCCTCCCAGCTCTGGCTTAGCCTGTCTCTCTTCAAGTCCCTGGCATCCCTGGAAAACCATGATTTTTCCATTCTGTACCTGGCCCAGGCACCTCCTCCCACCCCCACACACTGCAGTCTGGTGTGTGTGGTGGGCACACATAGAATACTTGCTGGTCTTGAAAATGAAGCCATCCTTTGGGGCCCCTACAAACCAAAGAGACCCACTGAGCCAAGAGATCACTCTTGGACACCAGCAAGGGTGAGATCACTTGATAGGTATTTTGTCGTGTGTTTCTTTTTAACTATATAAAAAACAAAAGGGTGGATGTGCAACCCAACCCAAGAATACCTTGGCTCAGGATCAACTAGATGAAACTTTTAAAAATGATTTAATGTTATGTTAGACTGTTGCATATTAAAGCGATGTAATGCCTTCTAAGAAACGAGAGTCAGATCCTGAAAACGATGACTTGGGCAAATTTAAGGAGTTATAACTCACTTTTCAAGACAGCAACATTTTGTCCAATATGTACAGACCTCTAATGACAGTGTGCAAAGACTCTTTCGTTCCCAGATTATGAGGCTGCCACTTTCTCCTCCCCTTCCTGAGCCACACTTTTCTAAACAGCAACTGTGGGGGCAGGGGGAATGGGAAGTTCATGAGAGAAGGAAATATTTGGGACCATGTCGGCCAGTGGAATGGGGCTTGTGGTCACCGTGTTACAAAGTCAAATCACTTCCCAGTAAACACCAGTTTCCGATGGCTCTCTGGCCAGGGTTGGCCGGGGACAGGCAGGGAGTATATGTGTTGGGTACGTTGCGTCACAAGCTGTGCAGCTGTGTAGGCTTCTCTGTCCAGAGGCATTAATGGAAAACGATTGGGCACCCAGCCCACAGCAGATGCGCTGGGGAATCCAGCCAGGGGAAGCCGGGATGCAGCGGGAGAGGGGACACGCAGGGCCTGGCTGAGAAGCCTTGCAAGGTAACCACAGGCGGAAACTTGAAAAAATGAAGACGTTCCCACCAGTTCCAGAAAATAGGGCTAACTTAAAATGCCGCCCCTTTCCTTGAAGTGGGCTTGGCAAGCCCCAGGTGTTGAAAGGCAAAAGAAAAAAGGAAAGAAAGAGAAAGAAAAAGAGAAAGGAAACAATATGTATCTAGCCTGCATTTCTAATTGGGTTCCCTTCAGACCCCCTCACATGCTGAATTGATGTGTGAGATCAGAACAAAAGGAATTTCGAGGAGTCATTGCTATAGACCCCAGAGCTAAGGAGATTGTAATTTCAAAATACTGTTTCATGCACTTATTAGACTAAATCAGCAAACAGATAGCAGCGTGCCGGGTCCTCCTGGAAGTTGCCAGAAGTCTCATGGCTGTAGCCTCCCTAGCTGCTGCTTCAGGGAGTCCCCTGGACCCCTCAACCCAGAAGAGGAAGGCAGGGATCCATCTCTCCTTGTTTCAAGAGTTCCCCTTTTCCCCGCTTTACGTCTCAGAGCTCCAGCTCCGCCATGTCCCTCATCTGTCAAGTCTGCTCTCAGGGAAAAGTGGAAACTCACTCAGTCCCAAAGGTGAATGGTAACCTCAGCTTCTTCTCATGGTGGGAGGGGAGACTCATGTTTTCCCAGATCCTAAGCTAAAGTAAGCTCCTGCTAAACAGATGAGGGAATTACATTGAGAGGGAAGAGGTTCACACTGGACTCCTGTGAATTCCTTGAAGGATTCATGAGATTTCTCACCTTTGGGTTTTCTGTGGGGGTTGAGTCTCTCCATCTTAATGCTCTTTATCTAATTGGCTCACACTTTCTTTCTGTTGAAAAATGTCACTTCTGTGCTTCGGAGTGGTCCCTGGGGTGGAGGATGCCAGTTGTCAAGCAAAACCTTTTCCCCTTTCTTCCTGACTGACAGACCCTTATATTATTGGGGCAGCAATAGGTCCCAAAATGTAGCTAAAGCACTACATTTCCCAAGTTTCCAGACATCTGTAACCAAGCAGGTGTAAGCAGAAGACTTTGAGGGTAGAGGATGCCTCAGAGAAAGTTATTTGAAAGGGGGATAGTTAAACCAGGAGGCAAACTTTCTTATTTGCCCTTCCCCCATGGAATGTGGCTATGATCGTTGGAGCTCCAGCATCCATCTTGGGACCAATGTTAGGATGGACATTGCAAGCTAAGAGGGCTGAGCAGAAAGAAAGAAGACATCAGACTCTGATGAGTGACTGTGGAGCTGCCTTGTCAGTCCTAGACTGCCCAAGGCTGTATTTCTCTTAGGTGAAAATAAACCTGTATCCTCTTTAAGTGATGTTATTTCTAGTCTTCGTCACTTGCAGCTGAACTAAACCAAAGTAAGCTCTCCCCTTTCTGCACTTCTCTATACCACTACTCACACTTGCAGCTTCTCATTCCATGTCTGTCTTCTCCCCGCCATGTACCAGCTATGAGATCGGTGGTTGGTCTGTAGTGCCGTCTGCAGGAGCCTCAGTACCTGGCGTGGCATCTGGCACATAAGAACAGGCCTGTAAATGTTTGCTGAACAAGAAGCCCCTGCAACATGGCTCTGCCAATGGGCTGGCACACCTGAAGCCCCCTTCCATGGAGTTAACAAGATTTAAGGATATAGGGGGCTGGGTGCAGTAGCTCATGCCTGTAATCCCAGCCCTTTGGGAGGCCAAGGTGGGCAGATCACTTGAGGTCAGGAGTTCGAGACCAGCCTGGCCAACATGGTGAAACTCCATCTCTACAAAAATACAAAAATTAGCCAGGCGTGGTGGCGTGTGCCTGTAATTCCAGCTACTCAGGAGGCTGAGGCAGGAGAATCTCTTGAGCCCAGAAGGCAGAGGTTGCAGTGAGCCAAGATTGGGCCACTGTACTCCAGCCTGGGTGACAGAGTTAGACTCCATCTCAATAAAAAATAAAAAATAAAAAAAGATTTAAGGATATCAGGAGCCAGGGCCCATGAGAAGTCAGCGTTTAGACTAATTAGGGCACCGCAGAGGGAAAACCACCTGTCTGCATTTATTTATAAGAAAACCAGCTATTTTTTGAGCACCCTCCATGTGCCAGGAGCTGCGTTGAGACTTAATGGAAAATCTTTCGGACCTCACCGTGGGGGTGGAGCAGGCAGCTGGCATTCCTCACTCTAGGGTATGCCCATGTCTTGTGATCTATCCCTGCATAGCAAACTGCCCCCAAGCTCAGGGCTTAAAACAACAGGCATTTTTTGAATTTCTCATGATTCTAAGGGTTCACTGGGGCTCAATTAGAGGGTCCCTCTGCTGGTCTGGTTTAGGGTCTCGCCCAACTGCAGTCAGGTGGCGGCAGTGGCTGGACCTCCAATGCAGGGAGTGACTGCATTCACTTCCCTGGAGCTTTGGCAGGAGTGCCTGGGAGGCTGGTCTCAGTCAGGACATTGGGACACCTGGGCCTGTCTCTCCTTGAGGTGCTAGGGCCTCTCCCACTGCACATGGATTTTCCATGTGGTCTCTCCTGAAGGCTACCTGGACTTCCTACATGGACGCTCAGGCCCCCACAAGTACAGAGGCAGAAACTGCCGAGCTTCCCAAGCATCAGGCCTGTAACTGGCCCGCCATGACTCAGCACTCTAGTTCAGGCATGGCAGGGCCAACCCAGAGTTAGCATAGCCGGGGACCACACAGAGACATGAACACCAGGAGGCTCCATTCGTGGAGCCCATCACCAGGGACTAGCTGCTGCCCCATGAGTAGGTGTGACTGAATTTTATAGGCGAGGAGGCCAAGAGAGAGGCAAAAGAGCTTGAAGGCCCCACATCATTGAGGGTGAGGATGGAACCCAGAGCAACCCACCTCTCTTGCCTGCCTTCTCTCCTCCTCCATACTCAGCCTCTTGAGCAAAGGAATGCTCCTGAAGGTGCATTTGAGGCCAGAACTCTGCCCAAAGAGCACACTGTCAAGGGCTGCATGCGTAGGGCTGAGGACGGTCTCTAATTCACGTGTTTCATAAGTCGTTTATAGCAGGAGAGGGCCCTGGGAAAATATTACAAAGATGAAAGGTGACTTAACAGATGGGCTGACACACGGAGGATCAGGGACATCCACACTCCATACCCACAACCGTGGGCTTCTCTCTGTTCACTCCATCTCATTCTTTGAAAGTCTGTGCATTATTATCTCAGATTAAAACAAGCTCACACCTGTACCTTACCTTCTCCAACCAGAGATTTCTCACTTGAATCTCTGCAGGTGCAACAGGATCCCAGGGTCTCAAGAGCTAAGGTGCTCAGGATAGGGGAGCATGACTCCAGGGCTCGGAAGGAGCCCCTTAGGTAAGGTCCCCTGAAAGTCTGAGAGTTCCCTTTGTCCACAACTCATCCATTTTGCCCAAATATGTTTTTGGACACGCAGTTCCCAGAGAAGAGCAGGCCCAGCCCCCTGGCCTCAGAGCTCAGCCTTCAGGGTAGGGCAGGAGAAAGAATGTAATCAGAGTTATGGCTTAATGAAGTGAACCGTAATAACCATAAACAGACAGTTTGGGATTTGATTTGTTATTTTGTACAAGGCAGTACCTTTCAATAGCAACTGGTGTTAGGGCCAAGCTTAAACATTTTCATTTCACCAACAAAAAAACAGTGATCCCATTGTTACACTACACTTTCCCACCTTAAAATGGGATTGGTTTTGTGGATTGGGAAAGTTACCAAAAATAAGTTTCTTCAATCACAAAGGTTAGCGAAAGGAAGTTGCTAGATTATTGCTAGATTGCTAGGAAGTTGCTAGATGAGAGGGGCCTCTAGGTAAGTAGTATCTGTTACAGACAATGTGTGCCAGGCCACCTACCTCAAACATTTTTCCTATTTAATCCATGTAATAGATAACAAGTCCTACACCATTTAAGGATAAAAAGTAAGTTTGCTTATGAGTCCCTATATACAAGGTAAAATGGAGATAGTTCTATGGACTAGCTTATGGCTGCAAACTACATTTTAAGAAAACACAACCAGGCTGGGTGCGGTGGCACACGCCTGTAATCCCAGCACTTTGGGAGGCCAAGATGGGCAGATCACCTGAGGTCAGGAGTTCGAGACCAGTCTGACCAACACAGAGAAACCCCGTCTCTACCAAAAATACAAAAATTAGCTGTGTGTGGTGGCACGTGCCTGTAGTTCCAGCTACTTGGGAGGCTGAGACAGGAGAATCACTTGAACCCAGGAGGCAGAGGTTGCAGTGAGCCAAGATTGTGTCACTGCATTCCAGCCTGGGCAACAGAGCAAGACTCTGTCTCAAAAAACAAAGAAAAATTAAAAAAGAAAAAAGAAAAAGAAAAAAAGAAAAGAAAAGCATAACCAAAAATGTTTTCCCTCTTAGACCAACGCTCCAAATACAACATGCCTACGTGGTTGTGCCACACAGCCTGACAGTGCAGCTTCCTGAGCACCAACGTAAGATGGAGGGAGACAGGTGGGGTTGTGAATGCTCTCCCACCTGCCTTGGGAGGAATTCTACTACCTCAAAAAGATTGGTGGCCTTTATTTTGTGTCCCAACATAGAGGCAGGATACTACCTAGCAACAGCAAAGTCAAGCCTACTTTCAGCATTTTCAGAGTTTGAAGCCATTTGGTGACTCTCTGAGGAGTTGTCCGTCTTTAAAGCACACCCTAAAAATACCCTCTGCCGGAGATGCTAGGACTGGGCAGAAATGGCAGAACCACGGGATGATGGGCCACCAGACTCCCAGCCCCGGGGCCCCAGCACAGTCAGCACATTCTCACCCAGCTGCAAAGCTGGAACTCCCTGGAGTTTTCAGTATGGTTGCACCAATGCTGCCAGCTTTTATTTTGCCAAAATAGAGTGACAACACAGAGGCCCAACCACATGATCTTGGACATTTCCCTCTTTTGAAAAATCTTCCCTATACCTAAGAGGACCATCTCTTACCTCTACTCTTCCCTCTCCAGGATGTCATTAACATCTTGAATTCATCACTCATTATTCTACCAGACATAGTTATTCTCCCAATTACATTACAGACTCTTTGAGGGATGTCTTATTTTTCTGTAGTTATGGTGCCTAGCTCTTAGAATGCTTTGTAACTGAGCAAAAAACCCTTTGGCTTACCAGAAGTCCACCCTGTTCAGGATTAAACATTCTACCTCTTACAAGATACAAACCAAGAGGGTGCTTTGGCACAGGCCTGGGGTCATGGGTTTCTGCATGGCATGAAAGAAGGCATCCCAGGCTGGGAGTCAGGTGGCCTGGGCTCCTCCACCCTAGCTAACAGCTAACTCCATAGCCATGGACACATGCTCGTGCCATGGGTGCAGAGTTTCTACAGATGTAGGTTTTGGAGATCTCTCTGGTCTCCACCAGGGATACAACATTATGCTAAGCACTGACAGGGTTACTTCATCTATAAACGTCCCAGGCATGGGTGGGAAAACAAGCAGAACTTGTTTTTTATGACACCAACCTAAAGCCTCATTTTAATTTGTTCTGGAAAGACTATTCATCCTGATGCATTCACTGCAGATCTACTAATAAACTATCCAACTCCCAGTTGGTGAGGGTGCCAATTTTGAGTATTTGGGGGCCCCTTGCAAGAGTAGGTACCAAGCTGTCCTGGGCCAATGACGCCACCTGGTGGCTGGTGTCGGGGTGGGGCGGGTCCCCTGCATTTTCACTGACGTTCTAGAATCAGGAATCCATCAGCAAACAAAGAGGAAATGTATAATCAGGGCCCTAGAGATGACAGCATGGGATGTGGGATGCGGGAGGGGTTTCAGACAGACTGGTCGGGGGAGGCCTCTCTGAGGAGGCAGCATTTAAGCTGAGACTTTCATGAGGAGAGATCAGTCATGCAAAGATCTCAGGAAAAGAGCACTCCAGGCAGGAGCAGTGGTGATCACAGAGGCCCTGAGTTGAAGTGAGTGATTCTGTTTTAGCAACAGCGGGCACCCTGACCAGCCAGCACCGAGGCAGCGTAGAGGGAGATCATGGGAGGCCTTACTGGGCAGGGGCAGCTGATTCAGAGTGGAAGGGGATTGAGCGTGGGCAGAAGAGTGGTGTGGCACTCTTCCTATTCCTTCATTCTCCGGGTCATTCCTCATGCTTTAGTTAGTTCTGCTTCAGAAGGTATTCCTTTGTTCGGGTATCACAGAAAAGTTTATCTTCCCTTAGTCAATTTTCCATTCCATTCCATTGGGACCAATCACAAGCCTAACCTTGGCCAATAAATGCGCCATAGCTGCTCAAACCTCCTTGAGCAGCTGAAGGGTGACCATACACCCAGCCAGCACCAGCACCAGCACCAGCACCAGCACTCCCACCTGGAGAGGTCCATTTCCTTAACATCCCAGCAGAGCAACATCATGCTGTCCCCAGAGCTGTGCACTGCCAAGCCACCCACTTTTGCAGAGAAGGAAGCTGAGGGTTAGAGACCTCCACCAGGTACCCCAGAGGTTAGAGATGCAAGTGATGGAGCCAGGGAGCCTGGAACTAGCTACTGAATCTCTCTCAGTTCATAACATAAATTGGAGCTTTGTCTAGTAAGGAAGACCGATGTCAAAGAAGAACTACAGAAATAAATACATCATTATAATTCTGTGTCTACAAAATCATATGTATATAATAATGTGGCCACCTCCTGAGTGCGAATATGCACAACTCCTGAAGTCAATGCTCTCACGGAAGAGCCTGGGCCACTACTGGGAGAGGCTGAGTGCCTGAGACAGCCCAGCCGCAGCCTTCATCTCAAACAACTCAGCCTGAGTCAGGGCTGAGCCCATGTAGAAGGCCCCACCCTGCCCTTGCCTCACCTCTCCAACCTGAGGCTTGGGGCAGTCTCCCAGTTCTGCCTTCCCGTTGCCTGCTTCAACTGTCCACTGTCCACACTTGTCCCTTTGATGTCCCCCTTCAGTCATTCTGGGAAAACACCTTGTCGTGCCCTGTTGCCCCTGGGGCCTCACATCACAAAGTGGGGCTCTTCGCCTGGTAACATTCATTGCAGCCTCTCCGATGGGCACAGGGCCTAACTTACACTGTGCACAGAGGGTCCCTCCTTCCTCCCCAAAGTATATATCCCATCCCAGTAAGCCTGCCTTCCTCAAGCCCCAGAATTCAAGAGCAGTATAAACAGCAATTTGCATGCAATATAATGAAGGTACAACCTCTTGTTAACAGTGTTGCCCTGGTACTTCTAGACTCTCATCTTATAAAAGTGTGTTGATTAAAGTCCTTCAAAGCCATTTCCTTGGGCATAGCTGTAAGGAGCCTCTAAAGAGTGGGGACAGTTGGGATCTTGGCTGGGACCAGTATTGGGCTATCTTTGGTCTCATAGTAGAAGGTGATGCCATCTCCACCCTGAAAATAAACAGAGAGAAAGAAAAAGAGGAGCTTGTTTCAGCCATTCTGACAAGGTGGGCTTTTGGTGGGGCAGGGATTGTTTTTCCTAAGAGGCTAGGTATTAGCCAGACCAGAGCCTGGTGGCCCTTCTCATACCGTGACGTGCATTTGAAGCTCCTGGGTGAGGCTTTTGTTAACCTGCAGATTCCAGCTCAATAAGTCTATGGTAGGGCCTGGGAGTCTGCATTTCTATCACGCTCCCGGTAAATGCTGATGCTGCCAGTCTAGGGAGGATGCTTGTTAGTAGCTTGTTTGTTAGATACTTGTTAATAGCTTGTTAGAAGGGCAGAACCCTGAGACCCACATCAGACCTATGAATGCAATCTGCTTGTCAACAAGATCCCTGGTGACTCCTGCGCATGTCACCCTGTGAGAAGGCCAGTTTCTAGGGCTTGCCCGCATCCTGTGCTCACAGCAGACATCACTAATCAATCAGGACATTCTGATGAGAGTCAAGATCCTTGTCTACACAGTGCTGCCAGTGCCCAACCAGTGCCTGAGAGGCAGCATGAGGAAGAAAGTAAAAAGACTGAGAAGAATCAGACCTGATACATGGCTAATGAAACAGGAGAGAGAGAAGCAAGTTGGGGCAGAGCGGGGTGTTCAGAAACCCAAAGCCAGATAGATTCCTAGGAGAAGCCCCAAAAGTGTCTGCAATGTTGCGGTGAAGCATAAACACAAATGAAGGGATGGGTGTTGGGGGAATGGAGCCTGGCATCAGCCAGAGAAGAGTCTGGAGCTGCTGAAAGCCGCCTGTAGCACAGATCAGAGAGAAGACCAGGAAGAAGGTTCCAGAAGGGTTGAGAAGCTGTCCACCCAGCTGGAGGTTTCTTGGCCAGGGCTGAAAAAAGAGACTGAAGTCCATCCCCCTAGCAAGAGAGTCTCTCAAGTGACATAAACCAAGCATCCACCATACCCCAGGCAGGGCTGGCCCTGTCACATCAGCGATCTCAGTTGCGTTTCTGATCCCATGAAGGAAGTACCATCTTCTACAGACAAGGAATCTGTGACCAAGGGAGATTACAAAATGAGGCTGGCAAATGCCCTGCAGGAATCCTTCCCAGTCTACCTGCCTGCAAGGCTAAACTCCTAGGATCATACACACTTATCCTTTGCCGTTATTTATCCTTTTGCAATTCCTTGACAAATTTCTATTGGAGGGTCCTGAGTTGTCTTGTCTGTGAGAGGGATAGGAAGGGATGGGGATGAGGTGGGAACCCAGGACTCAAGAGAGCAGCCAGGTCAGGGGTGATGCCTCACAGCCAGCAGGACAAGGTTCTGGGTGGTGCTTTCTGTGAGCTTCATCAAGGGTCAGGCAGCAGTGAGGTCTTGTCTATCTCCTTGCAAATGTACTTGTTGCACCTCCATTCTCACTTACCCCCACAAATCCCTTGCTGAGCAAGAATTATTACTTCCATCTTCAGAAAAAGAAGTAGTGGCTCAAAAAGATTAGGCCCAAGTTCTCCCTGAGCTGAGAACAGCACCCACATCTGTTTGATCTCAAAGCTAGGAACCCATTTTAGGCTTATGGAGAAGCGAGTAGGCTTTTGTGGGCTAGCCTGGGCACTAATCACCAATTCTGGCATCATGTTTCTGTGGTGCAATTGAAGTTTTGGGCACTGTGCTGTCAACAAGCTCTTGCACCGCCATTTACTGCTGTTAGGAAATACCTGCTTCTCGCATAGAACAAACTTCAGTGGCAACTTCCTACTCAACTTGGTCCTGTGACATCTAGTGGCCAACAGGAGAAGTGCAGTGAAATCTCTTGACATTGTAAGCAGGTGCAAAAGCTTAGTACTTCCTGGGATTGAAAAAAAATGCGCTAAAATCCATAATAGCTGAAATATCCATGGAATTTGAATCTTCCTGAACCCTTTCTTTTGTAAGCCCCCTGAAACAATTTTCCTTTTAACTAGGAAGTATGTTTTGTCTGGAGTAAATTGAACTGAAACCCCAAAAATTGTGGTTCAAAATTCAGAATTCTTGAATTTTGAAGGAGATTGGAAAGTCTGCAAACAACTCACGTCACTGAGAATGGCCGGTGGTGGTATTGAGAGGTGTGAAGTATTATGAGCAAAATTCAGTGATTATATGGAGTGACATTTTGTTTACTTTAAAACAAAGTCTGACTTCTTGCTGCCGGGGTTGAGTGCTGGCCTGACCAAGTATCTTCCAGGTCTGGGTGGCCCAGGGACTTGTATAGTCACTCAACCTCTCTGAGTACTGGTGCCTTCCTCAGTAGATGTGAGGACACAACTAACACCTATGGGCACCAGAGGATGGCAGCTCCACGGGGCTTTTGTACCAAAGAGATTCTCTTCCCTAGTAGGACCTCATCATCCAACCATCCAATTTAGGCAATTAAAGCTGTGAATGAATCAATGAGTTAGCTCCATTTATTCCATCCCAGAGCTAGTTTTTGTTTTTTAATATACTATAAACCTGAGCACAGCACATCAAGGTTATTTGATTAAGGTCAAAAATAACAGAGATGGTGATAAGATTTTTATATCTGTGCTGCTCTGCTTATACAAAAATGAGGTCACTATTCCACTTTAGTTTAAAAGTTTGCTTTTCTTGTCGTAGCAATGGCCAACAGCCAGTTATGCTGGTTAGGATTAAGTTGGCCATATATAACAGAAAACCCAAATGGCAGGCTTTAATAATACAGGGATTTTCCTTTTGCTCACATGAAAAAAAAATCCAAGAAAAAATATCCAGGGATGAAAGGCTCGTTCCAGGGCCATCAGGGACCCAGGTTCTTCTTAAGTATTTCTTCCAACTTTCTTACCATGGAATTTGCATTTCAGAATTGCATTATGGTTACATGATGGCTGCTGGAGACCCAGCTCTCATGTCCATGTTCCAGGCAGCAGAAAGGAATCAGAGCCTTTCAGCTGACTCAGTCCCATGTAAAGAGCTTCTTTGGTCCTGAACTCCTGGCCTCAAATGATCCTCCCACTTTGACCTCCCAAAGCGCTGGAATTACATGCATGAGCCACCATGCCTAAGAGCTTCTTTGGAAGCCCAAACCAAAAACTTCAGCTTATACTTCTTTAACCACCCATCTGCAAGAGAGGCTGGGAAATAGGTTTTATCAAAGCCAATTGCCACCCTCGATAACATGGGATTCCACTGGCAAGAAAGGAGAGAACTATCGGGCACTCAACTAGCTCTTTCTACCTTACCCTCCATGCTCTCTCCTGGCTGGGCCACAACTCTCATCCACTGGCAGACAGACCAAGGGGAAAGCTCTGGCAGCTGTGAACTGGCGGGGTGTGTGTCTGTGTGTGCGCACGTGTGCGTGCATGTGTATTGTGTATATGTATATAGTGTGCATGTGTGTGTGTGTCTGCACTGAGGCTGACCCGCAAATACCATGATGTGTCCTCTTTGCTTTTATGTAATGAGTTCTCTGTTTGCTTCTGCCTGGTCTAAGACTGATTTGCCTCAGCCTAATATTGTGTGGGGAAGGCCTTCCCCAGGACCAGAAAGGACTGGCAGGGCTGGAGAGAAAGCAGCTGGCGGAGCTGTGTGGTGGGCTGGCAGCTCCTTTCTCTTCACCGTGTTTGGGTGTTATCAGCTCCTCTTTCTCCAACCTGGGGTGCTCCTGCCTCGATATAATCAATCACTGATGGAAACTCTCAGGGAAAAAGATTTGTTTGTGTGTCCCTTGAGGAAAGAACGGTATTGTAGTATTTGATGGGTCTTAATTCATGGTAAGCTTGAAAGGTAAGTAGTTGCCTATTCTAGTCAGCTTAAGGCAACACCGAACGACTCACATGAAACATGGAATTGACTTCACTGATACCAGCAGGGAGGTGCTCACAGTGAAGTCAACCTTCCCTCACCACAGAGGCACACACCACCCTCATTTTATAGCCAAAAAACCTGAAGTTAGGTCACCTCCCTGAGTCACCCAAGAGCTGGCCTGAGAGCTGCACAGTGCGGTGACTGGGCTTCCCTACATCAAAGAACTACCCTCAGCCCAGGGGCCTGGTTCTCTCGGAAGGGGTTCAGAATGCACACCCAAGTCCCAGGCCCCTGCCTCAACTCCACGACACCGAGGGAGGTGAGCAGACTGGGTGGGAGAGGCAGCTTTGCAGCTGACCAGAGGCTGTGGGGACACAAGGGATGCTCAGCAGACCTGGGCATCTCTCCACAAGGCTCAGGTACCAGATCTGAAATAACAGGAAACACAGCAGGGGGTCCATCAATATCATCATCATTATTCATTACATTTGCTTCAGACCCCACCATCACCCACAAATGATTATGGGTTTAAAAATGGAATGAGGTTGAACTTAGGGGGTGACCACCTGACTTCTGTTTTATCTTAGTCTTTTATTCATGGTTCTTTTTACTAAGTGTTCATCCGCAAACAAGCCTGCAACGTGACATGTCTGGGACTCAGTTCATTTGATGCACCAATAAGACAAGCAGCAGACAACAGTAGCACCACAGAGCTGAAAACAAAATGAATAAATACTTTTTCACAATGAAATGAGCAGAGGGACTGTTGACTTGGGGAGCTCCCGCAAGCCAGAGACAAGTGGGGGGAACTTGCTGACTTCCAAGAAGAAAAGCCAGCAAAGAGGAACCAGTCTCCAGGAAGAATATGAAAATGAAGAGCTGATATGTGATAGCACTTTAAAGTTTATAAAGCACTTCCTGAGAGCCTTATCTTGCTTGAGCCTCCCCAAACACTGTAAAGTGGGAAGGAGATTATGGAAAAGAAAACTGAAGGTCAGAGAGATCAATATCCAACCCAAGGGTACATAGCTGGAACTCAGGCCAGGGATGTGATCAGAAGGGGCTGGGCCTCTGCCACCTCCGGTGCTCAGGCAACTCACCACCGAACTGAACACCCAGCAACTCACTGTGAGCAAAAATAAATCTTCCTCCTTTCCAGCCCCTGTGGTCCCTGCCTCTGAGGCCACAGCTAGGAGATACGATTCCTAGGAAGGGCACAAGGAAGAGGGATACTCCCACCATTTTAGACCTTCAAAGCACTTGGTGTCTTCACTATGTCCTATGCAGCCCCAATGACATGGGACCACCCCGGGTCATAGGTGCCCACCTGCCTGAAAGAATAGGACAGAGGAATGTCAGAGAAGCCCCTCCTCCCTGCCGTGCACCACTCACTCTCACACAGTCTGGCCTTAGTTTCTCCCCCGATGGTGATGTCTGGGACAAGTATCTGCACGCCTCTGTTTACTCACCTGTAAAATGGGGAGAAGCACATTTGCCTCCACCCCTCCCGCCGATGGGAGCAGAGGTAGAGCCTGCTTGTCTGGACAAGCCCAGAGCTAAGCCCATCCTCCTGACCTGCTCTCTGGGAGCCACCGACTGTGACAAAGTCTATGGCTAAGTGCTCCACTCTGATCTGAAGCTCCCAGGATCATGTGAGTATCAAACGGAGGAGCTGCAGGTGAGCCAGTCGGCATCATTGCAACTGGCTCCTGAGATCAGACGCCTCGGGTCACAAGGACATCTGAGTGTGAGGTGAGGTGGCTTTCATTCCTGACTTCATAGCCAACAAAGTGGTGGCTGTCTATCTTTGACCAAACAGGCTTGACTATCTTCCCTAAAGGAGCAGAGTTCTAAGCTCAATGCCATTTGCCTCCCCCATCAATCCAGCAATTATTTAATTAACACAGTTTCCTCTATAAATTTTATTTCAGATTTCTTAAAAAAAATCCTGGCAGTGACATAATTTCAACCATCCAGGATCCCAGATAAAGTCTCAGAACGGGAGTTCAGTTTGTAAAGCATCCCTAGCTACAACTTCCTGGGGCCTGGTGCACCCACTGGCCTTGGGCTCCTGGCCTCTATCTATGCAGGAAGGGTTTGTCGATACACCCTGACGGTCCTCTTGGGTTCAGGCACCCAAATGCTAGGGCTCAGCACCCACCCAGGGGCCCCGGCATGGTACATCTGCCCAGATGCTTTCAGGAGACCTAAGTGGGAGCCATGGGGCCAGTCAAGACGGCAGGGAGGCCAGGATTTGGCAGAAGCAGCTGAGGAAAGAGCTGGCATTGCTCAGACTCACCAGTGTTAGCCAGCCGATATTGGTCAAGGCTGCCCCGTTCGAGGGTCCATTATCTCCTTTTTCCGTCCTCAGCTGTGCACTCCAGGCCATAACAGCACACGAACTTTCCACCACCACAGGGTAAGGGTCAGATGCGGGGTTTCCAAAAGCTTCAAAACTTACCCCTCTATCCAGAAGGACACCAGGGGACAGAGATGGACACGGAGGCCTCAAAACAGGAAGGAGCCTCAGGAAAATAAGAAGACCCCTCTCCATTGTTGATTACCTGGGGTTACTCATAGAAAGAGATGGACTGAAGGGCCTGAGCCTATCTGAGGATTAAAGCACAGCTTTTGTCAGGAATTCGTGCCTCCCGTCTTTGTTCCAGCGACCCGAGGAATGGCATGCATCAGAAGCCGCTTCCGTGTCTCAGATGGGGGCTGTATCAAGTCCTGGGGGTCAATGGAGCATTTCCCAAATGGCAAAAGGAGAGGAGCTAGACTTACCTCCCACTCCTGGGAAGTTATGCCCAACAAGAGTTTCAACTCTTAAAACGATTAGCAGCAAAGATCTCATGTGCTTTCTTTTTAATTATCATTTTTTAATCGAGGTATAATTTATGCATTTAAAAAATCAAATTAATTGCACTCCGGGGCTCTGGGATGGAGGGCGGTGTGCGCCTGTGAAGGTCAGAGGCCCAGCGGCGCCAGGGCTCCACAGCGTAGAGCTGGAATGGTCCAGCGTTTTGCTTTCGCCTTCTGCCCCACTGCGTGTGAAGCCCCAGGGCCGCGGGGAAATTCCAGGCCAGCTGCGCCGGGGTGCGCCAGCCAGCGGTCCCCGCTACGGCAGGGTGGGGCGCAGCGAGCGTCTGTCCTGCGAGCGGGGATCCGGCCGCTGGACCCAAGAGCAGGGCACGTGCGCAGCGACGCGGGGCAGCCCCGCCAGGAGCCCCGACTCCGGCGCGGCGCAGGGCCCAGCGGAGAGCGCGCATTCCGGAGAGCGGCAAGCCGGCCGAAGTTGGGCGAGCGCTCTGTGCGGCGACTGGGAGGGGGCTGCAGGTGCCGCGGGAAGAGCCCGCCCGGCTTCGGGGAGGCAGCTGGGCGCTGTGGCCCCCGCGGCTCAGCTCCCTGCCGGGTCGGGTGTCCCAGCCCTGCGACTTCCGGGGCCCGGCGGCGCTTCGGGGAGCTAGTCCAAAGGCAACCTCCAGGGCGAGAGAGCGCACGGCGCGGTAGCCGGGGCGGTCCGCAGCACGCGGGCAGAGCTGCCGGCACTCGGGCTCCCGCAGGGGCGGCGGGCGGGGTGGGGTGAGGCGGACGGGCCCCCCTCCCCTTCCCTCTCCTCCCTCCCGCAGCCCGCCCGCCCTTCCTCCGGTCCTGCAGCCAATTAGACGGCCCCCTCGGGAGGGAGGCGTGGGGCGCTGCATAAAGCGGCGGGGAGCTGTCACCCCGGGAGCAGGCTGCGCAGTGCCCAGGCCGAGCCGGTGCGCCGCAGACTAGGGCGCCTCGGGCCAGGGAGCGCGGAGGAGCCATGGCCACCACTAACGGGGCCGTGGAAAACGGGCAGCCGGACAGGAAGCCGCCTGCCCTGCCGCGCCCTATCCGCAACCTGGAGGTCAAGTTCACCAAGGTGAGGTGGGCGCCCCTCCCACCCGACGGCCGCCAGCCTCTGCGCTGGGCAGCCAGCTTCGGGGCGGCGTGGGCGAGGGACCAGTAGGCCGAGGGTCCGCCGGGCGCTCCCGAGACCCGAACCTCCCTGCCGGGGCTCGGCCCTCTCGAAACCGCACCCTTTGCGGGGCATCTTGGGCGGGATCGCCGGCGGGGCTCGGCGCTGTGAGCCTCGAAGGCGGGAAACCGAGGCCGTCTAGCGCCCGCGCGGTGCCAGGCTGCACGCATCCCTGCGAGGCCCCGACGTGTCCCTTCACTGCTTTGATCACGAGTGGAGGTGCGCGCCGCGTTGACTAGGAGCGCGGTGGTCTCCCTCCCCAAAAACCCTGGGATGATTTCCCGGGTGGACGCGTCTGGCTTTGAGAGTCAGAGGTGCGTTCTCCGAGAACGCCAAGAGAGAGTCAGGGAGCCAGATCGCGGAGCTGCAGTTAGAAGACTGGGGAAACAGGTCCTCTGAGCAAAGCGCATCGGGCACCTTCCGTGCTTAGTTTATACCCAGCTCACCAGCAGAACTAGGGGGAGTAGGAAGGTGCTCACTTACTGATGAAACCTCCCCGGAGCCGAGAGGTCCCGGTGTTTACAGGCAAGGAGCGCGATTCGGAAGGTCGCAGATCTGGGCCTTTGGGAAGCGGTGGGTAGCAAGGCCAAACGGCCAGGCTCCGTCGCGCCGCAGAAGCGCACGGTTCTCTGCCTCCTTGCGCTGTGGGCTGGGAGGCTAGAGCGTTGGCAGAACGGTGAGATTACCTGCCTGGGGCAGAAAGGAATAAAAGAAGATGATAAGGCCTCCGAGGCCTCTGAGCTGGGGCTGAGGAGGGCCAAGAGACCCGGGTGCGGAAGCGCGACCCAATGGAGGACACCCCCAGGCTGTCTGGGGTGCGCTTCTGTCCGTGGGCCGGTGCTGGGGCACTTTAGAGGCACAGGCCAGGCCGAGAGCCATTGCATTCACTTTCCCCACCTTTGGCTTCTCTTGATTTTTGCTTTTATCCGTAGTCCCCAACTCCAGCTGACACCGCACTTAGAGAATTTCCTCATCCGTTTTACTTTAAAAAGTAGCAATTATCTTTCTCAAAGAGTTTTAATCAAGCGGAGAAAGTTACAGGGCACTACGTGTGGCCTTCGGATTTAGGTCTCTTGGCACTTAATTCCCAATGTCGGCTGAGCCTCTGATCACATGACATTTAAATTAACTGTTTTCAGAAGGCTCTGTAATCAACAAAGACACGTCGCTGTAAACTAAACGCTGAAAATTATTCTTAATGTAGTTTTCTTTGTAATATCAGCTTCAGAGTGAAAATTCCAACACGAATTCTGGGAAGAGTGAAAATGATACCTTAATTTTGTAAGACCCTAGCCCTAGGTGCTTGGCTGCTGCTGCGGGTGGTGAAGTGGGGCGGTTGTTTGTTTTCTTTTGGTTATACAGGATTTCAAAATACTATATATAGAAACAAGAAAGTAAATGTATTATGGTCCTTTTACTTTTTACGTTTTTGAGTCCTATCAGCAATCTGACCACATACAAAAAGTTTACCTCTTTCTCTATGATTTTTAGGACACTTTTAAAGTGTAAATGTAGCCCTTATGGCGATCTTAGACAATTCATGGAGCAGTGATTGCCTGTCCTCTTGGTGAGTGCGCAACCTTTGCCAGTTAAAGGGAACCAGTGCAGGAGTGAGGTTGAGGGAAGGTGGTGGATGGGCCTGGAGTGCTGGGATCTTGAGGGGTCTCCCAGGCGATGAAGGACCCAACTGCCTCACACTGGCTGCTCCCTCCCCACCCGCTGGGGGGACAGTGCTGCTGCTTGCTCTGTCCTGGCTCCTGGCCCATCTCTGCAGAGACCTCCCCATAGCAGTTGTGGACCCAGGCAGCTTGCATGGCTGAGGGTGGCCAGCCAGTGCCCTGGCACATGCCTCAGGGAGCCTGGACAGGAGAGGCTGCCGAGAGTGAGGCTGCCAACAGTGCCTGCGAGGGAGGGAGCGGGATAAACTGAAGTTCAGGACTGAGGCCCAGGGTGGGTAAGTGGCCCGGCAGGTGGGTGGCCTGGCAGGAGAGCAGACGGTGGAGCATGGTAGCCAGCAGTGGTCTGCTATTTTCCAAAATTGACTCACAGTGCTTCTCGAGAATGGGGCACACACCAGAGTTGGCCCATCTGAGCCCCAGCCCCGGCAGTGCCATTTCCAGGGTGGTCCAACTTTCAGAAGGATGACTTTGTCAAAGCCCCTTCATTCGTCCTCACATGTTAACATTGCATTCTCTAGGGTCATGCTGTATGATTCTGGAGAGCTGAGAGCCCCTCCAGGGTCCCCACACAGATCTCAGAGGATGGAAGTCCCTTCTAATTTAGGGGGCCTCTTTCTTTCCTTATAAAATTTCTTCCAGTAGCAGAGATTCTCTTCAAAGTTTTCTGATTTTAAAACACCAGTTTTTATTATCTCTCTTATGAAAAATAAAATTCCCCCAAATCTCCTTTTCTGCAAGCATATTCTTTTTGAGTTTAGCTGAGTGGCCTGTTGTCAGATGGAAGTTACTGGAAATCGGCGTCAATAGGATTCACTTGCATGACTGCTATCTTCACCTCAACCTGAGACACCTTACAGCTCAGTCCTGATTCCATGTCATTCTGTTCCTTTTGTAAAATGTGAACCATGTCTACAGCTCAATGTAGCTTAATGCTGTACCTCTATAAGGTTTGTTGTATGCTAATCCACAAATCAAAGACAACAATTCCTTCTAGATCCTTTACTCTGATTTGGAGTTCAGAACAATACAGCCAGCATAATCAGTAGGCCATATTTATATACCTTTTCCTTATATTTGTGCTTTTGTTTTGTTTTTGTGGAGAGAAAAATCAACAGTAGAAACCACTTACAAGATTACTTGCTACAGTAGTGTGGTATAAAGAAAAAGATTTTACAAAATTAAAAACATAGTGATGGGAAAATACGGTTAGAGTCAGTCTGATTTTTTTTTTAAGGTTACTGGTTACAGATCAATGTCATGAACAAACAGTAATTTTTTTTGGAGGAGCGTGCTTGGAGATGAAGTATAGCAGACATCCGATCATTGTAATCTGTTTTCAGTCCCCTTATTTATATTCTCTTCTGCCACCTTCTCATTTTCCCTCCCCCTTGGAATTGATACCAGGAAGGACCTAGAATCAGCAATTTTCACTGACAGTCTCTATTATCTAACCCACGAAATTTCATCTTTCTACAAATGGCCCCTCTTCCTGGCTGCACTTTCCTCCCCACACTAACTTAACTCTTCTTCCCCAGTTATTAATTTCTCGCTGTTACCAAGTGATGACTTGCTGCATGGCAAAAGTGAACTCTCGGATTTCGTTTCAGCTGGAAGAATAAACCTGTAATTGTAGCCTGACCTTTTCCTGGTGCACTTCCCTGGGGGCCTGGCCTCACGTTGGAGATGCTAAGCTTCCAGAAGCCAGACAGGCACATCCCACTGATGACAGATGCTCTCAGTTCTGGATTCCTAACTGGGGGGCAGCTGGTCTCTGCTCACCTGCCCAGCCAGAGTCTGCCTCCTGTGCTTGGTCCCCAGTGGACTCAGACAAGGCTTCCTTACCCATGAGCTTCAGAGGTTTTTGTGGGTTTTTTTTTTTTTTGACATTCTATCAACTTTTAAGTTCTGGGGTACATGTGCAGGATGTGCAGGTTTGTTACATAGGTAAATATGTGCCATGGTGGTTTGCTGCACAGATCAACCCATCACCCGGGTATTAAGCTCGAGCTGTGGAGTTTATACAGGAAGCTCAATACAGAGAACGTAACCAAGACGCATTCTTAGGAGATGGCTGCCCTCTCTCATCTGTCGTCACTGGGGAGTCAAATATTCCAAATGAATCAATTTCACAATAATTGAAATTAGCCCTTGGGGGATGCAATTCTTCCTTTAAAAGATTCACAGAGAAGTAAAGTAAAGCTATGTATATACCATATGCAGATAGAGGTAAAAATGGAACCTGATGAACTAACTCTGTACTCAGAAATTATTGATGGCATTTTACTTGATAGACATGCATGTTAGCCATTTCTGCCACAGAGGTTTTTCTGATGCTGTGATAGACTGTGATGAGGAAGCCATTCCAAGTTGGTGTAGCAGGAGTTTGTGTGTCTTCTGGCTGGGCAGCCGGGGACCTCCGTGCTGTCGGAATGTGTTTTGTATATTGTCTGTCATGTCTGTTCCTAGTTCTTCTCCAAAAGCCCTCTCTTTTAATGTGACATTATTAAGACAATTAGAACTTAGTGTAAACTAACAGTAAATAGTATATATGTTTCAGTGCATGAAGTTCATATGTTCTTCTTAGTTTGCTCATGATATCTTGTTAAAAAAAATTTTCACTCTCATCTGCATTCTGGATCACTGAGGTTCCCAGAAAAGTTATTTCTGTGGGTTATATAAACAGTTATTCGTGACATCTCTTAATGTAACCTGGAAAGTTTCTAACCCAGACATTTAACTTTGTATTTCAACACTGGTTTATTGTCAAGCCTCGGAGGTTTTTGTGCGTTTTGGTTTTTTTTGTTTTGTTTTGTTTTGACATTTTTATCAACTTTTATTTTAAGTTCTAGGGTACATGTGCAGGATGTGCGGGTCTGTTACATAGGTAAACATGTGCCATAGTGGTTTGCTATGAAATTACACATTTTAAGGGGAATGCTGGGGAGGGACATGCTGATGTGCATTGGTGAAAACTGAAGGGTAATGGTGAGATCCTCCTCAAATTGAGCTCCTTGGTAATCAGTCTTGCTGGGTGTTGCCGCTGAAAGCAGAAAGGGAGTGCTCAGTTTATCCTTACCCTTCAGGGGCAGGCGGACTGCTTGGGACTTTTATATATATAAACCTATTGACTCTTCTTCCAAAGTCTATGAGGGTATAAGATTGCATTCACAGCCTCTATTTAACCATTTAACTTAGCCATTCCTCTGTGAATCCATGTTATTGCTGAAAAAATAATAATAATTTAGAAAAAATCTCTAAGTGACTTTAGTTTTATTTGACCAAAACTTGAATTTCGAGTCTATCCTGGTTGATCTGTTGGTCATGTGGTCCTGGGACTCTGTCCCCCTCCGGGTCTCATCTATAAAATGTTGAAGGGGAGAGGGAAGCAGCAGGGAGGAAGATGGACAAGATGGATAAGACGTTACCTAAGGTCCTTAGCATGTTGAAATTACATGATTTTGATCTAAACCTAATTCGTTACACTTCCTTTCCTGGTTAGATATTTATCAACAATGAATGGCACGAGTCCAAGAGTGGAAAAAAGTTTGCCACATATAACCCTTCAACTCTGGAGAAAATATGTGAAGTGGAAGAAGGAGATAAGGTAAATACTTAAAAAAAAAAATTGCTCTAAGTAATTCAATTATAGATGACCAAAGGATAAGGAAGCAGTTTGGCCTAGCTATAAGATAGAACTGGCCCATCCTAGGGGCAGGGCCTGGGCTAGCTGCATGAATTGGCATGTGGTTCTCAGACACGTGGCACAGAATGGGATCAATTACTGATGATCCTCTGCAGAGAATCATTCTCCTTTGATAGATGTTTCTCCATCTATGAGGATGACCTCAGCTATCCTCATCATATGGCTAAAGGAAAGATTTTTTTGTTTTTTGTTTTTTTGTTGTTGTTGTTGTTTTCAATTATTTGGACCTGGAGGCATTAAAGAATCTTTCCATAAAGCATTTCCGGCTAGTGTGTTTCAACAAATGCAACATTCTGGCAGGAGACATTTTAGAAAAAAAATAGACTTGAAGGAAAAAAATACTTGCTACCTGGGTGATGCTGGGATAGTTAACAATGTAACCACCAGATTTCTTTTCTCCTAGAAATTTACATGAGCATGGAAAGTGGTAACCTTTATCACTCTATTTCCAAGTGCAAGGTCTATATCCTAATACGGAAGTTAAGGGACTCCTGAATGCGTCCTTTATACATGGCAAGGCCATTAAATCTATTTTGAATGTTAGTGCAGAGGTAAAGCCCTTCCACTGAGGGCAGGGAGATGTAAATGTTTCTTCAACAGCTGGAGCACTGGACTGATGTTCTTAGTCAGCAAACTGAAGACGTTGGAAGTGGATGAAGTGAAGGGCGTGTGCAGAGTAGGCTTGGATTTTATCCTGCCCATGAGTTTTGTGACAGATGTGCAAATGCCCAGTAGCCGCACCTATACAGACCCCCCTCTGTCTGGCACCTCATAACAGTTAAGCTCTGCTAACAAAGAAAATGGCACAGAGGAGCTCGTAGAAAAATGTGAGGGCATCGCAGGGAAGCCATGACATGGAATGTGGTTTCCACTAGGAGACTCCCAAGCGCCTTGTACACGTGCTGGGAGGAGAACGAGACCCTTGCCCTGGGCCTTGATTTCTCCCTTGGTCTGAGTGACTGTTCTGAGCCAGAGGCCACCCCACACTCTGCAGCTGGAGAGGTCCTGGCCTCCACCCCAGAGCCTGGGACAAGGAATTCAGTGTCCCACATCTCCCCTGCCAAGCTTCTGCTCACCCCCAAGCCAGCTCTGTACACACGGAGTCTCGGTAGAGTCACTCCTGCCTGGTGTCTGGCATCCACTCCTTGCTGTACCTTCTAGAAAGAGAGAGGCACGGAGGGGCCTTCGAGATGAAATGTGGCCCATTTTCCTGAGAAGAAGAAAGAATGACACTACTCTAAATGGCCCTCACTTCTTTCCTTTTAGAAAGAAGGTTCTGTTGTGATTATGCTATCAGTGCACAAACGATCCAGTTCTGCTCCCATGGGGTGAGTGAGGCTGAAGGGAGAAAAAAGGCCTTCATGCTCCTCCCTGTCTGCGAACTGTTCCATGATGGTCAGTTCTGCAATCCAGAAAGGAATGAATTTCCCCATTCTCACTCTTGGACCACCAGTTCCCAGCTGGAATAAAATGCCGGACAGCCATTTCCCACCTGATCTGTGAACAGCAGGCTTGTGTGTATTCACAGTGAGCCAGCCAGTGGAAAGTCTTTCTGTCCTTTGGTCCCCCAGAAAAATACTCAGGGTCGGTGACTTTATGAAATATTTTTAAATGCTTTTTATAATCAGAAACAAACATTTTTGTTTTTTGGACCACTGTAGAAATATTAAGATGATATTTGACCACTGTAGAAATATTAAGATGTAAAGAAGAAAAAAATCACTTGAATGCTCCCAGACACTCAAGTGATTGAAAAACTTGCTGCTGCTTGCAGCCTGTCTGCCAGCGGCACAATTCTGCTGTTCTCTGTAACTGACAGCCCCGATCCCAAACTGCAGTCACATCAAAAGATGACACCCTCTCTCTGTTGTTTTGGCCACTCAGCCCGATGTGGACAAGGCTGTGGAGGCTGCACAGGCTGCCTTCCAGAGGGGCTCGCCATGGCGCCGGCTGGATGCCCTGAGTCGTGGGCGGCTGCTGCACCAGCTGGCTGACCTGGTGGAGAGGGACCGCGCCACCTTGGCCGTAAGTACACGCACATGGGGGCCGGTGGGGGATGAGCCAGTCTCAGTGAGGGTCCTGTCCCCCATGCGGTGTGGGAAAAAATATCAGGGTCCTGGTTTTGTGTGGTCGCGGGTCTGTTCCATCCTTTGAGATACAGCTCTCTGGCAATACATGCAGGTGTTGATGCCTCTGGACCGAATCCCTTTCATTTTGAAGTCAGACTTTTGTCCTCTGCAGCTCAGCTTCTTGACCAAGTGGTTGTCTGTAGGAAGTTCAGCTGTATCAGTGGTCTCAGACTTGGGGCACTCACAGATTGGTGACTATGAGCTGGGCCATATCCTGGTACCACCTGTATGTTTATGTACTTAACTTTTTTCTTTTTTGTATTAACTCTCTTTTATTTATTTTATTTTATTTATTTTTTTGAGACAGTCTCCCTGTCACCCAGGCTGTAGTGCAGTGATGCAATCTCGGCTCACTGCAGCCTCTGCCTCCCAGGTTAAAATGATTCTCTTGCCTCAGCCTCCTGAGTAGCTGGGGCTACAGTTGCCCGCCACCATGCCCGGCTAATTTTTATATTTGTAATAGAGACAGGGTTTTGTCATGTTGGCCAGGTCTTGAACTCCCGGTCTCGAACTCTTGGCCTCAGGTGATCCGCCAGCCTTGTCCTCCCAAAGTGCTGGGATTACAGATGTAAGCCACTGTGCCCACCCTTAACTCCCTTTTAAACTTAAGTTTAACCTCATCCTAAGAAACAATATTCATGAAATCACAGATTTGATGTGCTAATTTTATTTTTCTAATACTTATTAAAATAAATGCCACCAGTTAACATAGAAAAAACTGTTCCCATGTGACCTAAAATTATTCCTCAATCACCCCTGAACTGGCTAGTAGCAAGCATATGTGGAGTGGTGGTGAGGGCAGGATAGCCTGGTTATAGGAAACCTAAGAGTAGGAAAGACGTAGGTTCAAATCCCCACTCTGCCACTTACTAGCTGTGTGACTTTGGACAACCTGTGGAACCTCTCTGAGATTTATTTCTTCGTGTAAAATGTCACCAGTAATGATAACTCAGTGGTGTAAGAATGGTCTATTTAAGATTCTAGGCAGAAAAAAAAAATTCTAGGCAGAGTCCCCAGGCGTGCAGTAAGCACTAAATAGATGATAACTGTTATTAATAATAGCAGTTATCATAATAAGGCCATGTGAAGACCCATTTTCTAACCTCAGCTATATGCACTGCTCACCAGTAATTTCTAGTTACCTTAGGTGGGGAGATTGATGCAGCATACCCCATGAGGTTGGGCTGCGAAGGCATTCATCAGTTGTAAATCCATTCTTTAGCAGGATCCTCAGAATTTCCTCTGGTCTTGAGGGGGTGATCAGAGGCCACGTTGGACTGTGAGGTCCTTTACATCCTGTCCTTGCACATCTCAGCCTCTTGTTTTTAGAAGTTGTTCCAAACCTTGAGGCCCGGTTGTAAGGGAGGAAATCTCCTTTTTGGCCTTTGATTTGGAAAACTGATTTTTCTGATGTCGGGAACAAGCAGTAGGGTAGCCACTGTTTAAAGGAGGGTGTCAGCCAGGACACGGACATTGCTGTTGCCCCTGCATGTGTTTCTTAGGGTGGAAGAACTCTCAGGCCTTACTCTTGGGTGCGTTTCCCTAAGGGTGCATCAACACAGAAACTCAAGCTCTCCTTCCTTCCTTCCCAGTCAGCCCGGCCAGTCCACATGTTCCCCGGGTGAGGGTAGCTCCCTCCCAGGGTAAGCACTTCTCTCTGAGGAGCCTCTGGTTTCTTCCTGCAACGTAAGCCAGCCTCAACACTCAAGCTGCCAAACTGGCTTTTTCAAAAACATTTCTGTTTTAACCCGGCATGAGCTCATCAGTCAGCAATGTCCGTGTGGACTAATAGCAGGCTAGAGAGGATGTGCCCTGGGCACCTCCCCCGAACCCTGTCCTTAAGTGTCAGTATCATCTTAGAAGCAGAGGCTGCAAAGCCACCTTCATCTTCAGCCTGCCCCATTGTCCTGGCACGACTGTGTTTTGACAGCAGACAGAGCTTTGGAGGACCTCAGAATGCAAACCCAGCAAATCACTTCTGCCATTGGGACCTCGCTGCCCACAAGAAATAAGATCCAGCTCTTTGCCACAACATGAAAGGGACAAGAGAATTACTGGCAAACACGGTTTTTAAAACTCCAACCACATCACAAGAGAGTGCCCCTTGCTGTCCACCTCGATATGGTTTCCGTGCGTGTTCATGGAGCGTGTTCTCTTGCCGGCTCAGTGGTTTGACAGAGCTGGGTGTTTATTTCTGTGCTCAGTGTCTGGAAACAGATGTGGGGGATCCAGCAGCCCCTGGATGGCTTTCCTTTGCTGGGGCACCCAGGCCCCGACTCTGCTCTTTGGGTGCTCATTTTGGGAGCTCCCGAATGGAAGCCCTCCCTATCCACTCTCCTTTTCACCCCAAATGCCATTTCTGGGTCCTCTAGTTGTAAGCCCTGCCGTGCTGTTTTCCTGGCACTTTCCCGTCGTTCTTTAGTATCTGAGGGTTATGATGTGTTAATTTCTCAGGGGGCACATTTTTCTCTTAAAATGCTAAAGGAAATAAACTTAGGAGTGGCTATGGTTTACTCATGATTGAGCCACAATAACAAGTTGTTTAAAGGATGACTGTTTCAATATGTAGTTAGCACTTATACTCACTCACCTGCAGAATTTTTTTCTAATAATTTCCTGTCTAAACCTATCATGACCTGGGTTTTGCTCAGAGAAAATCCATAAAACCAACCTGGTAAATTCATGTTGTCATTCCAGTAAGCAAACTTGCTGAAGTTAATAATAAAAACAAATAGCAATGCTTGTTGAATGCTCGCCATGGATCCGGCTTGTTGTAGTAATGCTTGTTGAATGCTCACCATCACCCGCCTTGTTGAGCCATAGGATTTTTTATCTCACTTCAGAGATGAGAAACTGAGGCCCAGAGAGGTTAAATAACCTCTCCTAGGTCACTCAGCCAGAGGCGGTAATCCAGGACTGGAGGCAGAATGTTGGCTCCATGTCTTGCACTTACCCTCAGTGCTGGATGTTGAAGTCCTCTCTCTTTTTCCATCCCAGAAAAGAGCAAAGAATAAATTCCTGGTTCCACTGACAGATATGCAGTTACTGTCTGGCAAAGGTCAGTCTTAGAGGCCTTTTGGCACTATTTGCGATTGCTAGGTTTCCCCTGGAAAAATGAAAGTTCACACTTGAGTGAAAATCTACAGGAACCAACAGTAGAGTATACTTGATGTCACACTGGCCTGACTCAATCCCTGAGCGGCAGCTGCTGGGGGCAGAACACACACCCCCAACCTAGACCAGTCCTGTGGTCTTCAGCAACCCAGTGCCCTGTCTGGGTCCCCGGGTGAGGATCACCAAGCCCTTCTCTGGTGCCTAAAGGGAAGATGATGATAATCAGTGTAATCATCAGTGTTCTCATGTGAACACCAATCTAGCACTGTGGTTGGTGCTCTGTGTCCACTGACTCCTTTCACTCTAACACTGGCCCTGTGAGGTAGGAACCATTATTATTCTTATTTACAGATGAGGAAACTGAGGCAGGGAGAGATTCCAGGACTTTCCCAAAGCCCACTTACTTAACTAGGGTTCAGCAGATGTGGTTGCCTCCTAATTAGAGGGGGCTTGGTTCATTCCTGAAGCAAAGGGGAGCTGGGGTAGCCCGAGCATCTGGAATGGCTGTCCTGCAGTCTTTCCAGACACACGTGTCCAGAAGCAGCCTCTAAAGGCCGGTTGCTGTGCTGGCCGGAAGTAGATGCCCCAAATTCAGCTGCTGCCTCACTGGGTGGCCTTGGCCAAGTCACTGGACCGTTAGTGTCTGTGCCTGCACCTTGAAGTGGGAATACAGTCACGGAGCTCAAAGGGTGAGATGTCGGGGAGTACACTGGGGTTAAAGCCCTGGGCCTGAGGAGGGGCCTGGGTGAGATATTGGGGAGTGTGCTGGGGTTAAGGCCCTGGGCCTGAGGAGGGGCCTCTTCTTCCTTTGTCAATCATCACCTCACTCTACTGACTCTTTCACAAGAATCCAGCCCTGGGCTATGTGTCAGGGCGGCCACTTCCTGCAGAGGCGGATGACTGGTGGTTTCAGCACTGGGCTCAACTGGGGCCACTTGTCTGAGGGACAAAGGGGTTCTCTTCCACCCAGGCTGGAAATAGAAAAGAATCCCTGCCATTGAGTGGCTGCACACTCGCCCTGGGTAATCACCTCCCTCACCAGCAGGGCAGTCTGCTCCCTTCCGACTCTGCATCCGACTCTGCATCCGGCCGGACTCTGCAGTGCAGGAGGGAAGGATTGCATCTTTGTGCTGGGGGCGCGACCCTTCTTGGCTCAGTCACTTTCCACAGCCATGCTGGCCAGCCTGGCTGAGAAGGAAAAGCCTACATCTTCCCTTTCTCTTTTGTTCGAGGAGGGCAGCTCCCACTACAGCCACCCCAAAGCCAGCTAACCTTCAGAGAGCTTCCTGGGAACACACAGGCACACACGACTGGCCACACGGCAGAGGCCACTGTGCTACAGATGGAAGATCAGATGCCAGTGTGCATTCCTTCCCAGCACAGCTTTAAATCTGCCTTGCCTCCATGCATCCTTCAAAGAGGGTGCATGTCTACATTCTGGCCCACCACCCCACAGCCCACTTTAGGTGTTTTGAAATAAAAGCAATCCTCACACTCAGGGACAGGCCTCACCTTACATTTGGTGTCATGCTTTCTGAAGAGGTACATCTGACTATGAGGTCTACAGAGTGATGTCCTAGGACTGTGTTCTCTCCCCAACTAACATCTTTAACAACCTGACAGTACAAAAGAAAAGCAAATCATGTCCAAAACAGACATCATCTTGTTATTGCAGGCCTTGGAGACGATGGATACAGGAAAGCCATTTCTTCATGCCTTTTTCATCGACCTGGAGGGCTGTATTAGAACCCTCAGATACTTTGCAGGGTGGGCAGACAAAATCCAGGGCAAGACCATCCCCACAGGTGAGCAAGGTGGATTATAGCTTATATTATAGCTTATATTATAGTCCCTTTGGGGCTATGTCTTTTCATTAATCCAGAGCCCCTCCTGACTGTTTCCCCAAGTCACCATTACCAGCCCCACTCCCTCTTCAAATGGTACTGCCAATTCTTCTTCTAAGAACTTCACTTTTAAAGTTGAGGTCAAATCACTTCTGTGTATAATAGACAAGACTTCGATCTGGCACCCTTGTTGGTTTCTTTCCTGTCTTTTTATTACTTCAAGTTTTTAACCTGGATTAAGTGAGTGTGTCCTTTCCCACCATGTAACCCTCTTCCAGATGACAACGTTGTGTGCTTCACCAGGCATGAGCCCATTGGTGTCTGTGGGGCCATCACTCCAGTAAGTATGGCAGCTTTTCTCAGTAGATTCTATGTAGATCCCGCCCCACTGCCCTGTGTCCTTTGGACTCAATTTCTGGTGTGTTTTTATCTGATTGCACCAGCATTGAACAAGCATTTTCTCTGTGGCATGGAACTCCATGCTTGGGGGCTGTTGAGAAGGATTAGACCCCATTTCTGCTCTCCTAAGGCCGGCTTTAGGCATGCCACAGAAAGCACTGTGCATTCCGGCCAGAAAGCACTGTGCGTTCCAGCGAGAGTGGTCAGGAATGGCCAGCATTCCCAGGAAGGTAGTCTCTTAACTGAGCCTTAAAGATAAGAAAGACTTGTTCAACAACAAAAATCATTTTCCAAGGAGTAGGAATGGCCTAGGCAAAAGTGTAGAGGTGTCTGGGCTACTTGGAAGGGAACAGCAGGAAAGCTGGTGGGGCTAGAGCTCAGGCAGGAGCAAAAGTGAGGAAGAGGGTGCACACACATGGCAGGTGGTGTGGGCCAGCTTCCAGCAGCTTTGGCTGCCAAGGAGCCGGGACTTTATTCATTGGGCAGTGGGGATGCTTATAGGTGCCCAAGAAAGGCAACAGTGTTGCCTGTCTGTTTGGGACGCCTCTGGCCATTGCAACAACAGCCAGGTAGGAAGCTGGAGAGCCAGGTAGCAACCTGAAGTGAGGGTTGGAAAAGTGCCCGTGGAGGTAGGGAGGAGGACACATCTTCAGCAGACGTTTTAGAG
Organism: Trachypithecus francoisi; assembly: GCF_009764315.1. NCBI lineage: Eukaryota > Metazoa > Chordata > Mammalia > Primates > Cercopithecidae > Trachypithecus > Trachypithecus francoisi. The sequence continues at coordinate 87,821,400 of NW_022681468.1, read as the reverse complement.
GGGGAGGTAGAACACATACAACAGCATCCTCTTTGCAAAGGCTACCTGTTAGTACCACCCAGAATGCAGCTTAAGAAGTGCTATGCAGGAATGCAGTTCTGATCATTGCACACTCCTATGTTACCCCATATACCCCAAATCCAGACCATGAAAAGCAAGTGTCCTCCACAAAGGCATCACTGGGCACATGGGACAGGGTAGGAGGGTGGATCTGGGCCCCCAAAGCCCCTGTGCTCTGTCGCAGTGGAACTTCCCCCTGCTGATGCTGGTGTGGAAGCTGGCACCCGCCCTCTGCTGTGGGAACACCATGGTCCTGAAGCCTGCGGAGCAGACACCCCTCACCGCCCTTTATCTCGGCTCTCTGATCAAAGAGGTGAGACATCCAAAAAGAAAATATCACGTGTTCTTGGTAACATTCCCACTCCTAGGAACCAGGCCACCGTCACGAGATGGGACAGTGGCAGACTGCTGGCAATCGAGTGGGAAGGGAATGACTCCCAGTGTTTTGCTTGGCGACTGCACGTTCTTTCTCCTGCTTGTGGCCACTGAGCTGGAGAAACTCCATTCCTCCCAGTGGTCCTAATGAGAATGCTTAACTCTTATTATGGGCTCAAACCTATGGTTGAGGACTCAGTGGTTTGTCTAGAGAATTTGCATGGAGGTCAAGCAAGAGGGAGCCAAATATTTGGGAGGTTCTCTGGGATTTGCATTCTCAGTTTATGAAATGGTCTGTTTTTCTCTGGAGGGGTGGCCTTGCCAGCTCCAGCTGGGCAGCTGCAGCTATCTGTGTGCCGGGTCCCTGCTAATCAGTACCCTCTGCTCTGAATGCAATCTCTTCTCCCTCAGGCAGCCAGAACTTAGGGAGATAGAGGCCCAAAGGGACACCTCCTTCCAGAGGTGTCATTCCATCCCCACGTTGTATGGAGCAAAGATTTAGAGAAAGCAACAGAAAGCAAAGAGGGACAGAAGGAAAGATCCATTGCTTTCTCTTCTTAGTCGGACTGATATGACTGGGAGGCAGGTCCACGGTTGCTTAGAGGAGAGGTGGGAACAGCTGGTGATGAGTCAGTTTCTCGCTTTCCTTTGGTGATGTGGGGCATAATTAAGTCACACTGGTGAGACTTAGGAATTTGAAAATCCCAACTGTTAAGAAACAGTGCCTAAAAATCTAAAGACTCAAGCACCGTGCCTAAAATCTTGACCTTCTGAAACAATGTGTTCTAAGTAAGCCTCAGGACAGGTGGGGAAGAGCGTCCTCCACCTCGTTTGCTTTTCTTGCCTGATAAAGAGGCTTAGTATATGAAAAACACAAGGCATGAACATGAACGAGGTGGCAGTCTCTGCCTTCCAGAAGGGCTTGCTCCAGGTGAGACCTAGGTTGAACAAGCAAATAACTTTAAGGGAGTGATACCTTGTCACCATTTGGAACAATAATGGGTCTGATTAATAAATGAAAACTGGGCCGGGCGCGGTGGCTCACGCCTGTAATCCCAGCACTTTGGGAGGCCGAGGTGGGAGGATCAGGAGGTCAGGAGATCGAGACCATCCTGGCTAACACGGTGAAACCCCGTCTCTACTAAAAATACAAAAAATTAGCCAGGCATGGTGGCAGGCGCCTGTAGTCCCAGCTACTCGGGAGGCTGAGGCAGGAGAATGGCGTGAACCCAGGAGGTGGAGCTTGCAGTGAGCCGAGATCGTGCCACTGCACTCCAGCCTGGGTGACAGAGCGAGACTCCATCTCAAAAAAAAAAAGAAAAGAAAAAAGAAAACTGAAGCTCTGGGCAGATGTTTTGCAGGTGCCTCTGATCCTGGGCAGGGGGTTGTGATCAAGCTGCCCCTCTCCCCTTAACACATACACACACACTCTCTCACACACGCACACACCCCACATGGAAAGGTGCTGTGCTACAGGTGGGCCATGGCCACCTTGCAGCATAATGACACATTTGCACTGCACATCACTTTGGGATGGGGTCCCCCTGGAAGGAGAAGTGGGCATCTCCCCTTGCCCAGCCTGCATACTGAGCTGGCAGCAGGGGGTGAGAAGCCCAGGTCAGCTCCCAGGGTGCCCAAGGTCAACTGCATCTGGGTCCTGGGTAAATCCACCCCGGCCCGGGCATCCCTGTGGAGATGTGACACAGCCACGGCTCTCTAGGCCCAAATGTGGATCCATGGCGGATGAAGTCTGTTCTTCTTCGGGTGCTATCTTGGTTTCTTCCCAGGCCGGGTTCCCTCCAGGAGTGGTGAACATTGTGCCAGGATTCGGGCCCACAGTGGGAGCAGCAATTTCTTCTCACCCTCAGGTCAACAAGATCGCCTTCACCGGGTCCACAGAGGTAACCCTCCTCATGGGGTGCTGGTGAAAGTGAAAGTGGCACGTTACTTGACACCTGTGAACTTTTCCTTTGACAGGCTTTAATATGGTTTGTTTTTCTTCTAAATTTGACCATGTTTTAGTATATAACAACCAGTTTAAAAAGTCACTGGCCTGGTTTCCAAAGTAAATAAATATCCAATAGAACTCAGAAGCCTTAGAAGAAAAGACTGAGAGATAAGATAAAGTAAAAATGTAAAATATTCATTTGTCAAACAACACCGTAATTAAGAGATAAATAACAAGCTCAAAGAAAAATAGTTGTGATGCATGCAGTGCTCCAGGAATTTATATCCATCGTATGTAAAGTGCTCCTACAAATCAATGAAAAAAAAAAAACTGAATGGTAGAAAAATGGGTACTTCAGAGAATAGAAATACTAAATGCCCAATAAGCTTAAACTAGTTTGCTGGTAATCAGGAAAATGCAAATTCAAACAAAATCAGACTCTCCTTTTGCCTGCCAGTTAGCTAAAAACTGAAATGATACTACTAAGAATATGGGAAGCAGGCACTCACCAACACTTTCCCTAAGATGACGGTGTTTTGATAGCACTCATCCAACATTTAAAAGTGAAAAACTTTTTGATTCAGAAGCTCCATTTGAAAAAAACAAACTACTTAAAGAAATTTTCTCATAAAGCTTCAGGGACATATTTTCAAGGATGTTATGTTCATTCTACGAAATGTTTTACAGCCGTTACAACAAGGAAAGCTGTCCATGATCTATTGTTGAAGCACACAACAGCAAACTGTAGAAAATTATCCACAATATGATCCCATTCATAAAAGCGTGTGCTTGTAGAAGTAGAAATTGTCTGGAAGGATTCCCAAGAAATCATTACTGATTGCCACCTATGGGGTGGGCTCGGGGCAGAGCGGGAGGGAAGCTGAAGGCTTTCTCCCTTTAATTTACATACATCTCTGTGTGGAATTACTTCTAATGAGAAAGTACTTCTGTACTTAAAAAAGAAAAAAACACCCACTGCAATCACTGTCCCCATCCCCCTTCTCAGTTAGTCCAGCCCTAATGGATGCTGTTACTCTCCTTGGGGACAGACATTGTCCCTGTGGATGGATTCCAGATCTCATTCAGCCATCACCCATGAGCTTGCTGATGTTTAAAATGCACTTACACCTTAGCATTGGAGAAAACAGTTTCAGACCCGAAAGAGCTCGGGCCACCCCTTGCTAGCTTCTGGCTCTAGGCCTCTGTGTCTGTGCTGGTCTCTGAGGGTCTTCCCAGCTCTGAAGTTCATGGTGCTAGGCTTTACTTGTTACCCTAGATAAGTCACCAAGTCATGTTGGGCCAGCCCTCCCCTCCAGGGGTGCGGTGGGCAATGGGAGAGACCCCATGGGGGCATTAAGCATGACTGGTGAGTGGCTCTTCTGCTCATAGTGCACCCCTTCACTCCCTGCCTGTCTGCGGCAGCCTCAGTCTTACAGTGTGTTTCCAGAGAATTGGCTCCTTCTTATCCTGAAGGCTGGCTGCCCCTGCTACTTCTCTAACACTTGGAGGTTCCCTCAGATCACACCAAAGAGCCACACAGAACCACCTCCCTACTGGGCTGTTGGAATTTCAGCTGTTTCTAGTGAGGGGTAGAGTCACCCCGTGGTCCCTGAAGCCCTTCACCAGACTGGCTGGACCAGTCTGCTGGGCTCAGAAGGACGGGCACCAGGACAGGTGAGCGGGTGGTGGCCTTGTTTCCAGCCAGCCCTGTGGGCTCCTAGAGGCTCCAACTCACACCTGTAAGTGGAGCAGCTCAGACCAAGGATCCCAGGATGTCGTGGTCTAGCATGGGAAGAGATGCTGGCAGAGGGGAGGAGAGTGAAGTGACACCTTCCGGGCCTGGCGCGCCTGGGCAGAGAGCGAGGTGGTGGCAGTACCACCCGGGCTTGTCCAGAATGTTCACTGATGTTTGCATCTGGGCCAAGTTCAGCCACATTCAATGTACATTATGGTCTGTGTTCTGTCCTGGAGGTTGGAAAACTGGTTAAAGAAGCTGCCTCCCGGAGCAATCTGAAGCGGGTGACGCTGGAGCTGGGGGGGAAGAACCCGTGCATCGTGTGCGCTGATGCTGACTGTGAGTCTCTGCCTCCTGGGCTTTGCTGGGGCTTCGGGGCACCCTTGCATCTCTCTCCACTTCCTGGCCTGAATTCAAAACCAACTGAGAGTAAGATGCATGCACACACAGTGGAGATACTTCCACCCTGAGCATCCTGCCCACAGTCAGCTAGCCGCAGACAGGCAGATGGACATCAAAATGCCAGCTCTACTTGTAGTAGAAAGCTGCCTTCTACTGCCAAAATGACATGGCTTGAGTGGCACCTGAGAGGCTGCCTGTTTCTGTGCCTCCACCTTAAGTTTACCTGCCTGTTCCTGCAGAGCTGGGGTCACAAGGAGCAGGTCTGACTTCTCCTCCAGAGCCCCTTGGAGGAGGGGGGAGGGCAAGTGCCACCCACTCCCAGTCATTCATTCTTCTCCCCTCCAAGTCACATTTCCTAGCATATGTCTTAAGATCCCTGAAGAGTGGAGATGCTTTTTCCTTGTGTCTCAGACGTGATAAATCAGAGGAGGGCAGTAGCAACTGATCCTTCAAATTACCCTCTTTGCCTGGTTCTAGGCCTGCACCCCTGCCCTGGGAAGACAACCTGCTCAGCAGTTTGGGGGCAGCTTGTGTCTTGCCAGAGCCAAATGACACAACATTAAAATATATGCTATTGTTGGCTGCCATGTCCACAAGAGGGAAGAGAGGGCTGGCCGGGCATTCATTCGCCTGCTGACAGCGTCAGCTGTAAAAAGGTGTGACTTCCCAAGTGCCTTAAAACACCTTTGCCTTTAAGAATAACCTCCCCCACCTGTCCACTGGTGCCAGAAATTCCTGTCATGGAGAACAAAGCCTTTCATTTCACCCTCAGATAAGGTTGGAATTGCAAATATCTCTAAGAAAAATGACCCTGGCACAATTTCTTACTAAGGCGTAGATAACTGATATCAGTTCCTTTCTGGCAGCTGGCTTTCACAATGGGAGAAAGGACAGGAGGAGGAAACAGGCTCTGAGGAAGGAAAGGGGAGCTGGGTGTGAAGATGGACTGCCCATTTCTTGCTTGGGTTAGTGTTCCAGCAGTTAGTGTGGAAGCACCGTTAGTGCTATGAAAAGCAAGTGGTTTTTGGAGCCACATGGAGCGTTTCTGGCACTGTGACTAGCATTTGGAGTCCCAAACAGCCAAGACTCCTGTTTTGCCTTCCTTTGCCACCATATCTGGATACTCCGCCTGCACTGAAGTTCATCTTCTTCCTCTCTGGAGGAAAACTGCAGCTAAAGCACAGGACTAATTGTGTTTGGGGCTTGATTTTACTTACAAGGGTCATAAAAACATGCCGTGTAGCCACCTCCTACCCCTCATCAGGGCAGTGCCAGTCCACAAATTACATCCTGACATAACCAGCATCCCAGGCAAGACATCAAGGGTAACAAGCCACCATTCCCCTGCCCCTTCGCCTCACCCCTAGCTCCATTAGGAGCAGGAAATGAGTCTGTTATTTTGGAGGAGGGTCCATTCCAAGTTGGGACCTGGCCCAGCCAGCTGCAGGGGTCGAGAGTGCAGAGAGGTACCCCCAAATCTTATGGTGCAGTCCTGCTGCCACTGAAACTTGCACAATGACTCAGCTAGATAGGAGCAGCCTCCTTCTCAAAGCCAAGGGCAAAGTCCCTTGGAGCAGCCCTGATGAAATTGGAATGGATCACCTTCCAATGCCCAGAGCCACTGCCAGCCTCTATGCAAAAGAAAGCTGCATTTCTTAAGCAAGCAATAGTGCGGGGGGTTGGTGGTGATGAAACCAGCCAAGGGTTGAACACTAGAAACCCCTCTGTAGATGTAAATGACATCCCAATACCATTCTTATCCACTAAGCGTGTCCCCCAAGATCTTATTCTCTAAACGCCCTCTAGCTCGGTTTGAATAACTGGTTTTTAGCTCAATGTCAGCTCTACAACTTAGAGTCAGACCTTTCAAGTCACGCACATGATGTTACCTTACTTAATAAGACCCTTCTTTTACTCAAGGTGAAAAATTTTGGCTTCTTTAGAAGTTCTCACCAGTGGGCCTACATCAATAATTACCAAAGTTTATTCTATAAAACATTAGTCCTCTAGAAAAAGGGGAGGGGAGGGTTACATAGGCAAGTGAAAAGAAGAATGCTATGATTCTCTGGACTTATTAGCATATTAAAGGTACTGAGAAGTCCTGCAGTCAGGGAATTGATTTAACGCCAAACTTGGTGGACCCCAAAATCCTTTCTCCCTTCCTCTCTGGGAAAGTCTGCAAACAAAATTAATTTCTGAAATGCAGCCATCCTGGGGCCTGTTTTCTTGTGTAGGCAATTAGAATTGCAGCTGTCGCCAGTCCTGCTTTAACGACTTAATCGCTTCCTCTTACTCCGCCCGCCTCCCTCGCCCCTCCCCCTCCAGTGGACTTGGCAGTGGAGTGTGCCCATCAGGGAGTGTTCTTCAACCAAGGCCAGTGTTGCACGGCAGCCTCCAGAGTGTTCGTGGAGGAGCAGGTCTACTCTGAGTTTGTCAGGCGGAGCGTGGAGTATGCCAGGAAACGGCCCGTGGGAGACCCCTTCGACGTCAAAACAGAACAGGGGCCTCAGGTAATCCCCCTGGTGTGTCTAAACCCATGGTGCTTGTCTAGGGGCTGAAGCAGGCAGTCCCATGGCCACGGCCTACAGGGTCCCTCTCCAAGGAAGGAACACTGACTTGCCCTACCCAGGAGGCTTTCTTTTCTTTAGAAACTGATCAGCAACACAATCCCATCAGGTCCCGAGTCAGGTCCTGGGAACTCATGGAAAGGGGCAGGACACACTGAGGCATGGGAGGAGGGCACTGTTCCCAGGGCAGAAGGCCATCTGCCTGCACCCTCCACTCTCCAGGATGGTCCCTACAGAAAAGGGGCTGTAGGCTGGCTGAAGGTAGCCCAGTGCAGGCAGGGTGTGGCCTGGTGTCTCAGTTGCAGCCCAAGGCCCTCAAGCCCACGTGGGTTACAGGACAAGGTGAACCATCAGAAACCAAACAATCCCAGATGGAGAGAGGCTGGGGCATGAGAATGTATCTCCAGGCAGTAGGAACATGTATCTGGAGGCCGAGTTTGGGAAGCCAAGGACAGGATGAAAATGATCATAACCACGAGATTTAATATCCTCTTTAACAGGGCACATCCTGTATCACTTTCTTACTAATTATGAAGTGAAGCAGATGGATAAATATTTAAAAGAGGGCAGCCTGACCATCCCATGCATTATTTATATGGAGCTCAGCAGCCACTCACTTTGCTTTTAGCCAAAGTCCTGCCCCAGCCACGAAATTTCAAGTCACACGCCTGTGACTTCTCCACTTGTGTCTATCCCAGGAGGCTGCCACTTCCCCCACTGTGACAGCATTGCATGTTTACAGGGGAGGCTGCTGTGGATCTGAGCTCAGATTTGGCCCTGGGCTTTATGAAAGTCACAAAAATCCTTCCATGCCTCAGTTTCCTCATCTGGAGAATGAGGAGTAATCATTGAATATTATGAGAATTTCATGGCACCTAGGAAGTATTCAATTATGGACAGGTTTTATTTTTAAACAGGTGGAAGCTTTAAATGACAGGTTCTGCAGTCTAGGTGGCAGTGAGTGTCTATGCATGACATCAGGCTGTCCTGTGGGGATGCCCTGGCTGGGGAAGAAGGGAGGGCCTCGTGGAGGAGGGGTGGGTTTCTGGTCATTAGTGCCCACCCTCCACTGGCCCCAGCCCACACACTCCGATGCCACGTGACCCTGGCAGAAAGCACTTCTTGTGGCTAACATTCCTTCTCCTCAGTCATTGCCTGCCCAGCCTCTGCCCAAACCCAGCAGTCAGTGACACAAGGTTATCTAATGGCCTCGGTTGGATTTCAGATCTGAACGCAGACATGACCACAAGTCATTATGGAATCCACTGTGATTTTTAAAGCTAATCCAGAATCAGTGGGAAATGTGTGAACTGATCCCCATACAGAAGAAACTTTTTTACCCCATCATTATTTGTAAGTCTCTTTCCGTGGCTCTTTTCTTGGCTTATGCCTGATGTCTCAGTCTTGACTTTTGAAGCCAGATACACCAAATTCTTCCAAGAGAACAGATAGAGGCAGAATGGGTGCTGATTTCATCAGTGCATTTATGCCACCGCTCAAAGTCCTTTTGAAAGCTCACTGAAGCCGTCTAACCTCAGCATATTATTTTAGCATGCTGTTACCGTTTTTTTTTTTTTTTCTTCCAAAGTGCTTTTTCATCTACGGTAATAAGATTTTACTCTGAGAGGACTTACAGCTGTCTAAATAGTCCTGTCTGTCTCATGCCTGTAAAACAGCTAGCTGACCTAGATCCGGGTCCACGGCCGGGCTAGCGCTCACAGGAATGCTCCAAAACCATTCAGGTTTATTTGGCAACTGAGCAACGAGGCACATAAACATTATGCAGGCCACCTGGCCAGGCAGGATCCGGCAGCGTCCTCCCAGCAGAGAGCTGAGCAGAGCCTTGAGCCAGTCCTGTGGGGGCCATATTTCCCTGTTTCTGGTGTTGTGCCCTGCCGCGTCATCTCACTTCCTGGCAGGTCTCTCTTCCTGTATTGTAAGGCACCAGCTGACATTTCATGGAGGATTATTAGATTTAAACAATGTGTTCCTATAGACTCTCTAGGGAGTGTTGAGTTTGGATGTGTAGGGTTTCCACAGGGACCCAGCACTGCCTGCAGGACAAACAGGGTCTTCCAGATGGCATATGCCCAGCAGCCAGGGAGGACCTGCAGTTAGGTGAAGCCCCTGTGGTCCTTTTGGCCCCTCAGGGAGAAGAGCAGCTCAGCAACATCTGGAACTGTTAACCTGAAACTTGGGTCACCCAGAGAGAAGTTGAGAGAACCTTGAGCTCTTCTGGGATCTGTTGCAAAGCTGTTTTTGTTACCTTTATTTTGTTACTTGTTTTTGTTACTTTTCTTGAGTGGAGTACACATAAGTGGGTCAAATCCCAAAACGCCTAAAAACAGCTATAGTGAAAGGGTTCCCGCCCCTCCCACCCCCATCTTTGTACACCTGGTTCTTAACCCTTCCTCCCATGGGTATCCCCAGTTCTTAGTTCCTCATGTCTCCCTCTAGAATGTTTTCATGTGTATACAAGCAGATATGAATGCAAGTCCTGATTGCCTTTGTTATTTTTACACGAAAGTTACCATGATAGTATACTATATTGCACTATGTTTATTGTTCCCTAAAAAAAACTTGAAGAGCTCTTTATACCAGTCCATGGGAACCTGCCTGATTCTTTTTCACATGTGTACAGAATTCTGCTGGATGAAGCCACCAGAATTTCAGTAACGTCTTCTGATTAGCATGTGGGTATGTGCAGTCACACACAAGCCCTCAGAGTATATAATTTCACACACACACAAGGAGATCCCTGGGACAGCTTCCCCAAAGTGGGTTGCTAAGTGGGAACACATTTGTAATTTCCTTAAGTGTTGCTGAATTACCTTCCATAGAGGCTGACCCAATGTGTATTCCTACCAATATTCTAGAATCTTGTCTATTTCTTTACCCTTTCCAACAGAATATGGATTTTTTTCCCATCTGAGAGTTAAAAATGGTATCTTGTTTCATTTTAACATGCATGTACCTCTTACAATAAGCAAGAACATCTTTTTATATATTTAAAAACCATTTGTATTTCCTTTATTATCAAATGTGCATTTGCTTTGCATATTTTTCTTTCAAACTGTTGGGCATTTTTCTTATCACTTCTAAGACCTCTTTACATACATAATAGAGAGATTAGCTTTCTATGAATATGACTTGTTAACATTTTTTCCAAGTCAGTTGTTTTGCTCTTTGTTATGATAATTTTGCTCCCCACCCCCCCACCCCCACCGCACTTTTTTTGTTTTTGTTTTTTTTTTTTACATACTCAAAATTATACATCTTTTCTTTTTTGGCTTCTGCATTTTGAGTCATTAGAAGGCCATTAGACATTGCTCCAATTTTGCCCCCCCCTTTTTTTTACATACTCAAAATTATACATCTTTTCTTTTTTGGCTTCTGTATTTTGAGTCATTAGAAGGCACTCCAAGTTCACAGGAGAAGTCTCCCACACATAAAACGTTTATGGTTTTGTTTTTCCTGGTTATATCTTTGATCTATTTGGAGTTTGGCCTGGTATAATGTGTGAGGTATGGATCTGAGTTAGTATTTTTAAACTAGGTCCATATTTCACGAGATGATTGGTCAAGTGGCATGCATGGTTTATGCCCTCTCTCCTGCTCCTCCAGGACAGACTGTCATACAATCGCACCACTGGGTTTGCTTGTTTTTCTGTTTATGATTATTGGAATAAAACCAGTTTTCCTATCTAAAAGTCCCAGCTAAAGTAAACCTAGTAAAGCTTTGCCTCTCCTAGCCAAAGAGGAGGGAGACCAGCCACAGATCATGATAAAGGACAGGATTCCCATAGATTTCAGGAAGAAGGCCCAGTGGCGGGGCCAGAAAGAGCGTTTTCCCCCTTGAGCAGTCTCCCAAAAGGGTGCGCTTTTGACAACTGGTCAGTAGCATGTTCACAAGCTGTGTGTCAGGCTGGTGGTATAGGGCAAACTCCAGCCAAGGAGACGTCTACACAAGAGAGCAAAAGGGAGAATCTTTCTCATGAGCTGTTCCCCACCAACCAAGGAGCAGCCCCTCCGCCCCACCTGGAGTTTCATTCTGCTTTGTCCCCAGGGGTGTTGAGTAAGGTGGTTAGCTTTTCTTCTCGCTTCTCTGCATCATGATAGGAGAATTCCAGTAACTATTACCCTGACTCATGGTGCCAACTGAGCAGGGCACAGGGTTGCCAGGTGATACATGGCACTCAGGTAGACATGAATTTCAGATAAACAGTGAATGCACTTTTAGCTTAAGTATATCCCAAATATTGTTTTGGGACATGCATTATACTAAAAAAAATTATGTGTCATTTTTCTGAAATTCAGATTCACTGGGCATCCTGTATTTTTATTTGCTAAATTTGGCAACCTGAGTAGAATGTAAAGAGTTGGGAGAGGAAAGAATGTGACCATTTCAGACCTGTGTCACCCGTGGACTAACTTTGCTGCATGGAAAAGGGAGATAGAAGTGTAAATAAGTCCCAAACCTCCAGAGGACGAGACGAGTCTATCTCCCCATCTCTCCCCTGCTCCAAAGAGTCCAGCTCTGTGCATCAGAGGAATATTTACCTGCAAGGCACATTAGCTACATGGATCATGACTTGACAAGAATGTGCAGAGGGAGGACGGCTGATCATGTTGAAGGCCATTGAAAACATGAGATGGCAGCCACTGCCCAGAAGGAAGCCAGGCTGCACTTTTTGTTTGTGTTTTGCAGATTGATCAAAAGCAATTCAACAAAATCTTAGAGCTGATCGAGAGTGGAAAGAAGGAAGGAGCCAAGTTGGAATGTGGGGGCTCAGCCATGGAAGACAAGGGGCTCTTCATCAAACCCACTGTCTTCTCAGAAGTCACAGACAACATGCGGATTGCCAAAGAGGAGGTACGAGGGGGCTGTAGCAAGACTGCAGCCTGCAGGGCCTTTCGAACAGGAGTCCTTCCCTAGGGCCCAGGGATCCCAGAAATCCTTGTGATCTGAGTGTTTTTTTTGTTTTTGTTGTTGTTGTTGTTGTTTCTGTGTGGTCTTTCCCCTCTCCTTTGGGGTCCCTAGGGAAGCCATTTTGTCCCTGCTTCTGGTGAACTCCAAGCATGATACAGCACGTACCTTGTTTGCTCTAGCTAGCTTTCACTCATGGCTCACCCTCTCTGGGGAGAAGCAAGCCCTCTCTGATCTAACACACCAGGTCCCTGAGTCAGTCATGCAACTGCAGGTGGAGAACTGTTGCCACCTGTGGGTTTTGCCAGGGATCAATTCAAGAGCCTGTGGATTCAGGGCCCAAAGCCGCCTTCAGGGCACCCCAGACTAAACTTCAAGTGTTCACTCAAGGAACGTGTCACAGCTGGAATTCTTATTGACATTTTCCACTACGGACATCTTGGAAATGAGGGAAATTAAGGAGACTCCCTTACTCCCATAAGAGTGTAAATCTTTGTCTTTTAACCCCACTGTTACACTAGATGGGAACTGGTTCCCACACAGCATTTGTAAGAGGAGAGCTGGATCCCAGGAGGTTAGACCCTGGACATGATCTTTTGGGGCACATGAAAGGATGAGTCCCTGCCAAGGGCTTTCTGGGACAGGTATTTTAGAGGTGTCTTCCTCGAGATTGTTATGTGCGGTGATGGCATAAAGCTCAGCTCCTTAAACATCCCTGTGACAAGAGGTCCTGGGGAACCTGGAAGGTATTTTGGCAGGCCAGGCACCATCCTGCCAGCTTATAATTATGTCTAATATTGAATTAATTACAAGCTCCCTTTAAAATCACCTTTAAATGTTCAAGCCTTAGTTCTTCCATTTCCTTTTCTTTGCTATATCACAAACTGTAGTGAATATTGTGCCATTCCTTTCTCTGGTAATTGTTATGGAAATGTTCTAGGGTATCTTCATTGGTTGAAAACACAGCTCCAAGAGGTAGGAGCACAGTCTTACAAAGTGCCTGCAAATATCCTTCAAGACAACTCTCAAAAAAGTTACCTGCAGGTTTTGTCTTCTGTGCATCTATGGGTTACTCCAAGACTCTCTGGCTGGGTTTCTCAGAAACCCCGATGACAACGAGACATCTTAAACATAACATACATTTTTTGTTATTATTTTTTATTTTTGTTTCATTTTAATCCTTCCCTTCAGTCTTCAACGGTAATTGCAGCTAAAGAAATGTTTCGATGTTCTTTCTTCTCTAATCATCATTTTTCACGCATGTGTGTGCTCTGGGTATATGAAAAACGTGTAAAGAGAAGGAAATGCTTGCTCACAGCATGCATTTCCATTCAGTCATGCCTCTCATTGCCATTCTTGCAATTAATCATAGATTTTTGGACCAGTGCAACCAATACTGAAGTTCAAAAGTATCGAAGAAGTGATAAAAAGAGCGAATAGCACTGACTATGGACTCACAGCAGCCGTGTTCACAAAAAACCTCGACAAAGCCCTGAAGTTGGCTTCTGCCTTAGAGTCTGGAACAGTCTGGTAAGTTGACTGTGTGTGTATTTCAGCTCTCCTGAGTTGCTTCTTGCTAAGTTCCTTATTCTTCTATTAACTGAGAGTTTCTCATTGTTTACATTGTATATTATGTACCAAGCACTATCTCAGTGCTTCCTTCCATCCTCATGACCACCTTCTGAGGTTGGTGCCATTATGTCTCCATTTCATAGATGAGAAAATTGAGGCACAGAGAGATGAAGTGACTTGCCCAGAGTCACACAGCTAGCAGATGGCTGACAGGGCTCCAGTGCCTGTGCCTGTGACCCCTGTGCTGTACTGCCCCTCCAACTTTGTGTTCCATTCTCATTCTAAAAGCAGTTCATGCCCATCTGCAAAATAGCTATATCAGTCCCTGCCTCATCAGTAATTCTGCACATGATGTTTTGTGATCCCCATTTTAAAGATTAATGAATTGAGGCTCAGAGAAGTTGAGCAATAAGCCCGGAATCATATAACCAGGAAGCAGGAGAACTTTAGGGTCAGATCTGTCTCATTTCAAAGCTAATTCTTATTCCTCTACACCCTGATTTTTCTTTCTTTCTTTTTTTTTTTAATTAGATGGAATCTCACTCTGTCCCCCCAGGCAGGAGTGCAGTGGCACACTCTCAGCTCACTGCAACCTCCACCTCCCAGGTTCAAGCAATTTTCCTGCCTCAGCCTCCTGAGTAGCTGGGACTACAGGCTTATGCCACCATGCCCAACTAATTTTTGTATTTTTAGTAGAGATGGGGTTTCACCATGTTGGTCAGGCTGGTCTTGAACTCCTGACCTCAGGTGATCCATCCATCTCAGCCTCCCAAAGTGCTGGGATTACAGGCATAAGTCATCATGCCTGACCCTCTCTTCTTTTTTCTCCCCTTATCATTTCATTCCTATCCCAATGAAACACACTCTGTACTTGAGGATTTCCAAATGTTGCTGATGGGAAGAATGAGAAGACAAAAGTTGAGAGCACCCTGTGTTTTCGTCATGGAAGCTTTGGCAAAAGACTGTTTATTAGTCAATGCCCTGCAATGGGGGCTCAGTGGCTGCAGTGCCAGGAGCCAGGGGGTCTTCTCCAGATGACCCTGAACTTTCTTTCATTATTTTCTAGGATCAACTGCTACAACGCCCTCTATGCACAGGCTCCATTTGGTGGCTTTAAAATGTCAGGAAATGGCAGAGAACTGTAAGTGTGTCCATCATTCTGAGCCTGCCATGGGCTGAATACAAGATCCACTAGATTTGCAGGCAGTGACTCAGGCTCCAATCTGCTGACCGCCCCCCTCCACCGCCATCCTGCTTTGTCTGGGCCAGCTGTGTCACTCTAGCTAGTGGGGACCCATCCCTTCCTCTCTCCCACCCACCACCCCCACCGTTCCCACTCCCTTCCCCAGCCTGCCCCCCTCCAGACCTCAACTTTTGTGTCTACCCAACACCCATCATGCTGGGGATGTTCAGTGGATACTTGACAGAAGCTCCCTGAATGGGGACACAGGCAGAATTGAAAAAGTGTATTTTTTGCCAGATGTGGGGTGTCATTATTCACACAACTCCCCACTCACAGCAGTGAAGACACGTAAGGCTGACCCAGGTAAGGCTCCTACCTGTTGGGTCCTTTTTCCTGAGCCTAGCAGGGGCCCCTCCCAGCAGGCATATGACAACACCTCCTGCTGGGCCTCTGCGGCCCTCTCAGTACATGCAAGCCCACTGCAAATCCCTCCACATGTGTGTGCAAACCCACTGCAAACGCCTCCGTGTGTGTAAACCCACTGGAAACCCCTCCACTGTGTGTGTAAACCCACTGCAAACCCCTCCACTGTGTGTGCAAACCCACTGCAAACCCTTCCTTGTGTGTAAACCCACTGCAAACCCCTCCACTATGTGTGTAAACCCAC
Source organism: Trachypithecus francoisi (assembly GCF_009764315.1). Classification (NCBI taxonomy): domain Eukaryota; kingdom Metazoa; phylum Chordata; class Mammalia; order Primates; family Cercopithecidae; genus Trachypithecus; species Trachypithecus francoisi. The sequence goes on along the minus strand of NW_022681468.1, from coordinate 87,805,965 downwards.
TGCAAACCCCTCCACTGTGTGTGTAAACCCACTGCAAACCCCTCCGTGTGTGTAAACCCACTGCAAACCCCTCCACTGTGTGTGTAAACTCACTGCAAACCCCTCCGTGTATGTAAACCCACTGCAAACCCCTCCACTGTGTGTATAAACCCACTGCAAACCCCTCCACTGTGTGTGCAAACCCACTGCAAACCCCTCCACTGTGTGTGCAAACCCACTGCAAACCCCTCCACTGTGTGTGCAAACCCACTGCAAACCCTTCCACTGTGTGTGCAAACTGATCCACACTTCCTTTTTTGTCCTGCCTGCTGGGAAAATGAGTTCCCTAGGTTTAGATTAAGGGGTGGAACTTCTTGTGTCTGGCCCAGGCCCAGAGCATCCAGGGAGTGGAGATGTGTGGTTTCCAGCCAGACACTATCTTCTCTCCCCTGCTCAGGATTTCATTAGCCTGTGTGGACAAACATTTTGTAGGATCAGTGTTCCCAAGGAACCATCTGTGACAACACCCCAGGTTCCTGGGACATCTCTAGGGATCCAAACTCTTCATTTTATTTCACCAGTCTGTCCTATTTATATACAAATGTACTCCCTTGTACTTGTTTGCACTTCTTCCAGCGGGAACAGACTCAAATGCTTCCCCTCACCTTGGGCCTTGGTTGGAGCCTTTTTGTGGCTTTCTTTTGAGATTCTTAAAGATGCTATGAAGGGATGGGCCTGGCTTCCATCCCTGAACAGATGCTCTCAACCAGTCTATGTGGAATTGGGGTCCTGTCCCCCTCCCACCTCAGTCCTGCTTTGTAGTCCATCCCTGATTCTCGGCAAATACCCCAAGGCATCTGCACATGTGAGTGAAGCCTGCCCATTAGACTCCCCCATATCCCTATGGCTGGCTTCCTCTTCAGGGCACATCCGTAATTCTTGGCCATGAAACCCCTTTGCAGAAATTGCATTTCCTCCCTCTAGTGGCCTATTTGTATTTGAGTTCTGTGAGCCCCTGCTTCATCACTTCTTACACCTGCCCCTCCAGGGACAGGCAGCTGGGGGTGGGGTCACCAGTGTCCCCTCTTGGGCCCTCCAACAGCAACAGTACTGGCAACAGCTGGGATTTGCTGAGCACAGACTCTGCGGCAGGCTCTGTTGAGCTCTCTGTGCCTGTTCGTACCATCCTCACACCCATCCATGAGATGGATCCGGCTGTTTTCAGATGAGAAAATGGCACAGGAAGCTGGTAAGTGACAGTCAGAAATGAATGCTGGCAGCTTAGTCCTTGGACCCACCGCAGTGCAGGACCTTGCTCAACAGGGGTCACCCTTGTCCACCACCTGTTCGTGAGGCCACCCAGAGCTTGCGTGGTCATTTATCCCCTTTCATCTGCTGCCTTCAACCAGCTGGGTCATTAGGGCTGGGGAACCTAGACCCCACACAGTCCTCCTCCCAGAGGCCAGATACAGCCTCACCCCACAGTAAGAACTCCAGTCCCCAAAGCAAATGTCCCTGGGTATAGAAGCTGCAGGGCCCCCAATCCCTGGTGTGTACGGCTTTGCACTGGTGATTTGCCCTCATTGCAGCCTCCCCTCTTGCCACCCTCACAGTGCTTTTGGCTCCTTAACACCCCCTCGCCTGGCACAGAGCAGGGCTCAGGGAGGACTCACTGAACACAGCCCATGTATCCTCCTGCCAGTTAGCCACCATCGGGACTTTTTTGAATGTCTGGTTTTTAGACCCTTGGCCTATATTTTCTCAAGGCTTTTGATAAAATATTTAAAAATAATTCACAAGGAGCCTAGAAACTGCCTGGAAAACCAATTTCTGTTTTCAGTTGTCTCTAATTAATGTCTTCATGTTGTGAGAAGTTCCCCTTTTTTAATGCTGGAGCGTCGTGCGGGGGATTCCATGGTTTTCCCCGTCCCTGGCCACCTGGACTGGGCTGGCTTCTGGCCGCCCACCCACGGGTCCCTCCGGGAGCTGTTTCTGTGCGGGTCTCAGGATGGAGCCTGAAATTCCTCTTCCTCCTGGGCGCCTTTCTTCTTAATAAAAATGATACAGTAACCAAAAAATCTACACAATAGAGATATGGAAAGTCAAGGCTTCGCTCCCTGACCTTCAATCCAATTTGTTAGAGATAAACGTTGTTTCATCATTCATTTGCTCATTCATTCTTTTACTCGCTTGGCAAATATTTCTTGAGTATCTTTGATTCACCAGGCAGGATGCTAGGCTCTGAGCATATTGCAGTGAACAGCACAGCCACCAGTCCCTGTGCCTCCTGACATTCTGGTGAGGTTTAATAGGAGTAAGGCTGGGCTCATGGATAGCTTTGAACTCCAAAGTGGATGAGACTGGCTGAGAATCCATTTAGGAGGTGTTCCACTGGGTTCAATAAGAGCAGCAAGAATTTGAACCAGGACAGCAACTTCAGAAATAGAAAAAATGAGAAGAGCTATGTATTTATTCTTAAAGGAATTCTTTACTACTACTGTATGTGTCAGTTATGTGTTAATTCAATCTGATTTTATCACTTTGTTTTCTTTTCTTTACTAACTTGAGAAATCATTGGCTTTGAATTTTTACAAAGCGACATTATATTCTCACTTTTTAAAGTGTATTGTGCATTTTATTTGCATACAGTGGATTTATATATGTGTGTTCTTTTCTGTTTTCAAATGAAATGGGAGCAAGCCACATTTTGTTATTGAGACTGGGTTTTGGATATCCTTCCATTCTTTTTATTGATGATCTTCTATGAGGAACTTTTGTGTATTTCCAAGGGGTTTTGCTATTACAAACCATGCTAATGTACTTCCTTGTGTATACATCTTTATGCACTTGTGGGAGATTGTTTTCAGAATAAATTCCTAAAATTGAGTAATCTGCCACATGAAAAATGGGCTTACCACTGTTTTGGTAACATTTCTTTAATCATGATGGCGTTGAGCACCATTTTTACACTTATTGGTAATTCGTATTTCTTTTTCTGCAAACTAACTGTTCCTGTCCTTTGTTGATTTTTCCATTTGGTTATTTGTGTTTTTCTTGTTGGTTTGCAAGAGCTCTTTGTATATTAAGGAAAATCACACTCTGATCTTCATACAGTGTTGTAAATTTTTTTTTTCTAGTTTGTCATTTGGGAGTTTTGATGGAGTCTTTGCTCTACAAAAGTAGAATTTAGTGTTCTGTTTATGGCTTTTATATTTTGTGTTATATTTAGAAAAGATTATAAAATAATTCACTTATTTTCATGGGTTCTGCAACGATTTGTTTTAGGAAATGACCTAAAAATCTCAATGGCACCTACCATTCATTTTCTGCCTAACACATGGTAGGTGCTCTATATGATTATCTGTAATTGTTATAATTACAAGGAGGTGATGGTATTCCCATTTGATAGTTGATGAAGTTGAGGCTCAGGGAAGGCAAAGAACTTACCTAAGCAACATAGTTCTAAGCCAGTGGTTCTTCAACTTGAGTATGCATCAGAATCACTTGGATAACTTGTTAAAATACAGATGTCTGGGCCCCATCACAGAGTTTCTGATTCAGTACGTTTATTAGTTTTTTATTGCTCCTACAAGAAGTTACCATAACATCAGTGGCTTAAATAACATAAATCTATTATCTTACAGTTCTGTAGGATAAAAATCTGACACAGGTCTCCCTAAGCTAAAATCAAGGGCTGCATTCCTTTTTGGAGGTTCTCAGGAAAGAATCTGCTTCCTTGCCTTTTCCATCCTCTAGAGGCTGCTGATATTCCTAGGCTGGTGGCCCCATCCTCTGTCTTCAAAGCCAGCACTGCTGCATCTCTGAACCTGTTTCTGTAATCTCATTTTGCTCTGCCTCTTCTTCTGCCAGTTTTAGGAACCCTTGTGATTACACTGGATCTTACCTGGATGATCCAGGATAGTCTCCCTCTTGTAAAGTCAATTGATTAGTAACTTGAATTCCATCTGCAACATTAATTCTTCACCACGTAGCCTAACGTATTCACAGGCTTGGGGGATCTGATTGTGGATACCTTTGGGGAGATCCTTATTCTGCCTACCATAGTAGAGCTGGGGGAGGCCTGAGAATCTGCATTGCTAGCAAGTTCAGAGGTGAGGCTGATGTTGCTGGTCTGGGGACCACACTTTGAGAATCATTGGTCTAAGGGAGGAGATGGGATTCTGTCACAGGTGTTTTTAACTACAGAGACTCCAGTGGCCACCTCTAGCTTCATCTCTTCCTAAACAAGCACACATTTTTCTTCACCTGACAGCAGATCAAGCATTTAGAGGGATTTAAATCTCTCCAAAGCTGCCTCTCGGGTCTTGGAAGGGAAGCTACCCTGAAGACAGACCATGGTGCCAGGGAAGGATCACCTGAGCCCTGCAACATTTAAAGAAAGGAACTACATCAAGGATGTAAACCCAAAGGCTGTGGACTCCCCGTGTCCAGTCTGTGCTAATGTCTGCTTCCCTCACACTCCCTAGGCTGGCCTCACTGTCTGACAACTGGTCCCCAGCTGTGCACTCTGAGGTCAACTTCAGGCACTTAGTGTTCTTCCCTCTGGTCCTCTGGCCACATCCCCAGCCAATGGCTTTGGGCCTCTGCCTCTTCTGTCTCCTCTTCAAGCAGCTCCCAATTGCCATCTAAAAGTTATAAACCCAGTGTAATTTCTGCTCTTCCCTTGTTCACACTCACCCCACCGTCCACCAGGCCCTCTCTTTTTGCTCTCTATTGCCATCCCAGGGAATTCACCTCTTTATTTTTTTTTAAATCTCCTTTATTCTCCAAAGGTAAGCCATTAGTCCTGGCTATTTCAAAAGCATCACACACGAGAAAACCTTGATATTTACATTTAAGTCACATATGCAGCTACTAACACTTACTAGTGGTGTTATAGTCCTGGCTATTATTCCATGAAGTCGTCACATTTTGACCTTTTGCATAAGCCTCCAGTGGCCTGATGGAATGATGAAGCATCAGAACAGTTTCTACACAATGGCTAAGGGACGTGCCCATTTTGAATGTTCCTCTTTTCTGTGATCACAGAGGTGAATATGCTTTGGCCGAATACACAGAAGTGAAAACTGTCACCATCAAACTTGGCGACAAGAATCCCTGAAGGAAAGGCGGGGCTCCTTCTTCAAACATCAGACAGGGGAATGTGGCAGATGAAACATGCTGGAGAAAAAAATGACATGTCTGACCTTCCCCGTACACAGTCTTCTGGAGGCTTTACATCACCTGGAGTTGAATGATTGCTGTTTTCCTCTCACTCTCCTGTTAATTCACCTAGCTGGGGATGCCTATATGTTGTCTGTGAAATCGCAGTCCTGCCTTGGGAGGGAGCTGTTGGCCATTTCTGTTTTTCCCTTTAACCCAGATCCCGGAGACAGTGAGATACTCAGGGCGTTGTTAACAGGGAGTGGTATTTGAAGTGTCCAGCCATTGCTTAAAATGCTTTGCCGAATCTGACTCCAGTAAGAATGTGGGAAAACCCCCCTGCGTGTTCTGCAAGCAGGGCTCTTGCACCTGTGGTCTCCTCAGGGTGGACCTGCTCGTAGAGCAAGCCACGCCTCTTTCCGAGATAAAAGTGGGACCAATCCATGGGAAAGGACTCACAGTACGTTTTGGTTTTTTGTTTGTTTGTTTAAAAAAAAAAAAAGGATTTCACGGTGAGAAACTTTTGGGAAGTGCATACCGTGGAAGGATGTCAGGGTCTTTGTGGATTGCATATTGACATTGACCGTGAGATTCAGCTTCAAACCAATACTGCCTTTGGAATAGGACAGAATCAATAGCCCAGAGAGCTTAGTCAAAAATGATACCTTAACCAAGGCACTTTCTTAAGCAGAAAATATTGTTGATATTACCTTTGCTGCTAAAGATCCGATATTCTAACACCACAACAGCATAGCAAATCCCAGGATAATTAACCCCCTCATTTGACAAATCAAAGCCGTAATTCGCTTTAACAAATTATGCATTTCTATCATGTTCACTAATGGCTTACGATAAGTCTATATAGTCTTCCTTTTCTCAAGTTCTGTTACCCATTTTAGATTAGTAAAGCATACACAACTGGAAAGACTGCTGTTATAACACAGCCTTGTTATTTTTAAGTCCTATTTTGATGTTAATTTCTGATTAGTTAGTAAATAACACCTGGATTCTATGGAGGACCTGGGTCTTCATCCAAGTGGCCTGAGTATTTCACTGGCAGATGTGACTTTTTCTTTTCCTTTTTAGGTATCCAAATGATGATGTGCAATTTCATGTTTTAACTTGGGAAACTGAAAGTGTTCCCATGTAGCTTCAAATACAAAAACAAATGTATTATTTGGATACTTTTATGGCTACTAACTAGTACTTTCCTAATTGGGAAAGTGGTGCTTAAGTTTGCAAATTAAATTGGAGAGGGCAATAACAAAATGAGGCCCCATATCAGAACCAGTGTGTGTATAAGGAAAACCATGTATAAAATGGGCCTATCACCCTTGTCAGAGATACAAATTACCACATTTACTTTCCCTTCATCAGCTAACACTTATCACTCACACTACCAATAACTTGTTAAATCAGGATTTGACTTCATACACTGAATTTTCAGTATTTTATGTCAAGTAGCTATAGACACTAACCTTGATAGTGACACGTTAGAGGGTTCCTATTCTCTCATTGTACAATAATGTCTTTAATATGAAATGCTACATTATTTATAATTGGTATAGTTAATGTATCTTTTTATAGTTGTAAGTACACAGAGGTGGTATATTTAACCTTCTGTAATATACTGTATTTAGAAATGGAAATATATATAGTGTTAGGTTTCACTTCTTTTAAGGTTTACCCCTGTGGTGTGATTTAAAAATCTATAGGCCTGGGAATTCTGATCCTAACTGCAGATCGTGTTCCACAATGCGAAAATGATAAAATAAACTTGGATATTTGGGAAACATTATGCTTTTTCATTTAAAGATCAAACTCATTTGAATTCTGTGGCAGGCCTTTCTCTTTCTGAGACCCGTACAAAATGGTTGATATTAAAGCAGGATCAATAATGTAAGCATAAAATTACATTTACTCTGTCAACTGGGCCTAGTGCTTTGCCTGACTTTGAAACCCATTTCTTTGGGCTCGGGTTGACCAAGCAAGGAGCTGGGCCTCAGAGGTTCCACATCATAGCTGACTGAGTTTCGGCTGTCATCTAAGCTGCCTGAGTCTCCGTTTATCATAAAGTGGTGATGATGTCAGTGAGGGAAATGGTGGGGAGGACTGCATGAGGATTAATGGACAGCATTGTGCCCCTGACTGTGAGCACAAGTGTCTGTTTTTGTCACCTTTTCCTCTGAGGATCTAGAGAAAGGATCAGTTTGGGTTTCACTGACCTCAAGTTTCTAAAGCTTCTAACCAAGAAGCCTCAATCACCACGTTGTGAGCTGACACTGACACTGGATCAAGATCATTGCTGGTACTGGGGTATGTTCTTGAAGCCTAACCTGTGCATTTGATGTAGAAAGCCGAGATCACTTTGACATGGGTGGCAAAGCACCACCTCTTTAACAAAAAACTTAAGGGAGGCTGGCATCAGATCTCTCGTAACATACGCACTTACGTTAAGAGAATTTAGACACATTATTTAGAGACATCCTATTTCTCAATCCAAATGCAAGCAGAAAACTATAGGAGAAGGAAATTTTCCCTCATTTGGTGTCCTGGAATGTGACTCCCTGAAAGGAGCCATTCTGGGGACAATTGGAGGGTGTAGTGTGCGTGTGCACACATGCATTTGTGTGCCTGGTGTGCGTGTGGGGGTTGGCACACTCTCTAGAAGTGGACCCTTTGGGATGTCCTAGCTTCTCCTGCTGGTGGATGAAGCTTTGCTCCTTGTTCCTAGATATGAGCTTGAAAGGGGTTCATGAAGGGCGTTTAGGAAGTTGTTCAAGGAAGACTGTCTGAGGAAACTGCGAACTGGGCTGAAGAAAACAACCAGAAAACACAGAAGGAACTCTCAGCCACTGTGCCTTCAAAAAGAGAGAAAAGTCAGTTCAAGGAGGTGGCTTCCAGCTGACCACCCCCCTCAGGAGGGGTCATTCCAACCTAGGGTGCTGAGAATCCGGATGGGAATACCAGCAAAAGCTAGAGAACCATGGGTCAGCCAGCCTTAGGAAGAAGTGGAAAGGAATCTTAACTTACCTGCAATAATCTTCCTATGAGAAGTTGTGGCTAACGCATGCCTAATGGCTAGAATTAAATGCTGGGAATATAATGGGCTCAACACAGATCATCCGCGTGTCAAATGTTCCTGCTGTTTTCTACATTGGGGACATTTCCTAGCCTATTGCCAAGCTCATTTAGAAGGGAAGTGGAGGTGCCCCGTCTTACTCAGCCGCGTCCCCTCCAGCGGCTGCCCGGGCCCTGGGCCTGCGCTCCCTCGCGGTGGCGCCAGGTGGCGGGGCTGCGGGCCCTGGAGGAGCTGCGCCTCCGTCGCAGGGCTCTCTCAGCACTGAGGACACCACGCCCTGCAAACTGTTGGGAACTTATCTGTAGTAATCACACTGCTGGCTCCTGCAAACTGGTGTGAGGCCCTCAGGGGTGAGAACAGGATTGCAGAACTGCGCTCACCCTTTTGGAAACTCGTCCAGTGGCAGGAGCAGCCTCCCCGGAGCAGAGCAGAGCTACTCGGTGGTCCCTTCGCCAACCAGGGACCCAAGAAGCCGCTCAAGGAACGGTCCCGCGGTGTCCCTGAGGTCCTGTAGGAGCCCTGTAGCTTCCCCGGGTTCTGTGAAATGTCAGTGAGGGTGGGGGAGATTTGCGCTAAATCCTGGGAATATGCGAGTCATAACATTTCAGGAGAGGAGCCTAGGGTGCTGGTCCTGCAGGGGGTGGAACCCCCTGCTTTTCCTGAGCAGGCCTTCTCCCTGGGTCGACACGTGGAGCTCAGTGTGAGGCCCTCCTGCAGCGTGGACGCGGATCTTTATGGTCTGCGTTTATATATTAGCCTCAGCAGCCTGATTGACACCTTTATGAAAGGTTGAAACACGATAAATTACCAATATTCCATGTTTTATATATTCCCCCCAAAGCCGACAATTAAAAATGATTCACCAAACAGCAAATTCTCTGCATACATCCATAATTGAATTAGTAAAATCCGTGTGATGGAGGATGTGCAAACTGCAAATCGTCAACGCTTTAGAACTACATATTTCTGTATTGCCCTGGAAAGAACTGTACACAAATGAATATTCCCTGTCTTTTTAATTTTTATGGCCGGAGTGTATGGGCCACATGTAGGTTAGGGGCTGATCTGCTGATTTTGCTGCCACTAGAGCAGAGGGATAGTGAAAGCGGGGCTGGGCGCAGCACAGACCAATCTCATCGCCGCGCTTGCCCCGCGTGGAGGGAGCCGGGTGCCCGAACCTGAGGGAGAGACCTGGTACTAGAAGGGCCCGCGGACCCTGGCGTCTCCAGGGGCACGGGGGTTGAGCGCGATCGCCCGCGTTTTACGGCTAGGGAAACTGAGGCGGCCACCGAGGGGACGCCTCGAAACCATTCCGGGGAGAGCTGGCGGCGGCCTTGCTCTGCGAGCTCTTCGCGCCACTCGCCCTCCCCGCCCGCCCGCCGGCCTCAGGATTGAGGAAGTGCGTCTGGGCCCGGCCCCCGCGCGCGGCCCGAGGCGCGGGGGGCAGACGGCGGTGGGACGGCCAGGCCCCGGCCCGCCAGTGTCCGCCCGGCCCCGCGTCCCGGAGCGTCCGTACCCGGGCCCCGCCGCTGCCGCAGGTAAGTGCTGTTTCTCCCCGTGCCCCCCAGGGGCCTGGCTGCCTCCTGCGGCCGGCCCGGGAATCCGGAGCCCGCGCCCGCGTCCGCGGGAGCCCTGGCCTCTGCCTGCCGCAGGCCTGCGCTCCAGGCGGCCGCATGGTCGGGCATGGGTGGCCGTTGCCCAGGGGCCGCAGCCCGAGGGGCGCGGAGAGCGTGTGGGGTGACCCCCAGTCTCACGTCCCCGCTGCCTCCCGCCACGCCCGTAGCCCAGCCAGCCTGTGGTAGGGGGGTGTGCGGGCCCGAGCGGGGAACCCCGAAACCCTGTATGGGACAGGGTCGGGAACGCTGGGAAGCAGAGGCAAGAAACACAAGCAGGGAAATACACCAGGGCGTCCATATATTTCCTTTCCCTTTGGAGAAAACCCGGTCCTTTAACTGGGAGCGGGCGGAGTGTGAGTGCGCGGTTGTGCCTGTGCCAGGGTGTTGGCAAGAGACAGCCCAGGAGTCTCTCACTGCTCCAGGGCTTCCTGGTGTTGCGAGGTGGCCCAGCGAGGCTTCACCCTCCTCAATGTCTGGGTTATGCTTCTTGCCCGGGTATCTCTGGCTGGTACAGATACAACTGCTATGTCTGCCATGGTCTCTGCAACCTACATGGGACCTTCCTGGCAGGCAGGGACGCAGGCGAGGAAGCCTAGTAAGGCCAGGGTCAGCGGGGAGACGATGGTGGAGAATTTAAAGACCCCTGTGGCCATCTCAACCTACCCCTTCACAGTTTGAGGTCACGAAATTTTTCTCCCACAAACACATCCCCTGCAACAGGTAGAGAAACAGGGGCATATAGCTTTTAGCAAACCTCTCACCATATACACTAATTTTAGAGTTTACCACTCACTCGCAGGGTATCAAAATGCCCAGACATTAAAGGGACAGCTAGAACATGCACAATTTTGGAAAATATTAACGTTAAATGTCTTTTATGATTTGATTTTCTTCATCTGTGCCTATGTCCTGAAAGAGAAAATAGTATAACAAACTAACCTCACACCTAATTTGTTCCTAAAGGAAGTTTTGCTGTCAGCCAAACCTTTCCCTCTCCCAAATGTCAATGTCTCAGGGAGTGACCTCACAATCAACTCAGATGCTCAGATCAAAAACATTCAGTCTGTTGAATCTATGTCTAAAATGTGTCCTGGTCTGTCCCCTTTTTTCTTATGTCCCCCACCCCTTGTCCTGGGTACCAGCATCTCTTTACTGTAGGATTGCAGTCCGCCCCCCCCCCCCCCGCCATTCTCTATATAGCAGCGTGTGTGTGTGTGTGTGTGTGTGTGCATGTGTGTGTTTAAATGGGTAAATCGGACTATATCAGTCCTCTGTATGGAATCCTTCAGTAGCTTCTCCTTGCAATTGGCATGCAATCCAGGAGACCTCCTTCCCCTCACACCCCCAGCAGATCCAGCCTCTGCTATCTCAGACCACCAGGCCATTGTCCCCAGTCACCCTGACTGAGCTCACTGTCCAGCACTAGGCCCCTGCACTGCTGCCTCCCGACTCTTCACATAGCCTCAGAAAGCCTTCCCTGGTCACCCTCTTAAAACCCACACTCTCTCTCACATCCCTCACTCTGCAGCCTCCCCACAGTCCCCACTCTGTACTCCTTCTTTATCTGTTTAATTTCTCCTTAATTACCTTGTGGTCTCCACTGGAGCTGCTGAGGTCAGAGACTGGTCTGTCTTGCTTACTGCGGCGCCCTCATTCCCATAACTGTACAGGGAGTCACCCTCTGCATGGTGGTAGAGTGATTAGACAGGGAATGGACAACCTTAACTAACTCATGGAGTTAGTTAAGTGGTTTCAGACTCATGGAACATTTCTGTCCACCAGCCTTTTTGTGCTCATCTGAGATTGAGAACAACATATTTCTCTGGCCTGCAGCTCCAAGATATTTTGATTCCCACAAATCCATTAAACACATTTTGTTGGCAAGCCAGCGTTAGTAAGGGATGCAAATAGCACTCAAGAGATTTCTAGACTCATGGGCTAACCATTTTGACCAGGATTTTCATTCAGAAAGGAGCTGGGTGATATGAATGAGCATGTCTAGCATGCTTTGCTTACAAGGATCTTCTAACTCTTCAATATCGACAGTCCTTCCCAAGCCTCTTAAAATACCTGGGTTTCTCTGCTGTCAGAAACTTTATAGCAATTACTTAGCTGTCTGCTCCCCCACCAGCTTCACAAACTCATGAAGTTCCATCTTTATAGAAAGAACTCAGTAAGACATTTGTAGAATGAATGACAGGTTCCTCTCTTTTCTTTTCTCTAGAGTCTTGCTCTATCACCCAGGCTGGAGTGCAGTGGCACAATCTTGGCTCACTGCAACCTCCGCCTCCCTGAGTTCAAATGATTCTCATGCCTCAGCCTCCCATATAGCTGGGATTACAGGTGCCCACCACCACACCCAGCTAATTTTTGTAGTTTTAGTAGAGATGGGTTTTCACTATGTTGGCCAGACTGATCTCGAACTCCTGACCTCAAGTGATCCACCTGCCTCAGCCTCCCAAAGTGCTGGGATTACAAGTGTGAGCTACCACACCCAGCTATTTTCTTTTCCATTAAATATTTAGGTTTATTCATTTACACAGGTATAAATAGTTGGCAAAAGGAAATTGATGAGGTTTTGAAAAATCATTTAAACCATCATTAGTGCAGAAAACCTCTTGATGTCCTCTTTAGGGTGTATAATGAAAACATGTAACTTGTAACCATCATTTGTTGGCACTGATCTGAACCCAAAAGAAGCAGGAGGAAGTAAAGATCCATTTGAGGGCAAAGATTGAGCAAAATTTGAATTACCTCATCTTAAAACTTCTACCTTAGAATATAAGCCAAAATACTAATTAGAATTTTAAAACTGCTCCAGGGGCAAAATCTTCCACTGGTAAAGTGATTTTCAAAAGGAAACTGAAAATAAAAAGGGGAACAAAATGTGCTGGGTGAGGGTTAGCCTGAAATAATTTTAAGATTTTTTTTTTAAACTTAAAAACATTGTATGGTAAGACACTTCTGTTTTCAGGAAGAATGTCTAGCATTTGGATTTTTGAAATGCTGTTGGTTATGTGTGGTACTGTTTTGGAGAGGTGTCTGAAAGCAGATGGCAACTGTGCTTCTCAGTTTCTGGATGTGAATGTGTGATTTGGAGCCTTTATTTTAAAACAGATTCTGTCTTGCTGGCTCTTCCTCTCTCTGTCACAAATTGATTTTCCAAATCAGGTTTTGCTATTTATAAGGCTTTAATCATCCCCTACATTTTGCCCAGATTGATTGTTTTTCCTTTCCTCCTTCGACTTTTCAGGCTTCCCAACTTCAAACACGGGTGTTTCCCACACATGGTTTCTCTCGACCATCCCTCTTTGGCTCAGAAACATGTGCAGCATACACAAGGCTGCTGGAGCCTGACTTTTCTAGCTCCGCCTTCCCCTGCCTTGAAGAGGCTAGTCCACCTGGTCCAGGTGCCTGATTTCTAGGCTTTTAGGTGAGAAATTCCCACAGCCTTGTCCTGTATCTTACTTCGTGCTCCTCCTACTGCTCACAGCACCTTCTAGAACCTACCCACTGGTGAGGCTGGCATCTGCCCTCCAGCATTGATATTCTGATCTTGTTCATTAGGGGGAGGTGGGAGACCCCCTGGCCTCCAAGTCTGCACACTGATACTGCAGGTAATGACCACCCCAGCCCTGTCATACAGAGAGGCAGCAGAAACTTTACTTTAGTTGAATTCACACAGTAACCCCGCCAGCGGGCCAGGGCATAAGGGTGGATGTCTATTTTTAACAGGTGAAAAACTGAGACACACATAAATTTCAGCTGGGGGGGGGTCACAGCTAACATGTGACAGAGGCAATCCACACCTTTGACATCCACACTGTGCTTTTGCCTTTACAGATTCTCTTTGGCATTATTTTTACATAACCTTGATTTAAAAATATATTTTTGGCTGCGCTATCACTCCCCATTTCAGAGTTGTCTATCTGAGAGAACACAGACAAGGGGTGCTAATTACCTCATACTTCATTACATATAGGATACGCTATAAGAACATTGGTAGGCACACATGCATTTCTTACGGTAGTACCTCGTCTCAGGCCTGAGCTGGGCATGGGTCTTACCCTCCCTCTGGTCCTTCAATCATGGTACCAGGATGGACACCCATGCCCATGGGGGCGACTCCAAGCTCAGTGGGGGCCCAGCATAGAAGAGCAGCACCTGGTCTCAGCAGTTTATCATAGTCAGAGATTAGTCTAACTCCACTTTGGAACTTTTGGAGCCAGATAATTCTTTGCTGCAAATAACAGTCTTGTGCATTGTAAGATGTTTAGCAGCATCCTTGACCTCTACCCATTAGATGCCTGTAGCACCCTCCCCCAACCAAGTTGTGACAACCAAAAATGTCTCCAGACATTGCCAAATATCCCCTGGGAAAGGGGCAGAATTTTTGAGGCTCACTTCTGCTAACCTCCGTCATTTAGCTTCCTGCTAAAGCTCACACTAACTTGACTTCATAACCAGTAATAATTCCCTGTCTTTGGGACTGTTGCCTGACTGCCCCTTTGGGATGACATACTCACCTCTGGCTTCCAGAAGAACTGGCCCTGGGCAAAAGGAGAGCCTTGTATTGTCCTAGAGCTGTCCTACCCCCATTGGAGTATGCTTAACTATATCTGTCCTACCCCCATTGGAGTGTGCTCCTGAGGGCAAGAGGCTCCTTTAACCATCTTGGTGCCACTGAGCCTCACACAGAGCCTGGCTGCCTTGCAAGTGACAGTGGGTGTGTGTTGATTGAATGATGATTGAGTCAGTTACTAGTATGCGTTTTGCAATTGTCTGGGGTTTCTTTGAGACTCTTTTCAGGTAGACAAGACCTGAGCCCAGCATCAAGATGGGATGGGGGGAGCTCTGCCTTCCCACTGACCACACCTGATGGGTTTGGCTGGATGGATGGACTACAAAAAGGAATGTTGCAGAGGGCAAACTCAATGAACCCATGCAGATATTTGCAGGGGAGGAGGACAGGAATTATAAAGGCTTTCTGATTTTATTGTTTTTCACCCACCAGAACAAGAAAGCTTTCTGCTCATCCATGGCTATGAGTTCATGCCTTAATGCACCCCACGGCCAGTGGCAGTGGCAGTGACAACAGCAGGACCTGCCTTTGAAGACTGGCTGCTGTAAGGGTTGATGGCTGGCATGTCGCAAAGACCACCCAGCATGTACTGGTGTGTGGGGCCGGAGGAGTCAGCTGTGTGTCCAGAACACGCCATGGAGACGCTTAACGGTAAGGACAGGGCCATGCTTATGCCTGCCTGGGTGTGACCTGCCATGCTCATCCTGCACGGTGTCTAGGCTATGTAAGAACAAGGAGTTCTCAACCAATGGAAATCAAATGTCCATATTTGGAGCTCTTTCATCATAAAATGTATCTTGGGATTCCTAAATTCTAAAAATTGAGGAACCGTGTACAAAATTGATTGCAGACTCACAGATCTTAACAACTGGGACATCACTTCATGTTGGGTTAAAGAACTTTTAAGAATAGGGATTTAGTTTTGTTTTTTCATTATAAAAAGGATACATGTTTATTAAGGAAAAGTTGAAAAAATGATTTAAAAAAAGGAAGAAGGGAAAAGAATCATCCAGAATCCCGCTATCTGAAACATAAGCACAATGAGCATCTTGACATGTTCTTTCCTAGTCTGCTTCTCTGTGTTTAAGGGACTTTGTTTTGACTTTATTGCACTTATAAGGTGCATGTAATGCTGTATCTTGCTTTTTTCTCTTAACCTTCTATCAGTGACATTTACCTAGGGCACCACCTAGCTCCTGTGATCAAGTGAAGCATCATTTCATTTATTTTATTTTTTTTTTTTACAATTTAATAATTTGATCAAAAATGATGCATAAATTGGGCAGCACTCAGAACCAAAAGAAAGATCATCTTCTGTGGGAGTGCTATGTGCAGTTATTGTCCTAATCCTTATTCTCCTGTGGGACATTTGGGTTGCTTCTAGTTATTCACTCCCACCCAAAGCATTTCCTTCCCATTTCTTAATACTTGGTTTCAAGGTTATTTCTGTAATGTAGGTTTACAGAAGTTGAATTATTGGTCTTGAACATCTTTAAGCTCTCGGCACATACTGCCAGATTTTCCACTACAGTTGTACCACTTTTAAGACCAATAGGATATCACTGTTAATAAATATTTGTTAATCCATAAAATAATAATGCCATAAATACAAAATAATGCCATGAAATCCTCATGACAACCTGGAACATGGTACTTTTATCTCCGTTTTATAGCTGAGGAACATGAGGGTAAGAGAAGCCTGGAAACTTCAAGGTCAACAACTCAGAAATCACAGAATTGCCATCTGAACACTGTCTTAATGCTATAACACTCATTCTTAAATGCTAGGCCATACTATGGCAGGTGAAAGAGTCAACATGTTGAGTCTGAGAGGCCCATGTTTGTACCCTTAACCGTGTTAACTAACAATCGGCCACTGTACCTGGCTTGGCAGACACTTTGTTCAGTTGTTGGAGTGTTTTTACTCCATCTGAAATGTCCAGCAGCTGACCAGGGTGATGTTTCTGGAAGGTATCTTTTCACATCCATCACGTTATGAAATGGGAGACGAATTTGCTTCTTGACATTGTCCAGCAATAAATCTTTCCAGAGTGTTCAACTTGTTTCTTTGTAAATTTTCTTTTTCTTTGTTTTAGACATATGTCTTTTTTCAGTTGTGTGGTAGAAAGGCTTTGCTCTGTTAGTGTGAGATCAAGGTGGCATGGGTGATAGAACGCTGTCCCCGATTTGGGGGTAGCACCTCCACATTTCCAGTGCACATGAGGCTCCCTTATCCTCCTGCTGCTCCTCTTAGCAGCCCTGAGGGGTGAGGGTGGGGACACGGGAGCTTCGGTCTTTTTGGGGCCTGTTGGGTGGGTGACTGTGTCATCTGAAAAAGTCCCACAGGAGGCGCTGCTCCCTCCCCTTCCTGGTCAACAGTTGGTGATCTAAAGGAGTGCTTCTCAACCACGGCCCACAGAGTCACTGGGTAGTGACTCAAACTGGCAGGGCTATGGCACCACCTGGACCCACTGGAGCAGCATCCTGGGGTAGAGGGGCAGTGAGTGAGCAAGCATGGGTAATTTTTTCTTTTCTTTTTTTTTTTTTTTTTTTAAGACAGTGTCTTGCTCTGTCACTCAGGCTGGAGTGCAGTGGCATGGCCTCAGCTCACTGCAACTTCCACCTCCCAGTTTTAGGTAATAAGGTATTGTTAGTTGGGGAAGTGTGGTAGGGGAGATATTATTGGTAATAAGAAACCCTGCAAGTAAGCTGCCTATTGTTAGGCGTTTTATTGGGTTTAGTAGAGCTGGGTTATTTTCATTAATGTAGATTGAGGTTGAAAAGCGAGGTCGTCCTGTTAGTGTGAGAATAATAGTCCGAGTGCTGTAGGCGCTTGTTAGGGAAGTGGCGATGAGAGTGATAGATAGGGCTCAGGCGTTGGTATATGACGTCAGCAGTGACTAATATTTAGCAATAAATGAAAGTTTAACTAAGCTATGCTATTCTAGGGTTGGTCAATTTCATGCCAGCCACTGTGGCCATACGATTGACTCTAGCTAATAGACATCGGCGTAAAGGGTGTTTTAGATAAATCCAACTAAATAAAGCTAAACTATTTTTAAACTGTAAAATCCTAGCCAATGTAAAATAAGCGATTCTCCTGCCGCAGCCTCCTGAGTAGCTGGTACTACAGGTGTGCACCACCATGCCCAGCTCATTTTTGTATTTTTAGTAGAGACGAAGTTTCACCATGGTGGCCAGGCTGGTCTAGAATTCCTGACCTCAAGTGATCCACCCACCTCGGCCTCCCAAAGGGGTGGGATTACAAGAGTGAGCCATGGCGCCCAGCCAGCATGGGTGATTTTTAAAAGTTCCCTAGTGATTCTATTGTGTAGCTAAAGTGGAGAATCAGCCCATCTAAATGGTTTGAGTCCCATAGAGCAGCACTTCTCAAATTATCATGTGCACATGCCCCCTGGGGATCCTGGTGAAATGCAGAATCTCATTCAGGAGGCCTGGGGCACAGAGAGCCTGCGTTTCTAGGTCTCCAGGGATCCCCTACTGATTCTTACAGGTCCCAGGGACCATGGCGCAATGGGCTTTGGACAAACCCATCCCCACCTCCAAGCTCGTGGCAGGACAGATAACTAGAAAATGTTAAGGTGCTCCGAGAGACCAAAGTGTGGCACTCCCCAGCCCCCCATGATTCTCCCTAAAGGCCTGCATCTGAGGTTGGCACATGTCCTCTCCTGACTGCTCTGATGGGAAACAGCGGGCACAGAAAAGTCTTTTCTGCCCCAGGCCTCTTTTCCCAGTGGGATCTCAGGAATCCCTGCCATCCTGTTCTGTGTAACCCAAGGGACACACACAAGGGCCAAGGACCCTAATGGGACTGCAGCAGCCTTCACTGTGTACTGTTCAAAGAGCTTGAAGTAGAGACAGGACAGGGAAGTGACACCCTGGGAACCCCTGAGAATGAGGGAGATGTTTATGCAGCGACCTAACACAGAAAACCAAGTGTTGAAGAGGAGAGGAAAATAGCCTGACATGCCCGAGAAAGTTCTGTCCCCTGCTTAGCATTAAGAAAATTCTATTACATATTAATGAATTACAATAATAACCAAATCTTCATAAGGAATCTTGTGAGAAGCTACTAATTTATACCCATACTCAGAGTTTTAAGGTCCCACAGGTGGTACCAGCAGAACTGAGCCTGTGAGCCCCAGCCCTGGAGCTCACTGACAGAATTTATTAATTCCAGGGATTAAAGCCTACAGTGCCCCCTCTGTAAAGCCCAATTTTAATGCATTGCATGTTGGACTTCATTTTCACAGAATGTATTAATAAATATGTACACTAATGCAACAGCCAAGGAGCAGGTAATGCTCAAAGGGTGGCGTGTGGTCACGTGTGTGTGCTGGGATTGCAGTCACTGTGCTCTGCTCATCTCTGCTGTTTATGTTTCCTACGATATCTACACATTGCTTTTTGTTTTGTTTTGCCTTCTTTTGCGTCCAGAACAATAATATTGCAAGTTATTTTAAAATTATTGTTTATTTAAGTACTGATGATTTGTGATTAGAATCTAAGCAGTGAACCTCCTGTGCTTACATCCAAAGTTAGATCTGGTTCCACTGGCCTCTTTGCCTTGATGTCTTTCTGGAATAAATGTGGAATACTTGACTTACTATGACTGCAGCTGATACCCCTGCAGGACTCACCCTCTGAGCGTGTCCCCAGAGCCTAAGTTGGATTTGTCCCATCCCACCTTCTCCCAGACTTCCTGGGATGATAGGGAGTCCTGTTTCCCCTCTCCTACCCCCCAAATCCACCAGCCTCACTCAGGGCAGACTGTTCAGGCCTAATTTCCAGCTCCAGCTAAGAAAAGTTGGCTGCCAGAAGGAAAATTAATGATACTCAAAATTATATAGGGACAGTTTTCTCATGCTTTAAAAATCCCTGTAAGATAACGTGTTTGAAAACAATAATGTTCTTAGTATACTTCCGAGTATGCTTTAGAAAAAGACCCACACTTTAAAAAACACAGTGTCTACTTTTGGATGTTGGGGTAATGGTATTTTAAATTTTTTATTTGTGTACTAGGCATGCCTTTTCACACCCCCTACCTGTTGTGACTTGTGTGACCTCAGCTCATGTTTGTTTAGAATGGTTAATCCTTTCAAAGCCCCTGGATGTGGGGGGCTTTGCCCAGCTGGTATGGGGCCGGGGTCTGTGTGTGTCTATCCTGCCATGCGGCCCACTGTGTGTTTGTGCAACACAATTGTGTCCCAGGAAGGTATGTGACAATCTCCACCTCATTAGCACCGGCAGCAGTCAGCTCGCCTGCGGTGCAGGAAGAATGGCTAGAAAGTTTTGATGGGCGTAGAGTTTGCCAGCTGACAGAGCATCTGTCAATGAGATACTCGGCATGGGCTGCAGGGCGCCCACTGCTTTGACAAACATGTCATTAGATGTTCATTCTTCTGAGTATGTCTAACACCAGCCAGAGTGGAAAAACCAGTCCTGCCAGCCAAGGAGAGCTGTCTTGGAAAGTAGAGAAGTCAGGAAACTTCCAGATAATTCAGGTAGAGAATACTTGAGGAGACTTCTGGATTGCAGAGGGTGGGTGGAGCTTGATCAGCCATCACCCAGGCAGGGGCTCACACCCCCAGCTCTCTGTGAGTGGCCATCGCTTCGGTCCTGAAAGCCCTGCCACAGTCACACACCTCTCAGAGCCCTGCCCACCACCGGACCCAGCATGGACCAAAGGAGGAGAAGGAACATTCCAGAAGGTCTTCAAATTCCAGGTTGTTTCATGGCTACTTCCAATGTCTTGTTTTTTTCTCCTTTGGCTTTTTCAAATCTGCATTTGAAATATAATTTCTTAATACAGGAGCTGAGAGGTTTGCTCAAGCGGGGGCTCTTCCTGCCTTCCAGAAACAGAAGTAGGAAATAGGTCGAATTAGGAAGAGCCTCTAGGGTGGCAGCCGGCCTTCTTGTCAGGCCACAGCAGGAAAGTCTACAAAGGACAGATCCCCACTGATGAGCCAGCCCACATCTCTGACTTGTTCCTCCTGTTGGTGTCCTGCCTGAACATGCTGAGTTGTATTCACACCATGGGAGCCACAGGAAACAGGGCAGGCAGGGCCTTGCAGCAAAGGAGATTTCAGCCTGGCTGCAGGAGCAGGCCAGCCCCTCCAGGGAGCACAGCCACGTCTGGTCAGGAATCTTTTAATGAGTGAGGAGAAGGACAGGGAGGCTGATTGGTGGCCCAGGTGGCGGGCGATGTGGCTGTGTGCGTCCATCCATGCAGGTGGCAGTTAGCACAGCTGTGCTTCACGCTCACAAAGCAGAGCCCAGCTACAGATGCTCCAGGCCTTGATAAGCTTTTGAACATTCGTTTTAACCCGAGGCTTAGATCTTCTCCTATTTACTTGTCTGGAATGTGCTTGCTTACTTGTAGCAATGGGGAGCTGACTCCCTAGCAACAATGCCTTTCTGTGGACAGCTCTGGTAGGAAGTGGATGCTGTGGGGCTCTCCTCATGCCTGGCTTTATTCATTTAGACAGATCGGAATCCCTTAACCCATTTCTTGGAGTCACTAAAAGCAAATGTGTTGCCCTCCCTGCAGATTCCTTTTTAGGCTGAGTAAGCCATCCCATTGACAGGCCGTCAGCAACTTTACACGTTCCACTTAGATATCACGATAGCTTTTTGACTTCTCTGTCTGTGGGCTAATTATTAGGCCATACACACCTAGGTCCACGGGGAGAGCTGCCCCTACTGCCTCCCCACCCTGCCATGGATGAGCACCCCCACTGATCCACCCCATTCTAGGTGGCCCAAGCCTGAAGGTGGTGGCTCACCGGAGCCCCAGTCCTCATCCCCTGCCCAGCCTCCCCTACCCCATACTCCTGACTTGGCCTTCTTTATGTGGGGTGTACAGGGTAGCCCTATCTGGTGGCCTCTGTGCTTGCTAGGGAGCAGCCCAGGCTCACTTGGCATGCATTCAGCCACCAAGAGAGAAGATTTTCTTACCAGCCATCTGCCCTAGCCCCCATAAAGAGGTCAGCAGCCTGAGAGCAGGGAGATGTCCGTGTGGGCATCCCTAGGCCTCTGTGCAGAGGGACAAGGATTTTTACCCCTCTTGGTTTGCTTGAGTCAGACTTTGAAGGAGCCATCACTAGGGATTTTTATGAAATTCTTTAGTTCTCTGGGAATGGAGCCCTCCCACCCCACCACTCCCAATGCCATGTAAGTCTAAACTTGAGTGTGTGAATTGCACGCACATTTTTGGAAAGTTTGATGAATGAAAATAAGGAGCTGCTATTATTCTTTGGAAGCCCCAATTCTGAGTCCCTTCACTATTCAGGCCACCCTTGGATTCAGTTTGTCCAGATTCTACTTCATAGCCATCTTGCTACTTATTGGGTGACATTTGTCCTAAAGAAGAAAAGAAAAAAACCAAACAAAAACACACATCTCAAGCAATAGAATCCTCCCTGAGCTCATCACCCCCATGCTGCACAATGAAGCACACATTAATCAGAACTTATATTTTCAACTGTAAAGAACTTTTGAGGATTGCATTTCCTTTCGCTAACGCTGCTAGGGTTGTGCCTGGTGACATCCTCTCATCCTCCATTCAACATCCAGCACCCAGGGGCCGTAGCATGTTGCCAAGTGTTGGCTTAAAATCACCTACCTGGTCATTTCAGAAAACCAAGAACAAAAATAATTTACATGACACTTTGAACTTTTCAGTGACTTAGAGATATTTAAAGGCAGAGAACATTTTAATCGATTATTTTAAATATGGAACCATGTTGCGATGCAAATTTGAGGTTAGGAATTGAATATAAATGGATAAGAATGGCTCTCTGAAGTTCCTGTTAGCAGCTTAGTTTGTACTTGACACAGCCATGTGAACTCGGAGAGATAAGTGGGTGGTAACAGGTGGCCCACACCTGCAGGACCTCGCTCTGCTGGATGGGGGAGGCCAGGGCAGGGCTCCTCCAGTCATTTTGCCCCCACCCCAGCTTCCAGGCTCAAATGGCTCCAGTGGGCAGCCACCCCAGTCTCTGTGCAAACATCACAAGCACCCGTGGGTTCAAAAATAAGAAGCAAGCAAAGAGCGCCTACCTGACAGTGGACTACGAGCATTCTCCTGGTGCCTGCCTCCTCCCTGAAGGTTAAGAAAAAAGTTATTTATATGGAATTCCACAATTTGCACAGTGGATTGAAATGATAAGGAGAAAGCCACAGTTATTCTTGGCCCCCTTTCCATCATGCCCATGGGTAATCACTGTTAGCTGAGTGTGTTTTCTTTTATTTGTTTGTTTGTTTTGACACAGAGTTTCGTTCTTGTCACCCAGGCTGGAGTGCAATGGTGCAATCTCGGCTCACTGCAACCTCTACCTCCCAGGTTCAAGCAATTCTCCTGCCTCAGCCTCCTAAGTAGCTGGGATTACAGGCGCGTGCCACCACGCCCAGGAAATTTTTCTATTTTTAACAAGATGGGGTTTCACCATGTTCCCAGACTGGTCTGGAACTCTTGACCTCAAGTGATCTACTTGCCTCGGCCTCCCAAAGTGCTGGGATTACAGGCATGAGCCACAGCGCCCAGCCTGAGTATGTTTTCTTCCTAACCTCTTCCAAAGCACAAATATGGTTCTCTTTGTGTATATTTCGGTTTTACATGCATATTCAGCTGTACATACTATTGTGCAACCTTTTTCTCTTGAGTATGTCTTCTTTTCTCTTGAGTATGAGTTCCCTCTATATGCACCACATTTGGTGTGAATACAACCATGTTTCATCAATCTCTTATTAAAATGTCTTCAGATTCTTTCTACCTTTTGCTTCTAAGAGTTGAATATTACTTCATATGCCCCAGAAGAATGGCAGGATCACAGAATAAGCACATTAAAAATTACCAAAGGAATGCATACCCCTGGTTAATGAAGGCTGTCAGACAGAAGGGACTATAATATAGGACAAGCAACAAGGCCCTCCCCAGTGTCAACTCCCAAAAGAGTTGTTATTTCCTGTTTCTGGTTTTAGTTCTTCAGGTAATTACCATTTCTCAATGTAAAGAAGATGCCTGCACCTCTCTATTGCTGATCTGTTGAAACGTGTCTGTTGACTTCCTGCCATGATAAATGAATATTTCCTTCCCTTTTGCACCCCATCTATCTGCTGCTCCCTCTGCATTTCATTCTTTTGGGGCTGACTCATCCCTAGGTTGCATTTGTGACTTTAAATAATATGTTCCCTTCGTGATGACAAGTGCCCGGAGACTCAGTATTCTGTGGGGCCCTGGAGACGAACACCACCCCCACTCCCTGCTACCTCCATCCACCTCCCACCTCCCACCCAGGACTCTTACTTTTCGCCCTTCGATTTAATTGGAATGCATCAGCGAGAAAATGCCTATGAAAGAGCTCCTGGGAGGCTCCTGCAAGAGACTCCGCGTTCCTGAGGGCATCTTTATTTTGCCCTCTCCTGCAATTTCAATTGGAATCCTCTGCCTTTGGAACCTTCTCCCTTGTCCTCTGATGTGGTGTTATTCTCACTGCTCTGTGGTGACCTGGTTTTCCCTTTGAGAAGCTTTTAGAATCTTCCCTGTGTGCTTGGTCTTCCAAAATTTCCCAGGGAAAGACCTGGGTGAAGGTCCTTTTCCATTCCTGCTGCTTGGCACTAGGTAGGCCAAGCATGTATCCTTTTCATGCCTGGGACATTTCTTGTATTTTATTTGATAATATTTTTCTCTTCTGCTTTTGCTATAGTTTTGTTTTGTTTGTTTTTCTGGAACTCCTATTAATGAAGATACAGGTTGCTTATCTTTTCACTCACATTTTCCAACTGTTGTTCTTTTTCTTAATATTTATAAACTTTTGACAAGTCCCAGTAACTCACGCCGGTAATCCCAGCACTTTGGGAGGCTGAGGTGGGCGGATCACTTGAGGTCAGGAGCTCCAGACCAGCCTGGCCAACGTGGCGAAACCCTGTCTCTACTAAAAACGTAAAACTTAGCCGGGCATGGTGGCACACACCTGTAGTCCCAGCTACTCAGGAGGCTGAGACAGGAGAATCACTTGAACCTGGGAAGCAGAGGTTGCAGTGAGCCGAGATCGCGCCACTGCTCTCCAGCCTGGACAACACAGCCAGACTCCATCTCAAAAAAAAAAAAAAAAAAAAGATTTGCTTGACTTTGTCTTCTAACCTCTCTATTGAGCATTTCATTTTGGAACTCAATCTTAATTTCCAAAACTCTTTCCTGTTCTTGGTTGTTTATTTTCATAACATTGTGTGCTCCTGTGTTATGTATGCAGTATTTTCTTGAATTTCCCAAAGGATCCTAATTGCCATTTATTTTATTTTATTTTGGTGTCAGTCTTATCTTCTCAGTTAATTTTTATTTATTTATTTAAAAAGTCAAAATCATGTATTGAAACCAACATTTTACAGTGAATTCCAGACAAATCAATAATTATATGATTCAAAGCATTATTACGGAAATTTTCAGTCCGCTGACTTTGTAGGCAAAGAATGTCTATAAATTACAAAGAAAGCAACTTCCCAGGATACTAAGTCAGTGAAAACACTGGCAGAAAAATATTTTTCACTGGCACTTATTTTTGAAGTTAGTTTTAATGACCTCTGCATTCTCTATATTCTCTATATTTCTTCTAAGCCCCAGCTTTGTGTTTGTCTTTATTAATTCAGCATGATTATTTCAACCATTCTTACGCATCCATTTGTGGAGGACACTGTTCCGGATGCTGGGGACACAGCAGGAGTGTGGCCTCTGCTCTTACAGGGCTTCCAATTGTAGCAGGAAAAGTAGACAGCAGAGAGCAAGAGAGCTGAGCAAGGTAGCTCCTGTCTGTAATCCCAGCACTCTGGGAGACCGAGCAAATGGATTGCTTGAGCTCAGGAGTTTGAGACCAGCTTGGGAAACATGGCAAAACTCCATCTCTACAAAAAAAAAAACAAACAAACAAACAAACAAAAATAAAACAAAAAAAAAATTAGCCGATCATGGTGGCACACACCTGTGGTCCGAGCTACTTTGTGGGGACTGAGGTGGGAGGATTGCTTGTGCCTGGGAGGCAGAGATCTCAGTGAGCGGAGACCGCACCACTGCATTTCAGCCTAGGTGACACAGCAAGAAACTGTCTCAAAAAAAAAGAAAAAGGAAGGAAGAAGAAAACCAGAGAGTGATGCTCAATGAAGCATTAGAGTAAGATCATGTACAAAAGAGGCACAATGTGGCCATTTTTATTTGTTATTAGGTAAAGCATTGATGTTGAATCTCAGGTCTGCTCAGTTGATCAGAAGGAGGCAACCACAGGAAGGCTGGGAAGAAGAGTGTTTATCGAACATACTGAAAACAACAGAGAATGATATGCCCAGCCCTCCCTCCTGTGCCTAGTCTTAGTCATACACTCCAGGCTATGTCAGAGCCTGCTATGGTCAGGGCCCTGGGAAGCCAGGAAAATGTCCTCATGAGGCTTCTATTCCAGCGGGGCAAACACAGTACATAAACCTGCACCCTACTGTCAAGAGTGAACAAGGCCATGACAGAGATCAACCACGCTGCAGGGATGGAGAGTGACATGCATAGGGCACTATTGCCTATGATCAGAGATCAGGGAAGGTGTCTAGGGGGAGGTGGCATTTACAGAGAATGAAGTGAATGGAATCAGGAGGTCAGTCCTGCAAAGGAGCTGGGGAAATGGTGCTCCTGGCAAGGCATCAGTGAGTGCAAAGGCTGGGCAGCGGGAATGAGATCGGTAGGTTTGAGTGACTGCAAGATGACCTGTGCAGTTGGGGCAGAGTGAGAGAAGCACCAAATGGGGCTGGAGAGGTGAGCCTTCACAGCAGGAGTGTAGATTTTGTTCCAAGGTTGATGGAAACATCTGAGGAGCAGCATGATCTTGTTTAGGGAATTAGAAGGCTATTGCCAGAGCTCTGGAGAGAAGGCACCAAGGGAGCCAGGATGGTGGGGTAGGAGTGGGAAGAAGAGAATGCACTGAGAATAGGTTTCAAAAGAAAGCTATCAGGACTTGTGTGGGTATCCATGCACAAGTATGTAACAAACCACCCTATCACTTGTTGGCTTAAAAGAACAACAAATTATCATTTCCCAGGTTTCTGTGGGTCAGGAATCTAGGCAGGGCCCAGCTGGTGGTTCTTCTTGCAGGAACAGGCTTTGATATGGGTTAGGTGAGTGAGGAGTAAAGGAAGGAGGGATCAAAGATGTACCCATCACTCAGATTTAGCCAACATTAATATTTTGTCATTTTTGCTTCAAATAAAATATTTTAAGAAGTCAAACCTTACAGGTACAGCCAGAAACCCTTTGGATCGCTCCCTGATCACTGCTCTCCTTCAACTCCAAGGGTAGCCATTATTCTGAAGTTAGTATGAACCCTTTATGGCTGTATGTGTGTGTTTGTCTGTAAATACACGGTATTGTTTCTGCCTTGCCAGGTGGATCCCCTCTGGGCTACCACTTACTGTATGGGGATTGGCATGAACTCCACAATATCATCCACTGAGGTTAGGGAATAGGCTTTATTAAGAGAAAGAAAATCACAAAGCCTGAATCTGCAAGATGGTGTGACATGTGGCCCCCAGCCTCTCCTTTAACAGAAAGCTATTACAGGGCCTTTACTGGGTAGGGCTGGATGGGGCTGGGTCCTACTCCAGCCAAGGGTCCAGCCTGGGCCTTCCCTCTCAGAGCCTAGCCTGTCAATAGCATGCTAGCTGTGGGTGCTGGCTGCTTACATGGGGCAACACGGGGTCTGTGGGATGTGCAGTCCTCTATGATGCAGCCACTAGACCCGTGGGAAACTGAGCTTGGGTGCTCTCACTTCAGCTGGGAGAAGGGGGCATCTCTCAGCTGGCTCATTGTCCAGCTGTGGTGGGGATGGGGTAACCAGAGTTCTGTTTTGTCAATCCTGCTCCTTTCAGAACAGTTCCCATACAAAAATGTTGGATTAAATATTTTAATACTGTACCAATCTTTTTGCAGCTTGCCTTTTCAACCAACATAAGTTTGATAATATAAATACGTACTATATTTTTCAAGAAGTGGGATATATCACTTTGCCTATAAAACCATACAGGCCTGGTGCTTTTTAATGGGTAGATGTCTCACTATTGATTCTCTGTCTTTAAAGGTTATCGTTTTATTTAAATGTTCTATTTCTTCTTGAGTTATTTTATGCAATACAATTTTTAGATAGTTATCCATTTAATCTAGATTTTCGAATATTTTAGCATGAAGTTCATAATGGTTCAGGATTTTAAAATATATTTTTAAACTATCTTACTAATTTTTAATAGATGAATTACACACAATTTACTTATACACAATTTAAAAGTACAAAAGGGAATACAACGAAAAGTACCCATTCCCGCCCCCCACCCAAACTGAGTCTTCCAATTGCCCTCTCTTCCAAAGATTCAGGGTTAATACTTAGTTCCCCTTTTTTTGGCCTCAGAAACCACCGTTTTTAGGCCTGAATTCAAAATGGCATATTTTTCCCTTTCCATAAGTCTTTTGCTATGTGGAACTTTAAAATGTTATATTTTTATCTTAGATTTCTTTTTTTTTAATGTTTATTTATTTATTTACTTAGAGACAGGGTCTCACTGTGTCACCCAAGCAGGAATGAAGTGGTGACCTCTCGGCTCACTACAGCAGCCTTAACAGAGTGGGCTTAAGCGATCCTCCTACCTCATCCTCCTAAGTAGCAGAGACTACAGGCACACACCACCACGCCTGGCTAATTTTTGTTTTTTTTCTGGAGATGGGGTTTCACCATGTTGCCCAGGTTGATCTCAAACTCCTGAGCTCAAGTGATCCACTTGCATCAGCCTCCCAAAGTGCCGGGATTACAGACGTGAGCCACCGCGCCCGGTCACTTTTTAAAGATTTTTTATTACAGAAACTTTTGAACACAGTATACAAGTAGAGAGAATATTAAGATGGACCCCTTTTTACCCATTACCCAATTTCAGTAATTATCACACATGGGCAATCTTTTTTTAACCCTCTTGTTTTTAGTTGACATGTAATAATTGTGCTTGTCTATGGGATACAGAGTGATATTTGGATATATGTATACAATATGTAATGATCAAATAGGGATAATTAGCATATCCATCACCTCAAACATTTATCATTTCTTGGTGTTGAGAACCTGCAAAAGCCACTCTTCTAGCTTTTTGAAAATAGACCACAAACTATTGTTAACTCAATTCCCCCTCCACTGGAACTTACTCCTCCCATGCAGGTAACCCACCTTCTGCCATCCTCCCTCCTTCCCCCACATGATCAATCTGCATCCACGTAAATCCCCTTCTATCTCTTTCCAGATGATTTAGAACCCAATTCCATACTTATAGCTTAAGAAGTCTAAAAAAGAAAAAAAATACATTTAACATACATTTAAATGTATGTTTAAAAATGTATGTTAATGTATGCCCACAATAGCATGCTATTGACAGGCTAGGCTTCTGAGAGGGGAGATCCAGGCTGGACCCTTGGCTGGAGAGGGCCGGGCACAGTGGCTCATGCCTGTAATCCCAGGATTTTGGGAGGCTGAGGTGGGTGGATCACCTGAGGTCAGAAATTTGGGATCAACCCGACTAACATGGAGAAACCCCGTCTCTACTAAAAATACAAAAAATTAGCCAATTATGGTGGCAGGCACCTGTAATCCCAGCTACTCAGGAGACTGAGACAGGAGAATCGCTTGAACCCAGGAGACGGAGGTTACAGTGAGCCCAGATTGTGCCATTGCACTCCATCCTGGGCAACAAGAGTGAAACTCCATCTCAAAATAAATAAATAAAAATAAATAACAAAAATAAATAAATAAGTCAAAATGTCAAATATCCAGTCAGTGTTCAAATGTCCCAGATTGTCTCTGTTTTTATCACTGGTTTGTTTGAGTCAGGTTTGTTGAGTCAGTGCCCCTGCATGCTGGGACATGGGACAGTACAGTTCCTAAGTCTCTTAATTTCTATCTTATTCCCTCAATTTCTTTTTCCTTGCAGTTTCATTGTTTTTCTTTTTTTTTTTTTTTTTTTTTGAGACGGAGTCTCGCTCTGTCGCCCAGACTGGAGTGCAGTGCAAGCTCCGCCTCCCGGGTTTACGCCATTCTCCTGCCTCAGCCTCCCAAGTAGCTGGGACTACAGGCGCCCGCCACCTCGCCTGGCTAGTTTTTTCGTATTTTTAGTAGAGACGGGGTTTCACCGTGTTAGCCAGGATGGTCTCGAACTCCTGACCTCGTGATCCGCCCGTCTCGGCCTCCCAAAGTGCTGGGATTACAGGCTTGAGCCACCGCGCCCGGCCAGTTTCATTGTTGATAAAGCCACATTGTTTGTCCTTTGCAATTTTCCACAATCTGGATTTTGGCAACTGCATTTCTATGTGAGGCCTGACATGTTCCCACCTTCCCTATGTTTTTGTAGATCCAGAGGTCTGATTAGATTTAGTAATTGGTTTGGCAAAAATGCCCAATAGATGGTGTATACTTCCTCTTGCATCACTTAGTCACATAATGTCTAATTGCCTCTCTCTGATGTTTAGAGTTTTTTAATGATTTTCAGTGGTGTCAGCACAGTCACTCATTATAAACATCCTAATGGTTTTTCGACTTTTCACACAATGGTTTTATCAGTCATTGAAGGTTGCTTAGATCAATTATTTAATTCGAGGTTGCAAAGTGGTGTTATTTTAAGTCTATCTTTCCTTCTTCATTTATTAGCTGAAAGGCATCTATAAAGAAGAAATTCCTTCCATCAACTCTGTAGTACCTTGAGTTACAGTTTGTAAAGCAAAGTCAGGGTAAATCGTTGGGTTTTTTTCTCTTAGTTTTCTTATTCATTCTCCTGAAAATAAGTCAATTCCCTAGCACCTTTTGAAGGCCGCCAATGAAGGTATTTTTTTTCCTTGGTATTATTATGAACTCATGGATTTTAATTTATTTGATTCTTGATGCTAAAACTGTTCCCCTTTTGTCAGTAGGCCCCCTGAGTAGCTTCCTCTATCTTTTGGCATGACTCCAGGAGTCTTTGATAACTTCCTTGCTTTCTGATGTGACAAGACGTCCAGGGCCAGGTTGTCCATATACTGCCCCAGATGCACAATGCACTGTTTCTCCAAGAACCCCTGTGTCCTGTGCTGATGATGCCATGATTTTAAGTTCCCTAATGTAGTTTTATCTTTTTGTTCCAGATATTGCTTGTGTGTCCTCACATGTCCTGCTCTCTCTCTCTCATTTTTTTGTTGATCAGTCTTTCCATAAGATTGTTTATTTCACTAGTCCTTTATTCTTCTTTTTTCTAAATTTACTCCTCCTTTTTTTCAACTTCTGGACTAGTATCCTGTCACTTCAGAGGATTCCTATTTTTGCAACTTGAGAATTATTCTTATTTATTTAAGTATATGCTTCTGAAATTCTTATTAGGCACATTTTGGAAAACTTCAAGAAATATCTTCGATGTCTCTCACTCTTTTATCTCTACTCCCAGCCTCCTTATCTTTTGGTGCTGCATCCTCCTCTTGGTCTTCCAGATTCCTGATTTGTCCTGCAGCAGTGTCTCTGCTCTGCAGCCCACCTACTGTGCTTCACAGTGCAACTCTTCTCATAGTAATTTTCAAGAGTTTTAGTTGACTCTTGTTTGTGGATGCTGCATCCTCCCATTTCTCTCCAAGACATTAGTAATATTTATTCTGAGTTCATTCTTGCTCTGCTAACATTAATTCTGTGTAGAGAAGGGCCCTGGAGGTGCTGGGAAGCTGGAGCCTGAGATTCTGCTTAGGGAAGCTCCCATGCTAACTCCGTCTTTTCCTCCAGGATAAGGATGAACAGTTGCTAATACTAAGCTGTGTTGTGAACCAGGAGAGACCAAAGCTCCCTCATCTCAGTGACTGTGTGATTTGTGTAGGCTTCCCTTGAGCAGTAATGTAAGATGCAGCAAGACGTGCAGACTCTCTGACCTGGCTAGACCCTGCCTTGCACAGACATTGTCACCATCAGCTGCTCACCTCTTCCTGGAGACTCTGAGGCCCAAGGGGGACAGTGGTGAAATATGACACAGCCTCTCCCCTAGGTGATCAGCCTGCTTCCAATGAGACTGTGCCCTTGGCTACATAAATAGGGAACATAAACCAGCTTATTTTCTTTGTGTGTGTGTGTCTGTGTGTGTCTCTTTGTGTGTGTGTCTATGTGTCTGCGTATCTATGTGTGTGTCTATGTGTGTGTCTATGTGTGCATGTGTGTGTCTGTGTGTGTCTGTGTGTCTGTGTGTCTGTGTGTTTGTGTGTGACTGTGTCTCTGTGTGTGTTCGTATGTGTCTGTGTCCGTATGAATGTGTCTGTGTGTCTGTGTGTGTCTTTGTGTGTCTGTGTGTGTGCCTGTGTCTGTGTGTGTCTGTGTCTGTATGAGTGTGTCTGTGTGTCTGTGTGTATCTTTGTGTGTCTGTGTGTGTGCCTGAGTCTGTGTGTGTCTGTGTGTCTGTGTGTGTGTGTGTCTGTGTCTGTGTGTCTGTGTCTGTGTGTGTGTCTATGTCTCTGTGTGTGCCTGAGTCTGTGTATGTCTGTATCTCTGTGTGTGTCTGTGTCTGTGTGTGTGTGTGTCTGTGTGTGTGTCTGTGTCTGTGTGTGTGCCTGTGTCTGTGTCTGTCTGTGTCTCTGTGTGTGTGTGTCTGTGTGTGTGCCTGTGTCTGTGTGTGTGTGTCTGTGTGTGTGTGTCTGTGTGTGTGCCTGTGTCTGTGTGTGTCTGTGTCTCTGTGTGTGTGTGTGTCTGGTCTGTGTCTGTGTGTCTGTGTCTGTGTGTGTGTCTGTGTGTGTGTCTGTGTCTGTGTGTGTCTGTGTCTGTGTGTGTCTATGTCTCTGTGTGTGTGGTCTGTGTCTGTGTGTGTCTGTGTGTGTGTCTGTGTGTGTGTGTCTGTGTCTGTGTGTGTCTGTGTCTGTGTGTGTGTCTATGTCTCTGTGTGTGTGTGTGTCTGTGTCTGTGTGTGTGTGTGTGTGTGTGTCTGTGTGTGTGTGTCTGTGCTCTGTGTGTGTCTGGTCTGTGTGTGTGTCTATGTCTTGTGTGTGTGTGTGTCTGTCTGTGTGTGTGTCTGTGTGTGTGTCTGTGTGTGTGTGTCTGTGTCTCTGTGTGTGTCTGTGTCTGTGTGTGTGTCTATGTCTCTGTGTGTGTGTGTCTGTGTCTGTGTGTGTCTGTGTCTCTGTGTGTGTGTGTGTCTGTGTGTGCCTGTGTCTGTGTGTGTCTGTGTCTCTGTGTGTGTGTGTGTCTGTGTGTGTCTGTGTCTGTGTGTCTGTGTCTGTGTGTGTGTCTGTGTGTGTGTGTCTGTGTCTCTGTGTGTGTGTCTGTGTCTGTGTGTGTGTCTGTGTCTGTGTGTGTGTCTATGTCTCTGTGTGTGTGTGTGCCTGTGTCTGTGTGTGTGTGTGTCGGTGTGTGTGTCTGTGTCTGTGTGTGTGTCTATGTCTCTGTGTCTGTGTGTGTGTGTGTGTGGGTAAGGTGGAATGTCTCTTCCTGCTGACCTGTGGCCTGTCTGTGTGCTGACTCGGTTAGTGGAGTTGGTGCTTCTCTTTATGGTGCTGCTCTTCCTCAAATGTGTGTGGGTGCCTGGGTGGATGCTGACTGTTCTGTTTGGGATTCCCCGTAGCTGTCTGTGAACACAGCATTTGTCACAGTAGCCTGCTAAGAGGAGGGCCAGGGGACTGCAGCAGCCTGCCTTGGGGACATCCAGACCATGTCTTCCGGGTAGTAGGCTCCCTGCGCCTCCTGGGAGTTGCCCACCACACTTTCTCTTTAGCCCACGTCGAGTGTAGACCCATCAGTCGCAGGCTGCCTGGCACAAGCTGGAGAGGGGCCAGATCCACAGGAGTCTGCCCGCTACGGCTCCCCACTCCTCCCAGTCGCCTTGCTGGTGACCTGGGGGCCCTCTTGCTTCCCATGCTCCCCAGCAGCCTCGCAGCACTCCCAAGCCTTCTCCACCTCATGCACAATGGACTCTGGTCTTCTTAGGTTGCTTCTTCCTTTCCCATGCTAATAAGGCTTGTTGATATTTGTAATAATTTCTAAGGATTTGGAGCAGGAGGTAGTGTCTACAGCTAGACTCAGCCTGCTGTCTTGATCTCATCTTCCAGCGTCTCCTGGGCATCTCCAAGGTGTGCACTTGCAGGAAATACTGAGTGAGAGTGTCAAGAATCTGGGCTCTACAGTCGGAAGGAACTGGGTGCAAATCCTGATGCCTTCACAGCTAGTCCTATCTGTAACAGGGGCATGGTTAGAATCTGTTTGCGGAATGCTTAGCACCATACTAAGTGCACATGCTAGGTAGACTGTCAAAAAAATGGCCTTTTTTTTCCTCTTTCTCTGTTGGGCAAATTGTGTAGCCTCAGCTGGACTCTTATTTCTATTAGTGAAAATGATAATAATATTACAATGATAAAAAAGTAGGGTCCTTACAAAATGGGGGTCTGATTTTATTTGGCTCTAAGCTAGAGAAGGCATGGCTTAAAGTGATGGAAGACATGAATTTTAAATGTGGCCAGTCTTCATTTTCAAATGTGTGTACACTGAAATGTGATGACCCTCAAATCCAATCATCAAAATTAAAATTGTTTAATTAACATTTTAAATAAAAATGTTTTAATTAAAGTCCAAATCTTTCCTTGCTTCATCTTTTTTTTCTTTTTTCCAAATTACAAAACCTGTATGTCTCACTGAAGAAAACTGGTATGAAGTTTGAAAATTCATGGAGTAAACGGGGCTGACGATGTGGTGCCCAGAGCCCCCTCTGGTTCTGTTGGTAGCAGTCGTGGGTGGTCATCGGGCCTCTCTGCTCACAGTGGGCGGGCGGGGGGGTGCACTCGCCCAGAGACGGCCTCCATGTCCATGCTGGACTATTCCCAGGGCTCGCCATCCGCCAGCGCTTACTGATCAACCTGTAGTGCTGGACATCCCTTTTCAACAAGTCTGGAAGGCGCTTTTTTCCCAGTTTTTGCAAGGTAACTCAGAAATGACTTAATAAAAATATGCACAAATTGTCTTGGTATGTTCCAAATTGGGATCTTATACTTATACTCCTGGGCCTAAGGCAACAGTCTATGTAAAGTGAATTATTTCCCCTTCTTACATCTTCTGACAAGATGGCCTGCCTTTCCTTCAAGTATAATTTTAATCTTTTTGTTTTACTCCAAGGGGGTGTAAAAGCTTGCTGAGTCATTGTTTTCTGCCTTTTTAATAAAAATTAAGTTAGTGGTTTAGAGTGGAAATTCTGCCCCCTCCCTTGGTCAAGTCACTGAATCTCTGGGGACCTCTTTCTTTATCTGTAAACGGAGATAATACTAGTACCTGATGAGGTTAAGTGAATTAACCTAAGTGTTTCCTTTGAATACGTACTCACTGCCTTCACAAAATAATGTTTCTCTTCTCTCTTTCTCCCCCAAATTTCTACAAAACAACACATTTCTATCTTTATTGTTATTGCCATATGATTTCTAAAAATTTAAATAAACAAGCAGTAGCTTTAGGAAGTTACAAAGATAGACTATCAGAATCTTATGAATTGAATCTTAGATAATGTCCCTTTTTATTTGGTTCTTTTTTTTTTTAAGCTAAAAATAAGGTTAGTTCCTCCTCAGTTCTTGGCATTTTTGTGATCATTTTTTTGCAAGTGATCGTATCATTTTGTTTTGTTTTGTTTTTTGTTGTTGTTGTTGTTTGTTTTGTTTTTTGCGATGAAGTCTTGCTCTTGTCGCCCAGGCTGGAGTGCAATGGTGTGATCTCGGCTCGCTGCAACCTTCACCTCCCGGGTTCAAGCAATTCTCCTGCCTCAGCCTCCCAAGTAGCTAGGATTACAGGCACCTGCCAGTATGCCCAGCTAATTTTTGTATTTTTGGTAGAGACAGGATTTCACCAGGTTAGTCAGGCTGGTCTCGAATTCCTGACCTCGGTAATCTGCCCACCTCGGCCTCCCAAAGTGCTGGGATTACAGGTATGAGCCACCGCGCCCGGTCGTGATCTTATCTTTTAAATGTTCAGCCTCCAGCCATTCATAATGAATGCCTTGAACACAGGTCAGAGAAAAATCGTGAAGGGGGGCTGTCAGTGAGGTTTGGGTGGGCATGGGGCCTCACAGTGGGGCCCCATTCTTGGAGTGTTTACGGTTGCTGAGAAATCATGGAATTTCTTGTTTTAATATCAGGATATTGCTCATGAAAAAAAAGGAGGAGACCTATTGTTCAGTCAGAGTTTGTACTAAACGGAAGAAGTTTGCACCATACACAAGCAGGCTTTTCCATCCAGGAAAAGAGCTGTGAATGCAACAACCACAGCGCAGCATTGATCGAACTCAGCTATGCACCAAAAACCCAGCTGCAGAGCAGTGCAGCACCCAGGGAATGTTAACTCTTGCTGCAGACTGGGGATCTTCTCAGAGTTTGTATCTTAGGTCAAAGGGGCGGGGTAGACAGGCTTTCACTTCTGTTCAGCATTATCTTTTACAAGGATGGGTTTGTGGCATTTGCTTTAACCTTTTGGAGGCTACACTGTAATCACTCACTGGGTTCACCTCAAATCCTCACATGATATACACCAGCCTACAATTCTACCAGCTACGGAGAACTCCTGATCTTGGCTTTTTTGCTTCTATTTTGTGTGCTTGCTTTTGTGTTTGGAAGGCAGATGGCAGTCCCAGAATTGAGACAACTCAGCTGGAGTCAATTTCTGTTGTTTGAACTTGAGGGTGTATATCTCAGCCTGGAAGACACGCAGAGGAAAAGGAAGAAAACATGACCTCATATTTTTTCCCTTGCCAATATGTTAAAACTTTAGTTGTTTGAAAATGTGAGACGGTCGTATGGTTCAAAAATCCTAAGTATCGATCTACAATTCTGAGATTCTTACATCCTTCCAGAATTTTTTTATATGTAAAGAAGCAAAACAAAGATAGAGTCGGACTTTTCCCCTCTTTTACACAAAATGTAGCTGATCGCAGATGCTGTTCTTTACCTTGCCTGTTTCTTTCACACATTAAGAGCGTCACTGGCCTTCTTTCAGTCAACTGCATAGTATTCTATGACATGGATGCAACTCAGTTATACAGGCAGTCTCCTCTTCATGGGCATTTGGGTGATTCCTAATATGTGCTGTAACAAATAATGGTAGATGTTTATTTCCACGTATAGAAGCATATCTATACAATACATTCCCAAAGTAATGGATCAAATGGCATATGCTTCTAAAAATCTGACAGATGTTGCTAAGTAACCCTTCACGAGAGTTTTTACTGTTTATGCCCCCATCCCTGAAAACGTGTGTGCTTGTCTGTTTCCCAGAGGCTGACAAGTATTTATTACCAAATGTTTGCTTTTTCCTAATCTGATATGTGAAAAACGGTGTCCCAGACTAGTTTGAATATGCACTTCTCTTACGATGAGTGTGGTCAAGCATGTTTTAGCACGTGTAAGAGGTAGTTATATTTACTTTTTAAAAAACTATCTCTTCGTATTTTTATTTTATTTTTTAGACAGAGTCTTGCTCTGTCACTCAGGCCAGAGTACAATGGCACAATCTCAGCTCACTCCAACCTCTGCCTCCTGGGTTCAAACAATTATCCTGCCTCAGCCTCCTGAGTAGCTGGGATTAGACACCCACCACCATGCCCGGCTAATTTTTGTATTTTTAGAAGAGAAGGGGTTCCATCATGTTGGCCAGGCTGGTCTCGAACTCCTGATCTCAGGTGATCCACCTGCCTCAGCTTCCCAAAGTGCTGAGATTATAGGCATGAGCCACTGCGCCCAGCCTTCATATTCTTTATTAATTAATTTTTGAGAAACTCTGATTTTCCTTATCAATTTCTGGGTGCTGTTAGTGTCGGCATAGTATCTGGTCGTTGTTAACCCATAATTAGATGCCCTATCAAGATCTATCTAAGAACACAGAAAACTAAAATGAAAACTTTGAATATTCAAAGAGGCTATAGAGGAAATGCTCTGCTTTTTTCTCTTAATTATTAAATGAATAAGTTAAATATAAAGTACCGGCCGGACGGGTGGCTCAAGCCTGTAATCCCAGCACTTTGGGAGGCCGAGACGGGCGGATCACGAGGTCAGGAGATTGAGACCATCCTGGCTAACAAGGTGAAACCCCGTCTCTACTAAAAA
This sequence comes from Trachypithecus francoisi, assembly GCF_009764315.1. Taxonomy (NCBI): domain Eukaryota; kingdom Metazoa; phylum Chordata; class Mammalia; order Primates; family Cercopithecidae; genus Trachypithecus; species Trachypithecus francoisi. The sequence continues at coordinate 87,768,400 of NW_022681468.1, read as the reverse complement.
AAAAAATACAAAAAACTAGCCGGGCGAGGTGGCGGGCGCCTGTAGTCCCAGCTACTCGGGAGACTGAGGCAGGAGAATGGCGTAAACCCGGGAGGCGGAGCTTGCAGTGAGCCGAGATCCGGCCACTGCACTCTAGCCTGGGCGGCAGAGCGAGACTCCGTCTCAAAAAAATAAAATAAAAAATAAAAAAATAAAGTACCTAGAGGAAATAGTGATAAATATATCAGGCCTACCTGAAGAAAACCTTAAACTCTTGACATACAGGATATTTGAGTAAGAAAAATAACATAACATATCATCTTCTTGTGCAGGAACACTTAATATTGTAAATATATGAATTCTCACAAATTGAGCCTATCATTTAATGCATTCTCAATTAGAATACAAACAGGATTTCTTTTTGGAAGATGAAAAAAGTATAATAAATTTTACCTAGAGAAATAAACCTATGAGAATAGCCAGGAAAGTTCGGGTCGGGGAGGGGATGGGATGAGAGGAGGGGAGGAGATAGTTGCAGCATATGCTAAAATTTACTCCAATGCCACAGTAATGACTGGGATTGGAGACTAGCGAGGGAATGCACAGAGAAAGCAATGGAACAGGAGTGGCAATGTGAAAATAGGCCAAAATGCACACTGATTTTGCCTTGCTAGTTAGAATTAAAATTAGTCCAGGAAAGGTTTATTTGGGAATAGCATAAGGGTAACATATTGCTTTCTCACTCCCACTCCAAAATCAATTTCAGATGGATCAAATCTATGGCATGGATGCAACTCAATTATATAGGCAGTCTCCTTTTCGTGGGCATTTGGGTGATTCCTAATATGTGCTGTAACAAATAACGCTAGATGTCTTAAGCATAAAAATCAACACCACTAAAAGTCTAGGAAAATGATGAAACTAAACAGTTTTGGAGTAAAGGACATTTTTCTAGGCACAGCACAAAACCTAGACATCATAAATTTAGGAGAAGTTGAATGAATGTTGAACAACACACCAATTAGAACTATTCAGTAGCAAAGCCCTCCTTAAGTGCCAGTCAACAAATAGGTAGAAATTATTTTCATCATAGATTCCAAAGAGCTGTCTTCCTTCATTTGCAAAGAGCATTAACAAATCAATGAGAAAAAGAACATTCCAATTTTCTTTCTTTTTTTTTTCTTTTGTAGATGGAGTCTTGCTCTGTCACCAGGCTGGAGTGCAGTGGCACGATCTCAGCTCACTGCAACCTCCACCTCCCAGCTTCAAGCAATTCCCCTGCCTCAGCTTCCCAAGTAGCTGGGATTACAGGCCTGCACCACCATGCCTGGCTAATTTTTTGTATTTTAGTAGAGACGGGGTTTCACCAAGTTGGCCAAGATGGTCTCCATCTCCTGACCTCATGATCCGCCCACCTTAGCCTCCCAAAGTGCTGGGATTAAAGGTACGAGCCATCATGCCCAGCCTCCAATTTTCAAGTCAAACAAAACACAGGGTTAGGCAGTTTAATTTAGTTAATAGAAAAAAAAAAGAAACAATTGATAAACATAGAAAACACACTATGCCCATTCCTATGGAAAGAAATGCAAATGAAAACCAATTATGAGATATGTTATTCTGTTTTACAGATTGGAAAAATCAGAAAGTTTGGTATTATTTAATGTAGTAAGACAATCATTTTTGTTCTACTTTATATATATATATTTTATTCTCAATATTCTAAGTCAATATAGAAAGAGTTAATAATTGAGGTTGTCTTGAAAAGAACTTATTGAACATAAAGTGGCAATATTTATAAAAATTAGGACTGAATATATCCTCTGCTCCTTCCACTGCTGGAGATTTTATAGTTGCTATGTGGGCAGAAATGCATATGCATTTCCCAGGATGTTTATGTCAGCATTGCAGAGACTAAGAAAAAACTTGAAATGCCCTAAATGTTCATCCATGAAGACAGGAAGCTATCATGAAGAAGAATGTGCTAGATCTCCATGTACCTATGCAGAAGAACTTTCAAGCAGGAAAAGCGAGATGCAGAACATGATTATCATATAATCCATTTGTTAAAAAACAAGAGGAGGAGAAGTGAATATTTATGTGAGATCCAGGGAAACATGAGCTGCTCCATGACCTTTGTCTGCACAGTGATGTGTTCAAAGGAAACTCCAGCCTGGAATCTTAAAATCAACAAGCAGCTGAAGTCTTTAAGACAGTTGCTTGACAAGGCATCCACGGGGAATTCCACTGAAAGCCCACAGACACGCTGCTGAACTCCTTTGCCCAGCTCTTCCCTAAAAGCTCACAAAATACAGTCTCTGTCATCAATCTTTAATCTCATTATCTCAAGAAAGGCCCCAGGTGCTACCCCCAAAGTCGGCTTGTCTTGTTATGTATGTATGTTTCTGTCTGTGAGTCTGTCTTCCTCCACATCTGCCCTTTCCAATGCAGACATCTCAGCCCCTCAGCACCCCTTCCCTGCCTGCCCAGCATCAGGAAGGTGCACTTGCACTTGCCTTAGGATACAAGGAGGAGGCAGAGGTGGGGAGATGGGACACCTCCTCATGGGTTTCATCCCCGCCGTTGGAATGTGACTTACGAATGCATGGAGGTCATGAAAGGGATGTAATTTTGCCAAGTATTGGTAAATTCCCCTCCCCATGGGTTGTACCATTTCGCATTCTCTCCAGCAATTAAAGAGCATGTCTGTTTCATCATATTAACCCTTTGTCTATAAGTTGCAAACATTTTTTTCCAAGTCACCATTTGTCTTTCTACCTTGTTTCTGTGTTTTGACATGTAGAGTTGGGGGTTTTATCCTTATATGTTTAAATTTTATGTTTGGCCATAAAACAAGCCTCCATAAATGTAAAATAATGGAAATCATACAAAATAGGTTCAGTGACCACAATAGAAAGAAGTTAGAAATCCATAACAGAAAGAAATTTGGGGAATTCACAAATATGTAGAAACTAACACATTATTAAATAACAAATGTGTTAAAGAAGAAATCACAAAAAATTATAATATACTTTGATATGAATTAAAACAAAAATATGTCATGCTAAAACTTAAGGGATACAGCTAAAGCAGTGCTTAGAGTAAAATTTACAGTGGCAGCTACTTATATATAAAAAAGAAGAAAGATCTCAAATCAATAACCTAAACTTACACCTTAAGAAACTAGAAAAAGAATAGACTAAGCCAAAAGCAAGTAGAGGGAAGGAAATAACAAAAATTAGAGTAGAAATAAATAGAATAGAGAATATAAAAGCAGTAGGGAAAATCTGTGAAATCAAAAGTTAGTTCTTTGAAAAAACCAATGATTTTTGTTGACAAACCTTCGGTTATAATGACCTTAAAAATAAAAAGAAGAAGGCTCAAATTACCAAGATCAGGAATGAAAGAGGAACATCGCTGGCAACCTAACAGAAATAAAAAAGATTATAGGAGAATACTGTGAACAATTTTCACCAACAAATTCAATAACCTAGATGAAATGGATAAAATCCTAGAAAGACATAAACTACCTAAACTGACTCAAGAAGAAATAGAAAATCTGAATACACTTAAAACAAGTAGAGAGACTGAATTAGTAATAAATAAACAAATAAATAATTCCCCACAAAGAAAAGCCAGGCCCAGATAGTTTCACTGGTGAATTCTACGAAACATTTAAAAAAGAGTTAACATCAACTTCACAAACTCTTCCAAACAATAAAATATGGAAGAATACTTCTCAATTCAGTCTATGAAACCAGTATTACCCTGAAGCCAAAACCAGAAAAACTAGCTGGGCAAAGTGGTGGGCGCCTGTAGTCCCAGCTACTCGGGAGGCTGAGGCAGGAGAATGGCGTGAACCCGGGAGGCGGAGGTTGCAGTGAGCCAAGATCACACCACTGCACTCCAGCCTGGGCGACAGAGCCAGACTCCATCTCAAAAAAAAAAAAAAAAAAAAAAAAGAGCAAAGGGTCTAAATAGACATTTATCCAAAGAAGATGTGAAAATGGCCAATCAACACATGAAAAGATGCTCAACTTCATTAATCATTATGGAAATGCAAAGCAAAACCACAATTAGATACCACTTCACACCCAACAGAACGGATAACAGAAAGACAGACCGAAAATGGCAAACAGTAGTAAGGATATGGAGAAATTGGAGCCCTCATTCATTGAAGGTGCGACTGGAACATGCTGCAGGCAGTTTGGAAAATGGTTTGGCAGTTTCTCAACATTTTACATATGTAATTACCATATGACCCAGCAATTCTACTCCTAAGTATATGCCCTTATGTAATTCGTGCATTACTGCTTGTCCACATGAATATTATATAGTACTATAAATGCTTAACCGTCCATAGAACATGAAATTACATATTTACTAAAAATTCTCGCCAACATGCTTATAAGCAAGAACATCTCCTTAAACAACTCAGCTGTAATACATACTACCTAAATTCCCAAAGCACTGATCCTACCCATCGAGATACCAACTCGATGGGTAGGATATCTGAGGGCAGATATTCACAGAAAAACTTGCACATAAATGATCACAGTAGCATTATTCCTAATAACCAAAAAGTGAAAAATCCCAAGCACCCATCAGCTGATGAATAAATAAACAAATGTGGTCTATTCATATAGTGGAATATTATGCAGCAATAGCAAGGAAATAAGAGCATTACTAGCAAGTATGAATTAATATTTAATAATTAAATAATAAGGCCGGGCACAGTGGCTCGTACCTGTAATCCTAGCACTTTGAGCAGCCGAGGAGGGTGGATCATCTGAGGTCAGGAGTTTGAGACCAGCCTGGCCAACATGATGAAATCCCGTTTCCACTAAAAATTCAAATATTAGCCAGGTGTGTAATCCCAGCTACTTGGGAGTCTGACACAGGAGAATGGCTTGAACCCGGGAGGCGGAGGTTGTAGTGAGCTGAGATCGCACCTTTGCACTCCTGCTTGGGCAACAAGAGTGAAACTCTGTCTCAAAAAATCATAATCATAATCATAATTAAATAGTAGTATTATTAAGAGTAAGTACTAATATATGCTACAACATGAATAAATCTTGAAAACATGCTGAGTGAAAGAACTAAGTCACAAAAACCATATTGTATTATTCCACGTATGTGACATGTTCAGAAGAGGCAAACTGTAGAGACGGAAAGTAGATTAGTGGTTGGCAGGGACCTGGGAGGAGGAAGTGGGAACTGACTGGTATAGGGTATCTTTCCAGGGTAGTACAAATATTTTAAAATCAGAAAGTGGTGATAGTTACACAACTCTGTGAATATATTCAAACCCACTGAATTGTACACTTTTAAATGGTGAATTTTATGATATGTGAATTATCTCTCAATAAAGCTGTTATCTTTTAAATGTGGCTGATGTATCCATCTTTTATTACTTCTGGGTTGTGAGCCACAGTTAAAGGGGTTATACACTCCCAGGCTAAAAAAAATTTGCCTGTGTTTTCTTTTAATGCTTATATCATTTTTTTTTTTACATTATATCTCTAATTCATTTGGAATTATCTTGGTGTTTCACGGGAGGAGTGGATCTGATCCTACATTTTTCTATGTGGCTATCCAGTTGTACAAATACCATTGATTAGCACACTATTCTTTGTGGGGCCCTTCTCACAGGACCTGACTCCCGCCCTGGCCCACTCTTTCCTCTGATGGAAACAGCATTCAATTCTAGCATACCTTTCCCTGGAAATGCTATCAAATTGCTTGTCAGACTTTCAGTGACATCCACATTTTATTACAGTAATCATTCCCATCAATGATTTTTATGGTGATTAACCAGACAATTAGCTGCCTCCAGGTTTTAAGTCTGCATCATAAAGCTTACATCTTACTTGGGAATATTACTGGGCATTCCTTATGCTTTTAAGCAAGATCTTTTAACAAAATCTATTAGCCATAATTAACTCCAAGGCCACTCATTTGAATGTTGGCTAATCTCATTAAGCAGAATTTTAATTTACTTATTTTACAGCTTTATTGAGGTATAATTGATGAATAAAAATTATATATATTTAATGTATACCATGTGATGATTTGATATACATAAATGTTGCAAAATGATTAGCGTAATCAGCTTAATGAACACATCTACCACTTCACATAATTACCTTTGTGTGCCTGTGTGTATTAACAACACGTAAGATCTACTCTTTTAGTAAATTTCAAGTGTACAATTCAGTATTATTAACTACATAGTCAAGAGGCTGTACATTAGATCCCCAGAACTTACTCATCTTATAACTAAAAGTTTGTACCCTTTGACCAACACTTCCCTATTTCTCCTATGCCCCAGCTCTTGGCAACCACCGTTCACTCTCGGCTTCTTTAATTTGAACTTTTTAAGATTCCACATATAAGTGGGATCATAGAGTATTTGTCTTCTGTGTCTGGCTTATTAATCACTTAGCATAATGTTCTCCAGGTTCACCCATGTTGCAAATGACAGGATTTGCTTCCTTTTAAATGATGAATAGTATTCCATTTGTGTGTGTGTGTGTATATATATACATGTATATGTATATAAGCCACATTTTCTGTGTCCATTCATCTGTCAAAGGACACAGGTTGTTTCCATATCTTGGCTATTGTGAATAATGCTACATACAGTTAATATGGGATTACAGATATCTCTTCAAGATACTGATTTCCTTTCCTGTGGGTAAATACCCAGTAATGGGATTTCTGGATCACATGGTAGTTCTATTTTTAATTTTTTGAGGAGCCTTCATACTTTTTCCCATAATGGCTGCTACCTTACATTCCCATCAACAGTGTATGAGTGGCCCCTTCTCCTCATCAACATGTGTTATCCTTGTCTTTTTTATAATAGTCACCCTAACAGGTGTGAGGTAATAACGCATGGGGTTTTTGTTTGTTTTGTTGCTGTTGTTGTTGTTGTTGTTTGAGACACAGTCTCACTCTGTCCTCCAGGCTGGAGTACAGTGGTGCAATCTTAGCTCACTGCAACCTCCGCCTCCCAGGTTCAAGCAATTTTCTGCCTCAGCCTCCCCAGTACCTGGGTCTACAGGCACATATCACCACACTCAGGTAATTTTTTGTATTTTTAGTAGAGATGGGGTTTCACCATATTGGCCAGGCTGGTCTTGAACTCCTGAGCTCGTGATCTGCCCGCCTCGGACTCCCAAAGTGCTAGGGTTACAGGCGTGAGCCACTGCACCCAGCCTAACCCATGTTTTTAATTTGCATTTCCCTGATGATTAGAGATGCCAACAACCTTTTCCTGTACCTTTGGTTATTTGTATGTCTTCTTCAGAATAATGTTTATTCAGGTCCTTTGCCCATTTTAAACAAGTTATTTAGCTTTTTTGCTATTAAGTTGTATGGGTTATTTACACATTTTGAATATTAACTCCTTATCAGATATATGGTTTGCAAATATTTTCTCTCATTCCATAGGTTGCCTTTTCATTCTGTTGATTGTTTCCTTTGCTGTGGTTTTAGTTTGATGTAATCTCACTTGTTTATTTGCACTTTGGTTGCCTGTACTTTCGGTGTCATATCGGAAAAATAATTGCCAAGACTAATTAATGTCAAGGAGAATTTTTCATATGTTTTCTCCTAGGAGTTTTATCATTTCTTATGTTTTAAGTCTTTAATTTTTTCTAGTTAATTTCTCTGCATGGTATAAGATATGGGTCCAATTTCATTATCTTGCATGTAGATGTCCAGTTTTTTTCAACACTATTTATTGAACAGACCATTATTTCTCCATTGTGTATTTTAGGTACCATTCTCAAAGATTAGTTATTTGTATATTCATAAATTTATTTCTGGACTCTCCATTCTATTTCATTGGCCTATGTCTCTATTTTTACACATAGACCAATGCATACAATTAGAACCATACTGTTTTGATTATAATTTGTAATATAGTTTGAAATCAGGAAGCGTGATGCTTCTAGCTGTGTTCTTTCTCAAGATTGCTTGGGCTTATTGGGGGTCTTCTGTGGTTTCATATAAATTGTAGGATTTTTTTTTTTATTTTTGTGAAAAATGCCATTGGAATTTTGATAGGAATTGCATTGAGTCTGTGGATCACTTTGGGTAGTATGGACATTTTAACAGTATTAATGCTTCCAATCCATGGAGATGGGATATCTTCCCATTTATTTGTGTCTTTTTCAATTTCTTTCATCAATGCCTTATAGTTTTTAGCATATAGATCTTTCTGCTCCTTGGTTAAATTTGCTCCTAAGTATTTTCTGTAGCTATTATAAATGGGATTGTTTTCTTAATTTCTTTTTCTAAAAGCTTATTGTTGGTGCATATAACTACAATCGATGTTTTGTACACTGATTTTGTGTCCTGCAACTTTACTGAATTTATTTATTAGTTCTACTCGTTTACTGGTGGAGTCTTTAGGTTTTCTGCATATAAGATCATGTCATCTGCAAACACAGACCATTTGACTTCTTTTCATATTTGGATGCCTTTTATTTCTTTTTCTTGCCTAATTTATCTGGCTAGGAGTTCCAGTAGAAGTGGCAAGAGCAGGCATACTTGTCTTGTTCCTGATCTTGGAGAAAATGCTTTCAGGTTTTCACCATTAAGTATGATCATAGCTGTAGGCTTGTGATATATGGTCTTTATGATGTTAAAGTACATTCCTTCTATACCTAACTTGTTGAGAATTTTTATTTTGAAAGGATGTTGAATTTTGTCTATGCTTTTTCTGCATTTATTGAGTTCGTTATATTATTTTTATCATTTATTCTGTTAATGTGGTGTATCATGTCTGTTGATTTGCATATGCTGAACCATCTTTGCTTCCCAGGGATAAACTGAGCTTAATAACAGTGTATGATCCTTTTAATGTGCTGTTGAAATCAGTTTGCTAGTATTCTCTTGAGAATTTTTGCACCTAAGTTCAACAGGAATATTGGTCTGTAATTTTCTTTTCTTATGGTGTTTTTATCTGGCTGTGGTAGGAGGTATTACTAGTCTTGTAAAACAAGTTTGAAAGTCTTTATTCTCTTCAATATTTGGAAGAGTTTAGGAAGGACTGGCATTCATTCTTCTTTAAACGTTTGATAGAATTCACCTGTGAAGCCATCTATCTGGTTCTGAGCTTTTTATTTTTAGGAGGTTTTTGATTACTTCCTCAGTCTCCTTAATAATTATTGGCCTGTTCAGATTTTCTTTTTTTTTTTTTTTTTTTTTTTTTGAGACGGAGTCTCGCTCTGTCGCCCAGGCTGGAGTGCAGTGGCCGGATCTCAGCTCACTGCAAGCTCTGCCTCCCGGGTTTACACCATTCTCCTGCCTCAGCCTCCCGAGTAGCTGGGACTACAGGCGCCCGCCACCTCGCCCGGCAAGTTTTTTTTTTTTGTATTTTTTAGTAGAGACGGGGTTTCACCGTATTAGCCAGGATGGTCTCGATCTCCTGACCTCGTGATCCGCCCGTCTCGGCCTCCCAAAGTGCTGGGATTACAGGCTTGAGCCACTGCGCCCGGCCTGCCTGTTCAGATTTTCTATTTCTGTATGACTTATTTTTGATAGGTAGTATGTTTCTAGGAATTTATCCATTTCTCCTAGGTTATCTAATTTGTTAGTGTGTAATTGCTATAGTAGTCTCATAATACTTTGTAGTTCTATTATATCAATTGGAATGCTACTTCTTTCATTTATAATTTTATTTGTTTGAGTTCTCTTTCTTTTTTTTCTTAGTCTAGCTAACGATTTGTCAATTTTTTTTTTCAAAAAAAAAACTCTTTCACTTTTCTTTTTTTTCTTTTTGCTTTTGTTTGAGACAGAGTCTCGCTCTGTCACCCCCAGGCTGGAGCACAGTGGCACAATCTTAGCTCACTGCAACCTCCACCTCCCGGGTTCAAGCAATTCTCTGCTCGGCCTCCTGAGTAGCTGGGATTACAGGTGCCCACCTGTAATCCCTGTAATACAAAAAAAGCCTGGTTAATTTTTGTATTTTTAGTAGAGACGGGGTTTCACCATCTTGACCAGGCTGGTGCTGACCTCCTGACCTCGTGATCCGCCCACCTCAGCCTCCCAAAGTGCTGGGATTGCTGGTGTGAGCCACTGTGACCAACCTGATCTTTTATATTATCTATTTAGTCTCTATTTCATTTATTTCTGTTCTAGTATTTATTTTCTTTCTTCTACATTTGGGCTTAGTTTGCTCTTTTTCTAGTTCCTTATAGTGTAAAGTTAGTTTGTCTAATTGAGATATTTCTTTTTGCTTAATGTAGGCATTTCTGGCTATCAGCTTTCATCTTAGAACTGCTTTTGCTGTATCCATAAATTTTGGTATGTTGTGTTTCCTTTTCCACTTGTCTCAAGATACTTTCTGATTTCCTTTTTGATTTCTTCTATGACCCATTGGTTGTTCAGGAGTATGTGGTTTAATTCTACATATGTGTGGATTTTTCAATTTTCTTCTTGTTATTGATTTCTAGTTTTACACCATTATGATCAGAAAAGAAACTTGATACTATTTCCATCATCTTAAATATGTTAAGACTTATTTTATGGCCCAATATATGACATTTCTTGGGGAATGCTCCACGTGTGCTTGAGAAAAAATTATATTCTCTTGCTGTTGATGGCATTGTTCTGCATAAGTCTGTTAGGTCTATTTGGTCTACAGTGCTATTCAAATTCATTCTTTTCTTATTAATTTTCTGTCTGGATGATCTGTCTATTATTGAAAGTGGGGTTTTGAAGTCCCCTACTATTATTATATTGCTATATATTTCTCCCTTCAGTTCTGTTAATATTTGCTTTACATATTTATATGCTCCAACGTTAGGTACATACATACTTAAAATTAGTATACTCTTTTAATGAATTGACCCCTTTATCCTTATATAGTGACCTTCTTTGTCACTTCTGACAGATTTTGACTGAAAGTCTATTTAGTCTGATATAAGTATAGTCATTCTTTAGCTCTTTTGGTTACCATTTGCATGAAGTATCTTTTTTTATTCCTTCACTTTCCATCTATGTGTATCTTTAAAGCAAAAGTGAATCTCTTATAGGTAGCATGTTGCTGGTTCTTGGATTTTTTTAATCTATTCAGCTACTGTGTCTTTTGATTGGAAAATTCAATCCATTTATATTTAAAGTAGTTATTGATAAGTAAGGATATACTTTTGCCAATTTGTTAATTCTTTTCTGATTGTTCTGTAGTTGGTTGTTGTTGTTGCTGCTGCTGTGCTGCTGTTGTTGTTGTTATTGTTGTTGTTGTTGAGACGGATTCTCCGTTGCCCAGGCTGGAGTACAGTGGCGTGATCTCTGCTCACTGCAACCTCCGCCTCCCGGGTTCAAGTGATTCTCCTGCCTGAGCCTCCCGAGCAGCTGGGATTACAAGCATGCACCACCACTCTCGGCTAATTTTTGTGTGACAGGGTTTCACCATGTTGGCCAGGCTGGTCTCAGACTCCTGACCTCAAGCGATCCACCCGCCTCAGCCTCCCAAAGATCTGGGATTACAGACATGAACCCCCACCCCCAGCCTGTTCTGTAGTTCTTTTGTTTTGTTCTTTCTCTCTTCGTATCTTCCTTTTTAATTTGTTGTTTTTCTGTCGTGTATTAAGCAGCATTTTTAAATAAGGGAATTATCGGAGTAAACAACCCGGGCCTTTCATTTTGGCACGAACATGTATACTGAATAGTTACTGAGCTTCAGCTGTATGCTGGGCAGCATGCAGGGATCTGGCTGTGTCCACTGGCATATACTGTCCTGTCTGGAGTTGATGTTCAGGTGTTTTGGGTACGTCTGTACCTCTGCTCCCCAGCGAGCCCCGCAAGGGTGCTAAAGCAAGGCTTTTGTCTTCCACTTTTTGGCCTCACTAACATCTGACACATAGCTAAGTAAATAAGATTCCAATACCCGCTAACTTATTCATTTGAATACGCATGATTCATCTCAGATGGCTAAGGAATAAGATAGAAATCCCAGACTTCACAGTTTTGAGCCAGGGGCCAAATTTCTAACTTAACTTCAAGTAACAATAATAGTAGCTAGCATTTATCTAGAGCCTCTCAGGGTCAGGCAGTGTTCTAAGCACTCCTCGTGTTTTCATCCACTTGATCCTCACAATAACCCCTCTGAAGCAGGTGCCACCATCCTCTCCACTTTTGCAGCAGAGGAGAAGAGGCAGTGGAGAGGATGGAAATGAGCCGGGGCCTGGAGGTGGGCCCAGCAAGCAGGGCGGGGTCAGCATGGCGGTCACACTTCTCCGTTTCTCTCCCAGGCTCTCTGTGCTCTGGGACTTCCTTCGCTGCCAACGTTTTAGGGTCATGTATTTCTGGGCAGTGTGTATGACTAAGGTCTCAGATACTTTTATGACTTGGAAAGCCCCCAAATATTATCTTGAAAGAGTTTACATTTTGACCTGATATGAACCCTACAACTGTTGTGCTGCAGTGACCAGACTTTAGGGCAGCGTTGGAGGGGGATGTGGGGCTGAGTGGCCAAAAGAAAATCATTCTTGGAAAGGAAAATGTAGAAGTGCCTGAAGGCATCATTCTCCTCTTTTACTGGGAGAATTCTGTGCCCCTGTGGCCATGCCGTAACTGTAGACGGGCAAAATCATAGACAACCCCCTTATTAATATGCAGAGAGCTCTGGATGATCAACAAATTGAAGTGGAGAGGCTTTCAATGACACAGCCTAGGTAGGCACCCATGGCAGGGAGTAAGCAGAATCCAGCCTGTGGGCAGCACTGGGCAGAGCAGGAGGCTGGCAGACCTACTCTGCGGAGGACAGTCCAGGACCCAGGTCAGACCACGTGCAGGCAGAGAAAGGAGAGGCAGCCCGGTGGGAAATTCTCAAGTCCTTTCTGGGGTGTACCCCTGTGGTTTGAGAAGCATGGAAGACGTAAGAGCTACTTCCAGATAAGGCAGACACAGGAACAAAAGCTAAGGGAACCTTGGTCCATAGAGGAAATGAGAGTGCAGTCTGGCAGCCTCATGGGCACCTGGAGTAGGGAGGAAGGGGCCAGGCCTCCTGGAAATCACCCCATTTGTGTACTTGCCGCTTCTATTTGTGTATGTATTTTTTATTTCTATGCATTGTGCAATATCTTTTATATGTGCCATTTTCTTTTACAAGAAGACGATAATATTCAGACATCTTAAATACTTGTCAAACACCATGCTACGTCAAATAGCACAACTGGGACTTGAAACCAAGTCTCCCAACGTACAGAGTACAGTTCTTTCTGTAACTGCGTGTTTTAACACAGTTCTCAGTAAATGACATGATTGGAAAATTCTCGGTGCCTCATCCTAAATGTTCTTTCCAGATTGAGACATTTTCTTCCTTTCCTTTCACCCGTTCTTGTTAGGAGGAAGCTAAATTCAGTTAGGAATATACTTTGTTAACCTGAAAAGCATTGTTTTTTAATATAACAATGTTCTTGTTACAGTAGTAATAGAGAAATAACTGGAAAATAGAGGAAAGAGTTTCGACAAGTTCACCTTGAATTCCACCATGTTAAGAAAAGCCAATGTTATCATTTTGGGGGCTTCCTTCTTGTCAGTTTTCCTGTTTGTGTAGTTCTAGTGTCTGTGCAGGTTATAATTGTCATAATCACCATTCTTTGCTATACTAAACAGTGCTGCAATCAGCATCTTTTTTTTTCTTTTTTTTTTTTTTTGCATAGTGCTTTTTAAATGTGTAGAACTCTTCTTTTGGAATCAGTTTCCCAGAAGCACATGGCAATGTCAAAGGGTGTCCTGATCCTCCAGTATTTATAATCACAATCATCTTCCCCAAAATCGGACTAGGACTGTGTGACTCTGTGAGTGAGTGTGTGTCTGTGTGTGTGTGTGTGCTTATCTTTAAATTCTACCATTTTCTATAGTATTACTGAGTGATTTTTAATTTTCCAGAAAGATGGTTCTTCTTTTTTTATCAGGTCAGTTTTTATCTGTTGGCTCTCCCAAGCCCCTCAAGCATCCCCTTTTGGGTAAAGGGCATGGTTTCTGTTGCGGATGTTTGAAAGTAAACTCTGGAAATACTATAGCAGCGCACTTGAGCTCTTCCTGTGTGTCTCAGCAAGCTGTGTCCCCAGGGTCTAGCTCAGCACATAGGAGGTACTAAATATTTGTAGAACAAATGAGCAATAAATAAATGAATTTTTGGAAGAGGAACAAAATCTAGGAAAGAATTCATCTTCAGAGCTTTGTATTTCTGTGTTTCTCTTCTTCTGCAGCAGAAAATTCATGGAGGGATTGGTTTCCATTTCCTCTCGGTTTTTTCCATCTAATGAGACAGGGTCATCTCATGTTTTAGTTTCCATGTTTCTGCCACGCATGTTAAGTGCTGAATAAGAGTCTCATGTTTGGCTGTTGTCTTAGTTTGTTTTCTGTTGCTATAACTGGATGCTGGAGACTGGGTAATTTATAAAGAAAATGAATTTGTTTCTTATAGTTCTGGAGGCTGGGAAGTCTATGGGTGAGGGGCTGCATCTGGTGAGGGCTTCTTGCTGGTGGAGACTCACCGTAGAGTCCTGAGGTGGCGTCAGGCATCACATGGCAAGGGACCTGAGTGTGCTGGCTCAGGTCTCTCTTCCTATTCTTATAAAGCCACCAGTCTCATTACAGGGTCCCCACCCTGATGACCTTATCTAATCTTGATCATGTCCCAAAGGCCTCAACTCCTAATACTATTACAATGGGGATTAAGTTTCAACATGAATTTTGGAGGGGACATTAAAACCATAGCAGTTAGGGGCTGGGTGTGGTGGCTTACACCTATAATCCCAGCACTTTGGGAGGTCGAGGTGGGCAGATCATGAGGTCAAGAGATGGAGACCATACTGGCCAACATGGTGAAATCCCATCTCTACGAAAAATACAAAAATTAGCTGGGCTGGTGGTGTATGCCTGTAATCCCAGCTACTCGGGAGGCTGAGGCAGGAGAATCCCTTGAATCTGGGAGGTGGAGGTTGCAGTAAGCCAAGATTGCACCACTGCACTCCAGCCTGACAACAGAACAAGACTCCGTTTAAAAAAAAAAAAAAAAAGCAGTTGGGAACACACAGGCTAGGAAGCAGAGGTTGAGTTTTGATGGCGGTTGCTGGGGGTCCACATCTCAGCTTTGCTGTTGGGAGCTGTGTGGGGGCAGTTTCTCTAACCACCCAGGGCACTGGTTACCTTGTGGTGAGTGATAATGAGAAGCCCAACCTTGTATGGGTGTTGGGACGAAGTCAAATGCACACAGGACACTTTCTACAGCATCCGGCAGGACTCAATAAATGGCACCAATGATCAATACATGAAATATTATTATAAACCATTTTATTTTATCTTTTAACATCTGCGGACACCTGTGCCAATTATTGTTCAATGAGACTTTCTTACTCTCCATTCTTTTTTCTAGAGCAACTAAGTCAAGATTTGGTAGATTGAGAGCAAAGAGTTGCTTCAGTATAAATAATACCACTGAAGAACAGGTTCACTAAGCCAGGGTGAAACATAGTTAACATTTCTCTGTACATGCTTCATCTTTTAATATTTTTTTTTCTTAACTTCAACAGCAATACAAGTTCAGTGCAAAAAAAAAAAAAAGATATTGAAAAACACAGAAAAATAGAAATTTTTTAAAACTCCAGGCTGGGCATGATGGTTCATGCCTGTAATCCCAGCACTTTGGGAGGCCAAGGCGGGTGGATCACTTGAGGTCAGGAGTTTGAGACCAGCCTGGCCAATGTGGTGAAACCCTGTCTCTATTAAAAATACAAAAATCAGCTGGGCATGGTGGTGGACACCTGTAATTCCAGTTACTTGGGAGGCTGAAGCACAAGAATTTATTGAACCTGGGAGGCAGCGGTTGCAGTGAGCCGAGATCACACCACTGCACTCTGGCCTGGGTGACAGGGTGAGACCTTGTCTTAAATAAATAAATAAATAAATAAATAAATAAAATTTTAAAACTCCAGTCATTTCATCTGCTGAAGGGGACAGCTGCTGTAATTTTTGTGTGTCCTTCAGATCTTCTTTCTAAACAGAGACAGGGAGAGGGAGGAGAAAAGAGCATCAGGTTCAGGTTTTACAAACAAAAATAATAGACTATGTATTATCTATACTCACAGACTCATTAGGAACCTTTTTTCAAAGAATATTAATCACAAATAATTAGAGAACCTAGAATAAATTCTTTCATTTTGCTATATATATATATTGTTTGTTTGTTTGTTTTTTGTTTTTTGAGACAGAGTTTCGCTCTTATTGCCCAGGCTGGGGTGCAATGGCACGATCTTGGCTCACCACAACCTCTACCTCCCAGGTTCAAGCAATTCTCCTGCCTCAGCCTCCCGAGTAACTGGGATTACAGGCAAGCACCACCACATCTGGCTAATTTTGTATTTTCAGTAGAGACAGGGTTTCCCCATGTTGGCCAGGCTGGTCTCTAACTCCCGACCTCAGGTAATCTGCCAGCCTCAGCCTCCCAAAGTGCTGAGATTACAGGCATGAGCCACCACACCCAGCCCATTTTGCATATTTTTAAATGGTGTCCATCCGTGTTCTGTGTTTTTCCTGTGATTTGTCACGGCCTCTATCCTACGTTCTACTTTTAGCTTGATATCTGGTAAGCATTTTTTCACACTTCTCCCTAGTCTTCATTGTCATAGGTTCTAATGGCTGCATCCAAGCCCCTTATTCTGAAGTACCAGCAGGTACTAACTTAGAAAGCCGAGTAGCAGCGACTCTGTGGGCCCCAGGGTCAGGACTTACTGCTTCCACTCCAGCTGCTCATTGCCAGCGCTGTTGTTTTGTAAACCTGTGTCACTGTCTTTGCTTTGTTCCTCTGCAAAATGGCAGCAGAGTCACCCCCTTCCTAGCGCTGCTATGAATGTTCAGTTAAGTGATGTGAGTTCAGTCCCCAGGCCTGTGCTGGCCCTTGGGCACCACCCTGCTCTACACCATACCCTAATTCTTGGCCTGGGCCGATTGTCTGGAGAGCTGCTCTTACCTCGGTTATGGCAGGGCCCCTGCTGAAGTCCTGGCTCAGGAGTGGTCTTTTAGTGTGTGCCATGTCATTTTTGCAGGGAAATGCCTAGAAGAGAAAATCGTGGGAGAACAGGCTGATCTCCCTCTTTTGTTATGTAATACTGTCCCCTTGCTTTCTGAAATGACCATCCGGTTGGCAAGGTCTCCCACCATGGCAAATGGACGAGAGGATGCACCCATTTCCCCACACTCACACCAGCAGGGAATGTTATAAGCCTGTCAATGTTTTACTGTGTCAGGTGGACATAACATAGCATCTTGTGATTAATTATATTTTTATTACTAAAGCAAATAGCACTTTTCCATGCAATTTTCCCCCATGGGACCAACCTGTCTATATGTAAAACCATCCATCTCCCTTTTATTAACAAAATTCCTAGTGATTTGGTGAGGATATCCACAAAAGAGTCATCTATGCCATGAAGCATTTCTGCAATGAGAAATGCTGGCCTGTGAGCCAGAGTTGTTAGTGAGAGCCCGCAGAGCCCGGCCCTGTCTGATGCAGGTGGAGGGCCTGGGTGATGGGTGCAATGGCCCTGAGCACCCGCCATCTGGAGAGGAATTACCACTGCAGATCACCCTGGGGCTGGGTGACCCTCCCTCCTCTGCACACCCCCAACCTCCACAATTTTCCTGAAGACATCAAGGGTTGGATTTCACCGTAATGTGACCCAGAGATGTAAACGGCTGCTGCCGCTAAAACACTAGAGTGATATCTGGCAAAGAAAGAAGCATCCTTCCAGTGGAAGGCTGGCAAAACTAGGGCAACAGAGGGCGAGCCCCCAAAGTGCCAGGAGGGTGTCACCTCCCAGGAAGGCCAGCCCTCTTTCCCTGGTGCTTTGGCCACATGGGGACTCAGTGGCACAAGAAGGTCGTTAAACAACTATGACCAGGTCAGTAGCATCCTAAGCTTCGTTTTGCTTGTTCTGCAGCGAGCTGTGGGCTAGTAGATCATTTTCACTTTTTGCTGCTCTATTGACAGAGGCAAATGCAATAAAAAATGTCATGGATGTGCAAATAAAATGGCAGTGTCTTTTCTAAGATTAACAGAGGATGTCACACACTTCGAATTGACTGAAAGCATTTGCCTTTTATTCTAAGTGTTTTCCTTGGCGGAGAGGAGAGAAATACACACACACACACACACACACACACACACACACATGGCCAACATTTAGAACTTACAGAGTTAAAGCCATTTTTTTTTATTTCATTTTCTCTGTTGTCCTAGATTTGTAGGAAAAAAGATAGTAGAGAGAGAATTTTATTCCAATTATTGGGACAGGAAAGATGGCTTAACAATTATTGCTCTGGAACAAAAGGTAAGACTGTCTCCTTGGAACATAAGGACAGACAGAACCGGGGATGGACAGACGGGGGCAATCTCTGTAGAGGTGTGCCTGCAGAACAGTGAGCTGCCGGCCATCAGGGACACGGTTTTCACGGCCAGCATTACTCTGTCATATTCATGGAATTCTGTTTTATTATTCTTTCAGAATACTGAAAAAGAAAAATAATTTCTGTTAGATTTTGTAATTAAAATAATTTATTTTTTCTGAAACATGAATTATGGAAGTGATGTTTAAAGACTGAATTATTGGCAGCTAAAATCATTTCCCCTTGAAAGGCTGACTGTGAAACACACAGTATTACTGAAGGTATTTATTTAAAAATAGTATATTAAATTGAAAGCAATTATCAAGAACTAAATGGTTTTCAGGTCCTACAGGTTTTTAAACATTTTATGTTTTTTCTAACCAAATGCTTCTTTACATAGGAACTTTAACTCACCATCCGTGGCCAGCACATTGAAATGCCAGTGCACAGTAAAGACTATCACTTACCAGCAACCAGAAATATGTTCACTTACAAGCTGAGAGCTCATTGTAAATGTTTCTTGTCATCTTGAATGGCACCATATGTGCTGATTCCGTAGCCCTGGCTATTCACTGCATTTATAATTTCATCTTCCCTTACCAGTTCCTACTTCTAACCACTACCTTTAAAAATCAAACTAGCAACACCAACCAAACCTGAAAAAAAAAATTTCCCTGGTGCTATTCATTTATCCTTCTCCTCCTTTACTTCATTAAATACTTAATTGGAATGTATTCACTTTGCATTAAAGGCAAGTTAGATGCCTAGAAATCTGGAAATTGTCATCACTGTATATGAAAGTAATGACATAAATTATAATTTAGAGAACAAAAAGGATTTTCTAAAATTTGAAACTGCATTATAGCAATGTTCTACTATTATTTGCCTATTTGCTCTAGCTACTTTCTTGGGACATTAATGTGTTATTGAAATAGAATGTTTGCCCCATTTTATTTTCTAATATGAATTTGAAATCTTTATGAGGAAAATATTTAGAACTGAGATATTTTACTGTATAAAAGAATATAATTATGGACAATAGTTGATGAATAAGCACAAGTAACTGATAATCTCAAATGGTATAAATGCATTTCCTACATTTTAAGTTTAAATCAAAAGTTGCCAGTTTTCAAATACAAAACAATAGTATTTTGGAGAAAAAAATGACTAAATAAATATTATCTCTAGGAAAAGGTGCAGAAGTTCTAAATTTTGATGAAGCCTAATTTAGCAATTTTTCCTTTCCTGGTTATTGTTTTCTGTGACGGTGAGGAGGAGCTTTTGCCTTTATATTTATATCTGAACTATTTAATTTTTCTCAGTAAGAATGTGTTCTTTTATTACTTTTGTACTTTCTTTAAAGTTTTGAATGAAGCGGTCATATATTGCCATTATGCAGGTCTTGGGAAATAAAGAAGAAAACTCTTTTCTAGTTCTGTCATGAATTCCCCCGTGGCCCATGCATAATACTCATTATGGTCAAAGCATTTTGGTCCTTTTTCTTTCCTTTAAATAAATGTTAACCATTCTCTGTATAATTTCAGGAAATTAAATGAGATTGGCAGATTAAATGCATATGTATTAACTGGTATCTTTTCCTAATGTCCTTCCAACAACTTGATTGGTTGGACCAGACCCTCAGCCCACAGGGTCAGTGAGAGTGGATATGGTGTCACCCCTGCAACTTAAGAAAGTCAGAGTCAAAACAGATAAACACCACAACATTTTAATAATGTAAAGAGAACTGAGCAGGTTCTAGATTCTTATTACGTCGTTTACTCCACACACAAGACATGATTGAAAAATCAAGTTAAATCACCATGTAATCTCACAGGCACCTTATGGCCTACATACGCCCTAAGTTCCACCTTCACAATGTCCCTTAAAAGTTCCACCTTCACAATGTCCCTTAACTTGGGCTTAAAGGTTTAGCTGTTTGTATATATGTTCCTAACATGGACAGAAGAGGCTACTTCGTACCTGCTTGTGCATTCACACATACACACGCCTGTACATGTCTTTTACTGGATAAGCGGGTATTTGTTTAATTCTGAAAGACAAGCAATGACATAATTAAGTGCTCCCATCTGAGGGATGACTGCAGTTGATTCTACTCCTTCTGGGCCCTGCTAATGGCCTTTCTCCCTCTGGCCTGCTCTCAGATGTCTCAGGGACTCTGCCTGTAAATAATTAATGGTGACTCTTAATGTGTGTTGGGAAGTGAAGCTGCCTTATTCACATGTATAACTGCTTACACACCAAGCCTTTTCCCAATTCCTCTTTTCAAAAGCACACAGCCAAGACGCAATAATCTCCACTCAGACACAGTAATTCTGTGTTGGCATCTCAGGAATAATACAGATTGTGTGTGATGGTCATCCATTTACTTGGATTTTTAGAAGGATTGCCTTTGAAATGGAGCAAGTCATGGCTTAGCGTGAGTTGTAAAGACCCTGGATTGGTATTAAGGCCTTTGCTCTGTAAGCAGCTTGCCTTTGCCTTTCTACAGAGCAGGATTTTTCAGCTTTGGTGGCAAGAGCTTATACCTTGTGTCATATGGCAAGCCTTGCATTTAGAGTATGGACATTAGGACTCACGTTTTCTCCCAACATTTTGTTACAAAAAATTTCAAACATACACTAAAGTTGAAAGAATTGAACCATCTATAGTCATATGTCTACCACTCAGGTCGCACCGTTAATACTTCCAAAATTTCTCTTACCTTTCTATCCAACTGTTCATTCATTTTTAATGCATTTCAAAGCATATTGCAAACATCAGTACACTTCACTCTTAAATACTGTAGCATGCATAGTATGGACTAAGGTTCAGTATTGTTTGTAGTCTTTTTAGGTAAAACATATATAAAGTAAGATACACATATCTTAAATGGACTGCTTAATAAGTTTTGACAAATACAGCAACTGTGTAATGAAAACTCCAGTGAGATATAGAACCACCAAACTAATTCCTATGCCCCATCCACGGTAAAACTCGCTGTCTACCCTATGCCCACGATCCACTCTTCTAATTTTTTATTCACTGTATCTTAGAACAGCATATAAATGGAATCATTTTTGTACAAAGTTTCTTTCACTCAGCATCTTTTCTGAGATTGCTATCAGTCTTTTCACAGATCAATCAGTCCTTCCTTTTTTATTGTTGAGTAGTTACCGTACCACAGTTGGTTTATTCATTCTCCTGTGGATGGATACTTGGGCTATTTACAGTTTGGAAATATGAAAAAGGCTGCTATGAACATTCTTGGATACCTTTTTGGACATATTTATCTTGGGTAGATAAGAATGGAATTTTGTGTCACAGGGTAGGTATACATTTAGTTTTATAAGAAACCACAAGACCTGTTTCCAAAGTGATTGGACCATTTTGCACTCTAACCAATAAGGTATGAACATTCTGATTGCTCCATTTCCTCATCAAGTAGTGTTGGTCTTACAATTTTAGCTATTCTGGTGAGAGCATAGTGGTATCTCATTGTGGTTTTAATTTACATATCCCTGATGACTAATGACATTGAGCTTTTTGAATATTTTTTTGCTGTTCAAATCTTTGCCCTCTCTCTTTTGTTCTCTTTCTCTCTTTCTTTCTTTCTCCCTTCCCTTCCCTTGCTCCTTCTTTCCTTCTTTCCTTCCTTCCTTCCTTCCCTCCCTCCCTCCCTCCTTCCTTCCTTCCTTCTGTTTTGTTTTTTTTGAGGCAGGGTCTTGCTCTGTCACCGAGGCCAGTGGAGTGCAGTGGTGCAATCACAGCTCATTGAAGCCTTGACCTCCTGGGCTCAAGCCATCCTCCCACTTCTCAGCTTCCTGAGTAACAGGGACTACAGGTGTGCACCACCATGCCCAGCTAATTTTTTAAATTTTTTGTTAGAGACAGGGTCTGTATGTTTCCCACGCTGGTCTCAAACTCCTAGGCTCAATGGATCCACCACCTTGACCTTCCAAAGTACTGGGATTACTTTGGTGTGAGTCACCATGCCCAGCCTGCTCATTTTCAACTGGATTGTTCATCTTTTTATTATGGAGTTATGTGAGTTTTTATATTGTAGATACCATTCACTTTCAGATATGTTTTGAAAATATGTTATTGTGGTCTATAATTTGCCTATTTAACTTTAAATGGTGTCTTTTGAGGAGCAGAAGTTTTAAATTTTGATGAAGCCTAATTTAGCAATTTTTCCTTTCCTGGTTATTGTTTTCTATGTCCCATGTAAGAAACCTTTGCTTACTCTCAAGTCATGAAGATAGTCTCCCATATGATTTCCTAGAAGCTTCATAGTTTTAGCCTTTATGTTTAGGTCCATGATTCGTCTCAATTATTTTTTCTTTTTTTTTTAAACTGTTTTTCAAGTTCAGAGGTACATGAGCAGGATGTGCTGGTTTGTTGCACAGGTAAACATGTGCCATGGGGATTTACTGAACAGATCATCCCATCACCCAGGTATTAAGCCCAGCATCCATTAGCCATTCTTCCTTTTGCTCTTTCCCCACCCTCCCTCACCACAGGTGCCCAGTGTGTGTTGTTCCCCTCATGTGTCCATGTGTTCTCATCAATCAGCTCCCACTTATAAGTGAGAACATGTGGTATTTGGTTTTCTGTTCCTGTGTTAGTTTGCTGAGGATAGTGGCTTCCAACTTCATCCATGTCCCTGCAAAGAGATAATCTTATTCCTTTTTATGACTGTGTAGTATCCTATGGTGTATATGTACCACATTTTCTTTTTCTTTCTTTCTTTTTTTTTTTGAGAGAGAGTTTTGCTCTTGTTGACTAGGCTGGATCACAGTGGTGCTACCTCGGCTCACTGCAACCTCTGCCTCCCAGGTTCAAGCAATTCTCCTGCCTCAGCCTTCGTAACAGCTGAGATTACAGGTGCCCACCACCATGCCAGGCTAATTTTTTGTATTTTTAGTAGAGACGGGGTTTCACCATGTTCGCCTGGCTGGTCTTGAACTCCTGGCCTCAGGTAATCCAACTGCCTTGGCCTCCCAAAGTGCTGGGATTATAGGCGTGAGCCACAGCACCCAGCCACCACATTTTCTTTATCTGGTCTATCACTGATGGGCATTTGGGTTGATTCTATGACTTTGCTATTGTAAATAGTGCTGTAATGAACATGTGTATGCCATCTCAAGATAATATTTGTGTCTGGTGAAAAGTAGGGGTCAGGGCTGCTTTTTATTAAATGTGGGTGTCCAGTTGTTCCAGCACTATTTACTGAAAAGACTTTGCTTTTCCCATTGTACTGCTTTGGCTCCCTTGTCAAAAATCAATTGGATGTACAAGCACAGGTCTATTTTTCAACCCTCTATTCTGTCCCTTGGAGCCATTTGTCTATACCCAGTACCATACTGTCTTGATTACTATAGCTTTGTAGTTTGTTTTTTGGAAGGATAATGGCTTCCAACTCCATCCTGCCAAAGTCTTGAAATCAGGTAGTGTACATTCTCCAACTCTCTTCATTTTCAAGATTGGTTTGGCTATTCTAGGTCTTTCAAATTTCCATATAAATTTAAGAATCAGCTTGTCAATTTCTTTCCCCCAAAAATGACCCTATTGGAATCATAGTTGGGATTAAATTGAATCTATAGATAAAATCAAAGAGAACTGACATCTTAACAGTACTAAGTCTTCTAATCCATGAAGATGGATGTCTTCCCACTTATTTAGGTCTTGTTCAATTTCTCTCAGCAATGTTTTATGTTTTCAGCATACAGATTTTGACAATCTTTTGTTACATTTTTTTCTAAGAATGTCATTTTGTACTATCCTAAACTATGTTTTCAGTTTTTCAAATGTTAGCTGTCATTATGTTATTCATTTTTGTGAGGTGTATGTCTGTGAGCCAACTGTGCTATGCATTTACATTTAAAAAGAAAAACAAGGCCAAGCACAGTGGCTCACGCCTGTAATCCCAGCACTTTGCGAGGCTGAGGTGGGTGGATCACTTGAGGTCGAGAGTTTGAGATTAGCCTGGCCAACATGGTGAAACCCTGTCTCTACTAAAAATACAAAAATTAGCCAGACTTGGTGGCGTGCACCTGTAATCCCAGCTATTCAGGAGGTTGAGACATGAGAATCACTTGAACCTGGGAGGTGGAGATTGCAGTGAGCCGATATCGCGCCACTGCACACCAGTCTGGGAGGCAGAGTGAAACTGTGTCTCAAAAAAAAAAAAGAAAAAAGAAGAAGAAAATCAATCCAAAGCCTGTTTTATTCATCCCTTCAGAGAGGCAGCACAAAGATGGGGTGGGTTTAGCCTGAGAGCTGGGAGACCAAACTTCTGTCCCAGTTTGCCTCTGCTGGCTGTGTGAACTTGGCCAAGAATGATTGTGTTGAAGTCAAAATAAAAATATAGAGATAAATTTTAATTTTTATTTTTTATTTGTACAAATTTGTGGGGTGTATGTGACATTTTGTTATGTGTATATAGTGCATAGTGATCCAGTCAGGGCATTTAGGGTGTCTATCACCTGAATATAGTACATTTTTGTTAACTATAGTCACCCTACTCTGCTATCAAACGTTGAATTTATTCCTTCTTACTGTATGCTTGTACCCTTTAACCCACTTTTGTTCATCCTCCCTGCTCCCACACTCACCCTTCCCAGTCTCTGTTATCTGTTTTTCCCATTTTTCCACTCTCTTCCTCCATGTGATCAAATTTTTAGCTCCCACAAATAAGTGAGAACATGCGATATTTGTCTTTTTGTGCCTGCTTATTACACTTAAGATAATGACCTCCAGTTCCATCCATGCTGTTGCAAATGAAAAGATAATTTTTTTTTTTTTTTTGTTAGACAGAGTTTCACTCTGTCACCCAGGCTGGAGTGCAGTGGTGTGATCTCAGCTCACTGCAACCTCAGGCTCCTGAGTTCAAGTGATCCTCGTGCCTCAGCCACCTAAGTAGCTGGGATTACCGGTGCATGCCACCACGCCCAGCTAATTTTTGTGTTTTTAACAGAGACGGGGTTTCACCAGGTTGGCTAGGCTGGTCTCGAACTCCTGACCTGAAGTAATCTGCCTGCCTCAGACTCCCAAAGTGCTGGGATTACAGGCGTAAGCCACCACGCCCAGCCTCAAAAGAATTTTAAAATCTAATGTTTCATTGGGATATAAGAATTGTAATTTGGGATATATATATATATAGAGAGAGAGAGAGAGAGTTGGTATGTTTGAAGAATAAAGAGAAGGTTGGCAGTTTTGTAATAAAAAGGAGAAATGTTAGGGGTGTTTTACAAGAAAATTTATTAGTATTAGCAAGATTTTGGAGAGTTGGCAAGTTATGATGGGTAAGTGACAGTTGTGGGTAAAGCTAGTTTTAGAGTCATTTTAGTAGTTATTAGATAAAACTGGTTTTAGTTGTAGTAGACATTTTTAGTAGTCGGACTTGTAGAGAATTATATTTTTGGAGTAATGTTATATGCCCAGAGTGCTTTTTCTTCTTGGCTTCTCAGCTCTGTTTTAGTTGGGTGTAAAAACAATAATCCAATTTGCATGATCACCTTTCACAACAGTATTCTTTCCCTATTTCTGCTGTCACTCCACGCAACCAGAATTTAACTCCTCATCCATTGCGGTCTTTTCTGTAATATCTATGGAGAGAAAGCTTTTTACTGTTGTTCCCTAACCTCTTTGGAAATCTGGTAAAAGTTTTGAATTTTGTCCTCAGAAAAATTAACACACACATATCCAGTTTTGTGTACAATTTTAGGATGTTCAGGAAACTTTTGAAGCCTGTTAGCCTTTCCGGGTCCACAGACCCTCACTGTGAACCCCTTCTAGAGTGGAAGCTCAGGGAGGGCAAAAGGCCGCCGTCGTTTCCCTCTGCTCCTTCTGCACCCAGCGAGTGCTCTGCCCATCATGGCCGCTTAGTAAATGACTGTCGCTTTTGTTGAACGGCCCGGGTGCTGGATCGTGGCCTCCCGCAAGGCTGGCCTCTCCTCCCGAGTGGCACCAGGTGCTCAGATGACCTGGAGCAGCCCAGTGCTCTGGTGAACCAGCGCGACCCGAGGCCCAGTGTTTCGGGATTGTCCCAGATTGTTACGCAGCGCGTTTGTGCAAGAGCAGGTCTGGAGTGAGGGCTGCTGATTCTAAATCCCACGCCCTTCGTGGGGTTTTCTAGGCAGGCAAGGAAAGCGTCCAGATCTCCACACCCCCAGGAGTTGGCCTTTCTTCCATCACTAAATACTCTATCCCCTGTGGGCATAGCAGCGGGACAGTTTGGCTGAGACCTCCAGCTCTCTCGCCAAAGCCCCTACTCCTCCGCTGCTGTCGGTGAGGTCAGCCCGGCCGCTCCCCGGCAGGCAGCTGTCCCCAGTGCCCTGGAAGGGCTCCAGGTGGCAGTCTCACTGCAGAATCCTCCTAGCTGTGCTCGCTGCCCGGTGCCTTCGCAGACAGCCCGCTTCACACCAGCCCCGGGAGGGCTCTGAGGCAGGGTTGCAGTTCGCGGGGCGGCGAGTGCAGGAAGCATTGCAGGGCCATGCCTTTCTCTTCCTGAAGCCCCCACGATCGTGCAATGGACCGCGCATCCCTCTGCTGTGTTCTACGATGATTCTCAAGAGCACGCAGGCAGTTGACGGTGACGCTGTGTGTGTGCGCTTCCTCCCACGCAGGTGCCGGGGACATGGGCAGCAAAGCGTCCACGCCAGGCGGTGACCCTACAGCGCAGTCCCCTAGGACGGAAGGCATTCGCGCCGCGTACAGGCAGGGAGACCGCTGCGGCGCCCGGGACCTGCTCAAGGAGGCCTGCGACCAGTGCACGTCCCAGCTGGAAAAGGTAGGGGGAGTACCTGCCCCTGCAGCCACCAGTGCAGACCTGGGCTGGATGAAGGTGACCGCTCAGATGATTTTCTCGTTCTTGTCATAACTGTAATGAGCGTTCTTACTGTGTTCTGGAAATGCCTTATTTTGCATATAAACTTGTGGGCGCCTTTCCTTTCCAATTGACTTTTCAGTCTGCCATCACCTAAGCAGGCCCCTGCCACCTTTTCGTGGGAGGGCTTTGAGGGACAGGGGTGGGGTCACTTAAATGTAAAGAACAAAATGCCACCCAGAGACTTAACCTACTGTATTCTTTTACGCTTTTTGTCATTATAAAAAGTAGCACATGCTGGAAAAATAAAATGTAGAAAATATATAAAAGTAGGAAAAACAGGACAAAAAAGTAATCAAATTTCTAATACACCCTAAAACCCACTTAACGGTTTTGCTGTATTTTCTTCCAGCCTGCCGATCTGAGCATACATTGTTGTTGTTGTTGTTGTTTCTAATATAGATGCCGCCAGATTGCATATATGGTTATGCAGCTGCTGCTTGTACTTTTATAATATTATTTTAATAATTTTCCAGATGATTAAAAATTCCTTATAGGCGTCTCCTTCAATGGATACATGACATTCCATCTACAGGGAATGTGTTCACCTGGCTATTTATCTTGGTTGGATATGTGGATTGCTTCTCATTTCTTACTAATATAAATGATGCTCTATTGAATGTTTTTGCCGAATTCTTTTCTTATTGTAATGTTATTTTCTTAGCATAGATGTGCAAGGATTGAGAATGTGGATATGAGGACTTTTAAAGTTTTGGAATCATGCCAAGCTGTTTTCCAAAAATCTTCTACAGATTAACCCTGCGAGCAACAATTGGAGTGGGCCCTTACCACGTTTTTTGCCCTTGTGGGAGCTTCTTATTGGCTATTATCATGAAAACACCTTAAGGATGTTTTATTTGCATTACTTTGATTAGGACAGGTTTAACATGTCTCCATTTAATTGATAGTTAGAATTCATTCAATTCCTAAAACTCCAACCTGTTCTCAGAAGTGTAAGAGATTGGGAGAGGGGCAGTACAGCATGCTTGGGAATTGTTAAGCAGAAGGAAGGCATTTGAAATCCCTCTGATTAGGAATTCATGGTGGATATAGCAAAGGACCATTCTTCTGCACAGGGAGAGCTGCGCTGTGCACATGAGCAGGTCAGAGCTGTGGGCTCTTCGGGTGGACACCAGTGGCCTCAAACAGGGAAGAGCTGTGCAGCAAACAGCCTGGTATCCCTGCCAAGTGGCCAAGCAGCCAGAGATAGTGGCTCATTTCAGAGCTGTGCAGATTCAGGGATGTGGCAGCAGCAGGAGATGCTGATGGGGGAAGATGATCATGGAGGGGCCCAAGAGCCAAGGGGGATGTGATTTCATCCTGAGGGTAGAAAAGCTGTTAAAGAGAGTGGCATCATAATTTGGGAAAGGGCACTCTTGCCAATATTTGAATAAAGGAAAACAGAGTCCTGGGTGTGGGTCTCTTTTCTGTAGCATCATGGACAGTGGCAATTCAAAATCGAAAAGGTTCCTAGAAAGCTGCCTCTCCGCTGAATACAGCACTGATGAAATCCCAGCTGATTGGACTTTAAGAAGACAGTGAGGAAAAGGATGGATATATCTGCGTTTTCATAAAAATGTAAAATTGTAGCTCAAAAAAATACCATAATTAAGAGTCAAGGATTGATGCAAAAGGAGAAGGTATATGGCTAATATCCTTCATTGACAAAGAGCTTTTTTAAGTCAATATGAAATAATAATATAATTTTCAAAAGGACAACAGGACATGAAAGTAGCAAAATAAAGGTAAAGAAAGTAGAAGGCATGAAATTGTAAAAATAATTTGAAAATTTTGAAATAGAAAGCAAAGTAGAAAGAAGTAGAAATGACCACCAAATCAAAAATTGGTTCTTTGAAGAGATTAATAAAATGGAAAATCTCTAGTGAGAGTAAAAGATGAAAAAGAAGAAATAGATAAATCAGGAATATAAAAGAGACCTTCACGACAGTTTATACAAGCATTAAAAACATAATAACAGAATGTATTATGAGCAAGTTTATGTAAAAACACTCAAAAATTTAGATGAAATGAACAAATAAAAATAAAAATTTAACTTTAAAAAGAAACAGAAAGCATGAATAGTCTTTCAACCATGAAGGAAATAAATCAATCATGTAAAACCTTCTGACAAAATAAATTCTAGGTCTACATGGTTTTACTGGTGTGTTCTACCAAATAATATAATCACTTGTCCAGAAAATAGAAAAAGAGGGTACACTCCCCTCCCCTGTTCCTTTGATGAAGCTAACACAACCTCAATACCAAGAGTAGGTGAGAACAGTACCTGGAATGAAAATGACTAAGGATATGAATAGGCAAATAGACACACACACACCTGAACGCTATTCAGATGGATGGTACACATATGTAAAGTTATTCAACTTTCTTAAAGTTTATAGAAAGGTAAATTAAACAAAAATGAAACAACATTTTTAAGCTAATCAGATTGACACCTTAAAGTTTGATAAAAATCAGAAGGAAGGCTATGGGAACCTACACACAACATTTATTCAATGCTACTAGGAATATACTAAGAATGTGTGCAGCCTCTTTGGAAGGCCATCTGAAAATGCTTATCAAATTTTCAAATTTCATCATCTTTGACCCAGCAAAACTACTGCTAGGAACTTACCCCTACACATTTACTTGAAAAAAAATTACCAAGGTGTATGTGTAAGGATGTTCACTCAAGTTGTGTTTAAGATAGCACAACCTTGAAAACCGCCTAACAGTTCCATCCACAGGAGAAGGCTGCTACAAAATCTCAGTCTGTCCAGGTCCTAGAATACCACACAGCACTCCAAAAGGACAAAATAATCTCTAGCAGCTGTTTTGGAAAGAACTCCAGTGTAACTTAATGTAATATGTGCAGAACTTCTGCTTCTGGGAAGATGGAGGGAACATGGAGGTTGTTTACTTTGCCCTCTTCTTCTCACTAAGTGCACTAAAGCTCTAGATGTTACATGTAAAACAAACGTAGGATTCTAAAAGGTGGAGAAAAGAAGGCAGACTAGCTGGTGGTCTCAGTACTAGAGGAAATCACAGTAGTACGTTTTTGGGTTTTATTTTTATCTCATACGTCCCAAACCAGATACTGAGGAAGTTGGCAATCCAGAAACACAAACTGGCACAGAGAAAAAAAAAAAAAAATCCAAGGAAAGCCTGCTCTCTCTAACCAAAGCACCAGGAAAGGCACAGCAAAGCCAGGCAGGAAACTTATAGGCAATCACCAAACCCCCTTCAGCCAAACACTGCAGAAATATACTTGCAGCCCAGCCCTACCTCTCACCAGCAAAGGCCAGGTGGAGAGCTTAGAGTTCCACCCTTGCCAAGCTGTAACAGGCACCTCAATCATCCCTACCCCAGGGTGTCAGAGAAGGCTGTGAGGAGCTGGGGTGCTAATCCCCAGCAGGTGGTGACAACATCCCCCCATCACCATCAGTGGACAGCATGTGGGGAACCTGGACTTCTGTCCCCACCCAGCCTGGCAGTAATGAGACATGCGTTCCCCATCTAACTAGGGTAGAATTGAAGCAGGCCTGGAGGAGAATCTCAAGTCCCAACTCTGCCCAGCAATAACAAGGAGCCCCTGCTTACTGGGGGTCAACTGATTATAAGTATAGCGCCCGGATTTCCACCCCACCAGGCAGCACTGAGGGGGCATCCCTGTTTACCCACCAGAGCGGCATCAGAGGAGGCCTGCCAAAACACAAGACTGAAGTAAGATCCAGAGTCTTAAAACATAATGCCCTGAATATCCAGGCCATAAAAAAAATTACTTATAATTACCAAGAACCAGAAAGATGGCAAACTCAGACAAGATGACCAAGAGAGGCCAGGAGCAGGATGACTCCAACGTTAGAATTATCTAACAAGGATTTTAAGGCAGTCATCATAAAAATGCTTCTGTGGGCAATTATAAATACACTTGAAACAAATGGAATAATAGAAAGTTTCAGCAAAGAAATAAAAGACACAAGGAGAGCCAAATGAAAATTTTAGAACTTAAAAGTACAATACCTGAAATTAAAAAAAAAAAAAAAAAAACTCAATGAATGGGTTCAACTGTAGAATGGAGAAGAGAGGACAGGGGAATAATCAGGGAGATGGCAGAAAAGTAAAAATTACCCACTCTGGAAAAAAAGCCAGAACAAAAGAAAATAGACTGAAAAAAATGAACAGAGCCTCATGGACATGTGAGGATTTTAACAGAAGATCTAACATTCATGTCATCAGAATCCCAGGAGAGTAGACAGAAGGCAAGACTGAAGGAGAACTCAAAGAGACAATGGCTGAAAACTTCTCAAACTGGCAGAGGACATAAATGCTCAGATTCAAGAAGTTGAAAACAAACAGGACATACCCAGAGAAATCCATTCCAAGTGCATCATAGTCAAGCTTATTAAAACTAAAGATGAAACAAAATAAAACCTTGAAGGTAGTCAAAGAGAAACATTGCCTTTAGGGGAAAAACAATCCAAAAGACAAAAATCACCAACATCAGAAGAGAAACACAGAACATCATTACAAATCCTGCAGATATCAAAAAGATAATAAGGGGACATTATGAATAGCTCTAAACACATACATTGTATAACTTAGATGAAATGGACAAATCCTTGAAAAGTAGAAATTACCACAACTTAATAGGAAATACATAATTTGAATAACCTTTTAACTATTAAGAAAATTCAATTCATAATTTTAAACTTCCCCCCAAAATAAATTTACAGATCCAGATGACTTCACTGGATAATTCTACCTAACATTTAAAGAATTAATACCAATTCTACATAGTCTCTTCTAGACAATAGAACAGGGAACATTTTTTAACACTTTCATCAAGGCTGTATTACCCTGACACCAAAACCAAAGACAGTGTTAAAAAAAAGTATGGACCAATGCCCATTATGAATGTGGATGCAAAAATTCTTCACAAAATATTACCAAGTACAATTCTGCTACATTTAAAAGGAATTATAAGCCATGACCAAGTGGAGTTTATTCCAGAGATGCAAAGTTGGTTCAGTTTCAATCATCAATCAATGTAATCCTCTTTACTAATAAACTAAAAAAAGAAAAGTTACCTTATCATATCAATTGATACAGAAAAAAATTGACAAAATTTAATACCATGTTTCTCAAAAACTCTTAGAAAATTAAGAATAGGAGGGAAATTTCTCAGTTGGATAAAGAATATTGACAAAAACCTACAACTAACATCATTCTTGATGTTGAAGACTGTTTTCCCCTAAGATCAGGAACGAGGCAAGAATGTCCACTCAATATAATGCTGCAAGTTCTACTCAAGAGCAACTATAATATCATTGAATTTAAAAAATACTATTCAATATATTTAATATATTGCTGGAAATTCTAGCCAATGCAAGAAGGCAAGGAAATGAAATAAAAGGCACACAGATATGAAAGAAATAAACTATCTCTATTTGTAGATAACATGACAATCTATACAGAAAATCCATAAAAGAAATGATTTATGAAACAAAAATTGGTAAACTGGACCTCACCAAGAGTAAAAACTTTTCTCTGAGAAATATCTAAGACAGTGATTCTAAAAAAACAAACTACAGACTGAGAGAAATATTTACAAATCACTTATCTGACAAAGGACTCATAGCTAGAATATATAAAGAACTCTCAAAACTCAACATTAAAAAGCAAACAATCCAAATAGAAAATTTATGAGATATGTGAAGAGACATTTCACTGAGGAAGACACATAGATGTCAAATAAGCACATGAAAAGATGTCCAACATCATTAGCCATTAGGAAAATAAAAATTAGAGCAATGATAAGATGTCATTACACAGCTTTATGAACAGCAAAAATAAAAAACAGTGACAGTACCAAATTCGGATTGGGATGCAGAGAAGGGGTATCTCTAATGTGTTACCACCAACAATGTAACATGGTACAATCATGCTGGCAAATAGTTTGTCAGTTTCTTTAAAAAACTAAAAGTACACTTATGAACCAGCAATTGAACTCCAGAACATTTAATCTAGAGAGAGGAAACTTCCACGCACACAAAAACTTGCTCACGATGTTTCATACAAACTTTATTTGTAACGACCCAAAACTGGATACAACCAAAGACTCTCAGTAAGTGAATACTTAAACATACATGGAGTACTACTAAGCTACACAAAGGCACTCTCCTGAAACATGCAACAACTCGGATGGATCTCAGGACATTATGCTGAGTTAAAAAAAAAAAAAGCCAATCTCAAAAGATCATATTCTCTATGATTCCATTTATGTAACATTCTCAAAATGACAAAATTATAGAGGTGGAAAGAGATTAGTGTTTGTCAGGGGTTAGAGATGGTGAAGAGGAAGAGGATAAGTGAGACTACCATGGGTACGTGGCATGACAGAGAACTTTGTGGTGATGGAACAGGTTTGTATCTTGATTGTGGTGGTGGCTACTCAAGTCTACACGTGTGACAAAATGCAGAACATATACACACATTGTACTAACGTCAAGTATCTTGCTACAATGATGTAAGATGTTGCCATTGGGGGAAACTGGATGAAGGATACTAGGGTCCTCTCAGTACCATCTTTGTAACTTCCCATGAATCTCTGATTATTTCAAAGCAAAAAGTTAAAAAAAAAAAGTGAAGTATAATTCCACTTTCACAGCACTTAAAAACTGGCAATAGCTAATCTATGATGTTAGAAGTCAGTATAGTGGCTCCTCACCATAGGGCAGTGACTAGAAGGAACAAAGGGGGCTTCTGGGCACAGGTGATGTCCTGGTCTTTGGACTGAGGCCAGTTACATGGGTGTATTCAAATACCTTGCATGAAACTGAACACTTAAAATATTTGCACTTCTCTGCAGGTGTGCAGGTGTGTTATACTGATGATTAAAAGGTCATAATGAATTAAGTGAAAAAAGCATTCAGTTGTACATGAGATTACCTGTGAGTACTATAAATAAATATGTTCTGGAAGGTGTCCTTTGCAGAGGACAATTGGGAGGTAAAGACATAGAGAGATGCCTACTTCTTGCTTTATACTCTTCTGTGCTGTTTGAATTTTTTAAAATATTCACTATGGAGACTCCAGCCAGAAAGCCAGCTTTGACCTTTCCCACTGTCTGGGTCCCTCTTGGCCTTGGGATGGCTCCTATGACATCACTTACCACTGCTAGAGGATGGGGCTTTTAAGCCTCTAACCGACCTAGTCTAGACAGCTGTTAATTGTGTGCAGTGAAGCATTTAATCAATCACTGTGGCTTTTCTCCATAATGCAAATGCTTTCCTGGAATGACAGGGCTACTGGGCCTCACCCTGGGCAGAGTGGCAGGTAGGTGGGCTTTTCTTTTCTGATCGTGTTGAATATATGAGTCTACTGTCCTTCACCTGATCCCAGCCCCTTAGACTGTTCCTATCCTCACTTGTCACGCATAGCTCCCACTGCCAGCCCATTCACTCCACTTACAGAACCTGAGCCTTCCTCCAAGTCCCATGTTTCCAGGAAGTCTTGGATGCAACAGAGACTCTTAGGCTTTACAGCTAGACACCCCAGTTCAAACCCTGAGCAGTTCTGCTAATGATAAACTCCCTAACCATGGGCAAGCTTTTATTTACTCTTCTGTAACATAGAAATACAGTCACATTCCTGGCATGACTGTTGGGAGGATTGAATGTAGCCATGTGAATAAAGTACTCAGTCCAGAATCTGGTACGTGATGAGAGCTTTGATAAATGTCCATTCCCTTTCCTGAGGGCTCCATTTACCCATTCCTACCCAACTCACCTAAAATGATCTCCAAACACACTTGTGTTATAAACTATTCAGTAAGTCAAATGTGCTTGTTGGGGGCTGTTTATGCATATGCTCTCCTCAAATTAATTGTAAATCTGTGGAGACCAGAAATGGCCCCTGACATCCTCAGTGCCCAGTCTCACCTCTCACACACAGTAGATCCTCAGTAAGTGTTGATGGAGGCACCGGTCATCCCATTCCAATAGGGACTCCCCATCTACCCGCTTGAACACACTGATGTTCAAGCCCATAGGAGGCAGCCAGATGCCAAAGGACTTGACATTTCAGAAATGCAATCAAACACTTAACATGCCAATCTAGCAACCATCTGAGCATCCTTTTCTCTGATCCAGAGAGCTCGTGATAAGTCAAGACCGCTTTTACACTGGTTTATGATAGCCACTTACTAGCTATGTGGTCTTGAGCAAGCTCTGAAACCTCTCTGAACCTCCACATTCTTGATGTATTAATACATGGCCCGCCTCATAGGACCTTTACGTACCAGAAGGACTGGAAATGAGCAGGAACTCAGGTTTGGGTCCAGTTTCTACTGTATCCTTTCCTTCCTCTGGGCCGCCAAGTCAAGAGTCCCTCTGCATGCTGCTGGAGGATCTTTGTCCCTGGATTCAGATCTGTGAAGTCCCCTGGTCTGTCACATTCCATTTATGAATAAAATGCAGAATGGTTCCTCCGAGGGCCTGGTTGCCTTCCCTCTTCCCAGGACTGACTCAACATGTCCCAAGTGGTTACTGAGCTCTGGCTCTATGCCAGAAGGGGCTATGTGCACCATCCCCTTCCTCATGAAGCGGGTAGTCGAGAGCAGCAAATGCGAGCCACATGTGTAATATCATATTTTCTAGTAGCCACATTAAAGCAGTAAACAAGCACACACCTATAATCTCAGGTACTCTGGTTGGAGGATCACTTGAGCCCAGAAGGTCGAGACCAGCCCTAGCAACATAGCAAGATCTGGTCTCTACAAAAAAAAAAAAAAAAATTAGCCGATGTCGTGGCTGCAGTCCCAGCTACTCAGGAAGCTGAGGCAGGAGGATCACTTTAGTCTGGGAGGTCAAGGCTGCAGTGAACAAGCCTGGGTAACAGAGAGAGACCCTGTCAAAAAAAAAAAAGGAGCAAACAGAAACAAACAAATAAAATGTTAATATTATTTTATTTAACATGAATATATTAAAATCATTGTTTCAACATGTAATCTACATAAATTATTGATGAGCTAGCTTACCCTTTCTGTACTAGGTCTTTGAATTCACATGTGATTTTATACTCTCCACCTCTTACTTCTGAGGAGCCACATTTCAAGTGCTGCCCAGTCACACTTGGCAGGTGCTGCCATTCTGGACAACACAACTCCAGCCCTGCCCTGGGAGCTGGTGAAGCGTTTAACATCAGTTCTCTTGGCAGTTCCTAATAGAGCCAATCTCACTGAAGCCCTGTTCTGTTTTGGCCAGGGCCAGCTTCTGAGCATCCCAGCGGCCTATGGGGATCTGGAGATGGTCCGCTATCTACTCAGCGAGAGATTGGTGGAGCTGCCCACCGAGCCCATGGATGACAACCCAGCTGTGGTAGCAGCGTATTTTGGGCACACGGCCATTGTGCAGGAATTGCTTGAGTCCTTACCAGGTAAATCACAGGGCACGAGCTCTTAACCATGTCTCAGGGCACCTCTTCTTAGGCATCACCCCAAAATGTTTACTTCTTCATGCTTTCACCAATAATGAGATCAAGAAATCCAGGGCAGGCCACTGACACCCAAACAAAGAGAAGCTTGCCTGCTAGCCACATCCCACCTCTCACTCCCATGAACTCATAAGAGAAAGTCTCAAACACCATATTTCATAAAGAATGTAATTAACATTGCTTTTTAAAAAAATAATTAATAAACCTTGGTCTTTTTAGAGAAGTTTTAGATTTATGGAAAAAATTGATTGGAGTGTACAGAGTTCCAGAATTAATGATTTGAAGGTATGTTAACAGAAAACAGGTGATCCCTAATTCACTTACACAAGAATGTCTAGGTAAGAGAGACAGAGTAATCATGCTAGTAACTTGTATTGAGATGGGGATGCATCAGTCTTAGGAGGCAGGTGCTATATTTCAGGGCCATGGTTTTCAGATGAGGAAACCAAAGCTCAGAGAAGTGAGCTCCACCATACCCCCTCCACACGGTTTTCCCTATAACTCTGTTTTGCATTAGTGTGGTACATTTGCGACAATTGATCAGCTAATATTGATACCTTCTTACTAACTAAAGTCCATTGCTTACTTTGCAATTCATTCTTGCTGTTGTACGTCCCATCGGTTTTGACAAATGGATAATGACACGTATCCGTCAGTACAGTATTACACAGAACAGTTTCACTGCCCTAAAAATCCTCTGTGCTCCACCCCTCCCCTGGCCCCATCCCTCCCTCCCTCCCCTGGCCCCTGGCCACTACCGATCTTTTTTAGTATCTTTGCCTTTTCCAGAACATCGCTTTAGTTGGAATCCCACAGTATGTAGCAATTTCAAACTCACTTCTTTCCCATAGCAATATGCATTTAAGGTTTCTCCATGCCTTTTTGTGACTTGATAGCTGCATAATATTCCATTGTATTTCTGTACCACACTATGTTGCTTTTGTAGGAACTATTTTTGTCTCTGGTGAACTCAAGATGTCCTGGCTTCCTGTAATTTCCCGTGATGGTCTTAGCTCAGAAACACTGCACCAGTCTAGGCAGGCATCGCTACAGTTATAGGTTGAGGCACACCCTAGCAGTGGTCTTTGGGAGTTAGGATTTTGCTTGGGAGCCAGGGCCCACCTCTTGGGTGGGAGAACATGCAGTCCCCCAGGGCCTTGCACCTAGAAGGGCCCATGTTTTGTTTAATACTGTGTACTCACTATCTTAAAATGTTCCATGATTTTTAAACAAGAGGCCCCATTCTTTTCATTCTGCATTGGGCCTCACCCCTTATATAGCAGCCTGTTTGAGAGTTTCCAGCTGTGTGCTTTGATAGATCTGTGCTCAGAGCTGGTTCCAAGCTGGTGTTCCCCTCATGTGTCTGAAGGCAGAATGACGTTATGGGCAGAAATCAGGGCAATTTTAGGGCCCATGAGAAGCAGACTAAGACAAG
The DNA here is from genome assembly GCF_009764315.1 of Trachypithecus francoisi. Classification (NCBI taxonomy): domain Eukaryota; kingdom Metazoa; phylum Chordata; class Mammalia; order Primates; family Cercopithecidae; genus Trachypithecus; species Trachypithecus francoisi. The sequence goes on along the minus strand of NW_022681468.1, from coordinate 87,730,202 downwards.
ACATAGGAGGGCAGAGAGGAGCTCGGGTGCCCCTAAGGAGCCAAAGGCTGACCTGCCTCTTTTCAGGGAGCCCCAAGATTAGCTCTGTTCTAGCCCTGAAGAGTCTACGCCAGCTGACTCAGTCACCTAATGTTAGCTAATATTTATTGAATACTGCCAAGTGCTGAGCACTTTGTAGAACTTGAGAGACACAGAGAATTTTTTTAAAGATTTTCCCAGCCTTTTAGTACCTCCTGGCCAAGCAGGGGAAATTAAGGCAGAAAGGAGTAACGTTGTGCAATGTAATTATGCTGAGGTTGAAATATTTTTATGCAGAGGTCTGGGAGCACACACCAGGGGGCAGGTTTGTCTGGATGCAGGATGGGGTCTCCCAAGGGAGGCTGACATCTGACCTGGGCTTTGCAGAGTGAATAGGAGTTTACTTGGCAGACAAGTGAGGGAAGGACTTGGGTTGCCTGCTTTTGCAGAACAGGAAGTGTGGCTGAACCTCATCTTGGTTTTCAACTGCTCCCAGGAGCATCCTGTCTTCAGCTCAACTCTGAGCAGAGCTGCTGAGGACTGAAGGATTTCAGACCATTGTGGTGGACTTTGCAGAAAGTGCAGAGATGCGAAAAACAGTGTGTACCATCCCTGTACTTCCTCCAAAGGAGTTCCCAAGCTGGAAGGGAAGTCAGCCATGGTCAGGAGTAAGTTAAGACAGGCCGGACATGGTGGCTCATGCCTGTAATCCCAACACATTGGGAGGTCAAGGCAAGAAGATCACTTGAGCCCAGGAGTTCATGACCAGCCTGAGTAACATAGTGAGACCCTGTCTCTACAAAAAAAAATTTTAATTAACCAGGCATGGTGGCACATGCCTATATTCCCAGGTACTCGGGAGGCTGAAGTGGGAGAATGACTTGAGCCCAGGAGTCCGAGGCTGCAGTCAGCTAGGATCACATTACTGTACTCCAGGCTGAGATAGAAGGAGACCCTCTCTCAAACAAAAAAGCAAAAAACAAGCAGCAGCTAGAGAACAAAGGAGGGTTTGAGAAGAAGAGGGATGAGAGGTTGATGGGATTTATTCTTTGAAGCACGTTGTTATGTGATTCCTGGTCTCTGAAGCTGAGCAGGAAGGAAGAGGGGCTCCTCTGAATGTCATTGGCCTTAGGCTGTAGATAATACCTGTAGGGGTTTTGTGTGGTTAAGAGAGCACCCTTTGATTTTAGACAAAGCAATGTTTAAGTCTTGACCTTGTTATTTACTAACTATGGGACCTTCAGGAAGTTTCCCTGCTGGCTGTGTCCCACAGACCCTGGCTGATGGATGAAATGAGTACTCAGATACAGGTATACAGTGTAAGAGCAGCTGGGTGACTGCCTGGCTCTAGTGGCCAGAGAGCAGCCTGGAGAAGCTAGAGATGCTTGCTTTTATTCAATGCAGGCACAATGCCGAAAACCTAGAGCGAACACAACCTGTAAGTAATTAACATTTATTGTTCCCGTTTCAGGGAACGTCAAGTCAGCAGATGATCAAAGGTCAGTTCCTGGTCACCATAAGTAAATAAGCCTGTTTAAGATACATTTCCCTACACTCCTTGCCCTCTGCCTTCAGCTATTCTCCCCCAGGGCTCTGCAGAACCTTCTGAACTTTCAGAAGGTTTGCATCCTTTCACTGTAGTTTTTCCCACCACTCTGACCAATCTCCTACATTTCCAAACCTCTCTGAGCTTTGGTTTCCTCACCTTAAAATCGTGGTCCTGAAATACAATGCCTGCCTCCAAAGACTGGCACATCCACATCTCAACAGAAGTTACTAGCATTGTTACTGTGTTTCTCTTACCTAGATATTCTTGTGTAAGTGAATTAGGGGTCACTTATTTTCTGTTAACATACCTGCAAATCATTAATTCTGATTAACAGTAGAGGGAGAAGAAGGGATATTTACTTGGCACTGGCTCCAGCCTCAGTCCTATGCTACATGCTTTATTTGGTGAATAACAGGGCCGTCCTGACCCTGCTTTCCTGATCAATGTCCTGTCGTGAAGGAGAGGGTCACTCTCTCCTCACTTGGGAGCACTTTGATCCCTAGGACTATGTGCCTCTGGAAATGAGACAGTGTTATGATGCATGTGGGAAGTGTCCATGCAGAAGATGAGGTCATTTTTCCATGGCAACTAGACCCAAAAGATATTGCACTATTTTGAACTTGAAGATATTGTAACATTTCAGCCCACACTGTCCCTGTTAATTCAATGTGCTAAGTGTTATTTCATCCTGGAATTAAGTAGGCAGTTCTATTGGGGAGAAATTCTCAGTTTTAGGCCTGACAGATCCATTTCTTTCACCAAAGCTTTTATTATTATTATTCGTGAAAGTAATATATGTATATTATAGATAATTTTAAAATGTGGGAAAGTGTTAGTACTCTAATAATACAATGATACAACATAATGAGTTAGGATTTATTATCCAGGCACTTGACACACATTTTGTGATGTAGTCCTCATATTAAACTTGGGAGGATGAGTATTTTTATTCTGACTTTACCAACAGCCAAACTGAGAGAGAGATTAAGAAATGTGTCCAAAATTACATAGCTAAATTATTTTAACTCTAAAATGCCTGTCTCCAGAGTTCATACTCCTGCATGTAATGTTACTCTAGGGGAGGGGTGAGGGCAGGGGAGAGCCCAGAGATAATACCACAACACTGGGGTAGTTCTTTCTAGTCTTATTTCCACACATTCATTTTTTATTTGGCTAAGATCAAGCTGGATATGCCATTTTTAATCCTACATTTTATTGCTTGGCATTTTCTGACAAGCAGGTGGGGGAATGATGTGTGTAAATGTCATATGCAATTCAGAGGAGTTATTCCAGAAAACACTATCAACTCAACAGAAGCAACTTTCAGCTGGAAACAGGGAAGTTGGATTTTTTTTTTTAACTTTTACTTTAGGTTCAGGGGTACATGTGCAGGTTTGTTACATGGGTAAATTGCATGTTGCTGGGGTTTGGTATGCAGATTATTTTGTCACCTGGGTAATAAGCATAGTACCCAATAGGTAGTTTTTTAATCTTCACCCTTTTTCCTCCCTCCACCCTCAAGTAGTCCCCAGTGTCTGTTGTTCCCTTCTTTGTGTCCATGTTCATTCAATGTTTAGCTCCCCCTTATAAGTGATAACATGCAATATTTGGTTTTCTGTTCCTGTGTTAGTTCACATAGGATGATCACCTCCAGCTCCATCCATGTTGCTGCAAAGGACATGATCTCATTCTTTTTTATGGCTGTATAGTATTCCATGGTGCAAATGTACCACATTTTATTTGGTCAGTCCATTGTTACTAATGATCTAAAGGAAGAGCAGAGTGGGAGCAAGCAGCACCCTTCAGTGGCACTTTCCCTTTGTCCTGCCATCTCCTTCCAGGTCCCTGCAGTCCTCAGCGGCTGCTGAACTGGATGCTGGCCTTAGCTTGCCAACAAGGGCACCTGGGGGTTGTGAAGCTCCTGGTCCTGACACATGGGGCTGACCCAGAGAGCTACGCTGTCAGGAAGAATGAGTTCCCGGTCATCGTGCGCTTGCCCCTGTATGCGGCCATCAAGTCAGGTGGGTTTCCCCACTACCCTGAGTCAACCCTGACCATGCAAACCATCTCAGCCTCCAGATGTGGGACTGTGTCTTTATTCTCACTCTTGGCTCTCAAATTACCTCTGTAAGGAGACTTTTGCAATTCCTGTTCTGTGTTTCTTTTTCAAAATATCTGCACCCTTCCTCATTTTCCCCTTACTTGCCCCCACAAGGGGATTTCAGTGACAGAGACTGACTGTGTCTAATGGGACTGTTGTATGAGGCACTCCAAGGGGCAAAATCCCACAGAAATTCTCCTACTAACAGGAACTTCATGCATCAAGGGAAGTAAATAGAGAAGTCCAACCAGCACAAATACCTTTTCAGTTTCCATTCCACATATCAGTCTGCCCTTCCAACAACTATGACACTTTCTGTACCTGCATGCCTTTAGCTTTCTGGTTTTGTTCCTTTAGGGAATGAAGACATTGCAATATTCCTGCTTCGGCATGGGGCCTATTTCTGTTCCTACATCTTACTGGATAGTCCTGACCCCAGCAAACATCTGCTGAGAAAGTATTTCATTGAAGCCAGTGCCTTGCCCAGCAGTTATCCGGGAAAAACAGTGAGTAGTCACTGCCTGTGGAGTGTGTTTAGTTCCTTTTCTATTGCTGTAACAGAATCCCACCGACTGGATAATTTATAATAAACAGAAATATATTTGGCTTACAGTTCTGGAGACTGAGAAGCCCAAGAGCATAGTGCTGGTGTCTGGTGAGGGCCTTCATGCAGTGGTATCCCATGGCAAAAGTGCTGGTATCCGGTGAGGGCCTTCATGCAGTGGTATCCCATGGCAAAAGTGCTGGTATCCGGTGAGGGCCTTCATGCAGTGGTATCCCATGACAGAACGTGAAGGGCAAGAGACCAACAGACTGAGAGGGAAGAACTCACTTTTATAACAACCCACCCTCAAAATAACATAACAACATTAATCCATTTATGACGGTGGGGCCTTCTTGGCCTAATCACCTCTTAATGGTCCCACCCCTTAATATCTTCACAACAGCAATTACATTTTATCATGAGTTTTGAAGGGGACATCTGGGCTTCATCCCCCTCCCAAAGTTTTTTTTGTTGTTTTTGCTTTTGTTTTCTTGATTTTTTTCAAAAATTGGTTAAATATATCATATTTAACATATTTCTTTTTTAAATTTTTAGGTGTTAAATTTTAAAATTACTAAAGTCATATATGATTGTTATAACAAGTGATCACAATTGACAGTGGTAATAAAAATTATGAATCTTCTGCCCTTGAAGTAAATAATTTAACAACCTGGTAGGGATCGTTTCACATCCTTCTATATGCAATGCTACATAAACATTTATAAACCTATATAGGGTTTAGTTTTAATTTCCCATTTTAATAACAAAAATAGTATTGCATTATTTACATTATCTTCAACTTGGCTTTTTAAATGTAGTACTCTATCATAAACTTCCTCTAGATCAGTTAGTGTGGCTACAACTCATTCTTTTAGGTACATTCTTTAAATACATAGAGCCAATGTAGCTTAGTTGACATAGCTCTCCTCCTATTGGTGAACATTTGAAATATTTCTTTTTTTTTTTCCTCTTGCAATATAACCTTATTTGCTATAGTATGTTTGCCTATGTAGAGCACAGTCCTAAAAGTGGACTGCTTTGGAAACACTGCCCACAAACACTCTGGTGATTCACACTTTCACCAACAATATATGGGATTCTCTGCCTCCACACCTCAGCCAGCATTAGGCATCCTGGAGCCTATTAATTTTCATTAGTGTGATAGACAAAAATAATATCTCCTTGTTTTAATTTCCATGTTATATTATTAATCTGCATTCCCTTTATGTGAACTGCCTGTTAATGTTAGTTGATTATTTTTTCTAAAGGATTGTTTGTCTTTTTTTCTCACTTTGGAGGGTTTTTTTTTTTTGAACATTAGAGATTTTTAAGACTTTGTTTATCATAAATGTTGCCAATATTTTTCCCAATCCATTATTTTTCTTTTTTTGTTGTCTTTTGTGATAGCAAAGATAAAATAATACATAATTCAATATGTTCATCTTTTCCTTTCTGGTATGTAGTTATACAAGAAGGCCACTTTCACTCTAATTTTATTTCAGTATTCTCCTGGAGTTCCTTGTAATGTTTTCATTCATTTAGTTTTTAAATTTTAAGCTTTAACCTTTCTGGTATTTATTTGTGTGTATTGTATGAGGGAAGTGGCAGAGGGTGGAGGTGGCTAACTTTTATCTCTTCCAGATAGCCAGTTACTCTAGCATAATTTTTAAAATAAAGTTTTCTTTTTCCTCTGAATTGAAATGTCACCATTGGCATTTTCCCCAGTACCTGTATCTGTATACATTTTGGGATTCTCAGTACTGGTTCACTGGCCTATTAATCTGTTTCTGGCAAATGTCATATTGTTTTGATTATAGGCACTGCATTTAAGTCTTACAATCTGTTAATGCAAGTTTTCTGTTCATTTGTTTTTTCCAAAGATATCTTGACTGAATTATTATCAGACGTTTGTTTTTCTATTTTGCTGATTTCCCACAGTGACTCTATTTTGTAGCTTTTACGTTCTTTAATGAGATATTTTTCTTTTATTCCTAAAAGTCCTGGACCTGTCTTGTCTATTTGTGACTTTTTTATTGTTTTTGCTACCATTTTAATGAACTATCTATATATTTATATAACTCTTTTCCATTTCTATTCCAACCTGATATTACTGGTATGGAGAAAAGTTGTTTTGTTTATTTCTATTTTATCCAGTTCCTTTCCCATCTTCTCTTGTTCACTCTAATGTAGTTTTCACTAGAATTCCTTGATACTTTTGGATATATGATCACATATTCTGCAATTTCAAAACAAGTTTATCTCTTCTAATATTTGTACAACTTATTATTCCATGTCTTATTGTGTATCTTTAGCGATTTCAAAAGTTGAATAATCATGATTCTAGCAGTTATATCTATCTTATTCCTGATTTTAAATGTCTTGGTGTCACCAGTTTATGAGCATTTGCTCTACACAGTTAGCAAATAGGTTCTTGTTATATTTAGGTAGTTTCCATGTATTCATTTTTGCTTTGAGTTTGTATTAGGAAACATTGCTAAATTTTTCAAATCCCTTTTTGCAGCAATTAGTGTATTCATATAGCTTTTCTACTTTAATTTATTAATTGAATAAATGATTATGATAGATGTTGACTCAACCTTGAACTCCTACTATAAATGCTAATTGTCTTTTTTTAACTGCTGGATTGATCTGTTGATATTTTATTTACAGTTTCTGCATCTGTGTTTACAGGTGAATTGATCTAAAATTTTCTATTTTTAATGTTTTTATGTGGTTTTATATAAGATGATGCTAGCTTTACAAAATAACCTGGGGAACTTCCCATCTTATTATTAACTGGAGAAGTCTCATAGGAATTATATGTTGTTAATGGTTAATTAGATAAAGCAGATCTTTATTTTCTGATTCCTTTTGAAGTCATTTGTCAATTCACATTGTCTGCTTTCCCTTATATGCAAATCAGGAAATTATATTTTGGTAGAAAATTATCCATTTCCTTTAGGTTTTTTAATTTGCCATCATAATGTTGCATTGACATTTTTCTTATTCTTTTCTTCTATATCTATACTTATATTACTCTTTTCATTTATGCTGTTGAACAATTTTACTTTTTCTCTTTCAAACTTAATCAAATCAGCCAGAGATTTATGTTAAAACACAAGGAACTGTCAAGGAACGTGATAGATTTTTCTAATTACTTGTTTTGTTTATTATTTCATTAATTTTCACTTCTGTCTGTATTAAAACCCTCTTCATATGGTTGTTTTGGGTTTTTTGTTTGTTTGTTTATTTTTGTTTTTGTTCTTTGAGATGGAGTTTCGCTCTTGTCACCCAGGCTGGAGAGCAATGGCATGGTCTCAGCTCACTGTAACCTCCGTCTCCCAGGTCCAAGCAATTCCCCTGCCTCAGCCTCCTGAGTAGCAGTGATTATAGGCATGCACCGCCATGCCCAGCTAATTTTTGTATTGTTAGTACAGATGGGATTTCACCATGTTGGTCAGGCTAGTCTTGACCTCAGGTGATCCACCTGCTTCGGCCTCCCAAAGTGGTGGCATCACAGGCATGAGCCACTCTGCCCTGACCATATGTTCTTTTTTGAGTGTTTTGTTGATGGTGTTGAGGTTAAAGCAAGGCCTTGGCATGAGAATTCCTGATTCTCATCTGGACTCCAGGCTTCACTGCTGCAGGGTCTTCCTCTGTGTCTTGGTTTAGTGAGAAAAGCAATAAAATACCTGTCTCAGAGGGATGCTTGACAAATAAATGTAGTAATATTTGTAACATCCTAATAACAATGCCTGGCACATGGCAAATGCCTAATAGATGTTACCTATTTCTTGAGTTGAATATTTATTTCTTCCTTTCTTTTCTCTAATTTTAGCTTGTTGATTACAGTATTTAAGCCCTTTATGTGCTGCCTATTTGTGCTGGCTTTCTTTATCAGAGTCTGAAATATAGATGTAGAGATATACAGATATACAGAGATGTACAAGTGTACATACATCCATCGACACAAATACATATATTTATTTCCCACTTCTGCTAGTATTTTAAATCTCATTCTTCTTATGTCTCTACAAGGTTTTGCTTGACATACCTGGTTTCTGGCTTTATGACTCATCAATACCTATTTTGGTTATATCAAATGGCCACCTTAATCCTGTTGATGTCTCTATCCTTGAAATTGAGTTTGTTTTCTCTTCACGTGGCCACTTTGCCCTCTTTTTCTTTGTGTCAACCTTGCGTAAGTTTTCGCAGATATTTATGTTCAGGTTTTTGTTTGTCTCTTTACCATAGGTATATTTCTTGTAAACAGCATTTGGGTTTTAACCTCATCTGAGTGTGTTTCTTTTGAAAGAGGAATCCACCCACTTCATATCTGTGTAGAACCTGTCCTATTAGTATATATTTTTCCATCTCTTTAATTTATTACTATTTCTTTTTTGCCCTTCCCTTATTCCTGCTGGTTTCCTAGTTTCTAAAGAATACTGATATTGTACTTTCTGTATATTTCTACCTTTCATTCCTTGGTTGGTTTTCTCAGTTATAAAATAGGGTTAACAATAATCTTCACCATGGAGGGCAGCTGTGCACTTAGCACAGGCCCTGGCACATAATAAGTGCTCAATAAATATTAGTTATATTGCTCTTAGCCTCACATCACCAAAGGAAATAATGATCATCTAACCCTTACATCTATGTAGTCCTTGTTATTTTTCCAAGCACTTTCTTACCTTGTTAGGTCCTCATAAGACCTCAGTAAGAACTGCAGGGAATAGTATCTGTTTTACAGATGAAATTATTGAGGTATAAAGACATTATGTTATTTGTCCAAGGATGACAAATACTAAACAGTATTGATGCTTAGACTCCCGAACGCAGGGCTTTCCCCAGTTCTCAGTTCCTGAACTATACTGCCTAGGTTTCACATAGACTAATGATTCTCTGCACGTCAGAATCCCTGGGAACTTTTTAAAATCCTGACGCTCAGATCACATCCTACACTGATTAAATCCGAATCTGTGGGATGACACCTGGCATGAGGAGTTTTAAAAATTCTCCAGATGATTCCAATGTGCACCCAAAGTCAAGAGCCAGTGACTCCGATTTTCTTGGTGTAAGGGTAAAAGCAGAAAAGGCTGTTGTCTTCTACCTGTGATCTTTTCTGTGAGATAACTCTTCTTACACATGCCAAGGTTGGCATAGAGCATGGAGGAAGTGATTACTGCATTTTGTGAATGAAAAGACAAGGGAAAGGCAATGTTGCTTTTCCTCTCATTGGCTCTGTTGCGTGGAATCAGAAGAGGAAATGAAATTTCAGCACAACCTGAGTCACAAGGACCCCTTGAGCTTCCCCAAAGCAGATGGTATTTTTAGCATTCAAGTGAATTTCAAAAGCAAGTACTTTGGAGTGGGTGTACCTGGCTGCCCCATCATCTCCAACCTGCAACAGCAATTTCCTTCTGTGCTGCTGGCAGAAGAGAGGAGAGAGGGGTCCAGGCAGAGGGTTCCAGCAGTCAGGAAGCATGACTCAGGAGCCAGAGGTAAGTGCTCCTACCTTCCTAGGTATCCAGTGGGATTAAACTGAGAGTTTGGGTTGGTTCAGAATATTACACAAGGGTAGGCATTAAAAGGGTGCTTCACTGACATGATACATGGCCTGAAAACTCCTTTGGCACTGCTGGCACTCATGGCTGTGACCTTGTTGAAGTAACAATTCTGTCAGGGCACACGTGACGGAGGTTGTCACTCCAGCCCTGGTACAACAAGCAGTCACAGGCCACACGATGATGTCTCAGGGAGATCATGCATGTGCCATTGTGTTTTTTGTGTGGTTGAGCTCTGCTTAACCCACCAGCTGGTCAGTATTTTTAATGTAATTTGCTACCTGCATGGAAGCCACAGCCGATCCAGGTACAGCAACCCCTCTGCATGTTTCTAGCTCAAGCATAGCCCAAATCCACCTCTGCCAGCAAAGGGAGAAAGTGCACACAAACCACATTTGTTTTCCATTGGCAGTGGCTGGCTGCTTGGGTTTTGTTGGTGTTTGGTTGAAGAAGGTTCCAGAGGCCACACTGTATGGTCTGGACTGTTGGAACACACTCTTTAAGGAACAAAAATGAAGTAAAGTCAGACCTGGCCACACTGTTTGCCTGGCTGGGCAGTGCTCCTCTTAAAGCTGCTGAAGTTTTGCCTGAACATCTAATAAGACGGCCTACGTTCATGGTGAACATCGTGTCAATGTTTAGCTGTGTTGCCATAAGAAATAGCTTAATGCTTTGATGTTGTCACACCCAGAAAGGAAAAAGAAAACTCAGAAATGCCAGGAAAAGCCTAATCAGATCCCAGAATAACCACGATGTTCGTTCCTGTTCAGCAGTTAGAGAGCCAGGCTGAGGGCTCACTGGGGCTGTTTTAAATGTGGGAAGTAGACCAGACCTGAAATTAACTTTCAAACAACCCAACGGGGAAATTATTAATTTCCTTTTAAAAGTCTCTAATGATTTCAAATCTGGCAGCTAACCTAAAGAGAGAGGGACATTTATTATTACTTTTTGGATCAGTTCCGCCTTATGTAGCTTACAAGTTCCTGGTGCCCCACCCTTCATGTTTGTGTGTCAGTGCCAGAGCGCAAGCAGCCCAGCTGCACATCCTCAGAGTTAAGGCAGGCTCTTTACTGGGGCCATGCAAGCTGCTGATGGAGGCAGCTGAGCCACGGCTGCGTGCTCATGACAGTGCCTGATGGCCAGGGGCTGGTGGCCTTTCCTGAGGCCTCTGGAGAACATCCCTGTCTTAAGTAGGACCTCATATTTGGTGCAGAGGGTGTTATTCCAGAGTTTTGTGCATTGCAGAGCACTTCCGCACACATCACCACTTCCCTGGTGCCACATACCCTCTTCTCAGCGGGTGGTGCTACTGTAGGACCAGACGTGGGCACTGGCATTCCCAGAATTCAGCCTGGCCCAGCAAGGCCCCCATGGTAAGAGCCAGTGCTGGGGCATGGACCCTGACTCCTCTTGGCCTGGCCCTTTCAACAATCGCTTGTGTGAACAGAAGAGGGGGCCCTTTCCCTACCCTCTGAGAATCACGAAAGCAAACCCTGGACTGTTCCCAGCATCCTTCCACCAGTTTCACTTTTCTTGTGCCCTGGTGAGCAGTTCAGTCCATTGTCCCACACATGCCCATTTTCTCTAGGTTCCAAATACTGAAGCTTCCCCTGTCCTCCTCCTCGCCCATATGCTTTCCCTGTGGAACAGGAGACAAATGTGATGCTATCCATGTGTATGTTAGTGCTTCGTAGAACTCGAAAATGGGTAGCCAGGGTCACATGGCAGAATAGTGAATGGGAACAGCACATGGCTTTTCAGTCCGGTGTTCATGCTGTCCTGGTGGATTTTAAGACATCCTACAAAGCAGCCAGCATATCAATCACTTGTATTTAGATAACAACAGAGAAAAATGATTAAGCTAGACAGGCAGAAACAGAAAAACTATTATTTGAACTTAAGTGACAAACTAGAAGACGTAATGAGAAAAGAATAAGAAAGAGAATAAGAGTAAGAAACATTATCCAAGGCTGTGAGAACTGTTGGATATCAGTACAGAGATTTAGGTTCATTACGATGCAAATGGATTCTAGACAAGTTAACATTAAGCTCTGAAAACTCATCAGAATATGCATATCTATAGATATTATTAATATAATATCTATAGATCTTATATCTATAGATACATATATATTTAAAAGCATGTTTATCCCAGTTTTAAGAGGGAAATGATTGCCTTTCAATTTCTAAACATATATGAAGATATATGATCAGAAATAACATGAACATTAAAGCAAAATTATTTATACTAAAACATAATTTTAAAAAGAAAAGACATGGAAAACAGTTCGGAAAAAATAACTGACAAACAGTTAAATCCAAAGCAGATCACTGATGCAATTCCATGTCAGTTGATGATTGAATTTAATTTAGTCAAAGTTTATAGATCACCTGCTAGATGCTTGGGACTCAGCAGTGATGGCTAGACTCTTGCCCTGGCTGTCACATTGCTCACAGATTCCACTAAGTAAAAATTTGAGAAAAATGAACAGTTAATTTACATGTAAGAAAACACTGGCAGTAAATCGTGGCACGGAAACATATACAACATTACTGGCAATTACAGAAATTCAAATTAAAACAACTTGCAAGTACTGTCACACACCTATTAAACTAGCAAAAATAAATATACACACTGAGTAAGACATTTGGCAGAGCAGTAGAGCAACGGACACACCAATGTCTTGCTGCTGGCACTGTGAATTTGTTCCATATGTGTGGAAAGTAATTGGCATCATGTGGCAAAAGCTATAAACCTCTTTTCTCCCAGTGAACATGTGGAGAAATTGATTAAAGAAGAATGTCACCCAAACAGATAACCCCAAACTTTGTTTAGTGCTTTGAATAAAACTGACAGGGAGCTCTGAGACACAGAAGGCTGGGGTTGGGGCGAGTGACCACGCCTGAGGGTTAAGGAAGGCCTTCCTGAGGGTTTTTCCTTCAGTATTTCCTTTCTGAATTCAGTATTTCCTTTCTGAAGAATACCTCTAGGACATAATTCAAATGAAATCAATAGTGATTGCCACAAACATGGTCAAAGCACTGCTGTTTGTGAAAGAAGACATGGGGGAAAGAAACCAACATGTCTGCTAGATGTGGTGGCTCATGCCTATAATCCCAGCACATTGGGAGGTCGAGGTGGTGGATCACCTGAGGATAGGAGTTTGAGACCAGCCTGGCCAACATGGTGAAACCCGTCTCTACTAAAAATACAAACATTAGCTGGGTGTGGTGGTGCATGCCCATAATCCCAGCTACTGTGGGACTGAGACAGGAGAATCACTTGAAACCGGGAGGCAGGATTGCAGTGAGCCGAGATAGTGCCATTGCACTTCAGCCTGGATGACAGAACAAGACTCTGTCTCAAAAAAGAAAGAAAGAAAGAAAGAAAGAAAGAAAGAAAGAAAGAAAGAAAGAAAGAAAGAAAGGCCAATATATCTGGTGGCAGGCAAAGGCTATACCATCCATGCTGTACCCGCAAGCAGACCACACCTTGTCAGGTAAAAGTGAGCCTGCCTCCTCAGCACTCAGCACACTGCTGCTCCTTGACCCAGGACACCCTGCAGATCCCCACACAATACCCTCAAGAAGGCCTTCTTTAACCCTCAGGCGTGGTCACTCACCCCAATCCCAGCCTTCTATGTCTCAGAGCTCCCTGTCAGTTTTATTCAAAGCACTAAACAAAGTTTTGTGTTATCTGTTTGGGTGACATTCTTCTTTAATCAATTTCTCCACATAGCTGGAAGCTTCCTCAAAGCAGAAACCTTGGCCAATTTTACTCACCCTGTGTTTTCCTCTTGGTGTAGGGCTTGGAACACAATGAATAGGTGGGTAGGTAGAAAATGCATGGGTGGGTGGGTGTGTGGATGGATGGATAGATGGATAGTTGCATGGATAGATAGATGGGTCAGTGGATGGTTGCATGGATGGATAGGAGGATGGTAGATGGATGAATGGATAGATTGATGGATAGATAGATGGGTGGGTAGATGGGTGGGTTGATGGTTACATGGTTGCATGGATGGATGGATGAATGGATGGATAGATGGGTGGGTAGATGGGTAGGTGGATGATTGCATGGTTGCATGGATGAACAGGTGGGTGGGTGGATAGGTGGATGGATGAATGAACGGGTGGATGGTTGAAATTTTTGTATGCAATATCTTCCCTTCTGTTTACATATGGCCTCATAGCTTTAAAAAAGTACTTTGCCAAATATTGTATTTTAATCTCTTATACAGCCTGTGAGGTGGAAGTTTTGTCTTTATTTACAAGTTGAGAAAACTGAGGATTCTCTCAAAAGCAAGTTAAGTATCTTAGTTAACTGCAGACACCATATTTTTATTTCTTGCATTTTTTTCCCCTCTCTCAAATCGCTATTGGCAAAATTCCTAAGTTGGAACTAGTGACAGGAGATTTCTTGTAAGTTTCCTATTTTTAAAAGGAATGACTGAAATAATACAGAAAAACGTACAATGTTGCTTTTTGTTTTAAAAACCTCTCTACCTATTTTTTAAGAATTTTAGCAAAGAAAAAGTGATGAATTTACTAAACACATCTTTTGGCATTCACTTGCTTAAAAGAAGAGCTCTGTTTCCCTTTCTCTGATAGAGTGTGCTGCACTTCTCTCTAAATTACTGCCGCACTGTTGTCTTTGTGTAGACCCTACCTGGCCAGAGAACTTAAATCTCTGAGTTTAGTTATAGCTGATTAAATATTTTGTTGCAGCTTTGTATCCATGTACTTATATGTAATTGGGCTGGAATTTTAATGGCCCTTTCAAAGTAACTGGTTTTGACTCATAAAATGAAATGAGTCCTGTATTAAGGAACCACTTACATAACATAGGGACTATTTGTTATTTGAAATATTTGACTGGGAAAAAATTATATTGAATTAGGAGCCTTTGGGAGTTGATTCTTTATTTTCCTTGTTTGTTTCATACAAGTTTGCTTTTTCTCTAATTGTGTCACTGATAATTGTTATTTTGGTAAGTAAATCTTACATTTCTACTTTCAGATTGTTTGCCTAGAGTCTGGACTTGTAGCCACAGATTGTTACAATGATTGTTTAATACAGATTGTTACATGTTGATTGTTTAATACAGAATGTTACATGTTGATTGTTTAATATATGATCAGAAGTGTACATTGTAAGCTATTTTTGTGCTTAGGTTTCTCACTTATCTGGTTTCTATGGTAATATTTCCTTTCTTTGTTTAAACATATTGGCAGCTAACCACTAATTCTGATATTTACAATATTTTTAATAGACATGTTATTGTCAAAACTGACTTCATTGTTTTCTCTCATTTAGTCTTTTATTTAAGTGGGTAAGCCCCTCTTAGATTAGAAGGAAACTGTCCCCCCATTTTCTTGTCTCTCCTTTCCCTACTCCCTGTGGTAGTTATTCTCAAGTCCTTTCTGAAATTTTCCATTTACACCATAGAGTCCTCACAGGCTTTCCCCAAATTTAATGGCTGATTTTTCTGTCATTGTCATTTCCCTTAAAATTAAATTTCTAATCTATTTATCTCAACAGAATGCTTTTGGCTTTCTAAGAGTCTGTTCCTTGCCTTTCCTTTTGTAATCTGTGTGATTGTGACCATAATCTGTGTCAATGGAATGTCCCCAACCTCCCCTCTCCTCCCTTGACTCATTACCATCTGAATTCCTAGACCTGCTGTAACAAAGCACCCAAAACCAGGTGCTTAACACAACAGAAATTTATTCTCTCACACTCCTGGAGGCCAGCAGTTCACGGTCAAGGTGTTGGAAGGGTCAGCTTCTCCTGGAAGCCCTGAGGGAGGGTCTTTCCCTGCCCCTCCCAGCTGCTGGGGACTACTGGTGGTCCCCGACGCTCCTCGGCTTGTGGCCACATCTCTCCAGTCATCTGCTAACTTCTCCTTGTGTCTTCACATTGTCTTCCCATTGTCTGCCTCTATGTTCAAATTTCTCCTTTTTCATAAGAACACCAGTCATATTGGATGATAGCCCCCACAATAACCTCATTTTGGCTAGATGACCTCTGTTTTTGATTAAAATCACATTCCATGGTACAGGACTTTAGGACTTCAGCATATCTTTTTGTTGGGACACACTGCCACCCATCACACCATCCTTGCCGCCTTCGCTTCATTGCCCTTGGCCTGGATCCACCTGCCATGGGCCACCTTAGACACCAGGTAGACGGACAGTCAAGGTACAGTGTCCTTCTCATCCTCCCGTTTTAAATGCCTCCTTTCTCCTTAAGAGCTTGTCTCCACCAGAGTGCAGAGACTTGAGAAGTAGGTGTTTAGAAAACCCACAGTGAGTATTTCTCCTGGGAGCAGAGATGAGGCACAGTTCATTTTGGTTCTGTTGTGGCCTTTACAGGCACAAGGATGCTGGGACAGAGCTGCTGTCTCCAGTGTTGCCGATTCTCTGTCACTGAATCCCTGTCGCTCAGGGCCCGTTCTGATGGTCTGGGTTCCCAGAGGACATTTGTAGCCTTGAAATTTACCTTCAGCTTGTGGGCATCAGTGCACAGACCCTCTCTGCAGCCATCATCTCTTCTCTACTGTAATCATTGGCATCATGCAGATAACCTGGGATGAGCCTTCAGATGTCATTTCTGGGCCTGCTGCTCTGAGCATCTTTGTTTTCAGGGCGTCTTTTGGCATGTTCTCCAGGCCTTTGAGTGAGTCTCTTCATTTCAGATTAGGCTCATTGATTTTTGCAGCTCCTTTGGTTGTTCAGTTGTTCTTGTTGTTACTTCTGCATATCAGAATGTGGCTCTTGTCTTACTGGCTGGTTCAACAAGAAGGCACCGTCCCAGGAATCTTTTGCTTAACTGCAGAAAGAAAGACTTGGGTTTGTATGGGCCAAGAATTGACAAGTTCAAGACCTTTTTGTGTATTTCCCCCCATTGTAATATGTGTGTCTTCATTGAATAGATACCTATTACTTGCATTTTATTGTGGCGTGCCCTTTTGTCACTGAGCCATATTCTGTGCTCTGAAAGGATCTACAGTTTCTAGGGGGGAAGATTCTTACCCATGAGCCAAAAGCAAAATACTGACCAACTGACAGGAACAAGGAGCTGGAGACATGGGAAGAGCTATGAATTCTGCTTGTGGGTTCAGTGAGACCTAGTAAGTAGCTAACGTTACAACATCACTCTGGCAAAGCTGCTCTTGACCCCACAGAATCATACAGGGGCACACCTGTGTGCATACGTCACCAGCACCAGAAATCCTTTTCTGAGTCTGCTCTGGGCTGGGGTGCCAGCCACATCTGCTGAGGCTCAAACCAGGCTAAAAGCTTTGTAGATGCCAACTCTTCACTAAACAATTTTTTTCTTCAACTAATAGGTTTGCACTGATATAAAAACATAAGAGATGTCATTGTGGGGCAGTGCTTCATTCACTGTGGCAATTTTATGGCTAACATCTCCAGGAAGCATCATGTAAAGGTGTCTAGTACCCTCCTGAATGGCAGCTTCCATCACCGGATGAGGAGGCCCTTCTTACACATCAGTCTAGAATCAACCAGTTGCCCTTAAATACACCTAATCCTTCTTGAAAGCCACCCAAGTCACTACTACTGCCATGAAGAACAAGTTTCTGAAATCATAGGACTGCGCCTTCTGGGGAAAGTGGTACTTCCTTTTACTTGGACTGAGATTTAAAGGGCTCATGCTTGAAAAACCAACATGAACACATCCTCTCTCTGTCTGTGATAGAGTGGGTGGAGCTTAACCACTGCTGTGTTGAATTGTTGGCTTCTCCTTAACCAGCTGTCATTGATTTTGTAGTTTAGCCTTCATGGATAGGATTATATAAGTGCTGGCTTCGCTCTCTCAGAATCTTGTTTATTGTGATTCTGCCCGGACTAAACACAAATAAATAATGAGGACTAATGAGGGCTCCAGGGATGGAAGAGCTAGGTTTTAATGTCAAGTGTATGAACATCTTTTTATTTTTTTATTTTTTTATTTTGAGATGGAATCTGGCTCTGTCACCCAGGTTGGAGTGCAGTGGTGCAATCTCAGCTCACTACAACTTCCACTTCCCAGGTTCAAGTGATTCTTCTGCCTCAGCCACCCAAGCAGCTGGGACTACAGGTGTGCACCACCACACCCAGTTAATTTTTCATATTTTTAGTAGAGACAGGGCTTCACCACGTTATCCAGACTGGTCCTGAACTCCTGATCTCAAGAGATCTGCCTGCCTCGGCCTCCCAAAGTGCTAGGATTACAGGCATGAGCCACCGCGCCCAGCCCTAGACATCTTTTCTAACTGTGCGTTTTTTCTCATTTCTCTCTGTCACTTTGTGGACACCTGGGCACCCTATAATGTCTGTGCTTAAAAAAGAAAATAACTTTTGTAAATCAGTTTTCAGACTAGCCCCAGACCAGGTAGAAATTGTACAGGTTTTTCAATGTCCATCCAGCCCAGAAACCATTTCCAACATGTCTATTTTCCAAATGTCAATATTTTTGCAGACTTCTGCTTTTTACCACTTCCCTCCCAGCTTGAGTTTATCAGAGGTCCTGCAGAAACACAGTGGGTATATGCCTAGAAAGAGCTCTGGGAACGGGTGACATCTGCTTTCTCCTCTTTCTCATGTTGAGGGGAATCAGTGGTACACACAGCCACTTATTTCTTATTGATGATTTTCTTCTGATAAAGCAATACCCCCAGAGGAAGCACAGGAGGTTTCCCTACAAGTGTTCTTTCTTGGCTGGGTGGTCAGCATCACGTGCTGTTTGAGACCATGAAGGTCAGGAGACCTTTGAGTTAGGGCAGCCAGATGGGCACACATGCACAACCATGCACACCCTGCACAAAGGCATGCACACCCCCCACACACACATAGGCACGCCTCTTCCCTCTGAACCATAAACTACTTGAGTATCAGTTCTGTCTGCAGCCTCTGCATCTTCTTATCCACCCCAGTGCCTGGCAGAATGGTTTACACACAGCAATACTCAAGAAAGTGTTGCTGAACGTACGGACACAAGATCAAGGCAGCATCCCTGTTACAGCATAGTAACATGTGCACTTGTTCAGGAGAGGATGGGGATCCCTGACCTGGGGCTTGCAGCAGGAATGGGATTTGGATGAGAGGGAAGGGACTGTGAATTCCAGGAAAGAGTAAATGGAGTAGGGCGCAGAGGTGGAAAGGGTTGTGTTTCTCCTTCATCATGCTTACAGCACACAGTGTGAACAGAGACCAGCCTCATCTGCAGAATCTCGGCCGCTTTACTGACCTCACACTACTACCACTGCTTTTTACCACTTCCTTCCTGGCTTGAGTTGATTGGATATCAGTCCTGCAGAAATGCGTGGGCATAAGCCTAGAAAGAGCTCTGGGAACAGGCAACATCTGCTTTCTCCAAGAGGAGAAAGGAGGTCCACTCTAAGAGGTGTATGCAAAGACCTTCTGTGTTAGTCTGTTTTTACACTGCTGATAAAGACATACTTGAGACTGGGCAATTTATAAAGAAAAAGAGGTGTAATGGACTCACAGTTCCACATGGCTGGGGAGGCCTCACAATCATGGCAGAAGGTGAAAGGCACGTCTTACATGTCAGCAGGCAAGAGACAGAATGAGAGGCAAGAGAAAGGAGCTTCCCCTTATAAAACCATCAGATCTCCTGAGACTTATTCACTATCACGAGAACAGTATGGGGGAAACTGCCCCATGATTTAATTATCTTCCACCAGGTGCCCCCCACAACACATAGGAATTATGGGAGCTACCCATAATTCTCTATCTCATTCAAGATGAGATTTGGGTGGGGACACAGCCAAACCATATCACCCTCTCAGCTCCAGGCCCGGCCCACCTTGTACTTCCCACGTTGTCCTCCCATTTTGGCCCCTTTGGTCACCATGATAACTCACATTCCAATAGGGAGGCAGGGGAGGTCTGCAGCCCCAGAGCACCCCGGCAGCCCCTTGAGCACATGGGCCAGTCAGTTACCAACAGCAAGGCTACACCCTTGTAGCCCCAAAACCTTCCTACAAATGTCAATGTTGGGCCTACTTTGTGAGCCCTGCAGTTTATTTATGAACATGCAGTTTCTGCACTTCGATTGGTAGCTTTTCCTTGGCCTTGAATTCCCCTGCTCTGGGAGTGTGCCCCCTCCCCTAATTTCTTTTATCCAGAATAAATTAACCCCACAAATCATTGCCTGCAGGAAGGCAAAAGGCATCACTATAAATCAGAGGCTGCTCTGGTTGGGCAGGGACAAGCTATGAAAGGCAGGAAGACATAAAGTTGAAAAAGTGGGTGGGAGCCAACTAGGGGGCTGAGAGGCTGCAAAGGAAGGACTTTGGATGTTCTGCTAAAGGCTGAGTGGGCTAGGGAAAGCTGAAAGGTCGTGAGCAGACTTTGATATTTCAGGATGATTGATCTGGTAAGAAGTGCACAGAGTGGATGGCTTGCAGGTCTTGGTGACTTGAATCTCTTCAGCTCACAAACACTGATTTAGTTTCTGCTACATAGTGGGTATGAGGTTGAGCTGCAGAGGCAGCCAGGCAGGGCTCTGTACTGTGGAGTGTACAGTCTGGGTTCTGGTTGGCCATGCTGTCTGCCGCAGCAAAAGAAATGTGGGCTGAGTCAGTGCCACACAGATCAGTGGGGAGGTTAACACATGGGATCTCAAGCTGGACAGAGCCCAAGGAAGTGCTCACCTCCACTGCGACTTGCTCAGAGTTCACGTGGAGTTGGTTAAGCAGCCTGAGGCCGAGCCCCTGCTCCTTCTGCAGTTCAGGGCTCCAGCCCCAGCTCAGGGGATATGGAAGAGGTGTTGAGAGGGAGGCTGCCATTGTAAGGACAGTCACACCTAAGCCCTTCCCCAAGGGATTTGTACCGTAATTGGGGCATGTTATAGTAATACTTTGATTATTTCCTGTTGCTTTGTTTATTTTATGATGGTCCTCAGAGTTTTATTTAAAGATTTTCAATAGACGCTTAAGATGTGTTGTCAAAACCAAAACCATAACCAGCCTCCTCTGCATCTTGCCTTTGGCTGCCATTTCATTTTGGGTACAAACCATTCAATATTGAATGACCATAATGGCCATGCAGAGCGAGTGGAGAGGGTTGGATTGCAATCTTAACACCTTTATTCCATGTTCAGCTGTCTGGCCCTTGCCCCTGAGACCTGGGTGTGTCTCTGTGAATCCAGGAAGGAGAGGCATACAGGCCCTGTGGAACCTTTTTTGACTTGGCATTGCAAAGTCCACATGGTGACCTTCCTGTCAGCCTGTTGCTGGGTTGACTGTCATGCTTATCCAAAGACTCCTCATGGAAGGCCACTGTACTTTGCAAGATGACCGCCAGAAAATATATTGGGACCAGAATTGACCTAGGCATCATCTAATCCAAGCCACTTATTTAACAGATTAAAACCAATGATAATGGAATGAAGAGTGATACAGTCGTGAATTGTGGATTATGGAAAGATTAGAAAAAAAACCCACTTTGCTGTGTTGAATTGCAGGCATCAGAATGCACTCATGTTAAATACAGAGCTGTGTCCCATCAATGGGCTGAGAAGCAGTGACAGTCCAGCAGTGATGAACACACCTCACACCCAGATCTTGGTTTCTAAATACCAATTTTTGCTAAAAGGAATCAAAGTCTGGGCTTAGAAAGTACAAGAGGAGACTGGAAGATCTTGTTTTGCCAGGAAGCAAGGAGGTACCCCAAAACTGATAACTATATGTCACAGGAACACAGGGGGCACTCTCTCACCTAAAATGGAGCTCCCCCGGACAAATTGGGGATGACTTGGGCATCAAAAAATAATGATACTTGGGAAAAAAAGAATCCATGTGTCCATAGTGATACTTAAAGAGGTGAGGAGGCAATGCTTTTCTGTACGGAAGAATGCCAGGTAATATATGTAGAAAGAAAGGTAGCTTTAGCAAAACTTCCTCTTTGCAACCACCATTGTACTAATTGATTCAGGCCAGGATCAGCAAAGGATGCTAAACCCACTGGGCAAAAGGATGTAGAAACACAGAATAGTCACATAATCTCAGAATATCACACCACAGATTGTTTACTAATCATAAAGGGTGTAATGTTAACCTTTACAAAGGAGGGACTGACAGACACCACCTTAACCAAGAGACCAAACAGGGCACCATCTGTAGCATGAATACCTGACATCAGGTGCTCCGGGTGGGATTCGGTGGGAACCACTCAACTGGACTCTAAGGTTGTTGCCCAAAATAGCTAACTTTAATCTAAACTTTGGGAAAAAATTGAGTAAATTCAGATTATGGGATATTCTGTAAGACAGGCAGTGAAACACACCAGCATCTGCCCCCTGATGAAGAGGCTAAAAGTTCCGGGACTTAATGCAATGACGATGTAAAAAAAAAAAAAAAAAAAGACATTAAAAGTGTGGAGACTCTTCTAGATAAAAGAAAAGTAAAGTAACATGACAATGTAACACAGTGTGGGATTGCAATGTCATGCAATTGTGATGGGGTCCTGGATCAGGACACAAAATAGTTATAAACCACATTTCTGGGATAGATGAGACTATTTGAACATGGGCTGTGAACTTAATATTATATTGATATTACACTTACTGAAAATGATAATTATATGGCTGTCATGTATAAAAATATTATAATTCTTCAGGGATACATGCTGAAGTATTCACAGGTGAAGCAGCACAATAATCATTTACTGGCAAATGGTTCATCAAAATATAAAAAGCGTGTGTATTTATGTGGAGAGAGAGAAGCAAAAGCCCATGTGACAGTGTTTTAACAATCAGTGAGTCGAGGTGGAGAGTGCAATGTGACCTAGTGCAACTTTTCTGAAGTTTAAAAATTTTTCAAAATAAAAAAATGTAGGGAGTAAAACAGTAACAATGAAACAGGCCCAGGGCAATTGAGTGACTGGTCTTAAAAAATCAGCTCAGAATCTACTCTCCTGACCTTAGATCCAGTGCTGCCCGTCTGTTTTCATCCATGTGAACAGAGAGAGAGAGAGAGCGCGCGCGCGACAGAGAGAGCGCGCGCGCACGACAGAGAGAGAGAGAGAGAGAGAGAGAGAGAGGAGAGAGAGAGAGAGAGAGGAGAGAGAGAGAGAGAGAGAGAGAGAGAGAGAGAGAGAGAGAAGAGAGAGAGAGAGAGAGAGCGCTTCATTCTCCTGGTTCAAAGACGGGAGCTTTGAGAGGGTGTAGTCTTTCCAAACTCCGGGAGGTGGGGAAGGGGGATCTAAAGACAGGCGCTCATCGCCATCTAGTGACCAAATAAGGATGCCTGTCAACTGCCGCCAATTTTTGAGAGGAGTTTATCCCACGTTGTTGGGACCTTTCCCGCAGCCTCTGCTTATTACATTTTCCTATTTGCGAAACACTAATTTTTGTTTATATTTCTGCTCCTCTAATTTTCCAATACGGATTTCCAGTTGCTTCGAAGAAACAGACCCAAAAGCAGATTTCCTCTCCCCAGAAACCTGACTGAGCCCAATATTCTTCGATAATCAAGAAGAAAGAGAAAAGTCCCGCTCCGATATATTTCACCAGGTCCCTTTGACCACCTCACGCCAGCAAACCGCTGGCCCTTCTGACTCCCTCTTGTGCAAATAAAGGAAGACCAATGAGCAATGAGAGGAGCAAAGGCAATTTATCTAGCAGGACTTCAACAGCAAGGGCGTCAGCCACCATCACTTGCATGTGGCAGAGACCCACAGGCTGGCAGAGGAGTGGGAGCTTTCTAGTGGGACAAAGGGAAGGCCTCCGGTGCGTTCTGCCTGGAGGCTGTTGGTGTGGGGAAGCTGGGGGGCTCGCTGCAGGCTGGGCAGGATTCCTATGGGATTGGTAGGCGAGCAAAGTTGGCTCTCTCGGGTTGGTCCTAAACGGAAAGTGAGGAGAAAAATTAGAGAATCTGTCAGTTATTAACCAAGTCCTGGCCATTTTAGACTGACTTTTACGGAAATGATGGTTTAGCTTCCTGAGTTGTTACTAGAGATAAGAAGTGGCTCATGCCTGTAATTGCAGCACTTTGGGAGGCCAAGGTGGGTGGATTGCCTGAGGTAAGGAGTTCGAGACCAGCCTGAGTCTGACCAACATGGTGAAACACTGTCTCTACTAAAAATACAAAAATTAGCCGTGAGTGGTGGTGCACGCCTGCAGTCCCAGCTACTGAGGAGGCTGAGGCAGGAGAATTGCTTGAACCCGGGAAGCAGAGGTTGCAGTGAGCCGAGATCTCACCACTGCACTCCAGTCAGGGCAACAGAACAAGACTCCATCTCAAAAAAAAAAAAAAAGGAAGCAGCAGCAGCAGCTGCTTGCTTCTTGCACCTCTGTCTTACAGGAGACTGGCTTCCTGGGCTATTTACTATCAATAAAGAGGTTGGTTTCCTAGGCAGATCACTGTAGGTTGTGGGTCAGAGTTCTATTTTTTATATATTGTGTGGCCATCGTCTGTTTGTATATCAGGCTCACTCTGGAAGCAGCCCGTCCACCAAGCACCCTGGCACGGTGCAGGCAGCTGCAGGCAGCAGCTCCTCTAATCACAGGAAAGGGAGCCTTGAAGGGAGGTCAGAGACTTGGGTTTGGGTGTTCAGCCTTATTCTCCAGTCTGGGGGAGGCGCCTGTAAGCTTCAGTGGTCTCCTCTGTACGTGAGCAATTTCTGCTGCGCTTCCACCCTTCCCCGTGAGCCGCCTCTTAAGGGGTGGCACTGAGCCCACGCCCACCAGCTCCCTCTGGAGGTTGGAGGGTGACTTGCAGGAGCTGTGCACAGATTGCCTGTAAGATGCAGGTGCAGATAGGAACAGGTAGCTCTTCTGCGCCCAACACCATGGCAGGTGCTGGGGGCCGAGAAGGACATGTGCAGGCCTCTTGGGACACTGGCTGGAGCAAGCACACAGACGTGCATTTGCATTAACCCTTGCTTTATTCCAAGCCCCTGTGGGCCCTGAACTCACCCTCCACATGTTCTTTTCCCTTCTCTCCACCACCAGGCGCTCCGTGTGAAATGGTCCCATCTCAGATTGCCCTGGGTAGACCTAGACTGGCTCATAGACATCTCCTGCCAGATCACGGAGCTCGACCTTTCTGCCAACTGCCTGGCGACCCTCCCCTCGGTTATCCCCTGGGGCCTCATCAACCTCCGGAAGCTGAACCTCTCGGACAACCACCTGGGGGAGCTGCCTGGTGTGCAGTCATCGGATGAAATAATCTGTTCCAGGTGGCTCCCCGGGGTGTGAACGGAGCCGTATGTGACCCCATTGTCACCGTTGTGCTCCTGCACATGCTCCCGGGTTGTATTTTGTGGTTTGGGGGAAAGAATGTTCTGGCTAAAATAGGAGAAGGAGTTTTGCCTGCCCTTCGGCAAGCCTCCTTTTCAGGTTAAAACAGAGAGAGGTTTAGAGAGATCATTTGTCTGGCCCAGGTTTACACAGCTCACCTGTGGACGTGCAAATGTTTCCCTGAGATGCTCGTCTCGGTCCCGCCCAGGAATCAGATGAGGGCAGCCAAACCTTCCTGTGCTGGTGGATGCACTGGGGCTCTGAGGCACCAACTTTTACTCTACTTTCCAGGGAAAGTGGGAAGGGCCTCAGAGAAAAGGTTAACTCCGCAGGAATCAGGCAGCAGGTGGACAGTGTGGGCAGTCCAGGCTTGCTTCTTCTGGAGGCCTTGAGGGGAGACCTGAGCCTTACCCCTGAGCTTGCACGGAAAGAGGAAGGACCTTAGTTGATTTATTTATTTATTTTTATTTTTTTGAGATGGAGTTTCACTCTGTTGCCCGGCTGGAGTGCAGTGGCGCTATCTTGGCTCACTGCAACCTCCAACTCACTGGTTCAAGCGATTCTCCTGTCTCAGCCTCCCGAGTAGCTGGGATTACAGGCATGCGCCACCACACCCAGCTAATTTTTGTATTTGTAGTAGAGACGGGGTTTCACCATGTTGGCCAGGATGGTCTCGACCTCCTGACCTCGTGATCCGCCTGCCTCGGCCTCCCAAAGTGCTGAGATTACAGGCATGAGCCACCGCACCCAGCCTACTTTCTTCAGGACACATAACTGCAAGTCCTCATTCCATAAAGGGGTTGAATTGATTTTTAAAACGAAGGCTCTAAGTGAAGTCAGAGTCAAGAATGTTGGAAAGAGCTTGGGGTAGGAAGTAACCCATGGGACTCCCAAGTGAGAAAGGGAAGGAAGCCTGCACACCAGAACTTAATGAGCAAGTGCCGTCCAAGTGGGGCCCTTCACCTGGGCCAGATGGACAGGTCCAGAAGGTTAAAAGTCTGGCTCTGTGGTCTCAGCAGCTTTCAGGGAACCCACTCATTTTGCTATTACATGCATGCAAAGGATTAGAATCCCTATTGGTCAGCGGGGCCAGGGCCCACCAATGAAAGATTTGTCTTTACCTACACAGGATACAGTAAGATTTCTTCAAATGAATTAAAAATCATATGCACTACATTTTCAATGCACACTCTTTAACCTTGCACAGGGAGAAAAAGAAAAAAAAAATCATCCCTTGGTTTATAGAAAAATATGTAAATTTGGTGTTTTCCCTCTTTCTTCTGATACCTGCCTTCCTTCTTCTCCATCCCAGGCTACTTGAAATTGACATTTCCAGCAACAAGTTGTCCCACCTCCCTCCTGGATTCTTGCACCTCTCAAAACTTCAAAAACTGACAGCTTCAAAAAATTGTTTAGAAAAATTGTTTGAAGAAGAAAATGGTATGTTTTCTCATCAATGACCTGAGTAAATTAGTCATTTTCTTCTTGGTTAGAGATATTTTTACTAATTCATACTTTGTGTCTTTTTTTTAAGCCACTAACTGGATCGGTTTACGAAAGCTACAGGAACTTGATATATCTGACAATAAATTGACAGAACTCCCTGCCCTGTTCCTTCACTCTTTCAAGTCCCTCAATTCTCTGAATGTCTCCAGAAACAACCTGAAGGTGTTTCCAGATCCCTGGGCCTGCCCTTTGGTGAGTATCACACCAAAAGTCATGAAAGCCACAGTCAACTCTGCATCTCAGCTAGCCTCAGAGAGCCCTCAGGTGCATTATGTCAGTTCATCTGCTCCGCAGCGAAGCCAGGTAGCAGCACCTGGTTCCCACATTGTAGCACTGTCACACATAGTGTCCTAGGCAAGTGACTCACTGAAAGCCAGCCTGCCTGGCTCTGGGTTCAAGAGCCACCCAGCAACACCCACAGAACTTTACCCAGGGACAGCTTGTACCCTGGCACTGGACTAGTCATGCCTGAAAAAGGAGGGTTCAGTTTTTTTGGGACAACTATCACATGAGAGTAAGAAATCAGACTGGGCACAATGACTCACGCCTATAATCCCAGCACTTTGGGAGGCGGGTGGATCACGAGGTCAGGAGATCAAGACCATCCTGGCCAGCATAGTGAAACTCCATCTCTACAAAAATACAAAAAAAAAAAATTATCTGGGCGTGGTGGTGCATACCTGTAGTCCTAGCTACTCAGGAGGCTGAGGGAGGGGAACTGCTTGAACCAGGGAGGCAGAGGTTGCAGTGAGCCAAGATTGAACCACTGCACTCCAGTCTGGCGACAGAGCGAGACTCCATCTCAAAAAAAAAAAAAAAAGACAGAGTAAGAAATCATCAATCACAGCACCTCTGATTAAATGGTATTTTTGCCTCTGGGGAATTTTGCTTGTTAAAACAGATGGAACAGCATAAAGACAGTGTGTGTGTGTGTGTGTGTGTGTGTGTGCACGCGCACCCTTGTATGTGTGTTATGGCTGTTGGTTTTAAACCCACAGTAAATGTCATCACTGACATTAACATTCCTAGTTTGGTCATTTGTGTAGGGGAAACCAGCTTCTCACTCCCGTGTGGTCCTGAGTTGTTCCATTATTTTCAAGGACAATGGGCCGGATGTTCTGGAATGATGAGGGAAAAAGACCATGAGCTCCCCCAGGAAACCCCATTCCTGTCCCTTCCTTGGAGCAGGGGTGGGAGGACAGGGACAGTGAGGGTGTGCAGCCTTCCGATAACACTCAGTCATCTTCATTACAGGATATTATTGTAATGGTCCATTTTTAACATCAAATTTGGAAACAGTCTCACAGGCACCACTGCATTTAAAGAGCTAACTAAGATACATTTTTTTTTTCTCTCGTCAATCTCTTAGAAATGTTGTAAAGCTTCCAGAAACGCCCTGGAATGTCTGCCAGACAAAATGGCTGTCTTTTGGAAAAATCACCTGAAGGATGTGGATTTCTCAGAAAACTCACTCAAAGAAGTTCCCCTGGGACTCTTCCAACTCGATGTAAGCCTAATAGCCCTTTTTTCTCATTTTCAGCTTTTGAGAAAAAATTGCTCCATGTTGCAGTGAAATGGATGTGTTTTCCCTGAGCTTCTGAGACAAATGTAAGGGGAAAAGGTGAAGAAAAAGTTCAGCTATCAAAAATACGCATGGCCATGAACAATGATGAGGGCAGAATATGGACAGCAGAAGCAGCTATGTTAAGTGGTGGTGGGGTTATGGTTCGTATCCCTCGGGACTTTCTTTAAGTCCATGGCCTGCCCATGTATGAGGCTGAGTGGACACTGAGAGCTCCAGGAAGGGCCTTGCCACAGAACCCTGTGTGCCTACCCAGAATAGGGGTGCTTTCTCACTTTAGGTGGTTTTAGGTGGTTGGCTGGTCCTTAGGCAGACAGGCCGTGGATCACACTCATTGCTTGGAGCTCAGGGCCAACCCCAGAAGGGGCCCCATCAGTGCCTGCTAAAGGCATCAGGACAGTCTCACCAGGGCCCTGTGGTGGACCCCCAGGCAGAGTGCCCAGGCCACCCTGCACAGGCTTCAGCCCCCGGTGCTGCCAGGCCACTGCCAGGGCCCCCATGGGCACTCCTCCAAGGCCCGGTGCAGCCTCCTGTGTGCGGCGACCCCCGCAAGGCAGCGAAGGCCCCTTCAGCATGTGTATCCTCGGAGAGGAGGGGCTGTCATGTCCTAGGCTCCTGACAAGCACAGGGCAAAGTCAGGGACCCGGGGACGGGACTTTTCGCTTCTCAGAAGAAAAGAGTCATGCGGGGGTGCCCTTGGGGGGGGTCCCACATCCTACTCTTCTCAGGGTACTCCTAGCCTTCAGTCCTTGTCCACAGCCCTTGGGCCCCTGTTCTGAGTCTGTCTTCTCGTATTTCACACCAACAACTAACAGGCTTGGTTTTTTGGCTTCCCCCAAAGCCCAGAAGCAGCAAATCAGGAGAGGCAGAGCCTTGTCCAGCGCTTCAGCGTGGGCCTGTGGGAATGTGTCTGCTCGAGGTCTTTTTCTCCACACTGGGAAGGGGTGGATGGGTATGTGGGAGACTGGGAGGGCCCTGAGGCCTGGCACATGGCAGGGTCTCCATAGAACTTCAGCAGGTGGGGGCTGGTTGCAGTGGTTCTGATGGTGGCGTGAGCCCCTTCAACAAGGAAGGAGACAGAAGCACCAGGAGGAGAGAATTTAATGTGGGGCAGCAAACAGCCTGTGGCCCTCCTGAGGTCACCCTGGTTGTGGGTGGGATAGCTGGTGGCTGTGGGGATGTCCTCAAGCAGGGAGATAACATGTCTAAGGTACTCCTGTAAAGTAAAACATGGGCCAGGCATGATGGCCCAGACCTGGGCACCGTGACTCAGACCTGTACTGCCAGCACTTTGGGAGGCCAAAATGGGAGGATTGCTTGAGGCCAGGAGTTTGAGGCTGTAGCAAGCTATGATCACACCACTGCACTCCAGCGTAAGCAGCAGAGCGAGACCCTATCTCTAAAAAAGTAGATAAATAAAAAGAAATAATACCAAAAAAAGAATAAAACATGTTGAGGTACAAGGTAGCCCCTCATCTCCCTTGGTGACTGGGTTCCCTGTAGGGTCTGTTTGCAGCAGGGCTGAGGGAGCGCTACCCACAAGGGGCACCCCAGACACGCTGATAATCCTGAGGGGCCCAGCTTGGGACTGTGTCAGCTAGCAGAGGGCATGAGGCTAGGGCAGTTACCCTTGGTGGTGCTGCCACCCCTGTCCTCAGACCTGGGCCGGCCCAGGAGGCCACCCACCGGGAGGCGACAGACACCAGCACTGTGCTGTATGCCCCATGCCACCCCCACCAGCCGTGACCCGGTGTCCTCCAAACCATAAGAGTCTGGCACTTTCCCCAGAGAGACCCACCAATAATCAGCACTCTTAAGAATCCTTAACACTGACAGCTACTTGGGCTCCTTTCACTCTAGAATAATTGCCTCTCACTGCCTTTGAGGAAAGAGCTCCTGTAGATAGAGGGCCCCGTTGCTCTATTTGATATCGTTTCATGAGTTTGAAGAGACTGCTGGGCCCTACACAACTGGCATCTGCATGAAGGCAAATTGGTTGGAATCGTTTGACTGCACGTGGTCGGGAACTGACTGGCTCTTCAGTCTCCCCTCCCTTCTTGTATCTGATGCCATCTTAGCTTCTCTCTCCCTCCCTCTCTCTCTCAGGCCCTCACATTCTTGAGGTTACAGGGGAACCAGCTGGTGGCACTTCCACCTCAAGAGAAGTGGACCTGCAGGCAGCTCAAAACCCTGGATCTCTCCAGAAACCAACTTGGCAAGTAAGCAGGGGCATCTCCTCCCCAAAGCGTGTATGGGGCCGCGGTCGAGCAGGTCCTCAGAATGGTGGCAAGCGAGTCTGCAAGGGCTGCTGAGCCACCAGCTGGGGGCTTCACAACAGAAATCACTGCCTCACAGCTCTGGGGGCTGAAGTCCGAGGTGGCGGCGTGGGCAGGCCTGGCTGGTGTCTCCTGAGGCCCCTCTCCTTAGCTTGCAGATGCCGTCTTCTCCCTGTGTCCTGGCGCGGTCGGGCCTCTGTTTGTGTCTGTGTCCTAATCTCCTCTTCTTATAAGGACACCAGTCGGACGGGATTAGAGTCCATCCTAATGACCTCATTTTAACTGAGTTACCTCTTTAACAGCCCTGTCTCCAAATACAGTCACATTCTGAGGAATTGGAGGTTAGAGCTTTGACAAAGGAATTTGGGGGGACACAGCCCATAATGGTGTCCTTTCATTTCTAATTTTTAGTCTCCTGGAGAATCTTGTCTCTCACTTCAGCCTGAACTGTAATTCTGTTCAGAAGTCTCTGCTGCTCACTAACTAAAATGGATGCGTAATTGAATAAAAGCACCCAGCCCCAAAGCCTTCCAACAGGTGGAAAGCCAGGATGAACCCAGCCAGCCTCTGGAAACCAGCCACCCCCATTCATTTGCAGAAGGCCACTTCTGCAGTATCATGGTGGAACTTGCACCCCAAAGAGGACTTCTGTGGGGGGCAGTGTAAAAGGCAACCGCCACTGCAACGTGCACCCCTGCCAGGCCCTGAAGAGTTGCACCTGAATTTCCCCCTATCTCCGTGGCTTGGCATTATAACATTACAACCAAAAGAGTAATGTTTTTGTCATGCTGTCCTCAAATTTTCTCTTTTTCCTCCGCACAGAAATGAAGATGGACTGAAAACAAAGCGTATTGCCTTTTTTACCACCAGAGGTCGCCAGCGCTCCGGGACTGAAGCAGGTGTGTGTTGGTTGGGAGATGTTGGTGTTCCAGATGAGATAGCCCGGGTAGCCTGGTTCCTGCTCCACCAAAGTGGGGATCGCCCTTATCTTGAGCCTTCCCCTTCAATGCCCTGTTGCAATGACACAAATGTCCAGGTTCAAATGACAACCCTGCACATGAGCTACGCCCATTCCTTCTGTCCCACGTGTGACACTCAAGTATCCACAAGCCCTGCTCTCCTGCGTGGAGGCCGGTGATGCCAGCAGCTAACGTATGCAGCTGATCTACACACCAAGCAGTGCCCTAGACAGGTTATGTATGTGAGAGTCTCTCGTCCTCACAATGTGAAGTATGGGCCACAGTTCCCCATTTTGCACCTGGGGAAACTGAAGTTCCCAGGGTGTCTTAGCTCGGCTGCCATACTAAAATACCATCGACCGAGTGCTTCAACAGCAGACACTTATTTTCTCAAAGTTCTGGAAGCTGGATATCTGACAGGAGGGTGCCAGCACTGTCAGGGGCTAGTGAGGGCCTTCTTCCTGGCGTCCTTCTCTCTGTGTCCTGAGATGGTGGAGAGAGTGAGGACTCTGGTCTCTCTTCCTCTTCTTTTTTTTTTCTTTGAAACTGAGTCTCACTCTGTCACCCAGGCTGGAGTGCAGTGGCACAGTCTCGGCTCCCTGCAACCTCCACCTCCCAGATTCAAGCTATTCTCCTGCTTCAGCCTCCTGAGTAGCTGGGATTATAGGCATGTGCCACCACACCTGGCTAATTTTTGTATTTTTGGAGATGAGTCACCACACCCAGCCCCTCTTCTTATAAGAATGTTAATCTCATCATGGGGCCCCACCCATGTGACCTCATCTAAACCTAATTACAGCTCAAATATCCCATCTCCAAATAGTAATTTTGTATTTTAATACAATATAGGATGCCAGGAAGAAGGCCCTTGCTAGCCCCTGACAGTGCTGGCGCCCTCTTCTCAGATATCCAGGGTTTCACCATGTTGGCCAGGCTGGTCTTGAACTCCTGACCTCAAGTGATCTGTCTGCCTTGGCCTCCCAAAGTGCTGGGATTACAGGCATGAGCCACCGCTCCTGGCCCCTCTTCTTATAAGAACGTTAATCTTATCATATGGGCCCCACCCTCATGACCGCATCTAAACCTAATTACAGCTCAAATATACCATCTCCAAAGAGTGTCACATTGGGTATTAGAGCTTTGACATTTGAATTTGGTGGGGGGCAGGGGACACAGTTCAATCCTTGGCATAGGGACTGACTGATTTGTCCCAGGTCGTGTGGCTGTTTCTCAGTAGCAAAGTCAGGTTTCATCCCAGGACTATGGGACTTCAGCTCTGGACCAGCAGCTCAGTGCTGTCTAAGTCTCTGTTGACACACGATGGCATCTCGCAAAGCCCACATGGATCACGGCCACCTTTGGCCTCACAGGCTGAGGTGAGGCCGAGGTTGCACAGGGGCTTGTGGTCTTCCCCAAAACTCATCAGAGACAGAAATTTTCCTAGTTTTTGTGCTGGTCACGCAACAAGGCCAGTTCAGCACAGAGTACATCTAGGGAAACAAGCTCTTTTTGTTCCATTATCTTCTGTGAGACGCAGGGGAAGGTATGGAGCTGTCCCTTCCATTAAACAACCAGCTCTGCTTCTTAACCTCAAAGCTACGACTTCCCAAGCCAGCTCCGCTCACAGAAATATCCCTCAGGATGCTGGCCCAGAAAACCAGAACCCACGTCCAAGTCGTTTTAAACATAATACAGCTTTCTTCTTCAGTTTGATAGATGGTTGTTGGCAAGTACGGATAGTGTGAGGTAGGGATGAGCGACGCCACAGAGGCGAGGACACATTTGCAAGAGGTGAACTAGGGAGTCTGCCACTGCTACGCTCTTGGATGAACTGGTGTGCTTGTGTGTTGAGTATGATACACACAGAGATCTGTCCCATAAGAGCATGTGTGTTTATATCTGAGTGAAAAACGAATATCAGTGGAACAGATAAGAGAGTTCAAAAATAGACCTAAGTAAATATAGAAATATATCAGGAGTCCCCAGCGCCCCCCAGGCAGCGAACCTGTATTGGTCCGTGGCCTGTTAGGAACCAGGCCACACAGCAGGAGGTGAGCGGTGGGCAAGTCAGCATTAGCTCCACTTCCTGTCAGATCAGCGGCAGCATTAGATTCTCATAGGAGCGTGAACCCTATTGTGAACTGCGCATGTGAGGGATCTAAGTTGTGCCCTCCTTATGAGAATCTAACGCCTGATGATCTGAGGTGGAACAGTTTCATCCCTAAACCATCCCCTTCATCAGTGCTGCAGTCCATGGAAAAACTGTCTTCCACAAAACCAGTCCCTGATTCCAAAAAGTTGGGGACTATTATTATATAATACGTGATAAAGACAGAATTTCAACTTAGTGTAAGAGGATGCTTGCTTGCTTTAATAAATGGTGTTGGTATTCCCACCTGGAAGGGGGACAAAACACGATACTAGATTACAAAAATGTCTATGTGGTAGGAGGTTTAAGTATAAAAAAAAGAAAACAATAACATTTAAGGAATATAGGTATAATTTGGCTATGAGGGAGATCTTTAAAATCTAGTTGGAAAATCCATGAATAATTTTTTGAAAGACTAAAATCGTTGGCTTCATAAACATTCAAAAATTGTGTGCAGTGGAAAGCATCATAAACAAAGTTATAATGCAAACAGACTAAGAAGAAATATTTGCAACACAAATTGTTGCAACACGAATTGGCTTAAGTCCTTAATATACAAAGAATGCTTACAAATTGATTTAAAAAAAAAAAAGACAACACAATAGGCAAAAAAATGGCCAAGGGATATAAACAATTTGCAGAAAAGGAAGTCCAGAGGGCCAGGAAACAAATGAAAATGTCCATAACCACATGAATAGGGAAATGCAATTATGAATTTCATAACTGATCCTTTTATAAATGAAGGGCCTTAGGACTTTAGAAATTGAGTCCAGACGTAGGGATTTCACTTGGAAGGAAGGGGAAACAAACACCATCTTCTCCTTCATGCCAGACGGGATGATGGGTATGAGAACAGGAGCTAGTGTAGACCTTGTTCACGCAATCCACTTGCTGTGTGGATTAGAAACGTGTCTCCAACTTAGAAATGCCGAATCCTTCCTGGGACCACGGAGGAGTGTGCAAGGAAGTGGGCTCAGCACTCAATGAGACGCCAGAGGGGAAAGTCACGGGCAAGCGTGGAAAAGCACCATAGGAGCATGCGCAGTACCAATGTTCCAGAAAATGACAGCTGGCGGCCCGCAGGAGTATGTCTGGGGAGCCATGTGAGGGAGGTTCTCTGGCAGAGGTGAATCTTGTCTTTGGCAGATGACAAAAGCCTCTTGATTCTTTAAACTTCATCTAGAAAGTTGAGACCCACACCTGAGTGAAAAGAAGGAGGCTCCTTTTCCTCAGTAGGGTTATTTTCTCAGGGCCATGGACTCTTGGGTAAGGAATTATCTATAAAAGACAGCTTGTTTGCAGAAGGATAGTAAAATTCCAAGTAGATTTATGTACATTCAAGTAGTCATATTTGTGCTGTGGCCTCATCCAAAAATAATTTGGATGGCCGTTTTTACGGTAAAAATCAGACCAGCAGAGTCATAAATAACTTATGAATAAATAATTACAGTTCATAAATACCCCAAACTGTGTTCTCCCCAGCCCAGTGCCCGTCGTTTTCGACACCGGGCCGGGAGGTCTGTTACAGGTGTTGCCTCTGCAATCATAGCTCATTATTTCACCCGTCTCTTACCTAAAGAGGCTTCATAAACACCGTAGCGAAACTTTAAAATTGGAAAGCACAGAGGCCAGGTGTTTAGAATGTGTTCTCTGGAGAAAAAGTAAGCCTTTCTCATTATTGATGTTCTTTCATGAAAATGTGAATTAGGGCAGGCTAATATTGATCATCTTTTTTCACTGAAGAAAAAAAAAAAAAAGGAAGCTTTTTGAACATTTGCTTACCTAACAAGGACTCATACAAAGCCATCTTTAGAAGGCTGGTGCACCTTCATTTCCGCAGGGGCCCCTGCAGTGGGTTCCATTCACAGTGCAGCTAACTGGGCAGATTTTCCAGGCGTTGGTTTTGGTATTCCATTATCGGCTCTCCCTGAATGTTCTTGGAGGCCAGGTTACCCATTACCATTGTTATTGCAGCTACATGTGTGGAGGAAATCCAGAGCCAAGGCGGGGTAGCTATGATCAAGGGCAACCGAGCCTGGTTTCAGCCCAACAAAAGAATCCTGGCTTCTCTATTTTCCGTGTCTGGCAGGGGACCCTATGAGAGGGCTTTGAGGCAGTTGTTTTATCTTGAATTCTCTGAGCTCCCAGGCATGCTGTCCTCCCCGCTCTCCAGGCCTTAGTAGAGAGGATAAAGGCACTTCAGAGATTCTGCTGAAATCCAAACCTCTGATTCCCATCAGTGTGCGTTTCCAAGCTCTTTCTCAACTCAAATGCTCTGGTGCCCGTGGAAACAGCACATTTGACATGATTTTCATGGTAATCTCATAGTTAGCCTAATTCATAAAGTCACTTAAACACTAAACAGTTGGCTGGTTTTTCAAAGAATGTCATCTTAAGAAGCATAAAAATAGCCAACTGTGGTATATTTTCATTAACTAGCTTTTTTTCATGGAAAAAGCAATGCATGTATATTTTAAAACACCGTTTTTGAACAGTAGCAAAGGGCATGGGATAAATATTCAGTCCTCTAGTAATTCCTTTCCCCAGAGACAACTATGGAATTCAGTGCATCTCTGGTAACCATTGTGTTCCTGTCTAACAACTGTATGTAACCTATATGCATACACATGTGCAGGTGTGGTGTGTGTGTATATAACATATACATGGTGTGCATGTGTGTGCATGCATGTGTGCAGACATTTCCTGGTACAGTAACAAGCCTTCTAGATATCTGGTTCTGAACTATTTTTTTTTAGACGGAGTCTTGCTCTGTTTCCCAGGCTGGAGTGCAGCGGCACAATCTCAACTCACTGCAACCTCCGCCTCCCAGGCTCAAGCAATTCTCCTGCCTCAGCCTCCCGAGTAGCTGGGATTACAGGTGCCTACCACCACGCCCGGCTAATTTTTGTAACTTTAGTAGAGATAGGGTTTCACCATCTTGGCCAGCCTGGTCTTGAACTCCTGACCTCAAGTGATCCCCCTGCCTCGGCCTCCCAAAGTGCTGGGATTACAGGCGTGAGCCACCATGCCTGGAGCACCTTGCTTTTTCAATTGATGGGTAGCTCTTGAGTATCACTTCATACCCCCATACATGTAGACCTGCCCCATGCTTTGTAATAGCTGCAATTATTCCATTACTCATTGAACCAACCCCCTGTGGCTGGACACATAGGTTGTCATAGATTGTCCTCTATCTCTGCCACTGAGTGTCCTCATTCTCACATCTTTGCCACACATGCATGTAAGGATGTCTGTAGAATGAGAATTGCTAGGTCGATGAGGTGAGCATTTTGTTTTGATAGGTTTGCCAAAATGCCCTCTGGAGGTTGCATCCATTTATATCCCCACCTGGTCACCACGCTGTGACGGTCCAAAATTATTTTTAAATATAGTCTGCTTTGCCCTGTCTTTGCAGCATGTGTGCTGGAATTTCCGGCCTTCCTAAGTGAGTCTTTGGAAGTCCTTTGCCTGAACGACAACCACCTCGACACAGTCCCTCCCTCAGTTTGCCTACTGAAGAGCTTGTCAGAGCTCTACTTGGGAAAGTAAGTAGACATCTGGAGGGGCCGTGCTGGCTCTGCTGGCCCAGAGAGGCAGAACACCCATCCCTAAACCAACTGGGACACAGAAAGCCAGGCAGAAAGAAGCCATCTACTTTCCAAGAAGCAGTAGTAGGATTTTTGGAACAGGGCTTGATCAAGGAGGTGGGGAGAGAGGAAGATGGAGTAGCAATGCAATGATACACACTTCTGCTACATCACTCGGGCTGTGGTAAAGAGAACCACTCAATCATTCATCCTTTACTGAGCTCCCATTGCATGCCAGCTACTGCCAGGGGTTCTAGGCAGTGTGCAAAGCTTGATGAGAATGAAAAATGTTATGTTAATATTAAAGTGACATGGCCTTTTCAAGAAGAGGTAGTGATCATCTTTATGGTGATGTAATTAGTAGCAGAGACAGGAAAGCTGGGGTAGGGGACTCAATGCTAAGCCACGGTGATTTGCAGAAGACAGAGCTGCCCTTTCTACCACTGATGCTCCAGGAGAAAGGCTTTGGAATTAGTGTTGAAATCAGGGCCCAAAGTATGGGGTCTGGGGTGCAGGCTGCAGAGGCTGACAGGAGCCACGTGTGTGTGTGCGTGTGCGTGTGTGTGTATGTGTGTGTATGTATTATCTCGTGGTGAGCACATCTGTCTTCAGCAACCCTGGCCTCCGGGAGCTCCCTCCTGAGCTGGGGCAGCTGGGCAACCTCTGGCAGCTGGACACTGAAGACTTGACCATCAGCAATGTGCCTGCAGAAATCCGAAAAGAAGGTAGGGCTTCCCCAGCCCTGTCCCCTGCCATCACCTGTTGGAAAGGCAACTTCAGTCCACTTGTTAAGTTCTGGGGGTGGAAATAGTTGGTGACCCATGGAGCCCAGCTCCAGGTTCCAGGTTTGGCAAGATGCTATAAAATTGCCCCTAAAGCAATCGTTACTGAGGGTCACTATATTGAGAAGGACCAGGTGAAAAAATTGTGACCTCCTAGGCAGCAAGGACTTTGTCCATAGATTCTTGCCTTTTAGAGTTGACTTTTGGGGTCATTAGTGTCACGCCTTCCCTCCACCTGATCCAGTAGTCTTCCTTAACTGTCCCTACTAAAACACGAAGAAAGAGTTCCTTCACAACAGGATTTGTGTCCTAAGAGATGTAAGCATGTTCCCACACAGCTACCCTTCCCCGTAATGATTCTGCACAGGCCCCAAAGCAATGCTGTGTTACCTGCGTGCTCAGCTGCGGAAAGCGGAGAAGTGCAAGCTGATGAAGATGATCATTGTGGGCCCCCCGCGCCAGGGCAAGTCCACCCTCCTGGAGATCTTACAGACGGGGAGGGCTCCCCAGGTGGTGCACGGAGAGGCCACCATCAGGACCACCAAGTGGGAGCTCCAGAGGCCGGCTTGCTCAAGAGCCAAGGTCAAGGATGGTCGGCGTGCAGACTCCCTGTGGGTGGGAGGGACACCCCTTGGACTCCTTCTCCCTTCTCCCCAGAGAGCCCAGGATTTTCTCGGCCTGGTGTCCAAAGCTCAGGACCTTTGCAGGAGCCACTGTGTACTATTCCATACCAGCTTCTGCCAAGAGCAGCGAATCATTTCTTAATGTGACCTTGTGGTTTTTTCTTTTTCTTTTCTTTTTTTTTTTTTTTCTTTTTTTGAGACAGGGTTTTACTCTGTCACTCAGGCTGGATGCATCCTCAACCTCCCCAGCTTAAGCAATCCTCCCACCCTGTATCTTTCTGTTATAGTTACTTGAGGCTCTGGGACAGTGGTTCTTAACCCTGGCTATTCGTTAGATTCCCTTGAGAGGCTTTTAAAGATAGCAATTCCCAGGCCTCACCTCACTGCTCTCTGACCCCCAGGATTCAAGTTCAAGTGGTCTGGGGTAAGGCACCCCCAGGACTGAGAGCTAACCACTGTTGTAGGCAGTGAAACACACCAGCATCTGCCCCCTCTGCCCCGAGGAGGCTAAAAGCACTCCGGGACTTACTGCCCTGCCCTCCCTGACACCTGCTTTCACCCCAGATTCTGAAAAGTCCTGTTTCTAAGCCCTACTTAAAATGAATCCATCACTGCTTGAACCCGGGAAGTGGAGGTTGAGTGAGCCAAGATCATGCCACTGCACTTCAGCCTGGTGACAGAGCAAGACTCTGTTCCAAAAAAAAAAAAAAATTGAATCCATCCATAAACCTCTTAATCATCCTGCTTTCCATTCAGTGCCAGGCAAATGGAAATGAACATTTTCCTGTTCATGAAACAGAGAAAAGAGCCCATAGACTATTGGTGGGAACTCCATCCCTGGAATAGAGCAGGGGCAGTTAGCCCTTTCTCTGAGCTCGGGGAATGAACACAAACAGATAAGGCCATCCTCATCAACTGTATTTGTATTTCTGCCACCCTGTGGTTTCTCGGGATCCAAGGGGCAAGGAGGCTGCTTCATTGTGGAAAACTGAGGGGGCTTGAGATCCAGATGTTCCATGATTTTCCCCCAAAACTCCCATGCACAGTGCCAGCGTCTTCCTCACACAACCCCTTTCCAAACCTCGTTTGAGAAAGTAGGCATTTAAGCTGTGCATCTATTCTAACACGGACTCAGAAGTTGGTCCTCTAAAGGATGAAGTGCTGCCTGTTGGGGCCAGTACAGTTAAACACGACAATCAATGCCAGGCCAATCCTAGAACATTCCAAGAGCAAATCTAGCTGACTCAGTCTGAAGGTTCTCTCCAGGAACCAGAATCCTCTGCATTCTCTCCTGCTTTGCCTTTTTCTTAACAATTATGTAATCTCATTTCTTGTCTTAGCTTCCTCTAGCTGAGGCCTGAGAGGTGAATTTGTGCTTCTATTTTTCCTGATCTTCAGCCCCCACTTCCTTTCTGTGATGATTAAAGCCCCCCCACCCTTTTGTGGAAGGACGATCCTGTGAAGGCTGAGCCCGCAGCTCTCTGCGTGGCCGGCCTTAGCCCGTTGAGAACAGCTGTTTTCATCTTTATACAAAACCAGGTCAGCACGCTGTGTCTTGGAGGCTGACGCTGCCTTACAGAGATGACTCCTTTCTGTAGAAAACTGCAGCCTTAACTTCCAGGGCCAGACTCTTACCTCACGCAATGATAGAGAAACCACCGTTTACACAGCCGTTCCCGGCAGCCCGACAGCTCATCTTTTGTTTGATTCCCACAGGGTGGGAGGGAGTTTCCCAGCATCCTTGGTGGGCGCCAACCTCTGACCCCCACAAGTTCAGAGGCCCATCTCCTCCTCTCGCCCTGGCACACAGGGAGGCTGAACCCCAGTGCAAGCCATGACATCAGAGCCCAGCTTCCTCCCACAGGGCATCCCCTACCCATCTGCAGGCCAGACGGAGCCAGGCCCTCTGACGTCTGTCCAGGGCCTGGCCTCTGCTCTGCTAGGAGTAGACAGAAGTCCCACTCCCATGCCACTGGGCCCCTTGTCTCTCTCCCGGATAACTGCTTCCTAAGAAACTATAGGGTGTCCAGAACTTTTCCACGGTTGTTTTTTTTCAGACCCCCAAGTACAGCTTCCAGAGTTATCAGTTGTCTCTCTTTGATTGACTGAAGTCTTTGTCTCTAAAATGCCTCCCTGTCACTGCCCTGTTGCTCAAGTAGGTTGAGTCTGTGGAGTTCAACGTCTGGGACATCGGGGGACCGGCCAGCATGGCCACTGTCAACCAGTGCTTCTTCACAGACAAGGCCCTGTACGTGGTGGTCTGGAACCTGGCACTGGGGGAGGAGGCTGTGGCCAACCTCCAGTTCTGGCTGCTCAACATCGAGGTGAGGACACCAGACGCCAGCCCTGCCATTTCAGTTCCCAGAGCTTCGTGGGTCCGACTGCTTTTCTCAAGCATCCCCTCTACTGAGAGAAAAAGGAGCTATGTTTCACGGAGGTCCCCAGAACCGTGGTCCTGCTTGCTTTTCACACTGAGGCACTTGAAACCTTTCTCTGCTGAGGGCTGGTGGCGCTCTTGTAATTCCCCTGCTTTCCTTAAATTTAGGAACCCCTACACTTGGATCCAAAGGGGACAGGGTTCTCTTCCTGTTATAAAGATGTCCTTGTCTCCCTGCCTCTGATGGCTGCTGTCATGTCTGAAGGGTCGGAAATCCCTCCCCACAAGTCCAACTCAGCACCCTCTGCAGAGAAGGTCATAGAACACCATAGATACCCCTCAATGCAACAGTCCCTCAGGGTTTACAGAGAATGAGGAGCACAGGTGCTGCCTGGGCTGACATTCCTATAGCAGTCTGTTTTGCATTACTATAAAAGACTGACTGAGACTGAGTAATTTATGAAGAAAAGAGGTTTATTTGGCTCACAGTTCCACAGACTATACAAGCATGGCTTCAGCATCTGCTTGGCTTTTGGTTAGGCCTCAGGAAGTTTTTAGTCATGGCAGAAGAGAAGGAGAGCCAGCATGTTACACAGTGAGAGAGGGAGCAGGAGAGAGAGGAGGAAGAGCCAGGCTCCTTTTCACAATCAGCTCCTCTGTGAACTGACATAGGGTGAACGCATTCATTACCGGGGGGCACCAAGCCCTTCATGAGGGATCTGCCTCCATGACCCAACCTCCCATCAGGCCTCACCTCCAACACTGGGGATCACATTTCAACATAAGATTTGGAGGAGAAAAACATCCAAACCATCTCAAGGCTGCAGATTGGTGGCTGAGCAAGGGCTGTGGCATCCAGGGTCAGCACAGCTGCACAGCTGGGAGTTCTGTCCTGTCCCTTGTTCAGTGAACAGAGACGATACTCAGCCGTGGGGTTCTCTGTTGCAGGCCAAGGCCCCAAATGCTGTGGTGCTGGTGGTCGGGACACACCTGGATTTAATTGAAGCCAAGTTCCGTGTGGAAAGGATTGCAACGCTACGTGCCTATGTGCTGGCGCTCTGCCGCTCCCCCTCCGGCTCCAGGGCCACAGGCTTCCCAGACATCACCTTCAAACACTTACAGTGAGTGCCCAGCCTCTAGCAGCTCCCACCTTCATGTGGGTGCCAGTCGCTGATCTTTCCTGGGATCTGCTTGCAGAGAGCTCCTGAGGCTGGGTTGGGCTAGGCCCCTTCCCTGGCCAAGGGGGGCAGTCCACAGAGCTGACCCAGCCTTGGAGAGGGTGAAGACCTACCAGACGGCTGGCTGGGTGAGGCCTGGAGATGCCTCCTCTTTACTTCCGTTCTCCCCCGTCCCCGCCCCAAGGGCCAGTGCTCAAACTGCATGGTGCCCATTGAACCAGGTGACTGAACGTGAGCACCACCCATCCAATTGCTGCCCATCTCATTTGTTGATCACTGATCAAGGACAGACCCTGGGGAGGGAGGACCTAGCACTTGCCTTGGGTCTGAGTGGTCCTGATAGCAGCCTTTGAGTTAAAAAAGGCCAAGAGTTGGGAGGAGCTTTCGGGTGGGCATCATGACGTGTCCATGCAGATAAGTTCGATTGCCCTGGGCTGACCTCCTGTCACTGGTTGTGGGGATTGTTTGCCACCTTGTAGATGAAGAAGCTGAGGTTCAGCAAATTGTGTGCCCTAGTGGGAGTAAAATATACTGCACATTGCATTAGCTGCCCTGGCGGCTCTCAGATTCCCTCGCCCGGGGTGGAGTGTCACGGGTATTGGTGCGTGGGTCAGCCTGGGACACATTGGCCTGGCTCGGAATACGGGATGAGGCTGTGAGGAATTATTGCTTTGACCTTGAGAAAGTCCCGTGGGGTCTGTGATAAGAGGAGCCCTGGCTCTGGGTCAGAACCCAAGACCAGCCTGCGTGAGCCTGTGCCTGCCCAGCTTGTGCTCTTGGGGGTCTCAATGTACCTCTGCACCTCACTTTCCTTCTCTGTGAAGTGCCATGTTTAGTCTAGGAAGACAGACTAAAGCGACAGTGTGGGGCACCCAGCACAGTGATTTGCACAAAGCAAGGCCTCAGTAAACTTCTTGTGTTGTCTTTCATGAGTTCTCCAGACTTGCCAGCATTTAGGACAAACCACTTGGGAAAACAGAGAAGCTGCAGCACTTCCTCGGAGTGGGGCATGATGAGTAAAGATGGGTCTTTTTGCACACAGTGAGATTTCCTGCAAGAGCCTGGAAGGCCAGGAAGGGCTGCGGCAGCTGATCTTCCATGTCACGTGCAGCATGAAGGATGTGGGCAGCACCATCGGCTGCCAGCGACTGGCAGGGAGGCTGGTGGGTACCTCGCTCGTCCAGCTTAAACCAGTAGGCCTGCTTCCCATTGTTGGGGATCCTCACTTCCCCTCTCTCCTGTGAAGCCCATGTCCATGTGGCAAGGCTCAGTGGTTCCTGGTGAGGGAGGGTCAGGATGGAAGATAGTGGGTGGAAATGTCCCACCCACTCAGGCCACAGGGGCCGGGCAGGATCTGCCCCAGCTGGCGGGCATGCCTCGGGACTTGCCTCGTCCATCTGTCACCCAGATCCCCAGGAGCTACCTGAGTCTGCAGGAGGCGGTGCTGGCAGAGCAGCAGCGCCGCAGCCTGGACGACAACGTGCAGTACCTGACAGACAGGCAGCTGGAGCAGCTGGTGGAGCAGACGCCCGACAATGACATCAAAGACTACGAGGACCTGCAGTCGGGTGGGTGGGGCTGGGGTGGGCGGCAGGGTGCCCGTGAGAAATGGAACTGTCTGTACTTCAGCTTGGCCCTCAGCAATGAATGAGAGACCGATAATCAGCCTGTGTTTCTGTCTTCCATCCCCCTCCCCTTCCTTCTTCTCTCTCACCCTTCTTTCCTTGGAGGTAGAGAACACAAACAGCTACTCTACACCAGCATTGTGTTGGCCACAAGGGCAGACATGTATTGGCCACGAGGGCAGACATATAAGCTGATGGACTGGTCCATGCCCTCCAGGGCTGACGTTTAGTCAGGGAGACAGAGGTCAAACAGTTACAATCGATTCTCATTAGCCACAGGACTTATGTTCTGTAAAGTCACCATGATCACTGAAATAGCAAATACTAAACCAGTGCTCCTAGGAGAGACGCAGGGTTC
Organism: Trachypithecus francoisi; assembly: GCF_009764315.1. Classification (NCBI taxonomy): domain Eukaryota; kingdom Metazoa; phylum Chordata; class Mammalia; order Primates; family Cercopithecidae; genus Trachypithecus; species Trachypithecus francoisi. Next base: position 87,686,154 of record NW_022681468.1, on the reverse strand, counting down.
AGCTCCTGCAAGCCTCTGGTCAGAACATTCTCATTAGCCCATCAATACAGAACCTTGTTTTATGTGTGTTGCTGCTTAAAGACACTGTACTTAATATATATTGTTGATCTGTTGGCATTGAACTCATGGTTAACAGTACTGTTGCTCATTCCTGAACAAAGCTTATCTAATACACAGGTTTTCTCCTTAAGGCACATCGCAGCCTTCTCACGCTTAGGGAACTACACAGCGCTTCAGCACTTCACTTGGGACCATTTTAAACAGTGAAAGCATCAACAAAAAGCACAAAATTTCAAAAAACATGGCACTGACATAGACCACTAAGCAGGCCCCTGTGTTTTCAGCATGAGAGTTGAGAGTGTTGCCCTGTTCAGCCTCCACTGGGAATGTGCACATTGGTCAATGCAAATTTTTCACCGCTCAGCACATGTCTGCAAATAACCACAGGAGCGTTGATTTGGGGGTCGCAGATAAATTTTAGTAAGAAGGCAAATTTGCAAAGGCAGAATCCACAAATAATGAGGATCAACTGTAGTTACCGAGGTGGCCATTAGCCTAGGACTTTGGCAAGAGTTACCAGGGGCCACCAGGACACCTGTGATCAGGCTGCCAACCCACCTGAAGGGTCCAGCATGTGGGGCATGTTGGTTTCTTCCTAGGAAGAATTTGTGACCTGGGTCCCCTTGGAAAGAGGGCCACCCCAGAGTCCCTTTCGCTCCTTTGTCTAACTGCTGCTTCCTCCTCTCCTTGCCTGGGGCAGCCATCAGCTTCCTCATAGAAACTGGCACCCTGCTACACTTCCCAGACACCAGCCACGGCCTGAGGAACCTCTACTTCCTCGACCCTATTTGGCTGTCCGAATGTCTGCAGAGGATCTTTAACATTAAGGGCTCCCGGTCAGTGGCCAAGAATGGGGTGATCAGAGCAGAAGACCTCAGGATGCTGCTGGTGGGGACTGGCTTCACACAGCAGACGGAAGAGCAGTACTTCCAGTTCCTGGCCAAGTTTGAGATCGCCCTGCCCGTCGCCAATGACAGGTGAGGACACAACTTACCATGCCAGGCTGTGCAGGTTGCTCTCCGAAAGAGGGATTTAGGGTCTGGAGCCACTGGTGGCCTGAACAAGATTTCCAGGGATCAGTGCTGCCACTGCTGCCCCTAGGGACAGTCCAGCACCTGATGACGTGCATGTCTGGCCTGGGTCAGCGGGACAATGAGTACAGCTGGCCACTCCCTCCTGTGCCCCGGGGTTCTCTGTTCTGGGAGTTAAAAGAAATCCACTTATTGAAAAAGTGTAGGAAAACATGAAAGGATGTCATTAAAAATAATTTGTGGGAATTTCACTTTACAGGGGCTTGATTTCTTGGTTATTTGGTAAATGAGAGTGAGTAGCCAGTTAGGTGGCTCACACCTGTAATCCCCACTCTTTGGGAGGCCGAGGCGGCCAGATCAATTGAGGTCAGGAGTTGAAGACCAGCCTGACCAACATGGTGAAACCCCGTTTCTACTAAAAATACAAAAATCAGCTGGGCATGGTGGTGTATGCCTGTAATCCCAGCTACTTGGGAGCCTGAAGCAGGAGAATTGCTTGAACCCAGGAGGCAGAGGTTGCAGTGAACAGAGATCACACCTCTGCACTCCAGCCTGGGCAACAGAGCGAGACTCCTCAAAAAAAAAAAAAAAAGAGAGTGAGTGACTACGAAGTGCGTGCTAATTACACAGCCCAGTTCAAAATGCAGTCCAACATGATTAAATCATGAGAGCAACATGATCAACTACTCCAGGGTGGATGGTCCAAGGGTCAAATAGAGGCACTCCATATAGTAGCTAATCATCATCTCTTTCTATGGACTTCTTCTGGATCTTTAACATACCCAGATCTCCCCAGTCCTAAACTGCAAACAAAACAAATGAGCCTCTCTCCTCCTTTTCCTCCTTTCCTTGCTCCCCAGCGTCTGCTGCTCCTCATCACTTTGTGCTGGTGGCCAGGCAGCCCTCTAGGTGCCCCCAGGTACCCCTCCTGTCCTCTGCTGACCCTGCCCCAAGTACTGACCCTCCCCTCTGGAGGGCCTTCTCCATGAGGGGACCCTGCCACCCTCCCTTCCAGCCTCCAGTGTCCTCAGCAGGCCCCTGCCCTGCACTTTGCCCAAGCCATCAATTCAGCTGCCTTGGTCCTCCATGCCCCAAAGGAAGAATCCCCAGATTTTCAGCAGGGCCCAGCATCCAGAGGCTCAGGCCTGGGCTTCCAAATTGCTCCCACCTGGAAATCTGGCATGAACTGACGCATCACGTCTGAGACACCTGCCTTCTCTCCTCTGCTGTCTGGTCCCACCGATCACCTTCCCCCACTCCCCACCCATGGAACCGTGCTCAGGGCGTGGCACTCTAGGCTCAAAATTCCTCTCTGTATCCGTGACACCCACTCCTCACCCCACCTGCCATGATATGGCCCTGTCATCTCCCAGTGAAACAATTCTGTTGACTGGTCCTTTCCTCCTTGTGCCACCCACACCTGCTTCTGTTTTTGTTTGTTTACAGTTTTAGAGATTTTTTCCATACATTATTGGGGCACAGTTGGTATATGGTTACTAAGTCCTTTAGTGGTGATTTGTGAGATTTTGGTGCACCCATCACCCGAGCAGTATACACTACACCCTATTTGTGGTCTTTTATCCCTTGCCCATCTCCCACTCTTCCCCACAAGTTCCCAAAGTCCATTGTATCATTCTTATGCCTTTGCATCCTCACAGCTTAGCTCCCACGTATCAGTGAGAACATATGATGTTTGGTTTTCCATTCCTGAGTTACTTCACTTAGAAGAGTCTCCAATTTCATCCAGGTCACTGCAAATGCTGTTAATTCATTCCTTTTCATGGCTGAGTAGTGTTCTGTCATAGGTAAAGTTTACTTACAGTGAAATGCCCAGATCGCTTGTATTCAAAACAATGACTTTTGACAAATGCATACAACTGTGCAACCAGCACCTGCCTCAAGATACAGAATGTTCCTGTCATACTGGAAGTCCCCCCACACTCCCTTCCAGTCATTTCCCATCCATATCAGCACCAGCACTCTGATTTCTAGCACCAGAGCCTAGTGTTTCCTGTTCTTGAACTTCTCAACTGCACAGAGTCGCACGATATGGTCTCTAATTGGCTTCTCCCACTAAATATCATGCATCTGAGATCCATCCATGCAGTTGTGTGTATCAGGGGTTTTTCTTTGTTACTGAGTAGTATTCCATTGTATGGCTTTACCACAATTTGTTTATCCACTCACCTGTTGATAGACATTTGGATGGTTTCCAGCTTTGGGCTATTACGAATAACACTGCTGTAAACTGTCTTAAGTCTTTTTGTAGACACATCTTTTCATTTCTCTTGGGTCAAAACTAGGAGTGGAATTGTTGGGTCATAGAGTGTAAGTTTAATTTTATAAGAAATCACCAGGCTGTCCCCCAAGAAATTGTATGCTCCTCCAAGAGACTGTACACTCCATTTCCTCCCCAATATTTGTTGTCTGTAGCTCTTTCTGATTTTAGCTATTCCAGTGGATGTGAACTTGTACTTGACTGCGGCTTTACTTTACATTTTCTTCATGACTAATGAGATCGAATACCTTTCATGAGCTTATTGGCCATTGGCATATCTTCTTTTGTGAAGTGTCTATTCAAGTTTTATGCCTATTTTATGATTAGAATGTTTTCCTTTTTGGTACTGATATGTACTTCTTTATATCTTCTGGATACAAGTTATTTCTCAGATATGTGATTTGCAAATATTTTCTCCCAGTCTGTGACTTGCTTTTTTTATATTAATGAAGTCTTTTTAATTTTGTGATTATTGCTTTTTGTGTCATCTTTAAGAAATACTTGCTTATACTATGAACTTGACAATCTTTCTATATTTTTCTTCTAGAAGGTTTGTAGTTTAGCTTTTACTTCCAGGTCTATAATCTATGTCAAATTAATTTCTGTATGTGGGGTGAATTAGGGATCGAGGTCCATTTTTTCCTATATATTATCCCGTTGTTCCAGAACCATTTGTTGAAAAGACTTTCCTTTCCCCCATTGAATTACCTTGATTTCTTTATCAAAAATCAGTTGTGTGGGCTTATTTCAGGACTCTATTTTGTTCCACTAATATATGTGCCTATCCTTATGCCAGTGCCAAACTCTACTGATTATTGTAGCTTTAGAGTAAGAACTTGAAATCAGGTTGCATGAACCTTTTGTATTAGTTTCCTGTGATTGCTGTAAGATACCATGAATGTGGCATCTTAAAACAACACACATTTTTTCCCTTACATTTCTGGTGGCCAGAAGTCCAAAATAAGTTTCCCTGGTCCAAAGTCAAGGGGTCAGCAGGATCATGCTGCCTTTGGAGGCTCTAGAAGAAAATCCATTTTCTTATATTTTCCAGTCTCTAGAGCTGCATTTCTTAGCTCATATTTCTTTTATCAATATGTAATATTTTACATATTTATGGGGTACATGTGAGTTGTTTTTACATGCATAGAATGTGGAATGATCAAGTCAGTGTATTTGGGGTATTCATCACCTTGAGTATTTATCCTTTGTATGTGTTGGTATCATTTCAAGACCTGGCTTCTAACTACTTTGAAATATACAATATATTCTTGCTAATTATAGTCACCCTAGTTTGCTATTGGCCATTAGAACTTACTTCTTCTAACTGTATGTCTGTACCCATTCACCAACCTCTCTTCATCTCTCCCTCCCACTCTCACACCCTTCCTTCCTAGCTTCTGGTATCTGTCATTCTGTTTTCTATCTTCATGAGATCAGGCTTTTTAGCTCCCACATATGAGTGGGAGCATGCAGTATTTGTCTTTCTTTGCCTGGTTTATTTCATTTAATGTAATGACTTCCAGTTTCATCCATGTTGCTGCAAATGACATGATTTCATTCTTTTTTATGGCCAAGTAGTATTCCATTGTGTATACGGACCTTTCTTTATCCATTTGTCCATTGATGGACACTTAGGTTGGTTCCTTATCTTTGCTATTGTGAATAGTGCTGCAATAGATAAGGGAATTCAGGTATCCCTTTAATACCTGATTTCTTTTCCTTTGTATAAATATCCACTACTGGGATGGCTGGATTGTATGGTAGTTCTATTTTTAGTTTTTTGAGAAATCACCACACTGTTTTTCACAGTGGCTGTACTAATTTATATTATAGCCAACAGCGTATAAGAGTTTTCTTTTCTCTGCATCCTCACCAGCATCTGTTATTTTTTCGTTTTCTGATAGTAGCCATTCAACTGGGGTTATATGATATCTCATTGTGCTTTTGATTTGCATTTCCCTGATGATTTGTGGTGTTGAGCATTTTTCATATATCTGTTGGCCATTCATATGTCTTCTTTTGAAAAACATCTATTCATGTTCTTTGCCCTCTTTTAATGAGATTATTTGGGTTTTATTGAGTTGTTCAAATTTCTTGTAAATTGTGGGTATTAGTTCCTTGTTGAATGAATACTTTGCAAATATTTTCTCTCATGCAATAGGTCTCTTCACTCTGCTCATTGTTTCCTATGCAGTGAAGAAGCCATTTCGTTTAATATAGTACCATTTGTCTATTTTTGTTTTAGTTGTTTGTATTTTCAAGGTCTTAGCTCTAAAACCTTTGCCTAGACCAATGTCCTGAAGTGCTTTCCCTGTTTTCTTCTAGTAGTTTATAGTTTGGGGTCTTAAATTTAAGTCTTTAATCCGTTTTGAGTTAATTTTTGTATGTGGTGAGAGATAGGGGTCTAGTTCCATTCTTCTCCTTATGGATATCCAATTTTCCCAGCACCATTTATAAGAAGAAGAGGGTATATCTTTTCCACTGTATGTTCTTGGCACCTTTGTTGAGAATCAGTTGACTGTAAATATGTGGATTTATTTCTGGGTTCTCTATTTTGTTCCATGAGTCTATGTGTCTATTTTTATACTGATATCATGCTGTTTCAGTTACTATAGCTTTGTAGTATATTTTGAAGTCAGATAGTATGATTCCTCCAGCTTTGTTCTTTTTGCTCAGGATTGCTTTAGCTATTCAATCTCTTGTTTGGTTCCATATGAATTTTAGAATCCATTATTGATCTGTTTAGGTTTACTTTTTATTCCTGATTCAGTTTGGGTAAATTTTTATGTTTCTAGGAATTTGTCTGTTTTTTTTTTTTTTCCTAGGATTTCCAGTTTGTTAACATACAATTCTTCATAATAGTCTCTGATTATCTTTTGTATTTCTGTGGTATCAGTTATAATGTCTCCTTTTTCATTACCAATTTTGGTTATTTGGGTCTTTTCTCCTCTTGGTTACTCTAGCTAGTGATTTATCAATTTTGTTTATCTTTTTGAAGAATCGACTTTTTATTTCATTGATCCTTTGTATTGTTTTTTAAGTCTGTATTCCATTTTATTTCTCCTCCGACCCTTATTTATTATATGATTTCTTTCCTTCTGCTGATTTTAGGTTTGGTTTGTAAATGTCTGTAAGGTCTTTTTGGTCTCAAGTCATTTAAATCCAACTTTTTTTGATGAGTTTCTGTCTAGATGATCTGTCTAATGCTGAGAGTGGTGTGTTTAAGTGCCATAATATTATAGTATTAGAATCTATCTCTCTCTTAGATCTAGTAATATTTGCTTTATGAATCTGGGTGCTCCAGTGTTGGGTGCATATATACTGATACTGTTATATTCTCTTGTTGGATTGATCCCTTTATCATTATATAATGACCTTCTTTGTCTTTTACTGTTTTTGACTTAAAGTCTGTTTTGTCTGATGTAAGTATAGCGATGTCTGCTTGCTTTTGGCTACCATTTGCATAGAATATCTTTTTGCAATGCATTACTTTCAGTCTATATGTGTCTTTACAGGTAAAGTGAGTTTCTTATTGGTAGCATATAATTGAATTATGTTTTTTAATCCATTCAGCCAGTGTACACCTTTTAAGTGGAGAATTTAATCCATTTACATTCAAGGTAATTATTAATATGTGAGGTTTTGTTCCTGTCCTATTGTTAATTATTTTCTGGTTGTTTTTATGTATTCTTTATTCCTTTATTTCTCTCTTATTGCTTATCACTGTGGTTTGGTGGTTTTCTGTGGTAGTACCATTTGAGTCCTTTCTCTTCCTCATTTGTGTGTTTGCTTTACCAGTGATTTTTATACTTTTGTATGTTTTCATGATGTTAAATGTCATTTTTCTTTTTGCTTCCAGGTTAAGGATCCCTTGAGCAGTTCTTGTAGGGCCAGTCTATTAGTGATATAAGGTTTCTGCTGAGAAATCTGCAATTAGTCTAATGGGGTCTCTTAGGTGACTAGATTCTTTTCTATTGCTGTTTTTAGAATTCTCTTTTTGACTTTAGACAGTTTGACTGTAATGTGCCATGGAGAAGAGCTTTTTGCATTATCTCTGTTTGGGGATCTCAGAGCCTCCTGTATCTGAATGTCTAAATACCGTGCTAGACTTAGGAAGTTTTCATCTCTTATTTTGTTACACAGATTCTCCTAACCCTTTCATTCTTTCTTCACCTTCTGGGACTCTAGTAATTTAAACTCTTCGTTGCTTTATGGTGTCCCATATATCACAAAGGCTTTACTCATTATTTTCTTCATTTTTCTTTATTTTTGTCTAACTCTGTTATTTCATAAGACCTGTCTTCAAGTTCTGAGATTATGATTCTGCTTGATCTAGCCTATTATCAAAGCTTTTGAATGTATTTTATATCTCACTCAATGAATTCTTCAGTCCCAGAATTTCCATTTGGTTTTTTTAAATGATATTAATATTTATCTCTTTGGTAAATTTTTCATTTGCATCCTGCATTGTTTTTCTGATTTCTTTGTATTGTTTTTCAGAATTTTCTTCTATCTCACTGAGCTCCTTTAGTATCAGAATTTTTAATTATTTTTCCAGGATTTTATAAATTTGTTCTTGATTGAGCTGTATGGCTGGAGCATTATTGTTTTCCTTTGGAAGTGTCATATGTCCTTGCTTTTTCATGTTTCCTGTGTCCTTACATTGATGACTGTGCATCTGGTGTAAGAGTTACTTCTTCCAGTATTTGAATTTGCTTTCATAGGAGAGAACTGTCTCCTGAAGATGCATCTATGGTGTTGGTTCAGTAGGGCACTTTGACTTTCATTCTACATAGATGCAGTAGTGTAATCTGTATGATTTCTTTGGCTATAAACAATGTCAGTGGTATCGGTGATTTCCTCAGTGATTTAGGGTGGAGCCATTGTTAATGGAGTTTGTGGGGAAGTTTTGCTGGGGACAGGGATGCCAACCGGGTCAGTCTTTGGGCCCCAGTGGTGGCAGCAGGCATGCCTGTCTTTGGACCCCAGGGTGGTACACACTGGCACCAGTGTTAGAGGGTCCAGGCAGGCCTATTCTTGGGCTTCCAGGAGGCTTACTTGGATGTTGGTAGTGGCATCAGTGGGCCAGTAGGTGGGTAGATTCTTGGCTCCCTAGGCAGCTGGCGTGGTGTGGGTAATGGCAGTGGGAGTGGCAGGAAAACCCTGTAGGTCCCAAGCAGTGCACACTTGTATTGGCAGTGGCTGCAATGGGCTGGTTGGGCTTGTACATAGGGCCACGGGTGACACGTGCAAGTAGGTACCAGCTGTAGTGGTAACAGCAGAGTCGGTAGGCCTAACCTTTGGCCCTCAGGAGAAGTGTTCAGGTACCACTGATGGTGGACTGAGTTGGGCAGTCCCTCAGCCCTAGTCCATGTGCTCTGGCACAGGGGCCAGACGACATGAAGCCAGGCCAGGTGGGCTTGTTTTCAGGCCCCTCAATGGTGTGTACAGGTACCAGCCATGGTAGGCAGGAGTGGAGTGATCCCCAGGCCAGCAATGGAATGCTCAGGCTGGGGACATCAGTGGTCACACTGCTGCCCTGCCACTGGGAAGGGTGGGCCACCTTCAGTGGCAACAGATTAGGCCGGTGGGTGGGGAATACATGCCACGCACACCTTAGCCCTTAAGGTGGTAGCCTAAGCTTCACTCACACCTCAGCCCCAGGGGTAGCAGCCCACATTTCTCTTGCACTTCAGCCCCAGCACCACTGGGCTCCAGGACAGTACACAGTCAGTTGGGGACAGGGCTGTAAAATGGCTCCTTGTAGGCCAGGTGCGGTGGGTCATGCCTGTAATCCCAGCATTTTGGGAGGCCGAGGCGGGCAGATCACAAGGTCAGGAAATCGAGACCATCCTAGCTAACACAGTGAAACCCCATCTCTACTAAAAATACAAAAAATTAGCCGGGCATGGTGGTGGGCACCTGTAGTCTCAGCTACTCGGGAGGCTGAGGCAGGAGAATGGCGTGAACCCGGGAGATGGAGTTTGCAGTGAGCCGAGATCGCGCCACTGCACTCCAGCCTGGGTGACAGAGCGAGACTCCATCTCAAAAAAAAAAAAAAAAAATAACAACAACAACAACAAAAAAAGGCTCCTTATAGATTTCTTAAAGAACTAAAAGTAGATTACCATTTGATCCAGCAATCTCACTACTGGCTATCTACCCAGAGGAAAAGAAGTCATTATGCAAAAAAGATACTTGCACACACATGTTTATAACAGCACAATTCATAATTGCAAAAATATTGTGGTATATATATACCATAGAATACTACTCAGCCATATAAAGGAATAAAATAATGGCAATTGCAGCAACCTGGATGAATTAGAGACCATTATTCTAAGTGAAGTAACTCAGGAATGGAAAACTAAACATTGTTTGTTCTAAGTTATAAGTGGGAATGAAGCTATGAGAATGCAAAGGCATAAGAATAATACAATAGACTTCGGGGACTCAGGGGAAAGGGTGGGAGGGGATGAGAAATAAAAAAAACTATACATGAGGTACAGTGTACAGCGCTCGGGTGATGGGAGCCCCAAAATCTAAGAAATCACCGCTAAAGAACTTTATCATGTAACTAAACACCACTTGTTCCCCAAAGCCCTATTGAAATTAAAAATTAAAATGTAAATAAAATGCCTCCTTAGTGTGGCTGTTCAGGTCTCAGAGAGTGTGAGACTTAGAGCGAGAAGCCTCGGAGCAGTGCCATTGCACAATCTCCCATCAGTTAGTTTCAGGGCCCAAAAAGGGCGAGGGGCTCTCCTGTGTCTTGGATTTCGGGGATCCAGAGTAGGAATGTGGACCACTGGGGATCTCTCACTTACCTTTTCCCCACATTGGGGAATCTCGCAGCTCTCAGCCTAGCAGGCTGCCTTGCTTCCTTCTCCTTCCTTGCCTTAGGTATTTCCTGTCACTTTTCTCTCGAATTCCAGTGTTCCCTCTTGGATGATCTATTCAACGTGTGATTATCTACTCACTATTTTGCCTCTTCTCAGTGTCGGAGGCAAGTCTGAAATGCCTCTAGTCAGCCACCTTGAAGCTGTCCCTCCCAGCAGCATGGCAGCCTGCTCTAGTGACCATCTTGCCTTCTTCTGTGCAAGTCTCTCTCTTCCTCCTATTCTTTAAGGACACTTGTGGCTGCACTTAAGGCCCACCCAGATAATCTGGGATCTCTCCCCCATTTCAAAGTCCATAACTTAATCACATCTACAAAGTCTCTATTTCCATGTAAGGTAACAATCACAGTTCTAGGGTTTAGAACCTGGATATTTTGGGGCTCATTATTCAGCACACGACACCCTCCAATTTTGTTCTTCTGTTTCAAGATTATTTTGGATTATTCTAGATCCTTTGCATTTTCATTTAAATTTTAGAATCAGCTTGTCTGTTTCTACCACACACAAAAAAACTGTTGTGATTTTTATGGAGATTACATTGAATCTATAGATCAAAGAGAGCTGACATCTTAGGAATATTGGATCTTCCAATATGAACATGGTATATCTCTTCATTTATTTTGGTTTTTAAAAAGTTTCTCTCAATAATGGTTTGTTTTCAGTATTCACATTTCCTACGTCTTTTGTTAAATTTGTGTCTACATAATTTATGTTCTCCGAGATGGGTAAATGACATATCTTCTAATTTGATTTCCTTTTTTGTTGTTGTTGCTGGTATGCAGAAATAGAATTTATTTTTAAATATTTACCTTATATCCAAAAACCTTGCTAAATTCACCTATTAGCTCCAGTAGATTTTTCAGGATTTTCTAAGTATGCTTCTTTTTTGAAAAAAAAAAGACAGTTTTACTTTTTTCATTCTAATCTTCACATATTTTTTTGCTCTTTTTGCCTGATTGCATTGGCTTGGATCTCTAGCGAAGCCTTAAATAGAAGGGATGAGAGAAGACATCATTATGTGTGATCTCAGGGGAAAGCATTCAGTCTTCCAAGTGTGGTGTTTTCTACAGAACTTTGTTATCCATGGAAACTTTATCACATTGAGGAAGTTCCCTTTTATTCTCAGTTTGCTGAAAGTTTTTATCATAAATGGACACTGAATTTTGTCCCCCAAAAATGCTTGTTCTGCCTCCGTTGAGCTAATTTTTTCTTCAGTTATTTTTCTGTTACATGAATATGTTGACTGATTTTCAAGTGTTAAACCAACCTTGTGTTCCCAAGATTCATACCAAAAACATCATGGAGCACCTCTTCTGTGTGCCACTGCACGTCATGCTGGGGCGCCTGGGGACAGAGAATGCTCCCCGCACTCTCTAAGCACACTCCAACAAGGAGAAGAGCAAGAATGCCACGGGACACTGCCACTGTAAGAGGGCCACGTGAAAGACCCAGGATGCATGAGATGAAGTAGAAAAAGCAGAAAGAAACAGCAGGCACGGCCCAGGGCCTCCTGTATGGGGAACAAACACTGAGCAGATAGAGAAGCAAGGAATTTTCAGATGTGAAGGACACTCTGATGAAGAGGCATCTAGCGAGAGGTTGGGAATGCCCTCTCACCCAAGACCTGAAAGGCTGAAAAGGCCTCCTGCTTCACCACCTGTGTCTGCTACGTCATCTGCACAGCCCCTGTCTACCTTCACCAGCCCTGCCAAGAGGGTATCTTTTCTCCTCCCATTGTATACCCATGTGTCAGAGCGTGTAAGTCAGAGCTTGGGCCATGGGCTGTCATTGAATTTTCTTATAGTTTAGGGAGTCTCTTCCAGAAAGTTCTAAGGACATTTATTGTACCGAAATCGATTTATTTTAAGATTAGAAGAACTGAAGGCAAAACCTTTACTGGGAAAAAGTCCAGCATCTGCACACCCAGGGGGCCGTCCTGTTCCTGTCTGGTGCCTGCCCCCTCAGCCCCACAGCATGCAGCTATTGCTGGTTTTCTGGCACACTTTTGGATGGACCTCCCAGGTTTCAGCTGTTTTAAGATGACGACAGACGTGAAGGCCTTGCTGACACAATAATGCAGCATTTTTATGATGACCAAGAGTGTTCTCATAAAATATCCCTCTTTCGCACAAATCAGGCTCATTCTAGCTTTTAAGACAATTGCGTCGTGTCAACTGGCCAAGAACAATAAATAGCTTTGAAGGCCAAAAATGTTACTCTGACCCTAGTATCTGCATTGTCCTTGAAACCTTGCAGCTGTATTTGTTTTTCCTTCATCAACCAAAGTTAATGTTAAGTGATTCCCCAACTGCAACCCCATTTATAGAGAATTGAGTCCCATTTGCTATGTCTGACATTTTTAGGACCACAGATGTTTTCATGTCTTCCCTTAGCCTTATTCTAGTCTCTATCTTAGAAACCATAGTAGACATATTAATGTGACCAGTCTTCATTTTCCTTTGGAGTATTTATTCTCAGCATATAAACCACCCTTCTCTTACTAATAACAGAATTCCAAAGGCCCTGGGAGGAAGGAACCCAGCAGCCTGAGGTGTTTCAGCACAGCCTGTCCCCAGACCAGGCCATCTGCTGGGGTTGGGGCACTGCAGTGGAGCTTGGGCCCCGCTGTTCACCAGTCCCCTTTGGTGTGTTTCAGCTACCTCCTGCCCCACCTCCTTCCATCTAAACCTGGCCTGGACACCCACGGCATGCGGCACCCCACAGCCAACACCATTCAAAGGGTATTTAAGATGAGCTTCGTTCCCGTTGGCTTCTGGCAAAGGTTTATAGCACGGATGCTGATCAGTCTGGCGGAGATGGACTTGCAGGTATTATGCGGTTTCTGCATAGGCAGATGCCCGAGAGGCACCTACAGTTGTACCCTTGGGGGAGGGGAATGCCCTTTGCTGGGGGGCCCTGCCTGGAGACCCTTCTCCCAGAGCCATGCCACCAGTGTAGTGCCAGGGGGCAGGTGTGGCATGGGCTGCTGGCCAACCCATTTAAGCCATCCTGTGAGTTCCAAATCAGCACCCTCCTTAGACAGAACACACCCTTTATAAACAGTGGTTCTAAATGTTAGCCCACCTCAAAACCACCTGGAGTTTGTTAGAACAGAGTTTAGTGGGCCCCACCCAAGAGGTTCTGATTCAGTAGGTGTGGACTGAGGCCAAGAATTTGCATTTCTATCCATTCCCCGAGGTGACGCCGCTGGCCCAGCAACCACACTTGGAAAACCGTGAGTTAGAAGCACAGTTTTGCCATCTCGGCTGCACACTAGGCTCATCTGGAGTAAATTCTAAAAGACACAGACCACACTCCAGACCGAGCGAATCAGAATCTTTGAGTGTGGCATTGTTTGAAAAAGTGATTCCTCTTTGGTATTTTTAAGGCTCCCAGATGAGTTCCCTGTGCAGTCCAGTTTGAGAACCACTTGTGCAGAACTTTACATGACTCTGGTAACACTGGAGACCCAGCCCAAGGAGTTAGCTTCTGTGGGTCTACCTGGGGTTATGGGAAGGAGTCCCAGCTGTCAGGCAACATTCATTTCATGCAAGGCGGGAGCATGGAAGCAATATTTGCTACAGTGGTGTTTTTCAAAGTGGGGTTCCTATACCAGCAAAATCAGCCTCACCTGGGAATATGTGAGGAACGCAAGTTCTCAGGCCCCACCTCAAACCCGCTGCATGAGAAACTCCGGAGGGAACCCCACACTGGTTTTCACAACCCCTCCCGGGGATTCTGACACACTTTTGGTTTTGCAAACCTCTGGCATAATCCCTGACTGTCAAATCCTCGACATTAAACTCCGGATGAGTTTACTGTTGCTGCATTCTCATTAGAAAGCCCTTATTGAATTATAAGTTCTTAGCTCTATAAAAGTGTTCTTTGATCTCCCCATTTTCACTGAAATGGTAAGAAAAGTCAATGCAAAATCCTTAAAGTCCATCGTGACAGTGGCAGCCTGTGTTAGCGGGGACGGAGACTGGTTTATAGTGCCAGAAGGGTGCGCTGATTGAAGGAGTGGGCGCAGGCACTGGTGCTCCTACTTTTCCATTCCTCTGCCCTCCCTTTGAACTCTGTGTCCCACTGTGTTCTCAGGGGAGGGTCATGGAGCACTAGCGTCGTGGGAGGCTGAGCTCACAAGTGGGGCCCAGCTGGACCTGGAGGCCAGGGCGCCCTTCCGGGCAGCAGCATCCCTCACTTGAAGTTAGGAAAGAAGTCCTATTGAAATTCAGATGGGTGACAGGACAAAAGTTCAGTCTCATCACTCATCAAAGGCATGCAAATTCAAGCAGCAGTGAGATGCCACTTTTCATCCATCACATTAGCAAAGAGCTGAGCCATAATCCCCAGCCCCGGGGCACGAAGCAGCCCTGTGGACACTGGTAGTTGGTGCACAGGACAGTCTCGTCATTCAAAAAGCGATTCCTCAGGATGCATCCAGAACTTTAAAATATTCAGACCCTTCGACCGATAATCCGACTGGTAACATCTAAACTAAGGATACCATTTTCAATCAGAGAAAGCTCTGTGCCTTTCTCATGTAACTCACGGTGGTTTTGAAGGAGCAAAAGATTGGCACCAACTTACACTTCCAGAAGAGAGTGGTTCAGGAAATTACTATGCTTAATAGAATATTAAACTTTAGAAAAATGAATTTTATGTGTGTTTTTAGTGACATAGAAAAGTGAGGTTTTTTAATGTATATGAAATTAGAAATCCAATATAGCTTCAGCTGTTTTTTACACATATATGGAGATAGAAAAAAAAATCCTGGAATAATATATACCAAAATCTGAATGATCTCTCTGCTTCGTGTTAAATGGGTGTTTTGTTTGCCCTCTTACATTTTTCTGTATTTTCTGCATTTTCTAATATGAATTTTTGATTGTAAAGTCAGAAAGAGAAAAATTTTTAAAGGAAAACCTATTTTTCAATTCTTTGGAAAAAAGCTGTTTCCGGAATACCCTGGAAACCCTGTCAGATAATGTAACGTTCAATTTGGCAGCAGGGATGAGCAGCGTGGGAGGAGAGGGTGGGAAAGACGGGGGTCATTTATCAAGATGGGGCCCAGTCCGGCCTCCGCAGAGCTCTGCCCAGGACCAGCGAGGAGCCCAGAATACTTAAGCAGGGTCTTTTCTCTGTCTTTCAGCTTTTTGAAAACAAGAAGAATACTAAAAGCAGGAACAGGAAAGTCGCCATTTACAGTTTTACAGGAAACCAGAGAAATCGCTGTAGCACATTCAGAGTGAAAAGAAATCAGACCATCTATTGGCAGGAAGGGCTCCTGGTCACTTTTGATGGGGGCTACCTCAGGTAGGAACACCGGGAAGCTCACCTACCGGGCCAGCAGGTGCCACAGCAGCCACCCCGGGGCCACGTCAGCAGGATGCCTCATCCCCTTGGTGTTCAGAATTTTGCTCATGAGAGCGGCTCATCATGGCAGCTTGCTAGAAATGTGAGGCCCCCCCATGAGTGTCCCAGAGGCTCGGGGCTCCTCACCCCTGCTGAGTCCCCCTTGCAGGATGGGAAAGGCAAAGGCAGATGTGGCGGCCACCGCTCAGGACTTGAGGGACGTGGTGGCCATTGAGCTCAGGAGAGCCTCAGGCACCTCCCACAATTATTCAGGTCACCATGTGACCTTGCAGCCATCCTGCCCCTCCCCTTGTTCTGTGAGAAGCCAGGCTGGGGGCAGGGGGCGCTGAGACTCCTCAGCCTCCATCTGCACTGCCCATAACCAGACACGGAACTCAGCTCCCTGTGCCATTTATTCTTATTTTTTTTTTTGAGAGCAGTAGACCTAAAGTCAGCTCAACAGGTTTAATGAATGATAAACACCCAAGATTATTTTAATATTTACAATGAACTTTGCAAAATAGTCTTCAACTCTGTGAGAGGAGAAGAAGGGAAAGGGGAGGTAACTTTACAGAGGGCTTGATTGGGACCTGCCGCCTCCACATAGATGTTCTCACTTAAAGCCCACAGTTGCTGCTGGACAGATGAGAACACTGAGGTTCAGGGAGGTCCGGTAACTTCCTGAGGGCCTCACCCGAGGGTCAGCTCCCAGGCTGAGCATCCCTGACGGCAATCTTCCTTGTGTCTCCTTCACCAGGCCAGGTCCGGGGCAAGAACAAGGCAGGGCCACACACACGTACATACAGGGAGTCCCCCATCAGTCCTGCAGGGCACAGAGTCTCTCCCGGTTCCCAGGGGTTGAATCCTGTCCCTAGGGTCAGGGATATCATCCCAGGGTCCCCCAGAGCCAGATCGCAATGGGATCCTTTTGGTTTCTGGGTTGCAGTGTGGAATCTTCCGATGTGAACTGGAAAAAGAAGAAAAGTGGAGGAATAAAAATCATTTGTCAATCAGAAATGAGGGACTTCTCAGCCATGGCTTTCATCACAGATCATGTCAATTCCTTGATTGATCAGTGGTTTCCTGGTAAGAGAAGATTCTGGAAACAAGCCCTTGTTCATGCTAATATTTATTTATAAATCAGGGTGGGGCTGCTTCTTTTGGGAAGGACAAGAATCCCACTGGGATTCAGCCCAAGCAAAGTAGGGGGTCTTAACAGCCCTTTGGTGGGAGTCCTGGCCCCCGAGAAGTCCAGCTCTGTCATGGGGGGAGTACCGTGGGGAGGATGGGGTTTGAACCCCACTGGGATTGTGCAGGGATGCGGCCTGCCAGCTGCCCACAGGCGTGGCAAGAAAGATGACACTGGTACCATGAGTGTTCCACGGAGATGCTCAGTGTGAGCTCACACATGTCTTGTTTTCACAGTGAGGACGGTGTGGCTGAAACTGGGGGGGAGTCGGCAGATGGAAATTTATCCTCTGTGCAGGGGCAGGGATGGAGGGGAGCTGTGGCCACCAAGGGGCCTTGCTCTCCTTCCCTGCCGCCCCACCCATCCTGGCGGTGATCAAACCACTAACACAGCCCTTCTCAGTCCCTTTGGATCTGTTTCTTCATTGATAGTTCACCCAAAAAAAGTACTCTTTGAGTGAAGTTGCTGAGGCTCCCTGTTTGTTTTGCTCCTGCGGTGGAGAAACTCCCAGAGCAACCTGCAGCGGGGAGGCCATCTGGGGCTTAATGGGGCAAGCAGCTGTGGGAATGGCTGCCCCGAGAGCCTCAGCCCCTGAACGCTGGAGGCCAAGCAAGTGACTGGAGAGCGGGTTTGGAATTCCAGTGCCGCCCCTGCAAGCCTCGGCAGATCCCCGGGCCTCCTGGGCCAGCCTCACCTGCATGCAATGCCTGCATCCCAGAGAGCATCGGGGAAGGTGGCTAAGGAGCAGTGGCAGCATACACTCAGGTTACACATTCCAGATCCCAGGGTCTGGTCTCTGTCAGGGTTGGGGTCCTTCACGCTGTTGGCAGGAAGGGTGACCTACAAGGAAAAAAGGCTTAGAAAGGAGCCCTCGGAGAAGGCAGTTGGGTGTGTGTGTCATGGTGATTTGCGAGGCACTTGGCCATCTAAGGGGGTCCTTAGGCCCATGTAAACCTTTCTGGGCACTTTGCAGCTCCCCACCAGCCAGTGTTCCCCCCACAGCAGGTGCTGGGCAGTTTGACAGGTGGATCCCTTAGACAGTCACCTGAGATGGAAAGGGCTCTGGTGAGCACCTGAGACAGGCTGCCTGGAGCTGGTATCCCCAGCCAGGGGCCCCTCCCAACGGGATGCCTTACACATGGACCTACAGATATCAGATGTGCCTGGAAAGTTCTAGGCATCCACCTCCTACCCTGCATGAAGCAGGCAGTTGGCCTGCCCTGAGGGCACCTCCACAGGGCACCTTGGAGGGTGTTTCTCTGCACCTCCTATCAGAGGCGTAGGAGGGAACCCATGTCCACTGACTCAGTTTTGTCTGTGATAATTTGCACTCATTTCTCCCCCTGCATTGCCCTTCATAGACATTACAAACCTGATGTTTCTAATTGTAGGAAGAGTGGCTTCCGCACTGCTGTGATTGTTGGAGGATAGCTCAGACCTAGTCTGTAATGACCTGTTAGGGCCCAGTCATGCAGGAGGGATCCCCGCCCTCCTCTCAGGCCCCACAGCCAGCCTGCTCAGGGTCCCGACCACTGGGCAGTTCTCAGAAGCATCCCGAACCCTCCCTGGACACATCTTTCAGGACAAACAATTGCGCTCTCCAAAAAGGCACCTGAATGTGGCAATGGGTTTCAGCCTGTCTCTCGGGTACAGGCCAGGACAGGCAACTCCCCTGCTGTGAAGGCCTCAGGGCCTGGGGTAGAGAGTGCTGCTTGGGGGCCCTCCTGCACCTCCTTCTTGTGAAGCTGTCTCTTGCTCTGTCCTTATTTAGCCCTGACGGCCACAGAGAGCGACGGGACTCCACTCATGGAGCAGTACGTGCCCTGCCCAGTCTGCGAGACAGCCTGGGCCCAGCACACGGACCCCAGTGAGAAATCAGAGGATGTGCAATACTTCGACATGGAAGACTGTGTCCTCACGGCCATAGAGCGGGACTTCATCTCCTGCCCCAGACACCCGGACCTCCCCGTGCCGCTCCAGGAGCTGGTCCCTGAACTGTTCATGACCGACTTCCCGGCCAGGTATGCCCCGAAGGCCCCTCCCAGAACACAATGCAGGTCACAGGGGGCCCTCCTCGTTGTGCAGTTGTCAAGTGATCTCCAGGAAGACCCCTCCGGAGCCGGCAGATGCCCCAGCCATCGCTTCCCACCAATCTCAGTACCTTTTTAGGTTCCCATCCTCAGCTGCCTGAAAGGAACCAGGCTGCTGGCTTTCCATTTTGGAGGCCTTGATAGGCCCAGCTGGGAAAAGCGCTTTGCAAGTGCAGCCATCCTGCCTCCCCATATGCCTCCCCCTTCCCCTCGTAGCCAGAGCTGCTCTCTCCTGAGCTGCCTCTCCTTTCCAGTCCTACCTCCCACCAGCTCCAGGGCCAGCAGATAAGCACAGCCAGCACTCCTCGGGCATTCAGAAAGGGGAGAGCTCCCACCCAGAGCCTTGTTTACCTTTTTTGTCAAACACTGACTCCTATCTGTAACCCTAGTGCTCAGCATCAGACCCCTCAAATCTGTTCTTAGAGTTTATTCTACCTATGCTAACCCAAGATGATAACTAGAGAGAGAATCGGGGAGGAAATAGGAAACGTCACCTTTCAGAAGAAAACTTCCAAAGGGATCCTTTCTCTACGGCCACCACTTCTGTGGACTTCACCCTGTGCCAGCCATCACCACCTCTGAGGCTGTTCAGGTCCTAAGCCCACTTTACAGAGGAGACTGAGGCTTAGCAAGCCTCCATAACCCACCCAGGTGCGCCCACCCGCAAGTGGCAGGGCCGGGGGGTGGCCCAGATCTGTCCAGCCTCACAGATGGCTTTGAACCATGACTCTTGGCCATGGGGACAAATGACCCAGCCCAGGATCCACCCGCGTCAGGGCGGGGGTGATGTGGCTGATGCCGGGTGTGTGTGGCAGGCTCTTCCTGGAGAACAGCAAGCTGGAGCACAGTGAGGACGAGGGCAGCGTCCTGGGCCAGGGTGGCAGTGGCACCGTCATCTACCGGGCCCGGTACCAGGGCCAGCCAGTAGCTGTCAAGCGCTTCCACATCAAAAAATTCAAGAACTTTGCTAACGTCCCGGCAGGTAAGCAGGTCCCAGGTTGGTGCTGTTTTTCTCAGACATATGCTGCCCGGGTCTAAGCTCTGTGCCGCCTTAGAGAGGCCTGAGGCTGCAGGCACCCCGTGTCCTGCTGGCTAACGCTGTGCTTTCCACGGCAGACACCATGCTGAGGCACCTGCGGGCCACGGACGCCATGAAGAACTTCTCTGAGTTCCGGCAGGAGGCCAGCATGCTGCACGCGCTGCAGCACCCCTGCATTGTGGCGCTTATCGGCATCAGCATCCACCCACTCTGCTTCGCTCTGGAGCTGGCGCCACTCAGCAGCCTCAACACCGTGCTGTCCGAGAACGCCAGAGGTACCGCAGTGCGCTGCCCCACCCGGCTCCTGAGACCAACAGAGCCCCAGGCGCCTCCTGCCTGGCACGGGGGTAGAGCCTCAGGTGGCCTACCCAACGGCACACCCAACCCATGGCTCGTGTGACCATCCCCTGGGTGTGAGGCCAGGCACCTCGCCAGGTCCAGTCACTGGGCAGAGCCTTGGCGAGGACGGCAGAGGGCACGCTGTGGAGTCGGCTAAGACCAGGCTCTGGAGCGGTCCAGGAAGCTGCTGAGTTTATTTGCCTGTAAAAGGAGGATGATAACATCCTCTCTGGGAGGGCACCAAGCACATGAGCTGCATTAAATCACTTTCTTAACTGCACATGCACACCACTGCTGAGACTCAGATCCTAGGGTCAGTGGGGCCATACTATATTTTAAAACAAAATGTTAAAGTAATTTACGTTGAGAAATGAGCAACTAAACTCCAGAGTTGCCAGAGGGTGAAAGGTAGTTGTCTTTTGACTAGGGAAGAAGAAATGCTATTAAAATCAATCACTTCTGCCTCAATGGAAGATAATTTTTTAAATAAAATTCTTTATTTTTTTTTTTCATACAGGGTCTCGCTTTGTTGGCCAGGCTGGAGTACAGTGGTGCAATCTCAGCTCACTGCAGCCTTGACCTCCCGAACTCAAGCAATCCTCCCACCTCAACTTCCCCAGTAGCTACAAGCACATGCCACCACACCCAGCTAATTTGTTGTTGTTGTTTTTGTTTTTTGTAGAGATGGCCTTTCGCCCTGTTGCCCAGGTCATTCTCGAACTGTGAGCTCATCAATCCCCCCACTTTAGCCTCCCAAAGTGCTGGAATTACCGGCATGAGCCACCACACCCAGCCAAACAAAATTCTTCTACTTGCAACTCACCCCTTTACGTAGGACAGCCTTGACCTGAGATGAACTCTAGAGATTTCGAATCCTTGCTCATTCAGCAAAACTGCCAGCAATTCCAGGAATAAGGTATCATGAATGAAGCTATAGTGATGAGCACTTCTATACTAAATACTATTTCACTTAACCAGGCCATTCTCTGTCCCTTCTGGCAGTCTGGTGAATAGTGAGAATGTATCAATAGAATATAAAGTATCTAGGGGCCAGGCGCAGTGGCTCACATGTGTAATCCCAACACTTTGGGAGGCCCAGGCGGGCAGGTCACTTAGAGCCAGGAATTCAAGACCAGCCTGGCCAACATGGTGAAACCCCATGTCTACTAAAAATACAAAAGTTAGCCAGGCATGGTGGCGTGCACCTGTAGTCCTAGCTACTCAACTTGGGAGGCTGAGGCATGAGAATTGCTTGAACCCTGGAGGCAGAGGTTGCAGTGAGCTGAGATCGTGCCACTGCACACCAGCCTGGGTGACAGAGGGAGACTCTGTCTCAAAAAAAGAAAAAAGAAAAAAAGAATATATAGTATCTAGGGAGATAGGAAGACAAAAAGACAGTTGCTATCATGATAATTTGATTCTATCAAAACTGAAATTTTGATACATTTGAAAATTGTTTTTCTTTGCAAGATTCTTCCTTTATACCCCTGGGACACATGCTCACCCAGAAAATAGCCTACCAGATTGCCTCGGGCCTGGCCTACCTGCACAAGAAAAACATCATCTTCTGCGACCTGAAGTCGGACAACATTCTGGTGTGGTCCCTTGACGTCAAGGAGCACATCAACATCAAGCTATCTGACTACGGGATTTCGAGGCAGTCATTCCATGAGGGTGCTCTAGGCGTGGAGGGCACTCCTGGCTACCAGGCCCCCGAGATCAGGCCTCGCATTGTATATGATGAGAAGGTACCTGCCTGGATCCCCTGGCCCAGCCCCACAATGCAGGAGCCCAGCCCTGAGGCTAGCCAGGCATTCCTAGAGGCACCTGCAGCTTCGGGGCTCAGCATCCCCAAAAGCACATTTTTCTCACTCTCCCTTGCTCCATGAAGGAGGTTCTGGCTTGAACCAGAAGGGAGCAGGGGCCTATGTCTGTCTGTCTGCCTGTAGCAAGATTGACTTCTCCTTAGCCTCAGAGTTCTCAAACCTTGATTCAGAAACATTGTAGAGGCTGTAAACAGCAGATGAAGAGTCCAAGACAGAAACACATCTGGATTTGGGCTCCAACTCACATTTAGATGTGCACAGTGAGGACACAGGACCAGCCTTGCAGGGCACTCAGGAGGAGCAGACAGAATAAGGACGGTAAAGACCCCTGTCCTTAACTCCTGGTCACAGGGTGCTGGCCAAGTTGAATGCCGAACCATGAGAAGAGTGAAAGGACAAGCTGGCATCCCCAGGCAACTGCGCTGCCAGCCTCAGTTGAGACAATGACTAAATATTGATCTTCCAATAACATTTATCCCTGATGGCTATTTGGTAGATGCAGGCCCACAGACAACTTAAAGTCATCTTACCTTGCATGTGTTGCATCTAGTGCCAGCCTTGTTAATTAATCACCCAGCATTAAAATTCCCTTATCTATAATTTCTTATTATTTGGTGATTTTTCAGATGGTCATTGACTAATTGCTGTAGGAATGACCTGTGCATGTGTGGATTAGCTCAGCACCTGTGGCTGTTGCCCAAGATAGAAAAGGCAAATCAAAGCAACAAAAATAAGAGCTTCACAATAGTAGGTGACTTCAATAAGGAGGTCACCTTGAAACTCAGATTATCGTGGAAACACTCACATTTAAAATTCTCAAGTCTGTCTCAGCCATTCTCCTGCTAAAGTATTATTTCTTGACCCTTATAGGGGTCTGTATAAATTTTCCTTGCTGGACCTTTCTATGATTATGAAAATTAGAGAAGGCAACATGTCGTGATCCAGAAGACACTCCTTTTTTTTTTTTTTTTTTTTTTTTGAGGCGGAGTCTCGCTCTGTCGCCCGGACTGGAGTGCAGTGGCCAGATCTCAGCTCACTGCAAGCTCCGCCTCCCGGGTTTCCGCCATTCTCCTGCCTCAGCCTCCCGAGTAGCTGGGACTACAGGCGCCCGCCACCTCGCCCGGCTAGTTTTTGTATTTTTAGTAGAGACGGGGTTTCACCGTATTAGCCAGGATGGTCTCGATCTCCCGACCTCGTGATCCGCCCGTCTCGGCCTCCCAAAGTGCTGGGATTACAGGCTTGAGCCACCGCGCCCGGCCAACACTCCTTTTTTTATGAGTTGCATACACAGCACTTTTAGTACCAAGCACATCAAGCTCAGGGTGTGTGTTTTCCTGCCTTGTCTTGCTACTCAAGGATAAGGATCATGACCTCCTTGGAGTCCTTAATCGGTGACTAACAGCAAGTTCTCAGTATGTTTTATTGGATGGAAGGATGAATGGATAGATGGATGGATGGATGGATGGATGGATGGATGGATGGATGGGACAATGGGCAAATGGACAATATGGTGGGAAGTCAGATGGATGGGTGGATGGAAAAGAGGAAGGATAGGAAGACAGATGGATAAATGTGCAGGACAGGTGGGAAGTCAGATGGATGGGCAGATGAGAAGAATGGATAAATGTACAGGAAGACAAGCAAATGGATGGATGGATGGATGGATGGAAAGAAGGAAGGGTAAAAAAATGGATAGATAAACGGATAGAAGAGAAAGTGGTCAGATGGGTGGATGGATGGGTAGTTGGAAGGATGGATGGATAAATGGACAGAGGGACATGGTCAGGTGGTTGGTTGAATGTTTGTTTTCCTTGTCTAATTGTGTCTCCCTGATCCCTCCACCTCAGGGCCAACTAGTGAAGGCCACTGGGCCCAGGCAGGGACCTGACTTGGCTTATTCTGTGCCCAGGTAGATATGTTCTCCTATGGAATGGTGCTCTACGAGTTGCTGTCAGGACAGCGACCTGCACTGGGCCACCACCAGCTCCAGATTGCCAAGAAACTGTCCAAGGGCATCCGCCCAGTTCTGGGGCAGCCGGAGGAAGTGCAGTTCCATCGATTGCAGGCGCTCATGATGGAGTGCTGGGACACTAAGCCAGAGAAGGTACTTGGGAGCACAGAGCCCAGGGCCCTGGGACGTCCTGCCATGTGGCAGAAGCTGTGGGTCCCCAGAGTATGTGTGTGTGGCTGCCCACCCATCACAATTGGCAACCCTTCTCTGCTCATTTCTTCTAGAGGGTGGTATTTGCTGCTCCTAACATATCTACTTTCATTTTCTTTGTGTGTACATGTCACTCTTAGGAAATAAACTTCCTTTTCCTCCCCAACTTTTATGTTACTTCACCATGCAAACAAAGTATATCAATCCCTTTATAACAATACAGTCCCTGTGCAAGAACAGAGAGAATGTGGGTATCTCTTTGTAAAGTAATGGGGAAAAGGTTTGGTTGTGAGAATCAGAGATCATATTACAGTGTTAAGGCTGGTTTTTTGTTGGTGGTGTTTTTGTGTTTTTGGAAGAGGCTAGTGGTTTCAAGGTTAAAACTCATTTATTAAATCAAGTGAGCTAGTTTAATGTATTGAGAGTAAACAGGGTATTCTTTAGAAGAATGCATGTCCTTATCTGGGCGTGGTGACATGGACTTATAGTCCCAGCCACTGGGGAGGCTGAGGCAGGAGGATCACTTGAGCCCGGGAGTTCAAGGCTGTGGTGCACTATGATCACACCTGTGAGTAGGTTCTGCACTCCAGCTTGGGTAATATAGTGAGATGAAGAGTGTATGTCCTTGGCCTGGGTTGGAATACCTGGGGTTCAGCTAACCTGACCAGATGAGTTTAAATTACCGTAGCCAAGGGTGACCCAGATATCTGGATGGGTTTGCTCCTGATGTCTGAAGCTGTTTTAGCCTCTTGTTTGGATCTAGTCTGAATGAGCAGAATCCCTCATTTCTCCCTGGTTGAAGCTGGCTGACCTCATGGGCAGAACTGGCACCACTCTGGTTGTAAGTGACCTTGCTCCCTTCTGGTGGCTCCTCTCCCTCAGCGACCGCTGGCCCTGTCGGTTGTGAGCCAGATGAAGGACCCGACCTTTGCCATCTTCATGTATGAGCTGCACTGTGGAAAGCAGACAGCCTTCTTCTCGTCCCAGGGCCAGGAGTACACCGTGGTGTTTTGGGACGGAAAAGAGGAGTCCAGGTAAGCTCCACGGCCTGCCCTGCCCTCTTTGAATTTGGGGTGGGAGGCCACTGTGGAATTTGGAAACAGAGTCGATGTTGACCACAATGAGAATCATTTAGCAGACAGTAGGATCCAGAACCTGGTTAGACTGCACTCAAGAAAGAGCAGGGAGAGCAGAAGAAAGTCCACAGAAACAGACATGCATGTATGGTTTTGTGGTTAAGAGATGCCAGAAATGAGTAGTATCTGCCAGGGTGTCTGGGGACACGAGGGCACTGTGGCATGTGCCTACAGTCCTAGCCACTCAAGAGGCTGAGGCAGGAGAATCCCCTGAGCCCAGGAGTTCAAG
Organism: Trachypithecus francoisi; assembly: GCF_009764315.1. NCBI lineage: Eukaryota > Metazoa > Chordata > Mammalia > Primates > Cercopithecidae > Trachypithecus > Trachypithecus francoisi. Next base: position 87,660,525 of record NW_022681468.1, on the reverse strand, counting down.
TTTAGCCTGAATGACATAGCAAGACCCCATCTTTTAAAAAATTAGAAAATTTAAAAACATTTTTTAAAAGGAAATGAGACCTGTCAGTTTGGTTTTGTGACTTTCTCAAGAATGTTCTGCTGCCCCAGACTGCAGAAGGGGCAACAGGGTGGGTTTAAACAAAGTTGGGGTTTTGCCAGGAGGGAGAGAGGGGCAGGGGCGTTGGGGTGTTTTCAAGGGAGTGACACAGAGATGGACCAAGGCACCTAAGTGAGGCCATAAATTCAGGGAGCACAACGGAAAGTACCAAAGGATCCTAGGTATTGCTAGAGTTAAAAAAAAAAGAAAAAAATTTAAACCTCAAGAGTTACGGTATTAGGTGGGGTGAGCTGAAAAACTAGGAGGTGGCTGTCAGAAAAGACATGCTTGCCATGGGGATGGGTGGGAGGCACCTAGTCAGTAGTAAAGACAGCATCTGGAGTATGACCTTTGGAGAGGGTGCCTGGGGTAGAGTGGGGAAATATCACTGAGCTCGAGACATAATAAGATAAATGGAACAGACTTCGCAGTTTCTCTTAGGTCAGTCTTCGTGAGTCTGCATCAGATTTTATACCACTAGGATTGAGTGTTGTGACACAGATGCACTCTAAGAAATGATGCTGTAAAGAAGATTTTTCTGACCAAGCCTTGTGGCTCATGCCTGTAACCCCAACGCTTTAGGAGGCTGAGGCAGGTGGATCATTTGAGTTCAGGAGTTTGAGACCAGTCTAGGAAACATGGTGAAACCTTGTCTCTACAAAAATAAATAAATACATAACAAAAATTAGCTGGGAATGGTGACGAGCACTTGTAGTCCCAGCTACTCAGGAGGCTGAGGCAGAAGGATTGCTTGAACCCAGGAGTCTGACTCTGCAGTGGGTGGTGATTGTGCCACTGCACTCCAGCTTGGGTGACAGAGTGAGACCCTGCCTCAGAAAAAAGAGAAGTTATTCTAAAACACAGCAATGGAGCATGCCTTCCTGATGGGATGTACTCTAAGGACAAAACAAAAAGTAAACATATTAATTAAACAGGTTTCAGTAACTATATTGTTGGTAGTACTGTTGTGATTGTTATTCTAAGATGCTGCTTGTGGTTGTGGAGTAAGTTAATGAGTAATTGTGTTGCTGTTGCTGGAAACCGTGATTTTCAGCATGGGCTAAAAGAGAAAGAGATGTAAAGTAGGGTAAGTAAAAGCCTGCAGTTCTGAATTGATTGGATGGACTCGTGATATAGTTGAAAAAAAAAAAACATAAATTTCTCAGCTCTGCTCACTGAAAAGGCCTAAAAACAAGGACCAATCGAATGCCAGTGTTCACCCCTAGGACCTAGACTGTGCTCTCTAAGTACCAAAGTGAACCAGGGCTCATCAGAATCATGGCAGAGTCCATGTCTGGGGCAGGAAGTGCGCCTGGAACATCTGCCACCTTAGAAGCAAGGACACCGTCAGACACTTCTGAGGGTGAATTGGAGGACCTGGAGCCAGACTGGCCCTGGGAGGCTGGGCCAGGCCCTGCTCTGCTGGCCTAGAGACACACACGTGGCAGGTACCTGAGACAGTTCTGCTCAAGCCTCAGAAGACTTCCCAGAGGGAAGAGAGAGGCCTCTTCCTGTGACCTGTGAAGGTTCTTTAAAACTCACTGCAGAGGCGGGAGGATAGCTTGAGCCCAGGAGTTCGAGACCTGCCTGGGTAATACAGCGAGACCCCGTTCTCCACAAAAAGGAAAAAAAAAAAAAACTCACTGCGGCCTGAAGAGAGGCTCACTCACAGGAAGGGAGGAGGGGGCTGGCCCAGAGCACACGGGCAGCCAAGCAGGGTGGAGCCGGACTTGAGATCTGTCTGAGAATTAAGGAAGGAAAGGAGGCGAGAGAGGCAGGGCAGCTGAGCAGGTAAACAGGATTCACATAGGACACAATTCCAGTTGCGGGGAACAGGGGCAATTATTCTTTATGACTCTCTCTATTTTTAACTGTTTTCAAAGTAAAAGCTATTAGAATACCTTAGTTTTGTTTTTCTGATGCATAAAAAAAAGATGGGAAAAGGGACAAATATACCTGAAGGAAGTTTTTGTTTGCTGTATTTTCTACCATTTCTATCATCTGCAAATACATTATCAGTCAACAGTGGTGAAGCTTTTTAAAATTTGGTAGTAGGAGAAACTTTATATTGAGAATGCTATTCGTGAGCTTAACGTACTCTCTTGAGTTTGAGGGACAGAGCTATGTGATGTGGAGTATGTAACTTCCCTGTCGCATCAGCTTCAGCCTCCTCTTCCATGCAGTGGGTGCCCGGGATGCCTGCCACGGGCCGAGGGGAGGCAGTGATGCCAGAGACAGCCGGTCTGGTGAGCCAAGGCTCTCGCAAACGACAAGCCATTAGTTCTCAGAGCACTTGTGCTGAGAGCACATTTTGAGTGCCCCCCAACCCCAACCCAATCTCCTTTGGAATTCTCCTAACTTGTCTTTAACCCTGACTTTGTCTACTCTGCAGTGAGGGGCTCCCCACATAACACGGGTGGGAAGGATATGGCTGGTGGGAGGGCCCCTCCTTCCTACTGGGGCAACCGTCTCAACCCTCAGGGGTCACAGAAAGAGAACAGCCTTTCTTCCATGGGGAATGCCCTCCCTGCGGGCAACGGTCAAGCATTATCCTTCAGACAGAACCCAGCTCTGCTCTCTCAGAACGCAGCAGGATGCAACCCTGGGTGGGAGCAGGGGAGGTAAATGAGGCTCGCAGCTGGCCCAGGCCAGGCCCGGGGAAAGGAGGCAGCCCCTGGCCCCCAGGCACTGACCGCACAGTTGCTGCCACTTACAGGAACTACACGGTGGTGAACACAGAGAAGGGTCTCATGGAGGTGCAGAGGATGAGCTGCCCCGGGATGAAGGTGAGCTGCCAGCTCCAGGTCCAGAGATCCCTGTGGACAGCCACTGAGGTAAGCACTGCCCACAGGCCTGCCCACCGAGGTAATCACTGCCCACTGGGTGCAGCCCCTGGGTGGGGGCCACATTCATAAAAATACAGGACACCAGGTCAAGTGAACTTTCAGATAACCCCCAGTGCATCCCTGTGCAATCCCAGAGTAATGCCATGAACCCCATGAAGTAGCAGCCTGTAACCAGAGGCAGCTCAACCCTGCCTGCTGCTGGCTGGCGGCCGGAATTTGGGATGGTGAGGACCAGATGTAGACCCTCAGCAGGAGGAGAGACCCAGGAAGCTAGGGACATGCCTGGGTTTCCCATAACACTGCCGAGTCACTCAGCTCCGAAGGCCTCTTGCCTTCACATCAGGGAAATCAGGGAAATCACTAGAAGGCCTAAGGAGGGGTCTTCAGAGAAATCCCGAGAGAACTGGCCGAACAAATGTTCTGAGGCAGGCTGGGCACAGTGGCTCACACCTGTAATCCCAGCACTTTAGGAGGCCGAGATAGGCGGATCACAAGGTCAAGAGATTGAGACCATCCTGGCCAACATGGTGAAACTCTGTCTCCACTAAAAAATACAAAAATTAACCGGGCATGATGGTGCACAAGTGTTCCCAGCTACTCAGGAGGCTGAGGCAGGAGAATCGCTTGAACCCAGGAGGTGGAGGTTGCACGGAGCCAAGATCGCACCATTGCACTCCAGCCTTGCGACAGAGTGAGACACTGTCTCCAAAAAAAAAAAAAAAAAATTGTTCTGAGGCTGTGGGTGCGGGGATAGATTGGTGCAACTTTTCCCCAGGGCAGTTTGGAAGTGTGTTCACATATGTATCAGAAATCTCAAAAGCATGCTTACCACTTAAGCCTCGGAAATCTCAGTGTTAGGAAACATCTGACAACACTTTAGCCAAAGTAGATGCACCCCAGTCCCAGGCAGCCAAGAGGTGCTCCCACATCATTTCCTCCTAGAATGAGTGAGAGCAAGGGCTCTGCCTACAGCGTGCTGTCGCATGGAAAGAACAGTGAGAAGACAGCATTGCAGCGTGAGTCCACTCTGCCGGTACCAGGTGCACACACAAATACCACAGAGAACTTCTGAGAGGCTGTGGCCCCAAATTCCAATGGTGGTTTTCCCTGGGGAATAGATTATGGGCTATTTTCTGTTTCCTCTTTAGACTATTCTGTCTTTTTCAACGTTTCTACAAAGAACAGAAATACATAAACAACCCACCAGAACGTGTCAATCCATGTAACTTTCCAAGACCCACAGGGGATCCCCAAGGCTGAGTGCATCCTCATGGGAATGCCTCGAGAAATGCCAGACCCTTTCCAGCCTGGGTCTCACAGTGGACCTGTCTGCCTCTGCAGGACCAGAAAATCTACATCTACACCCTCAAGGGCATGTGCCCCTTAAACACACCCCAACGGGCCTTGGATACTCCAGCTATCGTCACCTGCTTCTTGGCCGTGCCTGTTATTAAAAAGGTGAGGTCAGGGCAAAGGCGGGTATGCAGGTCTCTGATGTGCTTCCATGCCTGGGAGGCGTCTCCTAGCTGGGAACAGCCTGAAGCTGTGTCAGGGTGGGGACTGCAGAGCCACACCTTCTAGGACTACCTGGCCTAGGACACAGCCTTAGAGACAGTGGGAGGAAAGATATCAGATCTGATCCATCATTAGTGCCTTCTGGTTTGCAAAAACCTAAGTCCTCAGCCAGACTGAGGGCCGAGTCAAAACCCCCTTTCACATGCAAATGCCCTGACTCAGGTGGAATGACTGTTGGTGCAAATGGCACAGTGAACAGTCATGTGTGTGCCCTTCCCCTTCAGAGGGCAGGGGCATCCGGAGCCTCTATCCCACCTGCCCAGGCCAGAGCCACCCCACAGCCACTTGGTCACCAGGTCCTGGAGGTCCTGATCTCCTTCCCTCCATCTCTGCCTCCCACAAAGTACTCACCATCTACACCAAACGCAATTTCTCCTTGTCCAGCATGGCCCTGCAGACTCATCTCTTTAACCTCCTAGCCCTGGCCTTTCTAAATGAGACCCCAAGGGGCACTCTCCCCAGTAAAGGGCCCAGCCAGCTGTGCTACACCTTGGGATTAGCCCCAGCCTCTGTGAGGCTGTCCTCTGGCCCCTGCCGGCCTCGGCACCCTCCCCACAAAGCACCCGACTCTGTGCTGGGCCCTTCACATCCCAGCACCTCTTCCCAGACCGTCTCCGATTCAGCTCTCATGACCAAAGGCCTTGGCCCCTCCTTTGAGAAGCTGCCCCTCCGTGGGAGGCAGCTCTCTGGCTTTTCCAGGCTCCTCCGCCCACAGGATTCAGGCACTGCTCAGGCAGTTCTGGTTTCATCCACCCTGAGGGGCCTGTCTGTGCAGTAGGCACCCTCGGTAAATGCACAAGAAGCCTTTACTGGTGTTGCTTTGTTAAAATGTGACTGTCATCATCCAATTCCAGTTTGCCCATCTACAAAATAGATATAAGAAGAGACAGAGAAGGCCTAGCATACCCGAAGGTCTAGGCTGGTGCACTTGGTAAAAGAACATTATTATTACTTCTGGATGGAAGCAAACTACATGAACTCTTCTCTTCACCCTTCTTCAGTTTCATTTCTTAAAAAAAAAAAAAAAAGTATGAAATAAACCTTAGAGTCATTTATGACCATGGCCCCACAGCGAGGCTAGGCAGCTTGGGACCCGGCCCACACCAGAGCACAGGAGAACATGACACAAAGTGTTATTGAGGCCACCGCTGGCCAGAGCCCCCAGCCAGGGCACCACCTCCTGCACGACCAGAGGGAATAAAGCCTGCTCTGTGCAGGGCCTCCTGTGCAGGGTGTCTGCCCCCTCCGAGGCCGCCAGGGCAGAGCCTGCATTCTTGCACGCGCATGCACGTTCACACCCAGCCGGAACATGGTGCTCACCGCCCTGGCCGGGGCCTGAGCCAGGACTCCAGATAGAGACCTGGAGCCTATTTGCCTTAGCTGCCTTCTTTCCCTAAAATCCTGGGGATGGATTTCCACACACTTTCTTACAGCATGTTGTCCTGGACAGTGAGCTACGGGTCTCTGTTCCATTTCCCTACACAGCCAGCCTCCTGAGCTCCCCAGCTCCCCACAAGGAGGCTTTCTGCCCTGCCCCCTCACTGGCATGAGGCCCAGCTCCCTGCTCTGCCCTGACTCCAGCTTTGTTCTGCAGACCTCTTCCCACCCCCACCACAGCCGACACTGTGTCTAGGCTGCGAAGCTGCGCTGTGTTCCTGGCTTTGCCCTGGGAGGTGCCCTGGGGCAGTCTGGGGTGGGCCTAGCATTCAGCATGGTCCCTGTAACTTTGGCCTCTGCCCAGTGACCTCTGGCGGGTGTAGAAGAGCTCATGCTTCATTGAGAGGGTGGGGGGCACCCTGAGGACCCTGTCAATGTCGGCTGAACCACAGGCATCTCAGATAGATGTAAGCTGGGATGAGCGCTTAGCAGGCTGAGACAGGCCTCCACGAGAGGGTTGAGTAGGAAGCAATTTCTTCCAGAATTAGTTCAGCAAACACATGTCCACCTGGAGCAGGAGCCAGGTGGAGTCACAGGGCCACCAAGATGAAGGAGACTGAGTCCTTCCCTGTGCCAGGCCAGTGCCACGGGGATGCTGGTGGGCTGGGGCACGTCCTTATGGAACACTCCACCTGGTAGGGGGGTGGCAGGCAGGGGGCAGTGCACAGACACTTGCCATGCCCACACTGCTGTCACGTTAAGCACACCCAGAAAAGGGCGGGCACCAGGTCCTGCCTCTGAAGGAGGCCTTGGTGGCTTCAAGGAGAAGGCAGCTCCCTGCTGCTCGCCCTGCAAGAAGCTGGCACAAGCAGAGGCGGCCCATGTGGTCCAGGTGACACACAGTCTCACTTGGTGCCACAGGCCCTGCCTCTCGGTGGCATATTCCTTTCTTTGCTGCAGGGATGGTAGACACGGCTCTGCTGAGTCAGAGCTCACTTCCTTAGGAGCAGCCCCAGCCTTTCTAAGAGCTTCGCTGCCCTGAAGCGTGTTGGTGGAACGTGTGAAATGGAAGGATGTGACACATCCCTGTCTCCTTCCTGCAGAATTCCTACCTGGTCTTAGCGGGCCTTGCTGATGGGCTTGTGGCTGTGTTTCCCGTGGTGCGGGGCGCCCCAAAGGACAGCTGCTCCTACCTGTGCTCACACACAGCCAATAGGTCCAAGTTCAGCATCGCAGACGAAGATGCACGGCAGAACCCCTATCCAGTGAAGGCCATGGAGGTGGTCAACAGTGGCTCTGAGGTCTGGTACAGCAATGGGCCGGGCCTCCTTGTCATTGACTGTGCCTCCCTGGAGATCTGCAGGCGGCTGGAGCCCTACATGGCCCCCTCCGTGGTTACGTCAGTCGTGTGCAGTTCTGAGGGCAGAGGAGACGAGGTCGTCTGGTGCCTGGATGACAAGGCCAACTCCTTGGTGATGTACCACTCCACCACCTACCAGCTGTGTGCCCGGTACTTCTGTGGGGACCCCAGCCCCCTCAGGGACATGTTTCCCGTGCGGCCCTTGGACATGGAACCCCTGGCAGCCAGTCGCACGGCCAACCCAAAGGTGCCCGAGGGGGACTCCATTGCGGACGTGAGCATCATGTACAGTGAGGAGCTGGGCACGCAGATCCTGACCCACCAGGAGTCACTCACCGACTACTGCTCCATGTCCTCCTACTCCTCATCCCCACCCCGCCAGGCTGCCAGGTCCCTCTCCAGCCTCCCCAGCTCCCCGGCAAGTTCTTCCAGCGTGCCTTTCTCCCCCGACTGCGAGGACTCAGACAGGCTACATGAGCCCAGTGCTGCCTCCAACAGGTCTGAGCATGACCTGACCCCCATGGACGGGGAGACCTTCAGCCAGCACCTGCAGGCTGTGAAGATCCTCGCCGTCAGAGACCTCATCTGGGTCCCCAGGTAAGTTTCCCGAGGTGAGGACACCATCGAGGGCATGCCCACAGAGCAAGGAGACCCCCTGGGAGCCAGGGAGACCGCCTGGCATCCTTAGAGGTCATGTGGGGACCCAGCAGGTGCTGTGCTTCCAAGAAGGTTGGTTCCCTCCATTGGGAATGGGAGTGATATCTTTAGCAAATCTAAGAGTGGCCGCACCGAAGCTTATTGCCTGCCAGAGAGCTTAAGGTGCCACACAAGGAAAGCCACAATCAACTGTGATTCAGCTTCCACTGGGAAAATTCTCCTCTGCTTTGGGGTCTGTCCCCTCCCCATAACTTAATCCCTTAGCAGAAACTGCATGTCTGTTGCCTCCCTCCCGCACCTTTCTGCACACTGGCTTCATTCCCCCGAGAGCACGGCTACCGACAAAAACGCTTCCCCTTCTGGGTTTTGGTTGCTTAGGCGCGGTGGAGATGTTATCGTCATTGGCCTGGAGAAAGATTCTGGCGCCCAGCGGGGCCGAGTCATCGCCGTCTTAAAAGCCCGAGAGCTGACTCCACATGGGTAAGACTGAGTGGCAGCTCCTTTAGGACCCAGGCAGCAGCATGAGCACAGAAGGCCCCACAGCCAGGTCCTGCACAGTGGCTTTGCTGCCCCTCCATTCTCCCAAATAGCGTATCCACCAACGTGGCTATAAGTCAAAATGGAAACAAGATGCGGCCCCGCAGACAGCTCCTAGGGGCTCCACACTGGCCATGGCTCCCTGTTTCTGGAGTACCCAGTGCACCTGTAGATCAAGTACCCTACCTAATGAATGCCTCCAGGGCCAGAATTCAGCTACAGTTGACATGCAGATGCATCCAGGTGATTGATTCACTGTTCTTCCTGCCAAGCAGGAAACCCTACCCGAGGTGTCCACCTGCGCACACAGCACCCTATGGGGACAGAAGACATAGGCACACCTTGTCATCTCCAAGCCTGGGGTCTCAGCTCCTGCCCTTCCTGGGCTGAGGCATGGTTCAGTACCTGTCTGTGGGTGGGTACCCCTAGGATTATGCCAGTCTCCTCTGCGAGGGTATGCTGGGCAGGGTGGCCTGTCCAGAACATGGTCTACATGGCTGGAGTGGTGTGAGGCTGGCCCCAGCTGCAGCTCCCCACAGTGTTTACACCCCTCACTTTGACTACCGAGCCCCACATGGTAAATCTCCCTTATGAAAAGTCCTCAATTCAATTTGTGTGTGTGTGTGTGTGTGTGTGTGTGTGTGTACTTTGGAGCTCTTCCACTTCACACTAGGCCTGTTTTCCTGTAGCGTGAGTTATCCCCATCCCTGGGCAAGTGGGTTTTTATTTCATCTGGAGCATAAGAGGGTGGAGAAACCCCAGTCAGCTTGTTTCTCCCAGAGCAGGACAATGACCAAGGAGGCATCCATGGCAGTCTCACTCCCTTGCCTGCCAGCTTTGATCTTTGGCAGTGAATCCTGGGCCAGTGACCCTTGCTCTGTTAGTGGTTCTGGAAGCAAGATCTGGATCTGCTCCTGAGCTCTGCCAGAGTGTGTGGATGGAAGCCTTGAACTGACGGAGTTCCCAGCTTGCAGGTTGGGCTTCTGGAGGAAATGGGTGTGCAGCACCCAGGTTGGGACCTTGGCATACCTGCCGTTAGTGTCCTAACGTTCAGTTGTTGTTGTTTTTCCTATCCATCCCCTAAAGCCAGATTTTACCTCTTTCTCGCTATAGGGAGAAAGAGGCCCCAGCAGTCAGCCTCAGGGGAGGCCCTGGCAAGGCCATGCGGAGTCAGAGGTCCCTGGACATCCCAGTTTGCAGGAGCACCTCAGTGCCACGCAGGCCGCACACACAGGGCACAGAGGGAGGAAAGGCAGTTAGTATGTGCTCAGGGTGGGGCACCACAAGGGCAGGGAGGCTGCACTGCGGCCCAAAAGGAAACTTGTAGCGCCCCCACCAATCCTGCAGAACTGTCCACAGTTTCAAAAAATGTATGTAGTGATGACTTTGGGGCAGTAGGTTTTCCATTTAATATATGAGCCTGTATTTCCTAAGCGTGTAGAAACAGAATAAGAGAAGAATCACATTGAGCTTAGTGGCAAGGGAGTTGAGTTAAACTCGGTCATGAGCCACTCACAAGCAGAAATTTGGTTCATTGGTGTTTTCTGGACGCTTTGAAGTTAAGTCACGGATACCTGATCTGATTGCTTCTGTGGCTTTCCAGGGAGTCGGACTCTTACAGAGCCCATGGAAGTGAACTCATGCCCACAGCCCATGTTTGGACTTTATAAAGCCTAAGCCCGCAGGCTGGGCCACCGGGGAGAAGTGGTGCATCTGAGCACACCCCAGAGAGGGCTGGCAAGCAGACATACTCCCCTCCCCTTAGCCAGCTCTGCCTTCCTCAGAAGGCCCAGGGTGAGGGTCCCAACCCCACCCAAGTGGGGACCCTGTGAGTTTCCTTAGACCCCTTCTCTCTGCAGGGTGCTGGTGGATGCTGCTGTGGTGGCAAAGGACACTGTTGTGTGCAGCTTTGAAAACGAAAACACAGAGTGGTGCCTGGCTGTCTGGAGGGGCTGGGGCGCTAGGGAGTTTGACATTTTCTACCAGTCCTACGAGGAGCTGGGCCGGCTGGAGGCTTGCACACGCAAGAGAAGGTAATTCCTGTGGAATGACAGTCACACATGCAGAGCTGGCTGGCCCCAGGCTGCAGCCTGACCCCTCTGCCATCAGCCTCTAGTTCTCCAAGGACCTAGAAGACAGATGGAGTTCTCCCCTGAACTCCTTGCTGCTAAGAAGTGCTAAGAAGTTACCCACCTGGCGGTGGCTCCAGGGTTCTCTGGTTCTCTGGAGCAGAGTTATCTGAATACCCCATCCCCCAACTGCTGATTTTACAGCCCCAGGGAAGACAGTGGTATCAGGCCGGGCAGGGCCTCCACTGGCCTCCTCCATCAGTTTCCAGGAGCAGGGCTGGAGGATCCTGTTCTGAGCTGGGCCAAAGTGGGGCCGGGCCTTCCTGCCATCCCCGGGTCTCAGATGGAATTACACCAGAGGCCCTCGGTTGGGAAGCAGTTGAGGTAGAGCAGGAGGGGGGCTGTAACCCCTGCCCTTTCCCCGCCGGAGACCTCAGGCTCTCAGCACATTCCGCAGGCTCCTGAGTCCCTGAGGCCTGGGCCAGCTTGGGCAAGCCGAGATCAGATATCTCTGTGTTCGGGAAGGTCTCTGTGTGGGAAAGCCCTCAGAGGATGCTGGGTGAGGAGCATTGCCCCATCCAGAGAATGAATGAGTTCCTTTAAGTGCCGCAGCCAGAAAGCCCAGAGGCACATAGTGCGAGTACACCAGCTTAGCCTTTACATTCCTCTCCACCGACAAAAGGAAGGGGAAACTCAATCAGCCGGACTTCAGAAAGGGCCTTGTGTTTACAGCTTTGTCAAGTAAATTTGAACGCAGCTGGAGCACAAGCCCTGTTTGTTTGCACATAAAAATCTTGTTTATCACTTTTAAAAATTCAGTAATATCTCAGCGGTCAGGCTTCTGGTTGTGAAATCACATTGTATGGGATTTATACCAAATTATGTATTTGCTAAACTTTCACTCCACACGTGTACAGCAGAGTACGAAAAGGAAAATTGTCCACAGGGGGTTTATGGATACAACAGCAAACATTGTATAAATTATGCACATGCATGTATTACACACATGCACACATATATGCACCACATGTGCAAACATAACCACATTTTGTCAAGGGTTACCCTTTGGGGCTTCTTAAACCCGAATGGGAGTTTGAAAGAGAGATCATACTCCAGCTGAAGTTTGTTGACCCTTTTCTAAAATTAAAAAGATCAAATATAGTATTTGCTGGATATGCAGGGGGATGAGACTCTTTTAATCTCAAAATAAACAGATTCTTTCAAGAATGAAGCTGTGGCCTCTGTCTTTCGAGTTCTTATGACCACAGCACAGACTCAGTCCCTCCCAGACCCACTGACTGTCTGGGGGTAACGGGCAGCCCCTCCTTGCCCACTGTGCCAACATGAAGGTGGGCCCTGAGCAACTTCCAGGGGTGGAGACACTGCTCTGTCAGTCACAGGTTGGAAAAAGCGAGTTCCCCTACTTTTTTTTTTTTGTGCCAGCCTGGGCACCAAGTCCCAGGGGTTTGAGGGTCTGTGCTTCCTGTCCAAAGTGCTGGGATTACAGGTGTGAGCCACCTGGGCTGGCTGAATCTCTGCTTTTAGAAGCTCACTCCTCATAGGTAGAGTTGACAATGAGCACACAGACAAGTGAGATAGTAGAGCAGCCGGACCACCCAGTTGGGCAATTGGTGGCTTGGCCTAGGGCTGTTATATTTAACTGAGGCTGGGGAGGCCTGCAGCCTGCACCAGGAAGTACAATGTGAGACTGAGGAATGGGAAGAAGGCATTCCGTGGAGCTCTGAGGACACTAGGTGCAAGGGCCTTGCACATGCAAAGGCCCTGTTGTGGGATCAAGCCACTGTGTGGGAGGGACACAAAAGCCTGGCGTGGCCGGAGCCTTGAAGGAGGGGACTGGGCACACAGAACTGCAAGTGTGGGTCTCTGCTGAAGATCCTGGCAGTTTTAAGCAGGATTATTAGATGATTCAGTCATCTTTACAAATCACTTTGCTGAATGTAGGATGGATTAATGAGGGGGTAGTTGGAGGCTACCCCTTGGAGGGCATTTTGGCCTTATCTACCAAAATTTCAAATGCACATACCCTCTGACCCAGCAGTTCCACTTGAGCATTTGGTCCTGAAATATTCGTAAAAGTGCCCAAAGATACAGAACAAGGATGTGTGCATTGTAGCATCTCTTAGAATATGGCTCCAAACAGGAAGCAACCCGAACCTCTATCAGGAGGGAGGTCATAAAATTCCTGCACATGCAACAATGCGATCCTCCGCAGCCTGTCAAAGAGGCAGGCAGCACTAACTGTGCTGGACTGGAATGTTCTCCAAGATATAATAAATGCATTTATTTGAAAGCAGCTTGCAGCACAGCGTGTATTGAGTTACCATGTGCGTAAAAAACCTTGTAGAGCTCCACATGTATGCACAGGGAAAATATCCCGAAGGACACCCAAGGACGTGGTAGACACTGGTTGCCTCTGGGGAGAACTGAGGGCTGGCATAAAGGAGTGAACCTTTATTTTTCTTGTACACCTTCCTTTCTGCACCCCGAATTGTGTGCATGCCCTATTATGGAGGTAATTAGGCTGGGAAGGGCCTCTTCCCTGAGCCCAGTAGGTGGCTCTGGGCCTTGGTCTGTAGAGGTAATGGGGAGGAGTCCCCGTTTCTCCCCGCTCCTCTGTGGGTGTCTTACTCCATCGAGGGCAGGTTCTGGGGCAGGGCTGGGTCCCCTAACAATCCTGTCCCTCTAACTTCATGGTCCTGGCTGAACCAGAACCTCCTTGGCTATCTTTGGAATGCGGGCACAGAGCCCCAGGTGAGGTGGATGGCTACAGCACGGGGACAGGTATGAGGGGCTGGGCACAGGGGGCCAAGGTCAATTGGCTCTGACCCTGGTCCACCTTTGCCCTGGAATGAGGAGGGTGTGCAGCCCAGGTGCAGGGTCAAGGCCCCCCACTCCCCAGTAGATGGCACCCAGGCCTCCTCCCGCCCACCACACTGCACCTGGGAAAGCATTGGCCTGATGACTAGTCACTGGCTGAGCCATCACCACCTTCCAGGGCCACTGATTGCTCAGACCTGCAGGGTCTTTGCAAAGAACCTGCCTGGGTCAGGGAGACTGCCAGAGCCCTTCTCCCTCATGGTGCCTCCAGGGCTGCAGCATGGGCTTCTCTGGCGGAAAGCCCTGGGGAAGCCCCAAAGGAGATATAGTAACACAGAAACTCCTCCGACGCTCAGGAAAACCTGAAACACGCTGAGAGGCAAACCACAGGCTGCTGCCCTGGAAGGAGCCACATTTTCCAGCATGTCAGGGCCTGGGGCCTCAAAGTCTCTGCAGGAACAGGGAGTGGGGGAAAGGGTGGATGGCTGGGGAATGGAGAATGGAGTCAGGGTATGGGGGTAAGTTAGTTATAATAGCACTTTAACAATCACTGTGGCAGAAACTGCTAGTTGCAGCCCCTTCTGCTCAGTATCAGACCCCGATATTGTTGGTGCATCCTTCCCCAGCCACCTTTGCAGGTGGGGTGGCCCTGGGATGGAGCTCCAGCCAGGGGTGACTTGGATGTCGTCAAGTAGGGCTTCAGGGAACTCCATCAAAAGGGGCTGAGTCAGTGGAGGCCCCTTTGACCCTGCCCCTGCCTCCTCTTTCCTTGTGGGATGGAGGGCCCCAGGAGGGTCTGGGGCAGTGATGGGGGACAGTTCGCCAGCTCTGGCTGCTAACCTTCAGGCTTCATGGGACCTTATGGAAAAGGAACCCACTTCCTTGTTTAAGTCAGCATTTTTCAGCTCTTCATGACTAGCAGCCAAATGCAGTTCCTAATGATCAGATACATTTTCCATTAGCCCCACCAGAGCACTAAGAGTCAGCAAGTGAGCTGGCTGTAACCAACTTCTGTTTAAGTCTAGGCAGGGGGACCTAAGAACCGTGGATTGGAGTGCCATGTGCCAGGCGTGCCCCTGCTCACCTGTGCATCGTGAGAGCTGGGTGTGGTGTAGCCCACAGTTCTTCCCAAGGCAACAAGCAGTCATTTTGCACCAAATCACAGTCACAGAGAGGGTCCAGGGTTTCATCCAAGTCACCCAAAGGCCAAAACGTAAGGTGTGGTGGCTTTGATGTCCTGCAAGTTTAAATTCCACCCTGGACAGGCTACCCCAGCTCTGCAGCCCTGGTTTCTCCTCTGTCATCAACAATTCCTGATGGGATCGGCACAGGGACTAAGAGAGCCCCCGCCAGGGCCAGGACTCCCATCTTTGGCCGTGAGACCCCTCTTTCCTGCCTGGGAAGGGCACGCTGGGGAAAGCACACAATCATCCTTGAGAACCACTTAGGGGAAACACAAGCGGTCCTGTTGCCATGAACTATTCCAGGGTTCACAATAAATCACCTCTCTGTTTTTTCTGAAATAATCAGGAAGACTTTTATGAACACCTTTACTTGAGAACTGAGTTAAGGTGTAACACATAGAAGAATAAATGGACGCTGATGGATGAGTGTAGTAAGATCATGGGGATGTTTAAGAGTCCCAGTTTGGAACATACAGGTTTTGTTGTTGTTGTTGTTGTTGTTGTTGTTGTTGTTGTTTCTTTTTTTTTTTTTTTTTTTTTTTTTTTTTTTTTTTTTTGAGACGGAGTCTCGCTCTGCCGCCCAGGCTGGAGTGCAGTGGTGGATCTCAGCTCACTGCAAGCTCCGCCTCCCGGGTTCACGCCATTCTCCTGCCTCAGCCTCCCGAGTAGCTGGGACTACAGGCGCCCGCCACGTCGCCGGCTAGTTTTTTGTATTTTTAGTAGAGACGGGGTTTCACCGTGTTAGCCAGGATGGTCTCGATCTCCTGACCTCGTGATCCGCCCGTCTCGGCCTCCCAAAGTGCTGGGATTACAGGCTTGAGCCACCGCGCCCGGCCTGTTGTTGTTTCTTAGATGGAGTCTGGCTCCTGTGGTGCAGGCTGGAGTGCAGTGGCACGACCTTGGCTCACTGTAACCTCCACCTCCCGGGTTCAAGCAATTCTCCTTCTTCAGCCTCTTGAGTAGCTGGGATTACAGGTGTGCGCCACCACGCCCGGCTGATTTTTGTATTTTTAGTAGAGATGGGGTTTTGCCATGTTGGCCAGGCTGGTCTCGAACTCCTGACCTCAGGTGACCCGCCCACCTCGGCCTCCCAAAGTGCTAGGATTAGTGGCGTGAGCCACTGCGCCCAGCCTGCAAAATATGTTTTTTTAAAATGAACTACTAATAACAATGGACACACAAATAAAATAAAATTAATTTCCACTTTGCCATCAATGGTCTCTGCCAGCCCCAGGGCTGTCACCAGGCTCCCTGTTCTTCTGGGCCTATAGTTGGCCTGCATTCCTTGGCCCGCTGAGGTCTGTTGGTGGGTCCTAGGGGAGAGGGACTAGTTAGTGCTGGTAAATACGTGCTGAGTGCAAGGGCACTGTCACCTCCCTCACCATCCACAGGCAAGAGCCCTGCACTTCCTGCGTGAGACGACCCTGCCAGGGCACTCCTTCCCTCCACCCTGGGCCCTGCAGCATTCGCTGGTGGCCGCTCAGTCAGCCTGGGTGCAGGAGAGATGACCTGGAGTGCCCAGGCAGCTCGCCACGGACATGCATCAAGAACAAGAAGCAAAGCCTGTGGTTGGGGCCACTGGGAGCTGGGGGTTTGGTGACCTGAGCTCACCCAGCCCATTCTGATTGATCTGTGGCCCTGACACCCTGCCAGCACTCATGCCCAGACCACCCAGCATGCTCACACACAGACTCGCACCCCTGGCACCAGCTCCATGGAGCTGTCCCCTGCTCTGTAAGAAGAAACAGCCCAGCCCTGCCTCCCCAGCCTAGGAAATTCTCAAGGGAAGGTACAGAGAGGTGAAATCTTAACAGGCAAAGGAGTCCCATCCAAAAAGAAGGTGGGGGTGGCCAGGGGACAGCAATCTAACATGTGAAATTGAAAATATCCACATGAACTCATGACCTTTAATTGTAGAAAGAAGTCAAAATATGGGAGCAGTGGCTGCCTCTGGGGAGGGAATTAGATGGCTAGGCAGGACCGTTCTTAACATGACTCTTACTTATTTTTAAAGCAAATGGAAATGAATACACATCATCAAAAATATTTTCTAGCTCTGTCATGAAGAGTGATCCAGGGAGTAGCACTTTCTTGCATTCAAAAACACATGCACACACACCACACACATATATATACATAGACATACACACCACACACCTACACATGCATACACTCGTATACACGTACAGGCACATATGCACATGGCATACATACTCATACACACATATATACATATACCATGCGCAGAGATACATACACACACGTGACACATGCGTCCTCATGGACATACACCGCACACACATACATGCATAGAGACACACACCACACACCTACACATACAGGCACATTTACACATGACAGACACATTCGTGTGCACATGCGCACACATCACACACACGTACACATACATGCATATACAAATACACATACATATGACACATAATGCTCATACACACACACCACACACATATATATACATAGACATACACACCACACACCTACACATGCATACACTCGTATACACGTACAGGCACATATGCACATGGCATACATACTCATACACACATATATACATATACCATGCGCAGAGATACATACACACACGTGACACATGCGTCCTCATGGACATACACCGCACACACATACATGCATAGAGACACACACCACACACCTACACATACAGGCACATTTACACATGACAGACACATTCGTGTGCACATGCGCACACATCACACACACGTACACATACATGCATATACAAATACACATACATATGACACATAAATGCTCATACACACACCACACACATATATACAGCTATATACACACACTCATATACACACACACACACATGACACACACACTTATGCACACATACAGTGTGCACACATATGCATATATGCAGATATATATATAAACGACACATGTGTATGTGCACACACATATGCCACACACACCATACATACACACACAACACACACACATGCATATACACACAGACATGCACATACACACACAGACATGCACACACATGATTTACAATGGGCCTGGGGCAGGCTGCATACCCAGGGATTTCAGGGCAGTGTCCACTGAAGTGGACAGTGACTTGTTAACTGGTTCATTGAAATAATGCCAGTTGACAAAAGCTGCAATGATACCAATGCAGTTACTAGAAAGCATAGAAATTGTAGTGATAATGGAAAAGGTTAGAGCTCATCGTACATGTGTGTATGTATATGTATCCTTATCTTGGAAGGAGTGTAGGAGCTGTCGCTCTGGTGGCTGCACTGATGACCAGCTAGAAAGAGGTCCAGCAGGGAGGGACCCACAGATATGGGACAGCCATTTGTCCTGAGATAGCCTTGAAACAGTGAGCCACCTGCACACACTCACCCCTCCCTCCTGAGAAAGACCCTCAAACCAGCCAGTCTAGCACATGCTAACAAGATGTGCTTGCCTGGTCCTAGTGAAGCAGGCCGCAGAGACATATCTTGTTAGCATGTACATGTCCCACCAGCATATCATAAGAGTGGGACAAACGAAAGTTACAGAGTACTTTGCTTCAGGAGGTGGACATCAGGCTGCCAAAAAACGCAAAGCTTCACAAAAAGCTTGAGCTTCCAACGTCCTACGGATGCAATAAGGGAACTCGTCCTACAGAAAGGACACAGCCTAATGCCTGAGCTCAGGTTCCAGTCACCTCGGGAGGAACAGTTGGGAGCACTGCCCCAAAGGAACCATCGACACCCTGGCGCCTGTGTCGTCAGCCCTTAACTGGTCCCACCCTGAAGCCTTGTCTCTTTTCCTGGGATCGCTGCAACCCTAGGATGGCTCAGAACCCCTGGGAAGAGCTATGAGCACTGGTAAGAAGATGGGGAGTAGGGTGAGGACGGGAGGTGGGAAGCAGGCTTCAACACTGGTCAGTTCCAGAGAGAGCAGAGCGCTTTGTTGTGTAACCAATACAGCATTTTAGGCGTGTTTTGACTGTTTGAGTGTTTGAAGCACATTTTAGACTTTAAACATTTATAAGTGGGATCCAATAAAAATGTTAAATCAGTGTTTCACTGGAGGAATTGCCAAAACTCAGGAGTTGTGCGTTAGACGTAGAAGCGGTGTGTTGGTGTTTGGAAAGCATTGATGGTTTCATGTTTAACAGATTCATGAGCCCGATAAATAGGGCATCAACAGTGCACAGGCAGCAATGCGTGAGCCCAGCAGTGCCCTCAAGACTGGCACCCAGCCTGGCTCCCAGGAAATGCTCACATGGGTTGAAGGCAGAGGGAGATGGCCATGGAGACGCTTCAGGTTTGCTGGCCGAAAGTGCTGGGATGACTCCATCTCTCTGACATAAGAGCAGAAAGATCTGGAAGAGAGTGGCATCCTTTTCCCAAGGGCACATTCACCCCACTCCAGGCTAGATATCCCTACCTCCCCTGCACCCTACAGTGTTCAGCTCAGCCAGAAGCCCAGAGAGCCCAGGAGAGGTGTGAGCAATGGAAGAAAGATCAGCACAGATGCCTTGCCAGGCACACCCATGTCACTCAGCAGTGGGGCAGGGACATCCTTCAGGGAGTGGGACATATTATTTATACTCTGGGAGGCTGGAAACAAACAGCCCTACAGCATCCCACAAGTCTCAGGCTCTACGGTTCCCCTTCCCCATCCACGGGGCTGCAGATCAAAGACACTGACCAGAAGCCCACAGCTCACGGCAAGGTGTTCCATTATTTATCACTGGACGATCTTGCGCCTTTCTGAGGTGACAGTGGTGGGGAGGGAAGCCATCTCTGACATTGCCGTGGTTCACATGTCTGTTACTTCTCTCTTGCCAACAGGAAGCTTGACCCCTGGAAATTCCCCTGCAGAGGCCCTAGGCCCCCCTCCCCATTCCGCAAACCCCTTTCCCAGACATGGGGGGAGGGCACATCCAGGGAGGGAAGGGCTGCTTGGGCCATAGTGCTGCCCAGGTGGAAGCTGGTTTCCAGCTGCCCAAGCTCCACACTCCAGTGGGTCAGGATACCTGCTCAGAATTACTTCTGCTCCTCAGTAGGAGGAGGCTGCGCTCTGGAGGCTGGAAGTCCAGGACCAAGGTGTTGGCAGGGTTGGTTTCTGCATGGCCTCTCTCATTGGTTTGGGGATGACCACACTTCCTGCTGTCCTCACATGGTCATCCCTCTGTGTGTGTCTATGTCCTCATCTCCTCTTCTTACAAGAACACCAGTCCTATTGGATTAGGGCCTACCCTAATCACTTCTTTAAAGCCCCTGCCTCCAAATACACTCACATGCTGAGGTACTAGGGGTTAAGACTTCAACACATGAATTTGAGGGGCCCCATTTTAGCCTATAACACCCGCCATGTTCTGAAGGCTCTATGGAGGGTTCCATGGAGCATAAAGGACAGCCAGAGAGCATGGCCTACAGTGAGGGTGAACGGAGGCTCTGGGAGGAGGACAGTGAAAGGCAAGGAAAGGTACCTGCAATCCACTGAGTGAAACAGGGAGATCATGTTTATAAAAAAAAATTGTAGAGTATCGTATAAATGTATAAACGACAAGGTTGGAAGGACATAGACAAAAATATTAGTGGTGGTTATTCCTCACTGCTGGAATGGCCACTTTTATTCCTTTTCTTTTGGATTGTTCGTACGTAGAATTTCTTTTGCAATAAGAAAAAAAAATCAAAGTTACAATTTTTTTTTGAGACAGGGTCCCACTCCATCACCCAGGCTTGGAGTGCAGTGGTGTGATCTTGGCTCATTGCAGCCTTGACTTCTGGGCTGAGGTGATTCTCCCACCTCAGCCTCCTGAGTAGATGGGACTACAGGTGCACACCACCACGCCTGGCTAATTTTTTTTTTTTTTTGTAAAGATAAGGTTTCACTATATTGCCCAGGCTGGTCTCAAATTTCTGGGCTCAAGGGATCTTTCCACCTCATCTTCCCAAAGTGCTGGGATTACAGGTGTGAGCCACTGTGCCCAACTAAAATATTCATTCTTAATTACTATAAAATTACTATGGAGCCAACGAGTGCACATCCTTCTTGTGATTGGTCCCCTTTGGGACTCCGAGCATCCTGGCAGCAACACTGAAAAGGTGTCAT
The DNA here is from genome assembly GCF_009764315.1 of Trachypithecus francoisi. Lineage (NCBI taxonomy): Eukaryota > Metazoa > Chordata > Mammalia > Primates > Cercopithecidae > Trachypithecus > Trachypithecus francoisi. Next base: position 87,639,863 of record NW_022681468.1, on the reverse strand, counting down.
TGTCAGTTACCCAATTCCTAGAATCCAGAAGCAACCCATTTATTCAAGTGGTAGGCAAGTGCCTGGCTCCTCCAAGGCTGGACAGGAGTCTCATTTTCCCCAGGAGGGTGGGATACACAGAGGGCCTTCTGCAGTGTTGTCTCTTCTAACTGCCTTAGACGAGGGGGACGAGGAGGCTGCTCCCATCCAGTCACTGCTCAGGTGAATGCTGGCCCTTGAAGGCCAAAAGAACGGGTTCCTAGTCTCAGAAGAACCCCAAGGTACTGGCATACCTAGTATACCCAGCCTCCTAAATCCCCTCCTGGAGCCGAGTTTCTGAATGAGAGGGAGGCTGGGTGCTGGGAGGGCCTGAAGGCCCACCCTCTGATGAGCACAGTTGGCATCCTCTCGGGGGGTGGCGAGGGGCAGCGGCTTCTCTCAGCACTGGGGGCTGGCCCGGAAGCTCACTGCTTCTATGGAGAGGTGAGTTTTGGATCACTGCCATCCGGAACCCCCTTTCCCTCTGCCATTTACAAAGGACTAAGGGACAGAGCCCCAGATTCTCACCCGCCCCTCCCTCCATGCAGGCGTCTGTCTCCTTCCCAGTTGAGCACTTTCTGGAGGCGCTGGGTAAATTCTGGTGGTCAAATGCATTCTGCTGGATCTGCCACCTGGACTTATGGTTGTCATCGAAATTCCCCTTGACATGTGTCCCCACATGCTCTTCAGCTCCCGACTTCTGAGTCCTGACACGTTGCCCAGAGGCGCCATCAGACCTGGGATTCACCAGCCCCCCACAGGCCTCTCCCCAGGGCCCCGGCCTTACCAGTGGGACCAAAGTGGTCTCAGGCTGTGCTGAGGACCCCATCCCCAGACAAGGCTGGGCTGGCTCCACCAGCATTCCACCACCATCTTCTTGCTGTGTCCCTGATAACGGACACTTTTTTTTTTTTTTTGAGACAGAGTTTCACTCTTGTCGCCCAGGTTTGAGTGCAATGGCACTATCTCAGCTCACCTCAGCCTCTGCCTCCCAGGTTCAAGTGATTCTCCTGCCTCAGCCTCCCTAGTAGCTGGGATTACAGGCATGCACCACCACATTCGGCTAATTTTGTACTTTTAGTAGAGACAGATTTTCTCTGTGTTGGTCAGGCTGGTCTTGAACTCCCGACCTCAGGTGATCCGCCTGCCTTGGCTTCCCAAAGTGCAGGGATTACAGGCATGAGCCACCATGCCTGGCTGATAATGGACACTCTTTCACAGGATTGATACACAGCAGGCCGCTGTGGCCAAGACCTGAGGCCCCACGCCCATTCAGCTCCATCTGGGGTGTGCCGTATCCTTCACTGCAACCCCCACCTCAGCCACTACTGTACAGCTCTCAGATCACAGCTTCCTCATCTGTAAAAGCAAGGAATGAAACGAAGGACCTGCGTCCAAGACTTAGCACAGTGGGGTGTTCAGTAAGACTCTCAGGCGCCAGTTACCTCTTCCCTAGTTCCCCTTGCAGCTACGTCACCTCCCGAGCCCTCAAGCGCCTGTGCAGCAGCGGTTCCACCGTTTCATCACATGCTTGACAACACTGAGGCCCCGAGAGCGAGGATCTGCTGTCGCTCAGCTGGGAGCCAGCTCAGAAACCTGTTTCTGCCGACTGGGATGGCGACTGCCGTTTTGGATCCTGCATTCATTCCTCCCGCGCTCTGGCTTGGCCCCCTCATTGGTGTCATCTAGGAGCTGCCCAGTCCTGGTTTCATTCCTGTGAGTGTGACAGGCTGGGCACGTGCAGAATCTCCAGGAGGCACTTTTCTGCACACTCTGGAAAGCCTGTCTGGCCCCTGTCCTCCCAGCACACACCAGTCCCTACGCAGACCCTAAAAGGCTCACAAGGTGGTTGTGGCTTCCACCACATGTGTCCCAGGAGCTGCCCTCTTCCCTTCCTCCAAAGTGGCCTCTAGGATGTGCTGTGTGCTGTGTGCCAGGTGACATCTCTCCCACTGTGACTCAATCCTCCATCTCCAAGTCCAACCAAGGCAGCCACATCAACCCTGCCCTCCAAGCAGCACAACTTCTACCCAGGTCTGGAGACAGAGGAGAAAGGAGGGGAGGAAGAGGGTGGGGGCAAGGGGGAGCTTCAGTAGACAATGAGGTGGAAGGAACTAGAATACATCTCCACCTCTGAAATAGCAGCACCAGGTCACCAAAGCCTCAAATCAAGTGCAGCTGGAGAAGTGGAAGTGAATGAACTCTTTATCTGGACTTTCTTTATCAAAAAGGTTTAAATTGGATCTAAGGCACACTAGGTGTTTTTGCCCTCGGTGCAAGGTTTCTGCTCCTCAATGGAGCCACGGAGCAGATAACGGCTGGAGCCCAGCCCGCCCATCAGTGGGGCCTGCTGGGCGGGGGCCCAAGGCCTGCACAAGGCTGAGGCAATCTCAGGAATCAGGGCTGGACCCCTTCCAGCTACTGGTCTGCCCAACCCAGAGGCCCTTGTTCTTTGAGTTTCCCATTATTGGTTTCCCTTTCATTCACTTTTATGTTCAGAGGTCGGACCTGAGAGAACAGAGACACACTGGGTAGTGCAATACGAAGCGGGGCAGCTGGGGCCAGGGTCAGAAAACGGGGCCCACATTCCCTCCAGCACCTCCTGGCTGGGTGACCCACAGCCACCTCCTCTCTCCTGGGACCTGCGGCTCCTCCACACCCTGCCTTCTTGGTTGATGAAGAACCAATGGCTATGTTCCCCAAACTACCAGGTTCCATCACAATGGAGGCCATGGGGGCCTCAAGACCAAAGACCACAAGACCCCTGAATACAAGGAGGGGCGGCCAGGAATTGGGCCTCTGCTGGGCCCTGGAAACCCCAAAAGCCAAAGGCCCAGGGCTTTGCCCCACACCTCTCCCTCGAGGACACACTGAAGACTAAAGAAATTGCCAGAGCTCAGCCTCAAGGGGCTGTTCTTCAATGTGGTGATGAGGGTGGGATTTGGAAACACAGGCCCAGATTCAAATCCTGCCTCTGTCAATTGCCAGCTGCCAGACCCAGGGCAAGTCTCTACGCCTCTTAGATCCTTGTTTCCTCATTGACAGAGATGGAAAATAATCAGGGATGACAGTCTGGAACAGCAGGTTGTAAGGGTGTATGCACAGACAGATCCCCACTGCGGAGAGAACGCATCAGGGAAGACGCTGCAGCCCCTACCCTGGCTCTCGAAGGTGAACAAGGCCTCCAAGTCTCTCTTGTCAATGTTCTTGGGGACTATCCATGGCCCCCCATCAACCCCACCCTCCTGACCTTGGCATGCTCAGGGCCAGTGTAATGTCTTTCATGCTGTCTATTCTTTTCAAGTCAGGGAGGAGACCCTGAACCTTAGGCTTGGCCTTGAAAATTCTCTTCAGCTGCACACAACTGTCCCCAGCACAGGGACAGGGACAGGAACCAGCAGAGAGGGGCCTGGCATTCCCCAAGTGACAAGGCCCTACAGAGGAACTCCCATCGCTCAAGGCAGGGCACTTACCCCTCTCAGTTCTCAGGGAGGGATTGCATCAAAGTCAGGGGCTGGGCTGGGAGGACTTACTTGCTAAAGGGAGACAGGCAGGTGGACACGAACGTGAGGGTCTGGGTGCAGAGGCTTCCTTGTCGCCCCAGAAAATGTGACACTCTTCATTGCAGCCCCTCTCCCAAAAACCAATCCTCCCCAGTCATCACTAACTCCCAGGCAGTGACTGGGAAGTGGGGGCAGGGGGACCCTTGGGCAAAGCTGGGGGCTGGGCCCTGTTTCTCCCACAGCAGAGAAAGAACTCGGTCAACCATGGTGGCTAGAAACCGGGGGCTTGGAATAAAAGGTCTGCTGTTTGCCACAATGTAACAGTTCCTCTCCCTCGCTGAAGCCCAGGAGAGGAGGGAGCCGTGCCAGCCTCTCCAGCCTATTCCTTAGGGCACCTGCCCCCATGCAACCGGCGGGCAGGAGCAGTTCCCTCACCCGCCGCCAGGGGGCGCCCCTCTCTGAGCAACCAGACCCTGTCCTCCCGCCGGCTTGGCGTGGCCCGGCCGCGACAGGGGAACAGCCCGCCGAGAAATGGCTGCCCCTGGGCTCCTGGGCCCTCTGAGAAGAGTTTGTGGGCTTGATGAGTTTACTTTACCAAGTATTCCCAAGTATGATGCCATGTGGGGAAAAAGGAACCCTTGTGGCGGGTGTGGACAAATGTAAATACAGACACCCCAGGCGGGCAGGCAGAGGCCCAAACGAGCAGGCCTGCCTGGGGGCCGGCTGCGGGGTGGACTTTCTTCTCCCAACGTTCTAGTCGGCATCTTGTATTTCTTGTGCAATAGAAATTTTTTTAAAATGTAACTTGGATTTTTTGCATGTGCTACAGGCTTATGAATAGTCTGTTCTGTGTGTGCACGCACGTGTGTGCATGTGCATGTGTGTGTGTGTATGTGTTTGTGTGTGTGTATGTGTTTGTGTGTGTTTGTATGTGTGTGTATGTGTGTATGTGTGTGTGTGCACCCACGTGCTTTAATGTCTCCGGCATCTGACCCCGTGGCCAGGTGCAGGCCTGGTGGCAGAGTAGGGCTCTGTGTCCACACTAGGGAATTTGAGGGGTCTGCGGGCCAGGGGTACATTGGGAAGAGGGGAAAGAGTAGAAAAGGGTCTGGAAATCCAGAGAGAACATTTTTCCTGAGAGAGTCTCTTGACAAAAGCAGCTTCTACAACTACAACGGTCCCGCAGCTCTCACAGCTGGGACCTACTAACCCTTGCACTGTTCTCAGTAAAACTCAGAACTCAGCCACCAAAGGCAAGTCTGCAGTTCACACTTGTGTCAGCCACACAGAAATTGTATTCCACCAAGAACAGCCTGCCCCTAATACAAATAGGGCAGGGGATGGCAAAAGGTTCTGTCCCAAGGCCCCTAAACTGCAGCCACAGAGGGGAGACCATCCACAGAGGAAGCTCTGGGCTCCCAGGGGGCTCTCAGGACCCCCACTGATGGTTCCCGGGTGAGGCTTTACCTGGTTCCCCTCATTCCAGAACCACAAACTCTCAAGCCAAGAAACACAAGACCAAAAGCCACATGAACAGCCACGGATAGTGAGGGAGGCAGGCCAGGCCCGGGACAGCCTGGGGCCCTCCATCAAACTGAGTTACCCTGTGGACTCCAGTTAACCCTGAGCTTGCCCCTTCCCCCAGCCATGGTGAAAAAGCCAGAAATGGAGGGGCCTCCCCCATGCCTCAGTGGCCTAGCTCACTATTGGGCCTGTGGAGGACCTGCCCAGCAGCTGTTAGGAAGAGAAGAAGGTACTGGAAGGGCCTGGTCAAGGCTATCTGTGCAGCTGGACTGTGGCTGGGGCAGAGTGGGAAGGAAAGTCAGGAGGGTGGCATGTCCGATTATGTTCTCCGAAGATGGCCACAACAGTACCTCCCATCCCGTCATTCCTCCCATCAAGAAGTGGAGTCTTGGCAGGAACTCGTGACTTGCTTGTTACAAATAGAATGTGGTGGAAATGATGCAGCATAACTTTCAAAGCTCAGTGGGAAAGGCAGTGAAGCAGACACTCACCTCTGGAGGCCTGAACCTGTAGTCAAGAAGTTTGACTGTGATGAGGCCACCCTGCTCTGAGGAAGCCCAAGCCACATGTAGAGGCTGTTGTGGCCAACAGCCTGGGCTGAGGTCCCACCAACAGTCAGCATCATGTGGGGGAAACCTGAGAGATGACATCTTCAGATGGTTCCAGCTGTTGAGTCCCTCTCAGCTGTGAAGTCTGCAGTGGAGGCCTTTACAAGATGGAAGCAAGTCAGCCCTCCTGTGCTCTGTCCAACTTCCAGATCTGCAGAGCATGGGAGATGGCTGTGGTATGCTGCTAAGTTTTGGGGTGCTTTGTTAGAAAACAGCAGTAGCTGGAACAGATGGCCCAGGGAGAGATTCAGAAAACTGTGCCAACCAACCTTCTGCTCTTTTCACTTTCACGGATGCTGCTGGGACCCGGGAGGCCACAGGTCTTTGGAAGAGCTGTCCCCTCTGTAGCAAGTAATAACTCCGGCTCAGGGGATGTGGGAGCTGCCTCTGGCAGGGCAGCCCCCTCCGCCTGGGGTGCAGGGAACCAAAGTTTGCAGCTTGTGCCAGGCAAACCTGGTCTCTTCTTCTCAGGCCTGAGGAAGGTGCTGGTGGCCAAGACTGACTGTCCACACTGGCTGAGCTCTGGGGTGGATTGGCCAGGCCTGCTGGTATTTCCAGGCCTGGTGGATGAACGAGGCCTCCAGAGTCATGCGTAACTACAGCAACAGCTCCTTGTCAGGCCCAAACTGCTGTGGCCTAGTGACCTCAGAGAGGAGATACACCTTGCCTTTGCCACTTGTTCCTGGCCTAGGCTCTGCACTCCTCTCCCTTGGCTACTCTGACTCATCGAGAGCAGACAAAGGGACAGAAGTTTCCAGGAAAAGGGAAAGAGAATGCAGGCAGGTCCTGTGGCTGTGGAAGTGGGTCTGGGGAGCCTCAACAAGGCCACCAGCTCCAGGGGCCCACATGGCCAGCAGCAGCCAGGCCACAGGCAATCAGCAGCTGCCATCATTGCCTATCAGACAGACTATCTGTTTCCAAGGAAGAGGCCCCAGGAAGCCGCAACACAGATGCCTTTATTCTTCCTGCTGAGATGCCAGCCAGGGACTAAAGGGCAGAATAGAGGCCCCCGAGGTGTGGGTTTGCCTCCCAGAATGTGAAGCCGGAAATGACCTTGACCTTCTCCCATCCCCGTTGTGCACACGGGAAACAAAGGCCCAGGGAAGCGGCCAACCCAAAGTGTGTCGTTGCCAGGGCAACCCGGCCACAGCGCTTGCAAGCCTGGGAAAAAGTTGTTGTTCATCACGGGGGTGGATGTTTGTCTTGTTTTGATTTTTCAAAAGCCTGAACCAAATCAGCTTTTTAACATGCTGCTCCAGGACATGGTGCTACTTGCAGACAGCCTGAGGAGCAGATGCAGGCAGAGCTGATGGTGTTCAGACACTCTCGTCGATTCTAAAACATCCTGGCTCGGCTTCTGCCTCACTTCTCGGCAAACAGCCCTGTCCTGTCTGTACCCGAGACCCAAGGGTCAGGCTGGTCCCAGCAATTTCCCTCAATCAGCAACTTTTGTGTAGGAATGAAGTTAAAAGATCCGAGTTCACTGTCCACAATATGATGCAGTTGCCCTATTTTCTCTTCCCTGAAAATGAGGAAACTTTGACATTAAGGAAGTCGTTCATCATGATTTCACATTGTCACACACGTTTAACCACTGTCACATCAGATCAAACGGCAGCACTAATCCAGCTGTGTGTGGCATGACTCCAGACTTCTCAGTGAGGAATGGAGATCCTTACGGCAGAATTCGAACTTCCCTTGTTGCAAGAGAAAGCAAATTCACCCTCTGGAGAGGCCCTCTCAGCATCGTCCCCAGCTGGAGGCTCTGTCCATTTAACTCCTAAGCATCTCACTTGGGCATTGCGTGAGATGAGCAGGGACAACAGCCTTCTCCTAACTCCCCAGTCTCCATTGTGGGGTCCAGGCCTAGGTGGCTCCCAGGCCGTAATTCAGCTTCACAGGGCTGCGGTGCCCTCCTCAAGCCCCACTGCTTTACCCAGCCTGACTAGCACGGCCTCCAAATCCCCCTGTGCTTGTCCCTTCTCTCAGGCACCTCCAATGTGAAGGACGGTGGGCCAGCTCCACAGTGTGCATCTGCAGGAGGACTCAGAGAAGGGAGACAGGGCAGCCAGGCACTGCTGTGCTGTGCCCACCCTGCCTCCTGGACAGGCCGAGGGCAGGCCATGGGGAACCATGCTCAGGTTTTAAGAAGAGAGAGATCATTCAGAGTGGACTGAGCCATTCCCACCGGCCATTCTACGTCGGCTCCCGAGAGGTAGTGGCTCTTGCGTGTGGAGGAGCACACATGAGATCTCCCTGGAGCACTCCCAACTGTAGATCACGGTAGTCGCAGAGAACCTTAGGAGGCAGGGGGTCTACAGAGCTGGCGGGGGACCTTTGGGGTCCATGACTGTCGCTGTGACTGGGCCCCGCTTCCAGGCTGTGTTCGACAAGGCCAGGAGGGCAGCTTCAACCTCAAGCCTACACCGTGCACACTGGCCCCAGGGGGTTTCTGTGTGGAGCACCAGCTGAGTACACGAGGATGAGATGGCATGAACTGCAAGATAGAGTAGCAAGGAATAATACAAATTAATAAGCCATGAGGTGAGATCACCTCAAGATGCCTGGTGAGGGTAAGCTTTGGCTCCATGATCCTGTCCCTAAGTTCTTAAGAAATACAGAAAAGGTGTTTAAGAAAATAAGTTAATTGCTGGCAGTGCTGGGGAAAGGTGGTTGCAGCAGATTGCATTTTTCCAAGATGGCTACAAGATCTTCCATCCCACATAGCTTTTCTACCAAGGGGCTTAGACCCTCCTCCTATCCAGAGTTGGGGTCTCTCCTTCCTCTCCTGGAACTCTGGTGAGCCAGTGACTACAGCAAAAGTGACACCATGTGACTAGCTGGGTCAGAAAGGCTGATTCCATTTCTGTCTGGCCTCTGGGAAAGCTTGTTGACACCCAGACTCCATGCTGTGAGGAAGCCCAAGCCACATGGAGGCGACACAGGTGGGTGTTCCATCTGATGCCTGGATAATCATTGCCCAACCACAGTCTCACTGCAGGCCCATGAGAGGAGGGCCTCGGAACAGGACCTGCCCAGCCAAACCCATCAACTCTCAGAGCTGTGAGAAATGAGAATAAAATGGTTGTTTGAAGCCATTACCTTTGAGAGTGATTCGTTACTCAGCAACAGATAACCAGAACAGAGATACTTTCAGTGGGTCAGAAGTTATGAAGCAGCTGGGATTAGTGAGAATGAGGAAATCATAGCTCCAAATTCTGGAAATGGTGGCTGCTTCCAGTTCAGTGGGAGCAGGTACAAGGGAGAGAACAGGGCTGCAAGTGACTGTTGGGTGCTAAGTGCCTGCATCCAGGAGACCACCCACTGGCCCACCCCAGCTGGCGACGCATTCTTGCCTCTCACCTGCAATTGCTGAGGGTAAATAGATACACCACTTACAGATGTGTTAACAGGAAACCTCCCATTCTAAGATGAGCACTTAATGAAGACACTACAAACAGTTGAGGAAAACCCACTGTGAGAGAGAGTCACCAAACTCAACAGCTAAACCACTTAAAGAAAGTGAGTTCTTATTACAAAGAAATGCAGATTTTAAAAGAAGTAGGCCGGGTGCGGTGGCTCACGCCTGTAATCCCAGCACTTTGGGAGGCTGACGTGGGCAGATCATTAGGTCAGGAGTTCGAGACCAGCCTGCCCAACATGGTGAAACGCTGTCTCTACTAAAAATACAAAAATTAGCCGGGCGTGGTGACACACACGTGTAATCCCAGCTACTCAGGAGGCTGAGGCAGGAGAATCACTTGAACCCGGGAGGGGGAGGTTGCAGTGAGCTGAGATTGCATCACTGCACTACTGCACTCCGGCCTGGGCAACAGAGTGAGACTTCATCTCAAAAAAAAAAAAAAAAAGAAGAAGTATGTTGGTTGGGCATGGTGGCTCACACCTGGAATCCCAGCACTTTGGGAAGCCAAGGTGGGTAGATCACTTGAGGCCAGGAATTCGAGACCAGCCTGGCCAACGTGGTGAAACCCTGTCTCTACTAAAAATACCAAATATAGCCAGGCATGGTGGGGACACCTGTAATCCTAGCTACTCGGGAGGCTGAGGCATGAGAATCACTTGAACCTGGCAGGTGGAGGTTGCAGTGAGCTGAGATTGCACCACTGTACTCTCTGGGCAACAGAGTGAGAGCTTATCTCAAAAAATAATAATAATAATAATAAGGGCCGGGCACGGTGGCTCAAGCCTGTAATCCCAGCACTTTGGGAGGCCGAGACGGGCGGATCACGAGGTCAGGAGATCGAGACCAGCCTGGCTAACACAGTGAAACCCCGTCTCTACTAAAAAAAATACAAAAAACTAGCCGGGCGAGGTGGCGGGCGCCTGTAGTCCCAGCTACTCGGGAGGCTGAGGCAGGAGAATGGCATAAAACCCGGGAGGCGGAGCTTGCAGTGAGCCGAGATCTGGCCACTGCACTCCAGCCTGGGCGATAGAGCGAGACTCCGCCTCAAAAAAAAAAAAAAAAGTCTTTTTATATATTTAGAGAAACAAATATTAGGCCACTGTTTAAAAAAAAAAGAACCAACTAAAGACCTTAACATATGATTGTTAAACATATGATTGTTAAAAGGAAAACTCAAGAAAGCCAAGGAGAAAAGTGAAGCCCCCTGAAGAGCAAGTTTCTGCAGTTGGAAGCCAAAGTCCTATTCAGAACATAGCACAAAAGGAAAACAGCACGAAAACTATGAAGGAAATATGAAGATGCATGGAGGATAGATGCAGAAGTTGCAAAACCATCTAATAGAAATTCCAAAAAGAATGGGTTAGAATTAGAAAACACTAAGAGAAACGGTAGACAAGAAATGTATTGAAACCTATTCCCCAAAGGCTTAAAAAGAGATAGAAACCTTGGATGGTTCAATAGCCAAAGAATTTGGATAGACAATAAAAGACTAGAAGACTGAACATCATTTGTTTAAATGCCTGGGCCCAGCCATTTTTATAGACTTTTTTTTTTTTTTTTTTTTTTTGAGATGGAGTCTTGCTCTGTCACCTAGGCTGGAGTACAGTGGAACGATCTTGGCTCACTGCAACCTCCACCTCCTGGGTTCAAGCAATTCTCTGCCTCAGCCTCCCAAGTAGCTGGGATTACAGGTGCCTGCCACCAAGCCTGGCTAACTTTTTTGTATTTTTAGTACAAACGGGGTTTTAGTACAAACCATCTTGACCAGCCTGGTCTTGAACTCCTGGCCTCATGATCCACCCACCTCAACCTCCCAAAGTGCTGAGATTACAGGCGTGAGCCACCGCACCTGGCCGACACTTTTTCCTTAACCTTCAAAAATAGGTAATTATCATGTTAGATAAACTACTTTGGAGCATATAGCAATCTAGAAAGTGAATTAAAATATTTTGTTGAATAATATAAGGTTAATTCCAAAACGAAAGGAGAGCACACTAATGATCATCTATGCAAACATTTTAATATATTAGCAAATCAAATCAGCTGGCATAGTAAAGGAATAACCCATCATGAGCAAGTAGCATTTAATCCCAGATAAGCGAGACTTGCTTGACAGTAAGACTCACTATGTTAGCTTACTAGAGTAGGAAAAACTAGATGACCCGAACCTCTCAATAGATAGAGGAGGAGGAGGAGGAGAGAACATTTTAGCTATTGCTTCCTTCACTTGATTAGGGCATTTTCTACAGACCCACAGCAAAGATCCTATCTACTGATGAAGCCTAAGAAACCTAGTTACAAAAGGCACCACTTTTTGCACCTGATTGTGAATATTTTGAAAGACTGGTAGTATCAAATGCTAGTAAGGGTGTACAGAAATGTCACCTCTCATGCACTGCCAAAGGAAGGGTAAGTACTAGGAAAGTCACCTTATTGAGCAATTTGATAAAGAAAAAAAAAAAAAAAATGAAATCTGTCATGGATGAGCCTGGAGAACAATATGCAAAGTGAAATAAGCCAGGCACAGAAAGACAAATGCCACAAGGTCTCGCTCACATGTGTAAGCTAAAACAGTGGGTCTCATGGAAGAAGAAAACAGAAAAGTGGTTACCAGAGGCTGGGAAGGGTAGGAAGAGAGGGAGGATGGGGAGAAATTGGTTAACGGATGCAAAATTATAGCTGGCTAAGAGGAATAAGTTCTAGTGTTCTAGAGCAGCCATCCTCAGCCTTTTTTGACACCAGGGACTGGTTTTGTGGAAGACCATTTTTCCACATACCCCAGAGTTGGGGGTATAGTTTAGGGATGATTCAGGCATGTTGCATTTATTGTGCACTTTATTTCTATCATTATTACACTGCAATATATGATGAAATAATTATACAACTCATCACACTGTAGAATCAGTGGGAGTCCTGAGCTTGTTTTCCTGCAACTAGACAGTCCCATCTGGGGGTGATGGGAGACAGTGACAGATCATCAGGCATTAGATTCTCATAAGGAGGGCACAACCTAGATCCCTCGCCTGCGAGGTTCACAATAGGGGTTCACAATAGGGTTTGTGCTCCTATGAGAATCTAACACCGTGCTGATCTGACAGGAGGCGGAGCTCAGGCGGTCATATAAGTGATGGGGAGCAGCTGTAAATACAGATGAAGCTTTGCTCGCTCCACTCCTCTCACCTTCTGTTGTGCAGCACGGTTCCTAATAGGTCACAGACCAGGACCAGTCTGTGGCTGGGGGGTTGGGGACTCCGTTCTATAGTACTATAGGATGACGACAGGTAACAATTTCTTTTATTACATATTTTCAAATGGCTAGAAGAGAGGCATTTAAATGTTTCCAACACAAGGAAATGGTTAAGTGTTCGAGGTGATAGATATACTAATTACCCGAATTTGATCACCACACATTGTATACATGTATCAGAATATCACACCATACCCTACAAATACATACAATTATTATGTGTCAATTAAAAATAATTTTAAAAGGCCAGGTGCGGTGGCTCACACCTGTAATCCCAGCACTTTGAGAGGCCGAGGCAGGTGGATTACTTGAGGGCAGGAGTTTGAGACCAGCCTGGCTAATATGGCAAAACCGCATCTCTACTGAGAATACAAACATTAGCCGGGCGTGGTGGTGCCTGCCTGTAATTCCAGCTACTCGGGAGGCTGAGCCAGGAGAATCGCTTGAACCCAGGAGGCAGAGGTTGCAGTGAGCCAAGATCACACCATTGCACTCCAGTCTGGGTGACAGAGCAAGACTCCATCTCAAAAAAAAATAATAATAATTAAAACCAAAAAATTAAAAAATAAATAAGTTAAAATAGTACAAATAGTATTTTTACATTAGAAATAAAACTTTTAAACAGTTAAGAGACATAAAACTACAATAAGATACCACTTCACATGCTGTAGGATGATTATTATAAAAAAAAAAAAATAAAGGGAAACAGGTATTGGCAAGAATGTGGAGACCTTTGAGACCCTTGTCGCTATTGGCAGAATGTAAAATGGTTCAGCCACTGAGAAAAGCAGTATGGTGATTCTTCAGAAAGTTAAACATAAAATTATCACATGATCTCTCAACTCCACTTCTGGGCATATACCCTAAACAATTGAAAGCAGGGACTCAAACAGGTATTTGTAGACCCATGTTCATAGCAGCATTGTTTGCAATAGTTAAAAGATGGAGGCTGGACGCGGTGGCTCACACCTGTAATACCAGCACTTTGGGAAGCCAAGGCGGGCGGTTCAAGAGGTCAGGAGTTTGAGACCAGCCTGACCAACATAGTAAAACCCCATCTCTACTAAAAATACAACAACTAGCCAGGCATGGTGGCACACACCTATAGTCCCAGTTACTTGGGAGACTGAGGCAGGATAATTGCTTGAACCCAGGAAGCAGAGGTTGCAGTGAGCCTAGATCGTGCCATTGCACTCCAGCCTGGGCGACAGAGTGAGACTCCGTCTCAAAAAATAAATAAATAATTTTTAAAAAGATGGAAACAACCCAAATGTCCATTCAACAGATGAATGGATACACAAATTGTGTTCTGTCCACACGATGGGGTATTATTCAGCCTTCTAAAATAAATAAATTTTGACATGCTGAAACATGGATGAACCTTGACAACTTTATGCTAAATGAAATAAGCCAATCAGAAGAGGACAAAAACTATGATCCTACTTTTGTGAGGTACCTAGAGCAGTCAAATTCATAGTCAGAAAGTGGAATGGTGGTAACCAGGGGCTGCGGGGAGGGAGAATGGGGAGGTATTATTTAATAGATACAGAGTTTCTGCTTGAGATGATGAAAAAAGTTCTGGAAATGAATGGCTGTGCAACATTGTGAATGTACTCATTGGGAATTACTGCCACGGAGTTGTATACTTAAAAATGGTTACAATGGTAGAATGTGTGCTATGTATATTTTACCATAATAAAAGATGAATTTAAAGTTATAAAGCATTCTTACTTCTGTAAATAAATTTTCTGGGAAACCAAGAGAAAATCAAAACAAGACAGTGTGGTTTTGCAATGCAGCATCCCCAGGGCCACCATGCTGAGGGGCCGCAGACAGGCCCGGGTTTCTGTGGCTGCCACCCAGGCTGGCCGAGATTGAGGCAGAAGCTAGCTGAGGTGGGGGGTCCTCAGGCCCTCCATGGAATGCTCTGGCCCTGGGTCCTTCCTCCCAGTAGCCTCTCCACTGTGGGAGCAGTGGGCCTTCCACCGGCACCTCCTACAGATGAGGCTGGGCCTCCATCAATTCCCTGCAAAACCACAGTTCTACCCTGTAACCGCCATGGCTTGCCAGCCACATAGACCCCCGGCCATGGATGGGCTTTCCTAAATGATATCTGTTGGCAGTCCAGTGGAATGCAAGAGCACGGGCTGAGGCATCAGACCCAGATCCAAATCCTGCCCCCCCTCTTCTTCTGTGCTGACTGACCCTGGCAAGGCCTTAGTTTCCTCAACATTCTCACCTGTGAAATGGGAAAGATAGTATCTCACAGGACTACGGTGATGGTTCACTAGGAAAATGTGTATAAATCACCTGGCCCAGAGGAGGTTTTTTCAATAAGATATTAGTTATTTGCTCTTGTTGGTTCATAAGTCATGAAAATTTAATTTCAGAAATGAAACCCGGCCGGGCACAGTGGCTCACGCCTGTAATCTGAGCACTTTGGGAGGCCAAGGCGCGCGCATCACGAGATCAGGAGATTGAGACCATCCTGGCTAACACGGGTAAAACCCCATCTCTACTAAAAATACAAAAACTTAGCCAGGCGTGGTGGCGAGCGCCTGTAGTCCCAGCCACTCGGGAGGCTGAAGCAGGAGAATCGCTTGAACCCAAGAGGCAGAGGTTGCAGTGAGCTGAGATTGCACCACTGCACTCCAGCCTGAACAACAGAGCAAGACTTCGTTTCGAAAGAAAAAAAAGAAGAAGAAGTGAAACCCAGGCGTTCCTCCCTCCCAGTTAGTGTCCATCCATGCTGCAGCTAATGGAGAACCTTCCATGTAGTAGTCAGAGCCAAGCCCCGGGAACGGAAAGAACCATCTCTGAAGCTGCGGGGAGCTGAGGGTGTTGCAATAGAATAAAGAGAGTAAGTCAGTGTGGGGCCAGCCCGGGGGACCCCAGCATAGTCGATACCTGTGTGGCAGCCGTGGCGCTGGTGAGCATTGAATGCCAGAGGCGAGACAGTCGCAGCTGCAGAGCCGGGAATCTAGCAGCTGCTCAATACACCTTGGTCGCCTCTGGCCCATTTTGTCAATAAGAAAATTGAAGCTCAGAGGCTAAGAGGCTCGCCTGGGACCAAACAGTAAGCACAGGCTCCAAATCCAGGCCTATCTCCAAATTCCTCTGAAAGAGAATCCACATGAGAACAGGAATCCTACACTCAGGGCTGGGGGCAAAGGGTCTCTCTCGGGACTCAGTGAAGGGCATCAAGTCTGATCTGGCTGAACTTCTGAGCAGAAAGCTGGCCTCTGCCTCCCAGTCATGCTGGTCCCTGGCTGGGAGAAGCCCCTTTCTAAGTGGAAGGCATCAGAATCTGCAGGCTGCCCCGTGACTGGGTCTTGGCACAGCTTCCTCTGCCAGCAGAGGGGGCAGCCTGGCAGGGGGAGTTGGAAGCCTGCTTAGCCACTGTCGAGGGTTTGGGAGGTCCTGTTCCCTCAGCCTAAATGGTCACTCTTGTCAGGAGGACAGTCAGGGTTCACTGACCTCACACCAAGGATGACACAGGCTCCAGGGCAATGGTGACCATCACAGCCTCACCTCACCAGGGAAGCTGTCAGGCACAGGCTCCACGGCTCCCTGCTTGGCCAGATCCCACAAACAATGCTCGCTCCGGAGCGCCTCTCCACCATAATAGCTGGGGCCCTCGGTGCCAAGGGAAGTGAGACGGATGCAAACCTCTGGTCCTCAGGCCCGGCCGCAGATGAGTATTAATTACCCCAAGGCAGGCCGGGCGAAGCTCATTCATTCCCAGCAGGTTTCAAAACCTGGGGTAAGCAGGATCTCTCTGAGTAATATAGTGGAAAGGAAGGATGGGAAGAGTCCTGGGGTCTCCCTCCTGTTCCCAGACTACCCCGGACTGACCTGCTCAGGAGGGAACAGCTGTGCGCCGGAAGTGCTGAGAGCCTGGTGCGGGCACACGCTGTGGGAGTTTCCTCAGAAGCAGCCCCACAAGCGATCCCACATTCCAGGTTGGGACCCTGCAGCCTCCCAACCTCCTCACCTGCAGCTGGGAAACAAAGCTTCAGGGGTTGTTGGGGAAGAGGAGCGGATTTTAGGGAATAGCTCGAGATGTCCCACATTGAAGGAGAGCAGACAGAGCTTCCCTCCCCCATCTCCAATCGCATTAACAGGGCTCTGTGAGGATCCTCACTACTGCTCCCCGCAGTGCTGGACACACCACAGATCCACCCCTCCTGAGGATGCCCAATGGGCTGGCACACTTCTGGTGAGAGATGAAGCCAACTGGACTTCCTAGGTCAAGTGGGGACTTGGAGAACTTTTCTGTCCTACAAGAAAATTGTAAAACGCACCTATCAGCGTTCTGTAACCAGCAAGAGGATTGTAAAATGCACCAATCAGTGCTCTGTAAAATGCACCAATCAGCACTCTGTAGCTAGCAAGAGGATTGTAAGATGCACCAATCAGCACTCTGTAAAACGCACCAATCAGCGCTCTGTAACTAGCAAGAAGATTGTAAAATGCACCAATCCGTGCTCTGTAAAACACACCAATCCGTGGGATCCTAAAAGTAGCCAATCTCAGGGAGGATTGAAAAAAGGGCATTCTCATAGGATAAAAATGGAACATGAGAGGGGACAAATAAGGGAATAAAAGCTGGCCACCCCCAACAAAGCTGGCCACCCCCAGCCAGCACTGGGGTAACAGAGTGAAGGCAAGGCTAGGAGCATCTCCAGAGTCAAACCAAAAGTTGAGTGCTGTGGGCCACACACCCTGGACAGCTGGAGGAGGGCCTGAGGACCCAGCTAGAGGGAGGCTTAAGGCACCAGCCCTTAAGAAAATGAGTTCATCAGATCAAGGACACTCAGCATGACTGTCCCCAGGGAGTGTGGAGTGGGGCACCTCCTGAAGAGCTCAGTGCCCAGAAACAAGGATCATTTGGAAGCAGCCTATTGGGTCTCGGGAAGCCCATGCCAGATCACCATGAGGGCAGTGGTCAGGTCGCATCCTCCCAGCTGCATCCCCTCCTTTCCTAGCTGCCCCTTCACTAAGGATCAGACCTGAGTAAGAGGAGGATGAGAGGAAAGAGAAGATGGCAACATCACCCCTTCCCCAACCCTGGGCTCCTTGTGAACATCACTGGTGGCTGAACAGGTGCGGGCTGAACAGGAGGATGCCCCCGCCCCCAGCAGCCATGGGATGCCTCCACAGAGGATGGTGACTTTGAGGCGGGTTCAAAGAAGTAGGCTTTGCTCTAGATTGGGTGCTCTCAGGGAGGGGGCACAGGCCTCTGATGGGGCACCCCTATACACCTTATCTGCAGGGAGGGCAGCCCACAGGAGGGAAGGAAACAGCGTCACTCAGTTTAACCCAGAGAGGACATCGGCTGCTGTTGGCTTGAACTGTGACCTGGCTTTTGTCTGTGCTTAGACACGCTCGCGGGGTGGCCTTGTTCTGTCGCACTTCCAAACCGTTGCAGGGGAACTTGTTGGTGCCCTGTGAGGACACCAGGGTGGGGCTGGGAGTGCCAGGACAGCTCCTAACAACATTAGGCCCAGCTCTAGGGGCCTGGCCAGCTCCCAGACACCAGGGGCTGCTTTTCTCCTTCTCAGTGATGCCCGCAATCCTCAGTGTGACCTGCAAGGCCCTGTCTGGTCTGATGTCTTAGCGCTCAAAACTCATAGGCTGGTCAGGCGCGGTGGCTCACACCTGTAATTCCAGCACTTTGGGAGGCTGAAGCGGGCGGATAACCTGAGGTCAGGAGTTTAAGACCAGCCTGGCCAACATGGCGAACCCCATCTCTACTAAAAATACAAAAATTAGCGGGGTGTGGTGGAACATGCCTGTAACCCCAGCTACTCAGGAGGCTGAGGCAGGAGAATTGCTTGAACCTAGGAGGCGGAGGTTGCAATGAACCAAGATCACACCCTTGCACTCCAGCCTAGGCAACAGAGTGAGACTCTGTCTCAAAAAAAAAGAAAAAAGAAGAAGACCTGTAGGCCACCTGTGCCACAGCCACATTGAACAATTCTCCTACTCCTTGCTGCCAGGCGCCCCTTCCGAAACTCCCACCCACACTCCCCCCACCACCACCCTTCAGAATCCAACTGTCTTTCCTCTCAATGTCCCCAGAATAAGTTCTCCCAGTAGCGTGCCTGCTCTTCCTCTGGCATAATTATACATTTGTTCCTGTGGTCCCCTTGCCACATCAGCCCCTCGTAGACTGTAAACACCACCAGAGCCAAGCCTTTTTCTCTTTTGGCTCGCCATTGTATTGCCAACACCATTTCAGTGCCTACTTCATAATTGTTGAATAATAAGCCCAGAGAGGCAAACAGGCCACAAGAGTCACTGGGAGCGCTGCCTGAAGCAAGTGTTGAGAAGGATGTGTGAGTTGGGGAAGAGATGCTGTGATTGGCTGGTGATGTCTGCCATGGATGCGGAGTAGGAGGAGGTGACATAGGCACCACTGCTGGAGTCATGACCTGCAAACCACAAAGCCCAGAACACTCTCCCAAGTGGGACACAGAGGACTCTAGTGTTACAGTCCCCATCCCCACAAATTGCATTTGCACATTTGGAAGATCCTCTGATAAATTTAAAGCACGCATTTTCATTACTCTCCAAAATGGTTAGAAATGGGAGAAGACATCCAGGCTGATTAGGCCTTCTCCAGGACAGGAGATTTTTGCTTGGAAAGGGCTATTATCTACTTTAAACATTAATTAGAATACGGACTTTTTGCCAATATTAGAGAATTTCTTAGCTCCCTTCAAAGCCCCACACCCTAACAGGAACTGAGTAGGCATCCACATCAGTTCCAAATGAAAGGCAACTTCACTTTCCAATGCACTTTGGAGCCGCCAACCAATTCAAAGTCAGATGAGCAAGTGGCAACACGGCAGCTGCCCCGTCCCACAGATGGCCCAGGGCTGCAGCCAGGTTTTAGGCAACAAATGTTGATTGCACTTGTCATAATGATAGGAAAGAATGTGCAGCTATCCCAATCTTTCTTAAGCACTTTTTTTTCCTGTCATAATCTGGAAACCAGTCAGCCTTGGCTCACCCATCTACACTCCGGCTTTCCTTACAGAATTGGTGCCTACAGCGTATCCTTGTGTGCAAGCACAGGACTCACCCCCTTGTCACCCAGAACCAAGGGACACTCTCCGCAATGGCATGGCAAGCGCCTCCTTAACAGCCAGTCTTCGGATGAGACTAGCAGGGGTCCAAATTCAAAAAGAAATCCTCCAGTAAGTGGTGTCCCAAACCACACAAACCCTTCATGAGTCAGATGTCAACACCGTTGGCACTCACTGGTGTGGCCCTTCCAGAAGGTGAGCTGACTGTCCCACTTTCCACAGGCCACAGCCTGGCAGGGGTTTACCTGAAGCCAGATGGTTTGTATCGAAATATCCCCACTCTTTTTTAAAGAGATGGAGTTTCACTCTGCTGCCCAAGCTGGAGTGCAAGGGCGCAAATCATAGCTCAATGCAGCCTCGTACTCCTGGGTTCAAGCAATCTTCCCTCCTCAGCCATCCAAGTAACTAGAACTATAGGCACACACCTCCGTGCCCAGCTAATTTTTTTTCCTTTTGTGGATACAGGGTCGAGCTATGTTGCCTAGGCTGGTTTTGAACTCCTAGCCTCAAGTGATCCTACTGCCTTGGCTTCCCAAGTAGCTGGAACTATAGGCATGAGCCACATTGCCCGGCTCAAAATGTCCTAGTCTTGACAAACTAATCCTGATGCTTATGCTGTTTATCATCTGATGTCACCCTGATGAGAGATGACAAGGGATGGTGATGATCTGGGTTTTCACCAGGAAGCCCCAGGCTGGCATTTCACAAACAAATGTCCCATGGCTCTTGGAAGACTTGGGCAACCTGACTCATGTGATTAAACTCACAGCAGACTTAAGTGTTGAAACAGAACTGCCAAATTGTTAATTTACTTTGAGAGGTGCCTTTTCAAGGAGCTAAATGAATGGATTCCCCCAGAAGGATTTCTGGCTGGAATTTCCAGAAAGCTGAGACATTGGAATGGCACCTGATGGGCCTCAGAGGGGAGCCCAGAGGTTGAGGAGTTTTGGGGACTACAGCCTTCAGACAAGGGGGGACCCCATGAAGGTTAGGGCCTAATCTAGCCTCATCCCCTTGGACCTGATGGATAAATCCAGACAGCCACTAACTGCTGGACTTCCTCTTTCCATGCCGGTGGGTTTTTAAGTTTACATTTAATGGTGATCCCCCCACCTTTATGATACATATTGCTAATCTATAAAATAGACCAAAGCAGTAGTTTATGGGTGTAAATGGATCTCATGTATTCAACTGTAAAACCGTGATGGGACAGGGTTAAAATTATGAACAAGAGGAGTTGTACAGCTGCCATGCTCCCCTGCTCTCAAAGGACAAAAGCCAAAGAGGTCAATTTTCTTTTTCTCTCTTCAAAGGGAAAGAAAATAATGAGGGTGGGGACAGGGTATATTCCATAGAGAATGCCACCTACCAGGTTCCCCTGGGATTTCAGTGTTAGAAAATAGGAACACACTTGGAGATTTTAGTAAAAATATCTGGAGACCAAATATTGTAGCTGTTTTGGAAAGGTCTAAATAACATTGGAATTACTATCTGGGCTGTGTTTCTTTAAGTATGATACGTATTCGAGTCCAAATCATGGCAGCGGTAACATGAAACATTGAAGTTTATGGTGGGTGGATTTACATCAGCCTTGTTTCCAGTTTATTTTTGCATTTTTTTTCTAGTTATAGAAAATCAAGGAAATTTTGATTCACAAAGACGTCTAGCTGTCAATGGTAACAATCATTAACAGTTTTGTCACAGGGATGAAACGAGCTTTATTCTAAGATTTGCACTAAATCGAGTTAACTAGCATCAAAGTCAAAGATTGAAGTTCCAATTTATAAGTAGTTGCTCACCCTGAATGTGTGTGAGTAGGTGTGAGAGTGAGACTAAGAGAGAGAAAGAATGAGGCCAGGCGCGGTGGCTTACGCCTGTAATCCCAACACTTTGGGAGGCCGAGGTGGGCGGATCACGAGGTCAGGAGATCGAGACCATCCTGGCTAACATGGTGAAACCCTGTCTCTACTGAAAATACAAAAAATTAGCCAGGTGTGGTGGCGGGCGCCTGTAGTCCCAGCTACTCGGGAGGCTGAGGCAGGAGAATGGCGTGAATCCAGGATGCAGAGCTTGCAGTGAGCCGAGATAGCGCTACTGCACTCCAGTCTAGGGGACAGAGCAAGACTCCATCTCAGTCTCAAAACAAACAAACAAAGAGAAAGAGAAAGAATGAGAGGGGTGAGAGAGAGTGTGTGTGTGTGAGAGAGAGAGTGTGTGTGTGAGAGAGAGTGTGTGTGTGTGAGAGAGAGAGAGAGAGAGAAAGGAGCCTGTGTGTGTGTACCTGCCTTCACGTGGCTCAGGACATTTGCAAATAGTTAGAAATATATGATAAATGAAAAATGAAAATGAACAAAACATTTGGGGACTCTCCCACAAAACCTCCTGATTCTGTAGCCCGCCTCTGCAAGCTAATGCCCCTCTCTGCACCAAACCTTCTCCTCCTGCTAAGTCAACATCCTCTTCCCGTCCTGCCTCGCTGGATGGAAGTGCTGGCTGACCTCAACCCGACAGGCAATCCCAGAGTTCAGTTCCATTGAATCACCCATGCTTTGTTCAAATATTTTAATGATTTAACTTTCAGGGGCTGTATTAGTTTCTGGGGGCTGCCACAATAAATCACCACAAACTTGGTAACTTAAAACAATTATGGAGCCAGAAGTTCCAGCTTGAGGGGTCGCAGGGCCATGCTCCCCTCCAGAGGCACTGGGGGAGAGTTGGCCCATGCCTCTTCAGCATTTGGTGGCTCCAGGTGTTCCCTGTGGCTGCATTGCCCCAGTCTCTGCCTCTGTGGTTGCATGGCCTTCTCCTCTGTGTGTCTGTCTCTCCTCTTCTCTTGTGGAGACACTTGTCATTGGGTTTAGGGCCCACCCTGGTAACCCAGAATGGTCTCATCTCAAGATCTTTCACTTGATTACATCTACAAAGACCCTTTTTCCAACTAAGGTCACATTCCCAGGTTTCCAGGGATGTGGATGTGGACATACCTTTATGGAAGCCACCATTCAACACTTGGCACAGGCCAATTTTTCTCCCCATCATGACCATACATATGAGAAGCAATTCACACCTTTCCTGGCAGACAGTGAGGGTGCGACCAAAGACAGCCGATATCATTCCCCCCATCCCTGGTCCCCTAGGCCCAAGGACTTTATCTTCTATTACAGACTGAATTGTCTCCCTCCAAAATTCACATGTTGAAATCTTAACCTCCAGAACCCCAGAATGTAAGGATATCTGGTTGATATAGTCTTTAAAGAGGTAATTAAGATAAAACAAGGTCACATAGGTGGGCCCTAATCCAATATGACTGCTGTCCTTATAAGAAGAAGAGATTAGGACACAGACACTCACAGAGGGAAGACCATGTGGGGACACAGAGGAAGACAGTCATCTCCCAGCCAATGAGAGGGGCCTGAGAAGCTACTGCCCCTGCCAGCACCTTGATCTCTAGGTGAACTCCTTGATTTCTTCTAGCCTTCAGGATTGTGGGAAAATGAATTTCTCTGCTATTTGAGCCAGCTAGTGTGTGGTATTTTGTTCTGGCTGTCTGCTATGGACTAAATGTTTGTGTCTTTCCCAAATTCATACATTGACACCCTAATCCCCGGTGGGATGGGCCTAGGAAGTGGGGCCCTTGGGAGGTGATGAGGTCACAAGGGTGGAGCCCCTCATGGTGGGATTAGTGCCCTTATCAGAAGAGACACCAGGGAGCTTGCTTCATCTCTCTCTTTGCTATGTGAGGACAGAGAGAAAGCAGCCATCTGTGAACCTGAAGTGGGCCCCCACCAGATGCCAGATCTGCTGGCACTTTGATCTCAGACTTCCCAGCCTCTGCTATGAGAAATGAGGGGCTTTTGTGTAAGTCCCCCAGTCTACTGCAGTTTGTTAGAGCCACCCGTGCTGATAGTCTCGTGACGCAGGCCTCCACAATCAGTGAATCCTTTTCCCCTTCCAAGGAGGGGTCTGGACGCCTGGAGCTGCTGGAGGGGCAGGCCTTCCCAAGAGTGTGACCTGCGCAGGGGCCTGCCGATAGCCTTCAGGCCCCAACTCCAACAGTGCTGGCACTGCACCAGAGCTTTTCAGTGATGTGAGGCACCAAATTGCCCTTTCCTCTTAAGCTGGTGTGGGCTGGGCTTCTTATCATTGATGGTAAATGATTTCTGCCACTTACTGCCAATGAGACTCTGAAGAGACCAGGGGCTTTTTGGTCTGAGGATTCATCAGAAGCTCCACACCTAGCCTCCAATGCTAGGAGTGGAGCCCCTAGCAGGTCCAGCTCAGCAGCAGAAGCCAGCCTGCTCCTGGGGTTCTCCCCATAGCCACTGTGTGTCAGTTGCCTCATCTCCCTGTGAGGTGGCACCCTTTCTGGCTCCCATCTCCTGATCCCCATGGGGCTACTGATGGGCCTTGGTCCCTGAGTGTCCACATACCTGTCTACCCCCGCTATGCATCCACACTGGCTGCCCATAGCTGCTCTGGACATCCACGTTACTCCTGTCCATTAAAGAAATAGTTACAAAGATCACAACAAAGAAAAACAAAATGGAAACAGTTGCCTGGGGATGCTGGAATTGTGACTGCTTTTCTTCTTCTTCTGTTATTTACTGCACACACATTATGACAACAATGACGGCCAGGGACGGTGGCTCATGCCTGTAATCCCAGCACTTTGGGAGGCCGAGGCGGGTGGATCACCTGAGGTCAGGAGTTCAAGACCAGCCTGGCCAACATGGTGAAACCTTATCTCTACTAAAAATACAAAATTAGCCAGGTGTGGTGGTGCACACCTGTAGTCCCAGCTATTCAGGAGGCTGAGATAGGAGAATCGCTGGAATCTGGGAGGTGGATGTTGCAGTGAACTGAGATGGCGCCACTGCACTCCAGCCTGGGCAAGAGAGCGAAACTCTGTCTCAAAACACACACACACACACACACACACACTCTATAACAACAATTACAGAAATAGTTTTTTTGTTTGCTTGTTTGTTTGTTTTTGAGACAGAGTCTCACTCAGTTGCCCAGGCTGGAATGCAGTGGCACGACCTTGGCTCACTGCAACCTCCTTTTCCCAGGTCCAAGCAATTCTCCTGCCTCAGACTCCCAAGTAGCTGAGATTACAGGTGTGTGCCACCACACCCAGCTAACTTTTATATTTCTGGTAGAGATGGGTTTCACTGTACTGGCCAGGCTGGTCTTGAACTCCTGACCTCAGGTGATCTGCCCACCTCCACCTCCCAAAGTGCTGGGATTACAGGTGTGAGCCACTGTGCCCAGCAAACAGAAATGTTTAAGTCACTTATTGTCTTCATGACGCATGGTGACATTGTTTACGCAATTTTTAAAAATTGCTGAGGTGGGAGGATCACCTGAGCCTGGGGAGATAGAGGCAGCAGTGAACCATGACCACACTACTGCACATCAACCTGGGTGACAAAGCAAGATCTTGTCTCAAAAAAAAATACTGCTGTACTTTCAGCCCAGGGAAGTCAGGAGTCAAGGCATGAGTGGCTGTAGTCCACGAAAATAGTACTGATGGTAATGTGTTTAGATGTGTGTCCCCTCCAAATTCCATGTTGGAATGTGGTCCCCGGTGCTGGATTCCCAGTGCTGGAGCCTGGTGGGAAGTGTTGGGATCATGGGGATGGATCCCTCATGAATGGCTGAGCACCATCCCTTGGTAATGAGTGAGTTCTCATTCACTCATTCGATTCATTCATTTGATAAGGGGTTGTTTAAAACAGCCTGGCATCTCTCTTGTTCGTCTCTCCCCATGTGACACACCCGCTTCCCCTTTGCCTTCCATCATGACTGTAAGCTTCCTGAGGCCTCACCAGAAGCTGAGCAGATGCTGGTGCCCTGCTTGTACAGTCTACGGAGCCATGAGCCAAAATAAACTTCTTTGCTTTATGAATTATCCAGTCTGAGGTATCCTTTTATAGCAATGCAAAACAGACTAACACGGATGGTAACCACGAGGGAACTGACTGCTTTGTTAATTAGTACAAAGAGCACACCCACAAGTGGGCAGTCTCAGGGAAGACCCGTAGGCCACACCAAGGCTTGGAGACAATTTTTAGCTTTAGTTATTTACTTATTTACGCCCAGGACTTTTCAAAATTCCTCTCCCCAAAATAATCCATTGCATTGCTAAATATCTTGAAAAGCGAGGCCCTTGAATGCAAGGCCCTTATCTCTACCACCACGGAATTATTCCCTCTCTAGATGACCTCATGTGCAATTCATGAAGCA
This sequence comes from Trachypithecus francoisi, assembly GCF_009764315.1. Taxonomy (NCBI): domain Eukaryota; kingdom Metazoa; phylum Chordata; class Mammalia; order Primates; family Cercopithecidae; genus Trachypithecus; species Trachypithecus francoisi. The sequence continues at coordinate 87,614,196 of NW_022681468.1, read as the reverse complement.
GCCTTTCACCACAGCCTGGAGGGCCCCCAACTTTGAGGAGCCACCTCCTTTTTGGCCAGGTGTGGGGTCCCAGGAACGAAGGCCCAACACCCATTGCTGTGTGGTCCAGGCTGGCCAGGTGCTGTGGTTCCAGGGATGCATGTTCAGTGGCTGGTTTATCTTCCGTCCTGGCTGAGATCACTGAAGGGATCTCAGTGATCTGAGAGGAGGCCAGGGAGGCAGGAACAGCTTGGAAATATCTGGACTGTGAGGGAGGTGCCGGGGCTCAGTAGCAGCTGCTCGAGGCCCCCACAGCTCCCAGGGGACCAGCTCACCCCACAGGATGCTGGGAGAGATGACCCATTCACAAACCTTGCCGATCATGGCTTTTCCAGCCTTTCGGACATCAAACGCCCGCTGATGGTGGCCTTTTCCAACCTTCCAGACATTTTTGGGTCCCAGCCTCAGAGGGACTGAGCTGCTTCTTCTATGCTTTACCTGAAGCCTAGGATTCAGCTCCCTAATGTGCATTCAGGCTCTGCTCGGCGTGGCCTGCCTCTCCTGGTGCTTCTTCCCCAGACCCCATCTGCCTCTGACTCCTCCCTCTTTGGCAACCTCTTCACCCCTGCCTAGAGTGCACCCTGCTCCTCCTTCCATTGGGGCCCTGCTCACTCCTCACCAGGCCCAGGCCCCACGCGCCTCCATCATGAACCCCCAACGCCTGTCTCAGCTGCCCTCCTCGGGATCCTTCCTTCCTTCTCCCAGCTCTCAGACCTTTACCGAGGATCACAGACACCCTGACTTTCCCAGGACCATGCTGGTCTCAAAAGCTCCCTCCTGGCATCCCTGTGTGTCATCAAATTGTCCTGGGTATTATGTGGCTTTGCTGGCTCCAAGCAGAACCACCAACAGGAATGAGCAGAGGCTTGAGCAGGTGTCTCGGTTCCTCAGGGAAAAGCTTGTTCTGTGGCCTGTTGGGTGACACCAAAGGCCAGGTGTCACCACAGAGACTCTGACTTGTTGATGGGGACCTGGACACGGGGCTTTGAAAAGCTCACCAGGGCTCCAGTGCACAGGTTTGGGGACCTTCAGGGGTTGAGGGTTGCAGGTGATTCTCTGGCCCAGCCAGCCCTGCATGTGCAGGACACCCTGAGGAGGGGCAGGGGAGCTAGGGTGGGCCTGGCCGCAGCAAGGGGGACCCACCTGCCTGAGGCCCCCCCAGGAGAGCCGAGTTACCCATTGCTGGCAAGCAGCTCTCTGCGTGTGTGAGTCCCTGCGTTGCCATCTCCAAATGGAGGTGCGTGCGGCTCAGTCACCAAACACACTGGGGCCACCCCCTGCCACAGCTGCAGAGGTGCGACTTAAAGAGCGAAGTGTAAAGTATTCAGTTTGGGTGGTTCTGACTGTCCCAAGGGATGTGTGCATCAGACCTGCTCAGCCCACCCCAGGGGTGACAAGCCTGGGTCAGTTTTAGGGTCTAGGGTGGGCACCGCATCCCAGATCCCCAGGGCCCAGCCCAGGCTGAGCTGGACACTAGTCTGGAGCCTGCCAGCCCCTCCCCATCCTGGACAGGGCTTGTGCACTCAGCAGGGCTTTCTTCCCAGGGGCTTTCTGCTCAGCCCCCTGGACTGAGGGTTTCCTAGAACTAGCTTAGTCACTGGGGTCTCGGCTTATCAGCCTCAAGTCACACATGACATCAGCACCCAGAGGTGTGAGCCCATCCCCATTCATTCATTTCCTTCACACCCATGCTTTCCAGGGGCCAGGCACTGTGTTAGACCCAGGGACACCACAACAGATGCCACAGATAAGGTCTCCCCTGCCACAGACGTCCGTTCAGGTGGGTAAGACTGACATGAATAAGCACACGGATAAATGAGCCAGTCCATGCCAGGTCATGACAGGCAGGGGGAAGAGCATGAGGCCCACAGGGACGCCTGGAGCAAGGCGTCCAACATCAAGCTGGGTGGTCGGGAAGCTGGAGGAGGTGGCATAAGCCCAGCGGGTTTCCTGGAAAAGTAAACACACTCAGGGACTTCACTCTGAGCAGGCACCCCAGATCCAGGGAGAATATTCAGTAGGGCCAAGACTCAGGCAGGCCAGGCTCACCGCCTTCAAAATGCACCCAGCCAGGGCCTCTGCTTCTTCCACTCCTTGCTCTCCCAGGCAAGTTGGGGCTGGAAAGTGGGGCAGGAAGCTTAGGGCCTGCCTGGCCTCGAGGCTGATGACGTCCTTTGGAACTGTAATTTTCAACCCAGCTGCCAGAGCAGGCCCCGGGGAACCCCAAGAACCCCTGACATCCAGGCCACACTCCAGCCAGTAGATGAGAATCTCAGGGGCTGGGGTCCAGACATGAGCATTTTTAAAGCTCCCTAGGGCATGCTCCTGGGCCGCCGAGGGGAGCTTCAAGGGAGGCACCCGGGGAAGGCCGCAGAGCTCCAGAAACCACCGTTCAGGGTCCTCTTTGCTCACATCATTTTACATGAAAGCAGCGATTTCTGTGATAATGAAAAGGCCGTGGCAGGGTTGCAGGTAGAGTGGGTCAGGGCTTTAGGGTCAAGCAGGCCTGCATTTCAATCCACACTCACAACTTACTTAGCCTCTCTGACCTTCAGTTTCTCATCTGCAAGATGGGTCGATCCCCACACATGGTGTTAGGATTGAACAAGGTATCATAGGTAAGTGCAGGGCATAGCGCCTGCCCCTAGGATGCGGTGTTAAATGTAAGTGTCCCTCTCCCGTCCAATATCGAGTGGCAAAGAGCAGAGTGGAGTCATCAGACCCAGAAATGGTCCCAATCCTAACCTCTACCGGCTTTGTGAACCTCAGTTTCCCTGTCTGTAAAGTGGGGAGAATCTCTATTGGTGCTGCAGGACCTTGGCAGCATGGTGCCCTCCCAGGGTGGACCTGCCAGAGTCAGCAGCCTCCCACATTGCACAGCATCTGGGGACAGACAGCCCAGGGCTGCAGAGATGACCTGCAACTCCGCCGTGGTCTTTTCATTATCACAGAAATGGCTGCTTTCATGTAAAATGATGTGAGCAAAGAGGACCCTGAACTGTGGTTTCAGCAGATTGCTTCTTGCCTGCACAGATCTTCTCCAGGGGCCCTGATGTCTCAACTCCCTGGGCCGATGTTTATCAGTGACTTCAGTGACCGGCAGCAAGGGCGACAGAGAGGCTACCGAGGGAGGCAAGCCTGGGCCCCCAGGATTCACCTCCAGTCTGATAGTCCTCTGCCCTGGGTGGGACCTCAGCATCCACCTTCACCTAAGCCTGGCCTCTGCTCTGCGATTCCCCAAGATCAATGCTCTGGAATGATTTTGGAGGCAGGCAGGGAGCCCCTCCCAGGCTCTCCTTCTCCCTCTGGTTTCCATGAAGCTCACACAGGAGTCACCTCACATTCCCTCTCTTCCTTTCTTCTCTCCCTTTTCTCCAAGCATCTCACCATGGAGAGCCACACCTCTCTGAGGCTAGAGGGAGGGTGAAGACTTCACGGTTTTTGGAAGTCCCTCCTCCCCCCACCATCAGTTCCCTGCCCTGCCCCAACATCATCATCCCAAAGCTGCAGAAATGCATCGCTAGTCTCCCAAATGAAGGTCTTGCTCCCAGCAAAGGAGGGTCAGGTGTCCCCCACTCTCCCTCCAGTGGTCCACCCCTCTTGGTGGATGGTGAAGAGCTCCTGTGGCAGGCATAGGCAGATGGGACATACCACTTCCCCCAGCCCATCCCCAGCTTCCCAGGCTTCCTTGGGAATGGAGCTGGAATGAAAGCTGGGAGGTCGTGGGCTCTGAGTCTGGTGGCCAGGTCTGCAGGGGTTCCATCAGGGAGAGAGAAGAGACCGGTCCTCCCAGCATGGGGCTTGCCAGAGCCTCTGGCCTCCCACATCATGTTGCATGTGGGGATGGATAGCCCAGAGCTGCAGAGGTGACCTGCAATCCCACTGATGGTCTTTTCGCTATTGCAGGAATAGCTGCTTTCATTAAAATGATGGCTCGCAGGGCAGCCAAGGCCAGGGCTGCTGCCTCAAGGACCCTCAACCAGGCATAGGTCCCAAGACAGCTTTGTGGCTAAGGAAGCCAGTGCATATGCACTCACCAAGGACACGGATGAACCCGCTGTGTCCAGGGGACATGATGTTGGCAACCCAGAGCCCTGGCATTCTCCCTACTTGGGGCTACCATGATGAGAGGAGCCACAGACAGCTGAGGGTGGAGGCCCTGTCTGCTCCATGTTTCCTATAGGATGCTGGGATTGAGCCTTCAAGCTCATCCAGGCCAGGCTATTGCAATTTTTTGTTTTTCCTTTTAGAGATGGGGTCTCACTCTGTCACCCAGGCTGGAGTGCTATGGCAGGATCACAACTCACTGCATCCTCAAACTGCTGGGCTCAAGCCATCCTCTTGCCTCAGCCTCCCAAGTAGCAGGGACTACAAGCACACACCACCATGTCCAGATAATTTTTAAAATTTTTTTTAGAGATGGAGTTTCACTATGTTGCCCAGGGTGGTCTTAAGCTTCCGGCTTCAAGCCATCCCCGTTCCTCAGTCTCCCAAAGTGCTGGGATTGCAGACATGAGCCATGGCACCCAGGTAGGCTTTTACTAATTTTTGTTTATAAAAACCTTTTTCTTAAACAAAATCTGACCTGGACATTCAACCAGTCAAGCCTTCAGAAGGGCAGGAGTGGGGATGAGTATCCCTGAGTCTTGCCCACTCTTTTCTGAGAGCCTTGGCAGGGCCCCATGGCTCCAAAGAGCTGAATGAAATCCTCTGGTTTAGTCCAGTGTGCGGATGCCCATTCTACAGGTGAGGAAACTGAGGCTGTGGAGACAGGGTGTGCCCAGGCAGACGTGAGTGGCTCCTGCTGCCCCTGTCCCTGGCACTCCTGCCCTATCTTTCACTGGAAATCATTCACATGGCTTCTGCAGCCTGCAGACCACACTCTGGCCGGCTCCCGCCGGAACCCTGATGCGTACCATATTTCTGGTCTGACAGCCAGCCGTTGTAAAACTGAACCTCCTCCTTGTAATCGCCAATAAGTTTCCCCTTAGAGGAGCTGACTTTGAACTTGCAGAGAACAAAGACCCCTTTGTGGCTTGCTTTTGGGAAGAGAGGTGGAGGGAGAACTGCATAAATAATATGAGAAGCGGCAACCCCAATTATATTTTGTTACCTTCTCTTGTGAATATGAAATAAAAACCACTTTATTTTGAAAGCTGCAGGGGAGCCAAGTTTCTCCGGCTTGGACGTGGAGGCCAGGGGCCCAGGGCCGGGCCAGCAGGACAGTCACTGTGGTTTCAGGGGCAGCCAGGCCAGCTGTGAGCACATCAGGCTGTACTGGCCCCGCCTGGCCCAGGCGAGGCATCATAAAACATGGCATGAGTCGATTTCTTTCCAGCTGCAGGAAGTCTAATTTGTGCAGGAGGAGGGTCATTTCTTTACCATTTGGGGCTGGAAAGAAAACGGCTTTCTCCCCTCCTTCCCCCACCACTGTTCTCAGCCATGCGTGCCTTCCTGAGTTTCCCTCCAGCCTCTTCCTGCCAACACTCCACGCAGCAGGGCCAGCCTGGGGCCCCTGCAGGACTGGGGTGGGGGCTGCAGCTGTCTTCCCACCACTCCACCCTCCCCCAGCACAGGGAAGTCTGGCCCGGCTCACTGCCTGCGGTTTCTTCATGCACTCCATGTCCTGACAGCCTCACGGCCTGTGCCCACACTTTCTCCTCTCTTTGGCAAGCCCCATTCTTCCCTTGAGTTAAGGTGTTGCCTCCTCCGGGAAGCCCTCCCTTAGTCTCTTCCTACCCACCCTTCCGATATTCAGCACAGGGCAGCGTGGCTTTGTCTCAGTGACTCTTCAGTGGACTGAGGTCCTAATTGAGGACATAATTCGTCCCTGGGCCCTCAGCACACATCACAGGGCCTGACTCAAGAGCAGCCTGTGGGTAGATAGTTGAGCAAGCCCACATTCTTCTTACTCCATGCGTCCTGGTGCTTAGAGTGGGCAAGGCTCTGTCAACCACAAGCCACCTTCTGTAGGAAAAAAAAGGAGAAGGAGCTTGTAGGTTAATATAACTGAGGCGTCTGAGTAGGTGGCTTCAGGTGTGGCTCTATCCAGGGCCTCTCTATCTCTTCTTATCATGGGTAGACCTCCCCACAGGAAAGGAGCTAGAAGGATGCATCCTACTAGCTCAGCAACCCTGTAATCCTGTAAAGGTACAGTCCCTCTGTTCCCATAGCTTGGCAAGGTAAATGCTCTGTCCCCAACCAGGCCAGGAGGTCTGGAGGCAGAATCTCTTCTGGGAAAGTGAATGCTCTGGCAATGTTTTGTGAAGCAGGCACCCAAAGAGGGAGGTTCAGGGGACATAAGAGACTTCCCTGCCACTCACTGTGCTATCCAGGATGGCTCTGGGCCTGAAAATTCAAATATAACGTTGTATATCTCCTTAATTAAGAATTTATACATCATCTACTTCCAAAAGAGATCCAGGCCACGATATAACTTTGGCCTTGCTTGTAATTCTTCCAAAGAGCTTTCATGGAGCCGTAGCTTCCATGGAGAGAGAAGCGGAGTGATGGGCCAGAGGCCGTCGGCAAGCGTGGCCTTCTGATCGGGGCACACCTAAACCAGGATTTGCCTTCTAAATGTGAAGACTTGCTTTCTTTCCCACTCTCCCGGAGGAAACTAAGCAAAAAAATGTAAGCACTGCTGCCGAAGCTGCCTTTGCCCCACAACTGCCGTCTCGCCCCAGCTCATACCTCACGGGGTCAGACAGCTTCAGTCTTCCCGCAAGAGAAGTCCTGGTGTTCCAGCAGCTGGGGAGAAGCTCACAGTTACTGTGGCTATCGTCGCCGTTGCGTTTAACTTTCTAATAAAACTGTATCTGTGGCCAGGCGCAGTGGCTCACGCCGGTAATCCCAGCACTTTGGGAGGCTGAGGCAGGCAGATCACTTGAGCTCAGGAGTTTAAGACTAGCTTGGCCAACATGGTGAAACCCTGTCTCTACTAAAAATACAAAAATGAGCTGGGTGTGCTGGCAGGCGCCTGTGATTCCAGCTATTAAGGAGGCTGAGGCAGACGAATCACTTGAACCTGGAAGGCGGAGGTTGCAGTGAGCTGAGATTGCGCCACTGCACTCCAACCTGGGTGACAGAGGAAGACTCCATCGGAAGAAAAATAACTGTATCTGCATATATATATATATGAATGTGTCCCCCAAGATTCATGTCTTGAAATTTAATGGCCAATGTGGTAGTATTAAGAGGTGGGGCCTTTAGGAGGTGACTGTGTCATGAGGCAGAGTCCTCATAGATGGGTTTAGGGCCCTTAGAAAAGGGCTAGAGGGAGCTCACTCTCTCTCTCTCTCTCTCTCTATATATATATGCACATATGTACATACATAGAGATACGTATGTGGAAGCCAGCTAGAACCCCATGTAGAAGGCCCATATTATCTCATGGAATCCACACATAGGACCCATTACACAGTGGATGGGTCCACTGTGTAATGGGTCCAGAGAGGGTGTCTGGACCCACCACCTCTCTGGTGTCCAGAGAGGGTGTCCTAGTCTATTCAGTCTTCCATAACAAAATACCTAAGCCTGAGTTATTTATAAAGAACAGATTATTAGCTCACAGTTCTGGAGGCTGGGAAGTTCAAAGTCAAGGCAGCAGCAGGTTCTGGGTCTGGTGAGGGCCCAGTCTCTGATTCTAAGACGGCGCCTGTTGCTGTGCCCTCTAGAGGGATGAATGCTGCATCCTTCCTCACGTGGTGGAAGGGACCGAAGCGGATGAACCCACTCCCTCAAGCCCTTTTCTAAGGGCCCTAATCCCCCATAAGGGCTCTGCCTCATGACCCAGTCACCTCCTACCTCTTAATACTACCACATTGGCCATTAAATTTCAAGACATGAATCTTGGGGGACACATTCAGATATAGTACAGGGCAATCGACAACCCCAAGGACAATCCACAGGTAGGTGGAGAGGTGCCAAATAGGCCTGAAAGACAAAGGGCCTCACACTTCTTGGCCACCCCATCCAATCCACAAGACACTGAGAGAAGGCTGGATGGGGCCACAGAGAACAGGGACAGAGGCGCTGTCTTTCTCAGATGCAGGCATTCAGCTCGGTCAGTCAGTCCCAGGAGGCAGGGCTGGTGTGCCCACCTATCAGTCATTCTCAGGCTGGTGGGGAGCCCCCTTCCTTCTCTGGTTGTCCTTCCTTGGAGCCCAGCTGCCCAACTGCTGTGACCTTAATTCTCAGGGACCCAGGGAGCAGTCAGGGGCAGTGAGGGCCCACAGGACCTTTAAGGCCGGTAGCAGCCAGTGGCACAATTGGCTCAGGCTCTCCGGGGGATCCAGGCCAGGTAGCAGCCTGCAGGGGGACCTGCGGGACAGGGCTCGAGGGCTGCCCTTCCAAGGGCAAACCTCTTCCCTGGGACAAAGGACAGGGATGTCATTCTGCTTTCATTCACTCATATGTAGCTGGAGGTTGGAGGCCGTGAGATTTTCCTGCCACCTTCTCTCTGGGCAAAAGATATACTTGCGTGTGCCTCCTGGCCTCTCCCCTGCTCTGAGCCCACAACTCGCCACCCCATGCCAGGCCCTGCTGTCCCTTTCTCCAGTCCCGCCCCAACTAAGATGCCACAACTTTGGGGCTCTGCTCAGCAACCAGCATGCAGGCACAGCACAAACCAGACACGGACCCCAACTTCACTCCACAGTGTTTTATCCTGTGACTGGCATCTGAGTGGGGGAACACGCTGCTGTCCTATCCAAGCCAAGGGCCAGTGGTACAACATGTGTTGTGCAAACAAGCAGTTGTCATAGTTCAAGTAAAGACAATGGAGAGAGACTCACATCCCCATTGGGCTGAGCCCGAGGGAGCTGGCGCTGAAGTAGACACTGTCGTGCAGCAAACATTGTCACACTTCATCAAGCTAATATTGTTCATTTGTGGGGGTTTTTGGTTTTTTGTTTGTTTGTTTGTTTGAGACAGAGTCCTGCTCTGTCACCCAGGCTGGAGTGCAGTGGCGTGATCTTGGCTCACTGCAACCTCTCCTCCCAGATTCAAGCAATTCTGTCTCAGCCTCCTGAGTTGCTGGGACTACAGGTGCATGCCACCACACCCGGCTAATTTTTTTGTATTTTTAGTAGCAACAGGGTTTCACCACATTGGACAGGCTGGTCTCTAACTCTTGTCCTCAGGTAATCCACCCAGCTTAGTCTCCCAAAGCGCTGGGATTACAGGCCTGAGCCACTGCGCCCGGCCTCATTTGTGTTTTTTGTTTGTTTGTTTGTTTATTTGTTTGTTTGTTCATTTGTTTTGAGACAGAGTCTAACTCGGTCACCCAGGCTGGAGTGCAGTGGCACAATCTTGGCTCGCTGCAACCTCTGCCTCCCCGGTTCAAGTGATCCTCCTGCCTCAGCCTCCCAAGTAGCTGGGATTACAGGCACATGCCACAACGCCCAGTTAATTTTTGTATTTTTAGTAGAGATGGGGTTTCACCATGTTGGCCAGGCCTAGTCTTGAACTCCTGACCTCAGGCAATCTGCCCGCCTCGGCCTCCCAAAGTGCTGTGATTACAGGTGTGAGCCATGGTGCCTGGCCTAATTCTGTTCATTTGAATGCCATTCCTCTTTTCACGCTGTTTGTATTTAACTTGCAAATGGCGCCTGGTGGTATGATTCTATCACAGCTGTAAGTGTAAGAGGGTTATGCCTGCTTGCAGGTGTTTATGTACTTAAGTAGCAGTATAATAAAAATCATTTAAACCAACACCAGGGGACCAAGAGAATCTTTCCCCCTAAAATGAGGGTGGAAAGGTAGTCCTCCATTATTTGAGTTTGAGAATCACTGTGCTAAAACAATCAACTTTGATGTGTCAATAGCCATTAAGTGACTTAATGATGAGGTGGCACGGAAGAGGATTGAAAGCACGGGCTGCTCGGGCTTCTCAGTGTGAGCCCATGCTCCTCTATGAGCTCTGACCTGAGGAAAGGGACTTGGCCTCTCTGAGCCAGGTTTCACATCTGAAAACTGGGGTCAGGGCCTCTGTCCGTGCCAGCTGTCACTCATGTGTCTGTGGCAGAAGCCTGGTAAGTGGTGGGTGGTCCCTCTCCTCAGGGGTTACTCAGTCCAGGCAGGCCTGCTTCACCCAGGCTCCTCTGACAAGCACAGCTTTGACCCATGAAAAGCCCTTCTCCAGGGGTATGCCAGGGCCCGTATCACACAGGACAGAAGAAAGTTTGGTTGGAGGCCTGGGGAAGCAGCCCCCAAGGCCCTCCAGGGCCAGCCTCATTCGGCTGTGGGGCAAGAATTCCAGCACCCAACAGTCTCAAATCCAAGCCAAAGCATAGCCTCAGATCCACCATGTCCTCAACACTACCACGGGGGGACTTGATCGCCCCTCACTCCAGGGCCAGCTCAGGTGGGGACAAGGAGAGGGTGACCAGCAGGTGTAGCCTGAGAGCCGAGGCTAGCAGGAGGTGCAGACGGAGTTTGAAAGTGTCAGAGCCCATCTGGCTGATGGAGTCACATGCGCATCTCAGAGAACCCCAGGCCTCCTGACCTGAGCAGGGGTCAGCAGGTGCCCATGCCAGACCCAGGTCCTCTGGTCCTGGCCGCCATGCCTGGCAGCCGCAGATGAACCCAGCGTGAGGTCGGTGAGCTGGGCCAGGCAGAGAGGCGGTGCGGGCCAGGCGGGCAGTCTGGGAGAGGAGGGCTTCGGGCTTCTCTGTGAGGAGCTGTGGTTGCAGGCTGGCCTGGCTCCCAGTGTAGCCCCCCAAATCACGGGCCTCCCCGCTCACCCTGGACACTGGGGCACCGGGCCCAGAGTCCACCCAACAGGGGCCAGGAGGATTTACTGACAAGGCGCAGGTCTGATTTATTTTTACTTTTCAGGGTTGCCCCCACCAAAATGAAGGCTGCTATTAAACCAGCAGCCACTAAAAATAAATATTTAAACGCCACATCTGTGCAGCTGCCCCAGGCTGGGCGCGCCTTACAGGCATGCCATTTCCCTCGGGTGGCTGGGACAATGACACCCTCGCATGTCCAGGAGCCGCAGCCCTGAAGGGGCCCCGCCTCAGCGCAGTGACAGGACAAATTCTGCTGTCCAAGAACATCTTTATTCCCCAGTGTCTGGGGAAAGCAGCAACTGACTAGAGAAGGGGACAGAAGGAGACCGAGAAAGGAAAAGCCTCTCCAGAGAGTCCTCCCCTCACGAGGGCGCGAGCAGCCCCGAGACGCCCCACTGCCCTGCCCGCGGCATGGCTGCCTCACTCCAGCTGTGCGGGTCCTGCCGAGACACAAGACAACACCGCCCTGGACGCAGCGAGGTCAGAAACCACACGCGGCAGCGACTCCACGGGCAGGGAAGGCCGGGCCCTCCAGCTGGGAGAGGGTTGCCTGGAGAGAAGGAAGTCCCCAGGCCGTTGGCGACCTGCTGCTCTTTCCCCAGTCCAAGATTTCCCAAAGCAGCTTTTCTCATCCAGAGGCTGGGGTATAGTGCCCATGACGGCTCTGCTTTGGAGCCTGGGATGCAAGAGAGGGAGAAAGGGCTGGGAGAGAAACAGAAACAGAAAGAAAGAAACAGAAGACAGAGAGACACAGCGAGAGTAAAGAGACAGAGAAAGAAAGAGAGCAGAGAGAGACAGACACAGAGAGAGAGGCCCAGGGAGAAGAGACACAGAGAGAGAGAGAAAAGAAATAAATGGTGGGGGGTGGAGTGGGGCGCTTGGTGACAGAGGAAGAGGAAAGGGGGAGAAAGAGACCTTGCTCACAGTGCACCGGGGTACTCAGGGAGTGAGAGTGGCGCATAGCCCCTGCCCGGACCCCTGGGCCCCTGAGCCTCCCCGTGCAGAGCAGCCTCCCTTACCCATGTGGGAATGGAGCCCCCAGCCACCATGGGCCCTGGTGGACCAGACGTGCTCTGGTTGAGGACATTCTGGGTGACCAGAGTCACCCAGACTTTCTAGGTGGGACTGAAAGAAGCTGCTGCTTGCCAGGGACCTGTAACTTGGGGTGCACTTGGAAATAAGGTTTTCAATATTTTGTGAATAGCACAAGTGTTCTCCCCTGTATTTTCACTGAAGCACTATCAGTTAAATGTGCACCTCAATGCTTGTCATCCTGTTTTGTCTGTCTCTGGCTTTCTTTTTTAATATACTGAAAAGCTCAAAAACCAAAAGTGGCCGGGACCCCCTCCACCTGCGGCTCACTGGATAGGCTGGTGTGGCTCTCTAAGTGCCCTGGCTAAGTGCTCTTTGACCCAGGTCCTAGAGCAGCCTATGGGCAAGCCCTGCACCTCACAATGTTGACACCTTTGAACTCTGTTGTCTCTTAAAAGTCACTAGAACCTGGGACCCTGAACACCAGAGGGCCAGGGGAGTCAACTGGTGGCAGCCCCGGCAGCCCATGGCAAAGCCACCAAGCTGGGGCTGGGCAGCTGGGAAGGAGGGGCGCTGAGGCAGGTGCTCGGCCCACCTGGGAGGGCTGGCAGAGGTTCCTGAGGTAGCACCAGCTTTGGGCAGCAAAAGCCGGTAGCACTGAGACACTCAGGGAGACATGTATTCCCGAGACCCATCCTGCCCCTGACCTAGCTGGGTGTTATTATGGAAGGTACCTCCTTTTCTGTCCTTCTTCTGGCCTCTGAAAATATCTTCAGAGAATCAGAATGAAGAGAAATAGTTCCCCTCACTATTCCATAATACAGCCCTTTACATATTTTATCCCATCGATGTTCACAACAGCCCCACCCTCACTCCCATCGCGTGCGTCTCTGTGCTGCTCCTCAAACACCCCAAATCCGTTTCTGCCCCAGGACCTTTGCACGTGCTCTTCCTCTTGATATGAATACTCTCCCCCATGTCTCATTCCCTCTCTTCATTCAGGCCTCTATTAAATGTCCTCTCCTCTGAAGATGCTTACTTTACAACCGTGTGTGACTATCCAGGAAAATTCTCCTGTTCTTAGGAAATATTCTGGCATGTTCAGAGATCGCAATGAATGAAAACGCCAGAGATTCTTTGCAGATTCTTTCCAGCTTCTCCTATCAAGAGGCACAGGCTAGTTCCCCACCCCTCTAATCTGGCCAAGGCTTGCGACTTGCTGTGACTCATAGAGAATGGCACAAGAGACACCATGTGACTCCAAGTAAGGCCTCAAGGGGCCTTCCAACTTCTGCTCTCGTCCTTCTGGAACTCAGGTCCCTGTGAGAAGCCCGAGCCAGCCTGCTCGGGGGGGCACATGGAGGAGAACCAAGGCCCTCCAGTCCAACTGCCCCAGCTAACTGCTGGGGATGGGAGGAGGACACTTGGGGCCAGTCACAAGTTTAGGGTAACTTTTTAGGAAAGAATGTCGAACTATAACAAGAGGGAAAAACAAAAGTCTGCCACTTAAATTTTTTAAAATAACAAGTTGAGGGAAAACAGAAATAAAACTTCAAGTAGCTACATCTATGGTTAATTGATTTGCAAGAAGGGTGTCAAGATAAGTTGATGAAGGAAGAATCATCTTTTCAAAAAATAGTGCTGAGACAAAAGGATGAATTTGGACTACTATCTCACACCACATTAAAAAATTTACTCAAAATGGATCAAAGAGTTAAATGTAAGATGTAAAACTTAAAAACATCTCAGAAGCAAACAGACATCCATCTCCTTGACCTTGGATTAGGCAATGGTTTCTTTAGAATTAGATACTATCAGCAACAAAAGAAAGCGAACCATCGAGAAAGTGAAAGAACAATACAAATAATGAGATAAAATACTTGCAAGTAATATATCTGATAAAGACTTCTTTCTAATATGTATAAAGAATTCTTAAACTCAGTAATAAAAAGACAAAATAACCCAATTCAAAAATGACGGAAGGATTTGAACAGACATTTCTCCAAAAAAGACCCAAAAAAAATGGCCAATAATCACATCAAAAGTCATTGGAAAGGCAAATCAAAACCACAGTAAGGCTGGGTGCAGTGGTTCACACCTGTAATCCCAGCACTTTGGGAGGCCGAGGTGAGCAGATCACTTGAGGTCAGGAGTTCAAGACCAGCCTGGCCAACATGGCGAGAGCCCATCTCTACTAAAAATACAAAAAAAAAAAAATAGTTGAATGTGGTGGCGCATGCCTGTAGTCCCAGCTACTCAGGAGGTTGAGGCAGGAGAATTGCTTGAACCCTGGAGTGGGGGATTGCAGTGAGCCGAGATTGCACCACTGCATGCCAGCCTGGGTGACAAAGTGGAACTCTGTCTCAAAAAAAAAAAAAAAAAGAACCGCAGTGAGACACCATTTCACACCTACTAGAATGACTGTAATTTTTAAAGGGCAGCTAAGTATTAGTAAGGATGTGGAGAAATTAATTGCTGGGACTGGATATACACCCACAAAAGGACGAATCCCTTGGTGGTTGCTGAAAACGTTAAACACGGTTTCCATGTGACCAGCAATTCCACTCCTAGGTCTATACCCAGGAAAAATGAAAACATCCATTCACACAAAACCTTCTACATGAATCTTCATGGGAGCAAGATTCACAACTGGCAAAAGGTGAAAACAACCCGAATGCCTAGCAGCTGATGAATGGAGAAGAAACTCTGATATAGCCATACAAGGGAATATTATTCAGGAAGGAAAGCAAAAGGAAGGAAATTCTGACATGCTACAATATGGAAGAACCTTGAAAACAGTATGCTAAGGGAAAGAAACCAAATGCAGAAAGTCACCTATTATATGATTTCACTTCTATTAAATTCTGAGAATAGGCAAATCCATGAAGACACAGATTAGTGGCTGCCCAGGGCTCAGGGAAGTGAAGAGTGACAGCTCATGGTATGGGGTTTCTTTTTCAGGTGACAAAGATATCCTAGAATTAGATAGCAGTGATAGCTGCACAACCTTGTGAGTATGGTTAAAGAAAAAAAAACACTGACTTGTATACTTTAAAAGAGTGAATTTTATGGTATATGAATTATATTTCAGTAAATGAGCCAAAACATCTGCAAAAGATAAAACTTGGGCAACTACTATATTTTCTCCAACATTTCATTTTCTTGATTTGTTCCTTAGTTTTAAATTAATAATTTTAAAAGAACCTGTTTCCAATTTTAAATATATCATTTCAATGTAGTAAAACATTTCATATATGAACTAAAATGTCTCCTCACCTTGCAATTCATGCTCTTATACTGTTTTGGGGGGTTGTTTGTTTGTTTGTTTTGGGACTGAGTTTCCATTGTCACCCAGCCTCAAGTGTAGTGGCACAATCTCGGCTCACTGCAACCTCTGCCTCCCAGGTTCAAGGGATTCTCCTGCCTCAGACTCCCGAGTAGCTGGGATTACAGGTGGCCGCCACCACACCTGGCTAATTTTTTGTATTTTTAGTAGAGACGGGATTTCACCATGTTGGTCTGGCTGGTCTTGAACTCCTGACCTCGTGATCCGCCCGCTTCGGCCTCCCAAAGTGCTGGGATTACAGGCAGACACGAGCCACCACTTCCGGCCTCTTATACTGTTTTAAATGTTAAACACAAACAAGACTTAAGCGGTCACATAGAATGACAGAATCGAAGTCACTCAAGTTCCGAATCTTCCTCTTTCCAATCACTGTGCTATTGTTGCTTTGCCAAATCTGCTGTTTAAATGTAGGAATTCACAGTACCCTGGGGCACTCGAGACATGAATTATGTCCAAAGTGGCTTCAGATTGCCCACAACTTACTTTCAAAAAGCATATTTCTGGACCAACTTTCTACCTGGGAATTCTGAAATTGACTTTCATGTAGAATACAAAGCTTATTAAAGGATAATAAATAAAATCAGGTTGATTTGTGTGTGTATATATAAACCCTCACAATTGTTTAGAATTTAGATCAACAAAATATTTTCCCTGGCAGGAGTATTTAATCATGCCTGGTGATTAAAAAACAAAAAAAAAAACAACAACAAAACAAACAGTAATCTAAGTAGATTTTATTATTGTCACTTCAGTGATAGTGCGTCACCTCAGTTGCCTGAACCCAGGTGCACAGCTCCCACTACCCCACTCTCACTTTCTATTTCCCTAGTGCTTTGAAGATTCCACTTTACCCACCGCAGGAGAACATTATGAGGCTAGATAGTATAATCCCCACTTGACAGATGAGAAGGCAGGGGGCCCAGAGAGGTGAGAGGCTTATCCAAGGGCCAGCAGGAGGGGACAGACCTGGAAGCCAGTTCTGCAGGGCTCAGCTCCCATGTCTCAGGGCCTGGTCCCCACTAGCCCCTCTTACTAGTGACGTGGGTGGGTCTACTCCCCACAGTTCTGGCTGTCGGACTTACCCAGGCTGTGCCTCATCCTCGCAGTACCTTCTCTTAGCTTGGAAAGAATCTGGAAATTCATTCACACCCAGGTGCTGAGAGCTGCTAATAGGCTCCTTTCCGAAGAGGTAATTGCCTTTATCAAAGAGGGTGCTCTTTAATTAGCTGAAAGAATGCCTCTGCCAGTGGGATGTCGGGCCTCCTCCCTAGGCTGCTGGGATCACATCTGTCCTCCCCCACCTCACCTCAGGAGTAGTTTGCTCCCCAGAGAGGAGCCCTGCCTGAGAGTAAATCCAAAGAGATGTCCCATAGTTAACTCAGCCTCAAAATGCATTTGGAGTTGCAAATTAAATGACATAGTCTCATGACTTGTGTCTGATTCTGTGGAGCTAAGAAAATCTAGTTTCTCCCGAACTAACACGAGTATCCTACAGCCTAGCCTTTGCCTGGTGAACACAGCCTCTCCAGGGCCTGGGAGAAGGAGCTGTAAGAGGACAGGGCTTCACAAACTCTAGAAGGAGCTCTAAGAAGATAGGGCCTCACAAACCCTAGAAGTGTGTCTCGCCCTTCTCAGCTCACTCAGATGCTTTGTCTCCAGAATTCTCAGATTTACAAAGCTTAATGAGTGCCAATTTACTCATCATTGTCCTCCTAGACCTCACAGCACATTAAAATCCTTCTGCACAGACAGATTAGGAGACAAGCCTAAGGAAAATGTACATCTGCTTTTAAAAAAAAAATGCAGTTTCAGGTTCCACTTTACATCAGCCAGGGTTTAGTTACAGGAAACAGAAACCACGCTAACAATTTTAAGCAAAAAGGGGTTTAGACAGGAAATTAGGGGCTTACCATTTTATTGAGAGGCATGGGCAGGGCCTATTGGAGTGGTGCCCAGAAAAAGGCCTGGGGACCAGCCGGCTGGGCTCTGCTAGCTTGGCTCCACTCAGCCAGGTGGGGGTCGGGAGGCTACCAGTACTGCAGCATACCTGCCTCTTGACCCTGCAAAGGGACTGAATGGACCCTGGAACGCTGCCACAGGAAAAACAACCACCACAACTTTGCTCGCCAGCAGAAACGGCCAAAAGCAGCAGGAGGAGAGTCTTGGCCTCTGAATCATAGTGGCGTGCAAAGAATTGGCAGGACTAGGGATGTGCTGGAGCTGGCTCAGCCTAGTGACAGCCAACGGTGCACAGCAATTCCAATTCCGGGTCCAGGGACACCATGGGATAGCAAGATTGAAATTGACCACAGTGGATATATTTACACCATGGAAATCAGCAAGCACTAACAGCCAGGTTGCTTTTTTTAAATTTAATTTAATTTAATTTTTTTTTTTTTTTTTTTTTGAGAGCTGGTTGTTAAACATTTACCACTAGGCATAACCCATTTCACATTTAGAACTCTAGCGGCAAGGGAAGCGGGAAAAGCAGTGGTTCACCTTCCAGCCTTTGAAGGAACAGAGAGAAGAGCATACCGAATGCTAGCTGCCAAGCCGTCTTCCATTACACACACTCCTAGGAATGTATCCTGCAGTAAACTTGCACATGTGTGAGGTGATGAATGGCTGCTGATGCTGCACTTTGCTGGTAATTGCGTGGAAACAACATTTCTTAACACAGTTGCTCTTGAGCATATGTGAAGTTTATTAACCCTGGAGCTAAGGAATTGGCAAGGTGACAGAATAGTGGGTTGGTTCAAAGATGGCTTGGAAATTGTTGATTTGTATCTACGGGGGGTGGGGGGAAGAATGCTTGCATAAGCAGCTAATTAAGAAGAGGCAGCTAATAAGGTCAAGCATACAGTTTCATTTAACATGATTGTTAAGACGTAATTTCCTTATCAGCTGGAACAAGTGAGGTTTGAGGCACAGTAATCTTGGGGGGTGATTTCCAGAGAGGCCAACCGTTCATCAGAAATAAGAAGAAACACATCCAAGGTGCACTTTTTCTGTGGTTCTTAATTAAACAAAGTTACAAGATCTTATGCCCCAGCTGATCTGGAGAGAGCCTGTCAGCTCCAAGGCAACAAGCATGTCAAACAGAGGTCACAGCAAAGCACCAGGCAAGCAGGATCCGCACTGGCCTCTGGGATGCTCAAGTTTCTGGTTCTAAGGGGCTGAATGTGCAGGTCACCTAGCCCTCTATATTGTTTTTATTTGACAATCGCCAAATATGGCAACAAGTTGCTATGCATTGAATTGTGTCCTCTCTAAATCCATATGTTGAAGCCTGAACCCTGCAGTGTGACAGTATTTGGAGACAGGGCCATTAGGAGGCAATCAGGGTTAGATGAAGTCAGAAGGAGGTAGCCCTGATTCTCTAGGGCCAGTGTCCTCTTAAAAACAGGAGAGATGCTGGGTGCAGTGGCTCACACTTGTAATCCCAGCACTTTGGGAGGCCTAGGTGTGCAGATCCCAAGGTCAAGAGATCGAGACCATCCTGGCCAACATGGTGAAACCCCATCTTTACTAACAAAAATTAGCCAGCTGTGGTGGTGCACACCTGTATAGTCCCAGCTACTTGGGAAGCTGAGGCAGGAGAATCACTTGAACCTGGGAGGCAGGGTTGCAGTGAGCCAAGATCCCACCACTGTACTCCAGCCTGTGACAAAGCCAGACTCTGTCTCGAAAAAAAAAAAATCATAGAGACAGAAAAAATAGGGAGAGACAGTGTTCTCTGTCTGCCTTTGAGGATACAGCAAGAAGGCAGCCACCTGTGAGCCAGAAAGAGAGCTCTCACCAGGAAGCAGCTCTGATGGCACCTTGATCTTGGACTTCCAACCTCCAGAACTGTGAGAAAATAAATGTCTGCTGTTTAAGTGCCCCAGGTGGTGGTATTTGTTACAGCAGCCGGAGCTGACTAGAATACAAGCTAAATGTCCATTAATAGGGAACTAGTTGCAGTAAAGGGACAAGTCACAGAATGGAAGAAAATTTTGTAAATAATATATCTCATATGGGATTAATATCCAGGATATATGGAGAACTCCTAAAACTCAACAACAACAAACAACAAAACCCAATTTGAAAATGGGCAAAGGACTTGAATAGATGTTTCCCCAAAGAAGATGGCCAGCAAGCACATGAAAAGATGCTCAACTCACCAATCATTAGGGAAATGCAAATCAAAACTATGAGATACCACTGCATACCCATTATCATGGCTACTATTTTTAAAAAGACAGACAATAGCAAGTGTTGGCAAGGATGTGAAGAAATCGGAATTCTTGTGATGTTGTGAATGTAAAATTTTGCAGCTGTGTGGAAAATAGTATGGCAGTTCCTCAGAAAGTTAAAAATTGAATTACAGGCTGGGCGCGGTGGCTCAAGCCTGTAATCCCAGCACTTTGGGAGGCCGAGACGGGTGGATCACGAGGTCAGGAGATCGAGACCATCCTGGCTAACACGGTGAAACCCCGTCTCTACTAAAAAATGCAAAAAACTAGCCGGGCGAGATGGCGGACGCCTGTAGTCCCAGCTACTCCGGAGGCTGAGGCAGGAGAATGGCGGGAACCCGGGAGGTGGAGCTTGCAGTGAGCTTAGTTCCGGCCACTGCACTCCAGCCTGGGCGATAGAGCAAGACTCTGCCTCAAAAAAAAAAAAAAATTAAATTACAATATGATCTAACAATTTCACTTCTGTGTACATAGCCAAAAGAATTGAAAGCAGCATCTCAAAGGGAAACTTGTACACCAATGTTCATAGAAACATTATTCACAATAGCTGAAATGTGGAAGCAAGCTGAGCGTGCATGGATGAATGAATGGATAAACAACATGATGAATACAGACAATGAATATTACTCAGCCTTCAAAAGGAACAAAAGTCTGAGACATACTGCAGGAGGCATGAACCTTGAAGACATAATGCTAAGTGAAATAAGAAAGGACTGTGTGATTCCACTTGTATGAGACAACTGGAGGAGCCAAAATCATAGAGACAGAAAGAATGGTGGTTGCCAGAGGCTGGGCAAGGGACAAGTGGTACGGGGAGTTAGTATTTAATGCTTACAGAGTTTTTGGTTTTATAAGATGAGAGTTCTGTGGATGAATAGTGGTGATGGTTGCACAACAATGGGAACATACTTAATATCACTGAACTGCACACCTAAAAATGGTTGATATGAGTTATAGTTTGGCTTTGTGTCCCCACCCAAATCTCATGTCGAATTGTTATCCCCAGTGTTTGAGGAAGGTCCTGGTGGAAGGTGATTGCATCACGGGGGTGGATTTCCCCCTTGCTGTTCTTGTGACAGTGAGTGAGTTCTCACAAGACCTGGTTGTTTAAAAGTGTGTGACACCTCCACCTTCACTCTCTTCCTCCTGCTCCAGCCATATAAGACATGCCTCCTTCCTCTTTACCTTCTGCCGTGATTGTAAGTTTCCTGAGGTCTCCCCAGCCATGCTTCCTGTACAGCCTGCAGAACCATGAGCCAATTAAACCTCTTTTCTTTATAAATTACCCAGTCTCAGGTATTTCTTTATAGCAATGTGAAAATGGACTAATACAATATGGTAAATTTTATGCTGTGTATATTTTTACCACAGTAAAATTTTTTTAATAGACAGCTGGTTAAATATAGTGCATCTATCCAGGGCCTCGTTGAATACCATGTGAAAGGTACTGCCTAGAGTTGTGCAAGCAGCCATATTGACTCCAATGATGAAATACCATGCCACCATTAACACAAGAGGTAGCGCTATATGCATAACGAATGAGCTCCATAACATGTTAAGTCAAAAGAAAAGAAAGGAAGAAATCATATGTATAGTATGCTGCCATTCAGGTTAAAAGTGGTAAAAGGAGTCTATAAATGTATTTGCCTGACTAAGCAAAAATATCTCTAGAAAGATACTCAAGAAAGTGATCCCACTGGTTGTCTCCAGGGAAGAGTAGCTAGATGCAGGAGTAGAAAACGAGATTTTTACCAGATGCTTTTTGGTTCATTTTTAATTTTGTACTAATATACAACTATTGCCAACTCAAAAATATTTAATTTTAAAAAAATGGTTGCAGGAGTGAAAATACACCAGCCATTGAAGCACGCTATGTGGCCCTGGAAACCATGGGTTGGAGCGGATGCCTTAGGTATCTGCTTTGGGGCAAGGACTAACACTGGACTTCAGAGCTTGCAGGGGGCTGGAGTCCTGGGTCTTACCTTGAGTGAGTCAATGACCCCTTTGGCCTCCCCTCTGCCCTCAGGGTCCTCATCTGTGGCCACCCTGTGACAGGAATAGGCATAGCCTATGCATCTACAAATCTAGGCATGAGGTGGGCCTCTCCTCCTAGCCAAGGCAGGGGCTCAGGTGCTCGCTGAAGCATAGCCCAGGTCTGCTTCCAAAGCCAATACATCTGGCAGTCTCCACTAAGGCACCCCAGGAAGAGTTACCTCCATCCTCACTTGGAGAGCAGTCTGGTCAGGGACACCAAGTGGTCCTTGGGCTCCGGAGGCACAGCCTGGCTGGAGTCCTGGAGTCACTGCGTCCCTGAGTCCTCACCATCAGTGGCCATGTCGGCTCCTGGCCCAAGGGACAAGCCTGGTGCACTGTGAGTGACACTGTGGGGATTGGAGAGGGTGTGGCCCGTAGGGCCAGTGGCACAGAACTTCACAGAGGCTCAGAGATGCTGACCTGTGCTCTTTCCTGAGGCCTAGCTCCAGCCCAGAGAGGCCACCAGAACTGCTTCATGGCATCCAATGACTGAAATTTTCCTACCTGAAGGCGGTTCAAAGAAACAGCTGTCTCAGCAGTTAGACGTGGGCAAGGTCTCCGCGGAGCATGTGTACGTGCTCGGCTGTCCCTGCTCAGCCCAGAGGTGAGGACTGCCGTGCTGTCAGCCCTCTCTGGCCCCCTCTCCCCTTCCTCCCATCATTCCCCACCAGGAGCCTTCCCTTCCCCCACAGGCCTCCACTCCACACTCGAGGGGAGCACCTTTGCTCATGCCTTCTGTAGCTGTCTGCGGAGTGGAGGGAGTGAATGTGCTGGGAGCAGGAGGAAAGGGACTGCCATGTGCTTGTTGTCACCTGTTCGAGGAGATGCGTCCACTCTGGCCCTTCCCCTGCAGTGGGCATGTCACTGTCACCTAACCACTGCCCCTCTGGTGGAGGGACTTGTGAGGTCCATTGTCCCAGGGAGCAGGATCTGAGAGGCAGAGCCCAGCACCCCGCTTCTCTCATCCAAGCACCTTCTCCTCAAACTCCCCTTGAGATGGGGTGAAGGCATGAGGTCACAGCTTCCGGGATCTGGCTGACCGGATGACCCCCTCCACAGCACGAAGCGAGGGGGTCATGGTTCCTCACTTGCACCATGCACCAGGCCTGCCAGCTCATCTCCCACCTCACCTAGCCCCCACCCCAAGAGGCGAACAATAACGACACAGAGACTCAGGGACGTGAGTCCAAGTGACATGAGCACCACAGACCCCCACACCTGGAGCTGACACAGGGAGTGACCATTCACATTCCAGAATCCCAGAAACCCCAAACTTGGTCATTGTCACCTAGGAAAAGGCTCTGGTCAGCCCCACAGGCCTCTTCAGGGCCAGGCCAGCCATGGGCGGCTGTGCGAGGAAGTGGCTGGTCAGCCTCTGCCCATGCCTCCCTGGTTGGTCAGCAGCAACTCTTCCGTACATGAAAGAGTCTCCATCTGCTCTTGAAAAAGTCTCCCTGTCACCCACCTTTCCTCTCCTGACCTCTGACCCTCCAGCACCCCAGTCCCATGCTCGTTTGCCAGGCCCCAGATGCTTAAGAGGATCTCAGGGTCTGAGGACCTGGGTCTAGCCAGGGCACAGCTGCCAGGTACCTCTGACACCTCCCATCTGTCAGGGCCACTCTCAGCCGTGTGTTCCTAATTCCCTGACACTCAGTTCCATATGAGCCGTGAAGTGGGAGGGGCGGCTCCACTGCTGAACAACTGCAGCCCCCCAGGCGCCTTGGCTGGAACCACGAGGGGCTGCAGCTCAGGCGTGGCCTTGCCCCAGGTAGTTCCTGCCAGGTGGCCCAGAGCCAGCCAGGAGCCAGGAATGGCCAGCAGGGCTGGGGCTGAAAGCTCTTCTGTAGGCTTGATGCTTCTGGACCTGTCCTGGAAAGGTTCCAGCAGAATCCCTCCTCAGAGATGGTACTGCTTAAGGCCCCTTTAAGCGAATCAAGAAGACAAAGCCATTTCCTGGAGAACCAGCCGGGTGGAGCTAGGCCCAGTGTCTCCGCCTTTAAACCAGGCTTCTCTGTGGGGGCAATCATTTCCTTCCCATCTCTCACCTGCAGCCTCCCGCTGTCCAGGATATTTGTGCCAAAGATGGCTCTTGGATGGCATGGCCTAAGGTGTGATCAAGGGGGGAGGTGCATCCCTTTGGGCTGAATTATTTTTTAATCAAATGTATTGCTATAATTTGTATGCAGTTAAATTCACCCTTTTGGGTATGGAATGTGATGAATTTTGACACATGTATACTTTCATGTAAGCACCACCATCAAGATAAAGAATATTCCCACCACCTCAAAAGGTTTCCCCATGTCCCTTTTGGTCAATATCTATCCCTCACCCCAAGACCTGGCAACTACTGATCTCTTGTCCATCCCTATGGTTTTGCTTTTTCCAGATTGTCATATAATTGAAATCATATATGTAGGCTTTTGGGTCTGGCTTTTGTGACTTGAGTCTCATCCATGTTGTTGAATAAATCAGGCATTCATTCCCTGTATTGCTCAGTCATATTCCATGGCATGGATGTTCCACAGTCTGCTTATCCATTCCCTAGTTAATGGGCATTTGGGTTGTTTTTATTTTTCAACTGTTATGAATAGTGCTGCTATCAACACTCATGAACAAGGTTTTATGTAAACACATGTTTTCATTTATCTTGGATAAATACCTAGGAGTGGGATTGCTGATTATATGGTAGGTATAGTTTAACTTTGTGAAAAGAAATAGCCAAACTGTTTTCTAAATGCTCACACCATTTTACATCCCACCACAATGTATAGTAGGTCCTCTCCAGCATGGTAGTTCCTCTCCAGCATTTAGTGTTGTCAGTCTTTTTAATTTTAGTTTTTATGTATTTTGTTTTTTTTTTTTAGTTGGAGTTTCCACTTGATGCCCAGGCTGGAGTGCAATGGCATGATCTTGGCTCACTGCAACCTCCATCTCCTAGGTTCAAGTAGTTCTACTGCCTCAGCCTCTGAAGTAGCTAGGATTACAGGCATGTGCCACCATGCCCAGCTAATTTTGTATTTGTAGTAGAGATGGGGTTTCACCATGTTGGTCAGGCTGGTCTCGAACTCCTGACCTCATGTGATCCACCTGCCTCGGCCTCCCAAAGTGCTGGGATTACAGGCATGAACCACTTCGCCTAGTCAATTTTAGTTATTTCAATAGATGCATGGTGGCACCTTATCATGGATTTGATTTGCATGTCCCTAATGATTAATAATGGTAAGCACCTTTTCACATGTCTGTTGGCTATCTGTATATCTGCTTTGGTGAAGTGTCTATTCATTTCTTTCCATCCCTTTCTTTAACAGGCTTGTAATTGTTTTGAAACATGTGTCTTGAACATAGCTCTGACCACTGACCAAGGAAGAGCCCATTCATTCAGCAGTGGCTCTCAGCTCTCAGATGTTACTGTTTACAAGTCATGCCCTCTCCTGACCCCTAGACTCACTTCAGAGGCTACACGAAAGTGAAAGCCACAGAGCAGACAAGGGGAAGCCCTACCTTGGGCGGTAGGCAGGACAAGCCACGGTGCCCCCCTGCACTTCCGGTGGGCAACTCCCATGGGGGCCCAGAGAGAAAAGATGTGTGAGTCCGCAGAGGTCCCTAAGAGGGTAAAATAATAGTTCAGCCACATGTCTCTCAATGATAGGGATACGTTCTGAGAAAGGAGGCATCGTTAGGCAATTTTGTCATTGTGTGAA
Organism: Trachypithecus francoisi; assembly: GCF_009764315.1. Taxonomy (NCBI): domain Eukaryota; kingdom Metazoa; phylum Chordata; class Mammalia; order Primates; family Cercopithecidae; genus Trachypithecus; species Trachypithecus francoisi. The sequence continues at coordinate 87,589,013 of NW_022681468.1, read as the reverse complement.
CATCCTAGTGTGTTCTTACACAAGCCTAGGTGGTATAGCCTACCATATGGGAGAGCCTGCTGTTCCTAGGCTACAAACCTGTACATCATGTTACTATACGGAGTACCGTAGGCAAATATAGCATGACGGTAAGTAGGTGTGTATCTAAACATAGGAATGGCACAGTAAAAATATGGTATTTTAATCTTATGGGACACAATTGTATATGCAGTCCATCACTGACCAAAACATTATTATGCAGTGCACAGTTGTACCCAGTTAAAATAAACCAGAAAATATATGTAAAGCACTCAGTCAGTGCCCAGAAAACAGTAAGCACTCATTAAACATTAGCTACTGTCGTTATTACAATCTCATCACTCCCAAGTTGATAAAAATTGTCTTCAGTTGGGAACGTGACGTCCACATCCAGAAACAGCCCCTGCAGCGGAGACCCAGGCAGGGCTTCAAGAGGATCTAGAGGGTGTCACAAGCCCCCGAGGTCCCTCCATCCCTGTGAAGATGAGTTCAGTTCCTACCTGTTGCCCAAGCAGAACTCTGCGGGTTTCTGTTGGCATCACCAGCTGTCCCCTGACCTCTCTTTTCTAGCAGCCCCCGGCAGTCTTGCATCTCACATGCACACAGGCACACCCCTTCATGCCTTTTGTTCCTCCATCAAGGACACCTCATCCCCCCAGCCTCCTCTTCCAGGAAGAGGTCTCGGCCACTCCCATTCCTCTGAACCTCTACAACCAATATCTCCTGAACAGTGACTGTAGGCGAGGACTGTATGAGCAGAGACCCACTCCCACATATTTGAGGAGTGGGGAACTGGCACCAGGCGGTGCACTCAGGAAGGCACCAAGAGAGAGAGGAGCTGGGACAATGGAAAGGGCTCACAGAACTGCTAAGCAAGGACTCATGTTTCACTCTAGGTCAATGGGAGGCACTGAAGGTTGAGGACATGAGAAAATATGGTCAGGAAGCCAAACAGAGGTATGGCCAGGAGAAGGGCAGCTGGAGCCTGGGTGGGTTGTGGAAAGAATGAGGGTTCAGGAGAAGTCGTTCTTCACTGTGCAACCGTGGACAATTCCCCAAGGCTCTCTAAGCCTTGATTTTCTCCTCTGTGAAATGGGCGAACAATAACAAGCCAGCCTGCCTCTGAGAGGGGCTAGGGGCAGGTAGCTCAGAGGAGTGGACATTCTTCACAAACCAGGAACATGGCACCACAGGTTGTGCCTTTGCACGGGTGGATGTAGCAGGCAACACGGTGGGACTGAGGTAGACCACATGGATGTGATGGGGACTGAGCAGGGAGGGACATCTAACATCTAGGCACATGCAGTACACTCTTCATACGCCTGTATTCCAGGGGCCACTTCCCCTTCCACACACATGCACAGCCAACTAACAGATCTGCCTTCAAGTCCACAAGTAGCTACGAGGACAGACCAAGCCATGCACACATCCTGCACTCTGCTCCTACCTCACCACCCTAACAGTGTGGGCAGGGCCCTTCCTGTTCCTCCATGTTTAATACACATACACTCGATACCCTGTGTGTGGGGGGTGGGGGTCAGTGTCTGTGTTGTGTGCACTTGTGTTTGTGTTGCATGCATGTGTTGCGTGTATCTTGTAAGCATGTGCATGTATGCGCATGTGTGAATGGTTTCTTAGCATACGTTTTGTTCTGACTTGCTTTAACACCAGGACTTGGGGACCTTGGCTTCAGGACATCCTCTGTGGGCAGTGCAGAATTGCAGAGCCACCAGCCGCTGCACAGTGTTTGGGTTATCTCAGACCTCGCTTAGCCAAAGAAAGGCAAGGAACAATAGTGACAGATTTCTGAAGTGTGGTTATTTCATAAACTGCAGAGTTGGCAGGGCTGTTGATCTGTGCATGCCAGATTTTCCAGGTGAGGATTCTGAGAGGTCCAGAGGCTGTCCCAAGCCACTGTGCAGAGGACAGAGTTAGACTCCCAGGGCCATGCTCAGAGGAAGGCAACTCTAAGGGATCTGCTCCCAAAGATGTGGCCTGCTCCTGTCTCTGGGGACCTATGGGTGATCAGCTCTCTACCTTGCATTCCTGAGGACGTCCAGAAGGAGCCCAAAAGACTGGGACTGGAACCTTCGCTCTTCCCAAAAAAGGACATTGAACCACTGCCTGTCAGGGAAGCTCCAGCCTAGTGAGAGCAGAGGCAAGGGAGGGGCCCAGCCCAGGAGCCCCAGATCTTTTCCCTAAAGGGCTTTTCCACTTTGCAATCAGCAGGTTATCTCGGGGTGGTACTTCAGTGTCCAGTGAGCACCCCAGTCCTCCGTGACCTTCCACTGCGTGGGAGTAGCCCCATAGACTGGCCTGGCCTGAACCAGCTATTCACTGAGGGTGTAGATCAGCGATTTTCTACTTCTCTCCTTCCTTCTCCATTAGCAGATGTTCTTCTGTAAAGAGGAGCTTCCCAGGTTCCCTGGGAGGAACAGGTGCTCCTCCTGTGAAGCTCCTCTCCAGTGGGGATCGATGGGCTTTCCTCTTGTCTTCTCTTTCTTTGCTTTGTCTTTTCCTGTTTTATCACAGTGGGCCCATGGACTGAACACACAGTGCTCTATGCTCACTTGTAGACACCATGCTTTTTGAAGTTCCAGTTGGCCCAGAAATCTCTGGGCACTTCCTGCTTTCTGGCATGGGATGTCTAGGCTTACCTCAAACCATTCCTGCCCAGACCCGGAACCAGCCAGTCTCCCAAAGAGTCCTGGTCCCTCGGGGTGGGACTGGGATTCAGAACCTAAGATCTGGCTATTGTGTTCATGGCTATGTGGTGACCTGCTTCACCTTACAGAAAAAAGATCTGACTCCCCAAAGAGGGGCTGGAGGGCCCCCAGTCCCACAGGCAGCCAGGGCACAGTGGGGCTGAACTGCAAGACTCTGCCCTGGCTCTTTGGGTGGGGAGAGGTTTCTAGGTTGGTCTCTACTAGCTGATGGCTCTCCAGAGGGAGGCCTACCCAGGGTGCTTTGCATATACTTGATCTGACCCCTGTGGTCAGGGCCTGAAACACGGACGATGAGTAATTTCTAGAGTACTGAAAAGGCCAGCCACGGAAATAGAGCTGCCCACCCACTGGCTGATGTCTCAAATTCCACCATTCGTTCCTAAATATGGAGATTCAAAATCCCGATCTAAATGCAACATCCCTGAAGATTTCACTGTCCGTGTTCAGGTGTTTCTAAGAGCAGATGCCACTGATAGGGCAGACATGACCCTGAGGCCCCTGGCCCTGAGGTTGGAGGGAGGGGCCACCCTGTATTGGAGAAGAGCCTGGGGACCTAAGCAGGCTTTGAAGACTTCACACACGCATGTGTCACAGTCTGCCAGCTCCAGCCCCCTGCTCACCCACTGTTTTAGGAAAAAAAATACATCATCCCCTGCAACCTCCAGACCCCCAGGGGGCTCCTGGGGCTGGCTGCAGAAAGCCCAGCTTCTGCTGGGGCACAGTGGACCTTTATGGCTGAAACCCATCGAACCTCATGTGAGTCAGCAAGGAAACACATGTGCTCTCTTTTCCTTTAGAACCCCTGTGGTCTCCAGGGCCTAACAAGGTACAAATGGAAATGTTATTCTTGCCAGAGTTGAGAGACATGGAGTGGAAATACGAAACCAAGAGCGGCGGTAGGCAGTGTGTGTGTGTGTGTGTGTGTGTGGTGTGTGTGTGCATGCGTGTGTGTATGTGTGTGTGTATGTGTGTATATGTGTGTGTATGTGTGTTTGTATGTGTGTGTATGTGTGTGTATGTGTGAGTATGTGTGTGTGTATGTGTGTGTGTGTGTGTGTGTATATGTGTGTGTGTGTGTGTGCATGTGTGTGTGTATGTGTGTGTGGCGGTGGGGTGGGCTTGACTCCGTCTGGCATCTGTTTTGAGGGGTGAGCCCCAAAAGACTTTAAAGGGGTTACACTCTTTCAGACAAATTCACCCCACCCCACCCCTCCACTCTGTGCTTCCCCACCTGTCCCCCCATGGGATCCAAATACCTTTCAGGCCAAGAAGCATCTACCCCGTTAACAGAAAGACCCCATTTCAGAATTCAAGGTTTGTTGTCAGCTCACAGGGAGCTACTTCTCTTTGTGGCAGAGTAATATAATAATTTAACATATTGACAAAGTGCTTTGCTTTGAGTTTGGGGGATCTTTTGGTACTTTATGCTGCCCCATCACTTAGGCCATTCAGGTAGAGGTTATTTCAGACTCGTTGTCCCCAGGGTGGGGCCGCACAGTAGGGAACAGGGCGTGCACTTGTACGTTTTTGACTTCCACTGATGGCTACAGAGACTCTGGGAAGTGAAACTACATTAAGAGCCGAGGCCTAAAATTGCAAGAGCCAGGCTTTATAACAGACCAACGTTTTTGGGTTTTTGGTGTTATGTTTTGGTTTTTGGTTCCAAAAGGCTCCAAGGATAAAGTTTAGACCATAAACAACAGGATAGGAGGACCTGTATAACACGCCAGTGTCCCACCAGGAGAGAGAGTCTGTCCAGCTGGAGGAGAGGCTGGAAAGGAAGCAGGGGAGGCGGATGCCATCTGAGAAGCTGGGCCGTGCCCTTCAGCGCCTGCCAGGACCACGTGCTAGAGAAGAAAGCCCAGGACCCTGCGGAGCACAGGAAAGGACAGAAGAGAGCCAGGCCTGGTAAACCTCAGCCCCCCAGGGCTCCTCTCCAGGGCAGATGAGCTGGTTGGGCTTGAACATGAAGCTGAGGCTCCCGCCAGCTTTCCTGCCCATAGCCCAGGCTGTCTCCTGCTCCTCGCGGCTAAAGGTGCACTCTGGTCCTCGCCTCTGCTCCAAGCAGCAGGATGGAGGAAAGGGAAGATAGGCAGAGGCCATGCCCAGATGGGTCTTCCGGATCTTTCCCAGTCACTGCCTCCCAGCATTTCTGCTGTCATCCTTATCTCAGGAAAGAGGTCACCTGGTCACACGCAGAGGCAAGGGAGGCTGAGACCTGTGATCTTCATTCCAAGAGGCCTGGCTCAGAGTCAGGAGGTCTGGGAGACAGTGAAAGGACATGTGGCAGGGGACCAGTAACCTCTCTGCAGTGTGTCCAGCCACCAGATGCTCCTGCCTCTGCTGACAGCACAGGGTGCCTAAGTCCCCAACAGCTGTGTCTCCAACACTCCTCCAGAAAGATGACCCTCCATGGCTCTATTTTGGGTTCTCAGGTTTAGAAGTCAGGGGGCTCCCTTTCCCAGGAACCCTCTCTTGGATGAGTCGATTTTACAAATAAGAGTTAGCCCAGCCCACCAGAGCTGTGCTGCCCAAAATGGTAGCCACTACTTATCTGCCACTATCAAAATATAAATTCAAACTGACTAAAATTAAGTATAGTTTGGAAGTCATCTCCTCTGCCACATAAGCCACACTTCAAGTGTTCCATGGCCACCCAGGGCTAATGGTTCCCATATTGCATGGCACAGACCCAGAACCTTCCACCATCACAGAAAGTTGTATTGGCAGTGCTACCCCAAAAGCACAAGGAACCAGAGGCCTAGGGCTCCGTGTGGGGAGCTGCAGGAGTGACCCTAGCCAGTGCACCTGATTCTTTCTTACCACAGTCCCTGCTGCTGGTGGTGACTGGCACCACCCCATGGACCCATCACTGCTGAGGGGCAGAATGGACACTCACCTTGATCCCAAAATCCAGCCACATTATATGCCCCCAGTGTGGGAGGAGAGACCAACAGGCATGGCCAAAGATAAGGAGAAAGACAGGGAGCTGAGGGTGAGAAGGACTGGAGTGCTGTGCCTCTGTGATAGCTGACTGGGCAACTGGAGGCAAATCCCCTCTGCCCTCAACCTCCTCATCGATCCGCCCGCCCACCCACCCATCTATCCATCTATCCATGTACACGTACATTTATTTACTCATCCACTCATCCATTTATCTACCCACCATCTACCCTTTCACCCACCCATCTGCCTATCCACCTATCTACCTATCCACCCAACCATCTATCCACCCACACCCATCCACTCATCCACATCCATATACCCATACACCCAAACATCCATCCACCCACTCATCTACCCATCCACTCACACATCTATCCATCCGCCCAGCTATCTATCTACTCACACATTCATCCACCCATCTACCAATTCACACACCCATATATATCCATCAACCCATCACTCACCTATTTACCCATTCACTCATCTACCCACCTATCCACTCATCTACCTGCCCACTCAACCACCTATCTACCCCACCATCCACCGATCCACCCACCTATTCACCCACACACCCATACACCCAAGTACCCATCTATCCACCCATCTATCAATCCACCCACCTATCCACCCATCGACTCAACCATCTATCCACTCACACATCCATCTACACATCTACCAATCAATACACCCATATGCCATCCACCCATGCACTTATCCACTCATCTATCCATGTACCCATGCATCCATTTACCCATCCACCCATCTGTCCATCCAACCATCCATCCCTCCACTCACCTACCCACCCCTCCACCCACCTATTCACTCATCCAGCTGTCTACCCAACCACCTATTCACCCTCCCATCCACCCAACCACCTATTCACTCAACCATCCACCCAACCACCCAATCATCCACCCATCTACCCACTTAGCCATCCAACCATCCAACCACCTATCTACTCATCCATCTACCCATTCACTCATTCATCCATCTGCTCCATACTCCTGTCTTCCAGGCATTGTGTCATTGTGGGTACAAAAATGAATGACCCATAGTCTCCCACCTCAATATGAAAATAATTAGCAGAATAGTAATAATAATAATAGCAACAAGAACAATAATTGGTATAGTGGTGTAATACATGTTCTGATAGATGTGGAGTGAGTGCCCCTTGCAGACACAGTGAGTGGTAAATGCTGGCAAGTGCTGAGGAGCCCTCCCAGGTCCCTCTCCCTCTAAGAGTCTATGCTTCCCTGGGTGGGCTGAGTCTGTCAATCCAAATGCTGGGCCTGACCCAGACCCCCTGAGGGAGGCTTGTGGGAGGCCAAGCTACACCCCCCACACCTGCTCTGGCCAGACCACTCAGCCAAGGTGGGATCCAGGCCAGGCCCCCACCTGCTTGTTCCGTGGCCCCACATTCCCAGGCTGCCAAGTCTCCACCTCTTCAACAAGAAAAGAAACCAGGAACCCCCAAGATGTAACCTCACCTGCAGGGGAGCCTGGCAAAGGCCACCTTCACAGCTCCAACTCTGGAGGAGTTGGAAAAGGTGCAGGCAGGGGCAGGGGGGCTTGGCTGCAGTCTTTCTCAGTCTTGAGCTGCACAGACCCACTTACTTGCAGAGCCATGTGAGGATTGAAGATGATGTCAATAAAGACCTAGCTGGGGGCTGGCATGTAGTTGGTGCCTAAGATATGCTAATCATAATTATGATGTGTGAAGAGTTCCTATTCCTCTCTCACAGGCTCTGAAGCTATAAACTAGAGATATGAGGTGCACAGGATCATGCCTATATAACTTGACAAGCCTGAACAAAACTGTCTTGCACATGGGTTCCAGCTTGTACTCAAAAGGAAAGGACAACACATCGTAAATCAAGCCACCTTTGACCTTCCTGGGAGATCTGCTCCCCACACACTTCACCTGAGGCTTTGGAGAATTATCACGGCACATGTCAACAGACCGGGCAGCCAGGAGGCCTGAGGCCTTTGGGGAGCAAGTGTGTGGATGGCCACAGAGCATCAGTTCATGGTTGGCGGTGATCAGGGCCTGGACCTACCTGCAGGTGAGCTAGTTGGCTGCATTGCACTTCTGGATATTAATAGGTTTAAGATCAGATTGATTCATTTTAAACGCAACTTGAGAGCTGAATGGGCCATGGGGTTTGCAAAACCATCTCTCCCCCACAAAAACATATCCTACAGGCAACGTTTCCTCAGGTGTTCAGGCCAGAAGAGTCAAAAATTTTTGAAGTACCAGATGCTGAGATAAATTTGAGAGAGAGATAGTCAAATCATTCCAATATTTCTCTTTTATTTCTTTTTGTTTGTTTGTTTGTTTTTGTTTTTGTTTTGAGACAGAGTCTCTGTCACTCAGGTTGGAGTGCAGTGGCACAATCTTGACTCACTGCAACCTCCACCTCCCAGGTTCAAGCAATTCTCCTGCCTCAGCTTCCCGAGTAGCTGGGACTACAGGTGCACGCTGCCACACCCGGCTAATTTTTTTTTTTTTTTTTTTTTTTTTGAGACGGAGTCTCGCTCTGCCACCCAGGCTGGAGTACAGTGGCCGGATCTCAGCTTACTGCAAGCTCCGCCTCCTGGGTTCACGCCATTCTCCTGCCTCAGCCTCCCACGTAGCTGGGACTACAGGCGCCCGCCACCTCGCCCGGCTAGTTTTTTGTATTTTTTAGTAGAGACGGGGTTTCACCGTGTTAGCCAGGATGGACTCGATCTCCTGACCTCGTGATCCGCCCGTCTCGGCCTCCCAAAGTGCTGGGATTACAGGCTTGAGCCACCGTGCCCAGCCATTTTTTGTGTTTTAGTAGAGACAGGGTTTCACCGTGTTGCCCAGGCTGGTCGTGAACTCCTGAGCTCAGGCAAGCCATCCACCTCAGCCTCCCAAAGTGCTGGGATTACAAGTGTGAGCCGCCCCACCCAGCCTCTCTTTTATTAAAAGAGACAGGGTCTCACTTTGTCATCAGGCTGGAGTGCAGTGGTGCAATCATAGCTCAGCGCAGCCTCAAACATCTGGGTTCAAGCAAATCTCTCACCTCAGCCTCCCAAATTGCTGGGATTATAGGCATGAGCCACCACACCTGGCTTCAAATATTTCTTTATAGAGTGTCTACTCTTCCCACTGCTAGTCAGTGACTAACACAGGGATGATCCCTGTCCTCATGGGCCTGGTATTGAAGGTGGGGAGCAGATAAGGAAACAGACAAATAACGTGATTGCAAATTAAACAAGTGTAAGACTATACTTTCAGGGATCATTTCTATAGTTCATTACAAATCAAACAAGTGTTCAAGTGCTATGAGGAAAATGAAGAAAGGACTGAAATGATAGTAACACAGGGCCCTCAGAGCCTTTTTGATAGCATGACATTGAAACTGAGACTGGGAGGATGGAGAACGAGCCAGTCACAGAAAAAGTACGAGGAAAAGCATTATACACAGGGAGTCGTACATGCAAATGGCCTGAGGCAGGAGAGCAGTAGCCACACTCGAACCCCTGAAAGACTAAGGCAGTTAGAGCACAGTGAGTGAGCCAGGAGCAGTTGGCACGGGCCAGGTAAGCTATAGCAGAGGGTGTAGATTTTATTCTCAGTTAAATGGGAAGCTGTGGGAAGATGGGAAGCAGAGAAGCCATGTGCTTCAATTTCTACTTTAGGAATACCAGTCTTCTGATGCTGTTTGGAGAAAGAACTAGAAGAAACAAAAGTGGAAGCAGAGAGACCTCTGGAAGCAGGAGGCCTCTGGAGCAATCCAGGTGAAAACTGATGGTTGCTTGGATGACAGTGCTGATAGCAGAAATAGGAAGATATGGGGAGAAATGGGGTACATTCGAAGACAGAACCCAATGTCGCTTGCTGCTGGATTGTATAATACATGGGGTGAGAAGGAAAGAAGGAAAATCAAGAATTACTCATATACTGCTGGCCCAAAAATAGTGGTAGCTATTGTTGTGAAAATGGGGTACACTGGTTTAGGGTGGTTAGGCAGATTAAAATGGGAAATCAGGAATTCTGCATTGAACATATGAAGTTTGAGATGGCTGTGGAAAAACCAAAGATAAATATCAGGTGAACTAAGAGCATTAGGAACTCAGAGATCTGACCTGCAGCTAGAAATGAGACCATTAATTTATAGAGGAAATCACGGAGGTGGAGCAGGATCCCTCAGGTCTAGGGGAGGGAGGAGGAATAGGAGGAGCAAGTTGAGAAGACAGAAAGAGTGGCCAGAGGAGTAGGAGGAAAAAGGGCAAATGGAGTGGACTGCAGCAAGGAGAGGTGAAGAGGTGGAAACAGCATGCTCAATGGATCCTCCCACCGCAGCCTCCCAATACAGATGCAGACCACCGCAACTGGCTAATTTTTTGTATTTCTTGTAGGTACAGGGTTTTAGCATGTTGCCCAGGCTGGACTCAAACTCCTGGGCTCAAGTGATCTTCCCACCTTGGCCTCCCAAAGTGCTAGGATTATAAGGCATGAGCCAGGCCCCCCTCATGTTTTCTGGCTGCCTCATATCTTTAGAACACACTAGCTCTGTTTGGGGGCATTTCCCATCTTGAAAGTCCCGTGTCCCTGAAGTAGAATAGAGAAAACTTCCCTCCCAGCCTCCTTTGCAGCCAGGGCACAGGCATGTGACCTGACTCCACCAATCAGATTCAACCTCAGGAGACATCATTTGAAAATGAGACTCCAGAGGACAGCAGGAGTCACAAGTGGACCTCCAACCACCAAAAAGAGGCTGCTATCGGAACTGATCACAAAAATAAATACATAAAATTAGAAGAGTGTAAGCCAGCCAAGTTTTTGAGTAAATGTATTCTCCAAAAGAATGCAAGGTTGGTGAGTAACAGCCAATACTTGAAGCCACGCCCAGGACCCCAGACTCACACCAACAGGAAGCCGTGTGGCCCCTAGAAATGGTGTGTCCCCTCAAGACCCACCTCATGGAGAATAATGAATAAGGAGAATAGGGCAGAGCTGAGTCTGCAGAAGGCAATGGCTCTGGCACATCTTCCTGAGAGCAGAGCAGGGTGCTAGATGGTACCTAAGAAACCAGGCATCCTCAATCAGCAGGACTTCAGCTGCCTGCTCCAGTGACTGCTGTGTGCATCTCATTCCGTTTTGCTGGATGGAAGCTATATTGCCATTTTCCTGTTTCTAACCAACCACTGATCCTGAGTATGTAGGGGCAGGTAACTTGTCTTTTAGTTTCAAGGTCACAGGAGCATGGGGAGCCCCACCTGCACCTTATGAAGAAGGCTGCCCTGGAAGTAGCAAGATGGGATTTTGGCTGTTTGCCTTGGGAGACACTGATGTTTTCTGTGTCTGAGGGAAGGACTGCATGAGTGTTGGACAGCAAAGGGACAGACTGTGTGGAGTTACTGCTAGCTGCCTACCCAGGACCCATCCCCGCTTTCTTCCTAACAGATCCCTGATTTGGGAGAGAATAAAAATGTGTCCTTCTAAAATACTCATCTTCTCGGTTAGAGGTGATCATGTGACCCAGGTCTGGCCAAGGAAATGTGGGTGAAAAGTTCAAAGATAATGTTTTCTAAATAAAAAGTCAAACTTCATTGGAAGAAAGACCACCTTTGTCCTGTCTCTTCCTCCTTCCTCTTCTTCCTGCCTGGAAAGGAGATGCGATGCAGGTGGGGAGCGGCCGTTTTGTGACTACGTGGCATGAAAAGATGCCATCCACCAGCAGAAGGGAGCTGGAGGGGTGAGGGAGGTTAGGAAAGAGAGGAGAGTCATGCAATTATGCAGCTTAGGAGAGCAAGCTCACCTGGGAAGTCAGACTTGGCCCCGCCACAGAGGCACCAAGGCAGGGCGTGCTGAGAGAGAAGCACATAGCCCCAGGGGAACGTAGAAGGAGGGAGGACAGGGAGGGGAAGGAGATTTGTCTTTCCGAAGTGGGTAGTATCCCAGAGAAACAGATGGCCTTGAAGGCTCTTTCTTTTCTTTTCTTTTTTTTTTTTTAGAGACGGAGTCTTGTTCTCTCACCCAGGCTGGAGTGCAGTGGCCTGATCTCGGCTCACTGCAACCTCTGCATCCCAGGTTCCAGCGATTCTCCTGCCTCAGCCTCCCAAGTAAGCGGGATTACAGGTGCCGGCCACCACGCCCAGCTAATTTTTGTATTTTTAGTAGAGACAGGGTTTCACCATGTTAGCCAGGCTGGTCTTGAACTCCTGACCTCAGGCAATCCGCCCACCTCGGCCTCCTAAAGTGCTGGGATTACAGGCATGAGCCACCGCGCCCGGCCGAAGGCACTTTCTAATACCACCCATCATCTATTAATAGAACAGGGAAACACCACCTTTACCGACAGTCCCAGTGCGAGGAGTGACGCACTTGCAAGTCGCCAGGTCTATTTAAGTGGGGTCCAAAAATAAAACTGAAATCTAAATCAGCATTACATTCTTATGATGTTAACCAATATTTCACTATTGCTTTGGCCAGGCAGGCTGACTTCCCCTTAGAACATGGAAGTCGTGAAGATGATGTAGTTCCCGTTTTGGAATTCAGAGGTGAATCCAGAGGGGAAACTGATTACTGACTCAGGTAACGTGCCCTGGGCTTGCAGGCTGGATAGTCCCTGGGACCATCTGAGAGCAGAACATCAGGCAGTGGTGATCGCAGGTGTGAGCGGAATCGCAGGGCTCCGCAGTGCACAGGAAAGAGTAAGGAGAGCATTATTTTTCCCCCTAGTTTCACATCTTCTGAGAGGCCATACACAGAGCATTGGCCTTTTGCAGCACAGTCTTCTGCTGTTTCATCCACTTGCATCTTCCAAGAGGCTCCCGTAGCAGGATGAATAGAATCATCACTGTTTTCCAAATGCTGTCCCTGCACCCAGGACAATTACGGGACTTTCTGAGATTATCTGGGAAGGAGGAGGACTGGGGATGGGAACTCACACTTCCTGCATGTCTACCATGGCTGGAGAGGCCACAGTGCCACACATGTTTGAGAATGTGAATGATCTCCTTTCATTCTCACAGCTCCTATAGGGTTTGTTCTCCTGTTTCACAGATGAAGTAACAAGTGAATAGAAGTAATGAGCTGGGCGCAACGCTCACAACTGTAGTCCCGGCGTTTTGGGAGGCTGAGGTGGGAGGATCACTTGAGGCCAGGAGTTCAAGACAAGCCTGAACAACACAGTGAGATCCTACCTCTACAAAAAGTTTTAAAACTTAGCCAGGTGTGGTTTGCAACTGTAGTCCTAGCTACTTGGGGGGCTGAGGTGGGAGGATCACTTGAGCCCAGGAGGTCAAGGCTGCAGTGAGCTATGATCGCACCACTGCACTCCAGCCCGGACGACAGTGTGAGATCCTGTCTCTAAAGATAAAAATAATCAACCAAAGTCACCTGTCTGGGGATCAGCAGTGCTAGGATGCAGTCCTAGGTCTGCTGGCTTTGGAGTCCTGCTCTACCCGCAGTTCCAGCCTGTGGGTTTCTTTTGGTGGGTGCATGTGTGTGTATTTGTCATCTCACCACATGAAAAGCCTGTACAATGCGGTGATTAAATTCCGGCTCTGGAGTCAGACTGCCTCCCTCTGAGCCTGGTTCCACTGTTCACTGGCTGTGTGACCTAGAGCAGGTTCCTTGACCTCTCTGTGCTTCAGTTTCCTCATCTGTAAAATGGGAGTAGTGAGAGTAGCATCTACCACAGAACTGGGATGGGAAAAGTCCCATGTGAGCTATTTTGCCCCCAGAGCCCACTTCAGTGGAGGCAAGCATGGAGGGCAGCAGTGTCAGGCTCTGACACCCTAGACACTGTCCTTCCAGGAAGTGGTTTTGGTTTTATCCCACTTTTGTTCTGAGTGAGCAGACAGGCCCTTTTGGGCTCCTGTCCCCAAATAGCCTCCCACCCTGTTATCTGAGGGAAAGTGAAACTGTCCATCCTCAGGTCCTGAGCAGGCCCCTGCTGAGGCCCTGACCTCCCTCTGAGGTGGTCTGAAGAATGGGCTTGGATTCCGGCCAAGCACCCAGAGAAAGGTCAGCCGCACTTGCTGGATGCAAGTGGGTATGGGGCCCTGCTAGTGTGGGGACAACTGATCCCTCAGCCCTGGACCGTGGGACTCTATCTGCCCATGGAAAGGCCCAGATCCCAGTGGGAAGGGTTCTGGGCTGGTGGCGTGGGGGGCCTTGGGGCTTTACTGCCACTTGGCTGGGCATTTCTGTTGCTTGCCTGAGGGCACCATTCTATCTACACCTCCAGCCCTCAGGGCCTGACCACCCTAGGTGGGCTGCCAGCCTGAACTGAGAGGTCCACCTTCCCACAGCACCCACCGGGCCTGACCAAGCCAGTCTTGCCTGCAATCCCTGAGAGGCCAAAGCAAGGCCCTGGGTACATGAGGCTTCCCGACTCTGGTTAGAGAGCACCAGTTGCTTCACTCCCCCCGACCTAAAGTGTGAGCTCTGAGATGGCAGAGGCAGGATCTGAGACAGTCAGAGCCCCCATAGCTCTGTGCCAGGCCCCCAGACCCAAGCCCACAGCAATAAGCACAGAAACTGGTGATATAGAAACAGTCCCCAGACAACCTTATCAGTCAGATAGCATAAAGCCTTCCTGTCTGCTCCAGCCTGGCCCCGTAAAAATAGAGCTGCTGATTAGAGCCTTCCAGACACCAAGGCTGGAGCCTTTCAAGGGCTGGAGAGACCTTCTGGTGAGCTTTTCCTGCCCCACTCTATCTTTAAAAATTACAAGGGGTCAGGCACTGTGGCTCATGCCTGTAGTACCAGCATTTGGGGAGGCCAAAGCAAGAGGACTGCTTGAAGCCAGGAGTTGAAGACCAGCCTGGGCAATATAGCAAGACGCCATCTCTAATACATACATATATTTCGGGTTTTGCAAATTAGCACCTGTCCTTGAAAAGAAATCTGATGCTGTCTTTTAAAAACCATAAAAATATTCATCATTTACCCAGAGATTTCATTTCTGAGAATGTAGCTTAAGGAAATAACAGAAAGGAAGGAATAAAGTACTAGTTAAAGCTACCCACTGCTGGGTATGTCTAGAACACCTAACCTGACCCTGGAAATGACACCACGTCCAACGTCAAAAGGATGGCTAGATTAGTGTGTGGCTGCGCATCCGACGGTGCATGGATGGCTGCTAAGGACGGCTATATTAGTAAGTGGCTGTATTATGCACTCAACGGTGTCCTGGATGGCTGTTAAGAATATTCGTGATAAAGGTACACAAGCAGCCTGTGCCCAGCGGGCGTGCAATGTGCCTGCATGTGACCAGGCATGAGGGCAGATGTCGGGATGCTGGGATTCCAGCTCACACTCCCTCCTGGCCCCTTTTCTTGCTTTCATTCTTTTCTTTCTCCCTTCTTTCCTTTAACTGAGGCCACAAGGTCTTCTGCCTGTCCTCAAGAGGCTGGGAAGACAGCCTCCGAGTGGCACCTTCTGGCACGTGGAGAGGAGGAAATGCATGAAACCACTTCCCAGCTTTCTTCCTCATTTGCAAACCCTTGCTCTTCCTCTCAGCTCCTGTGAACCCCAAAACAACAACAAAATTTGCTGCGTCATTATCATCATCATCACCATCGTCATTGTCATCAAACCCAGAGCCAAGCTAAACTTCCTCCTTAGTAAGTCCATGCTTTCCTGCAGGCCCTGCCCTGAGATCCCAGCTCCTGAGAGACCTGTCACTGGAAAGTGTCTCAGAAGCGATCTCCACCACTCACTGGGGCTCTCCTTCCCCTTCTCAGGGAAGCAGAGGAGCTAACTGTCCAAAGGCCAAGCCCCTGCTGGGTTGCCCAAGGAATACAGGCCAGTCCAACTGAGGGTAAACACATTAGACAGAAAAATAAAGCTCCAGACCCAAAGGGGAAGCTGACGGCAGTGCATCAGGGGCACACCCACCCAGGGTGGGCAGCAAAGTAGGCATGGGGGCTCCAGGGCAAGTCAGAGCTGAGTGTTCTTGGCAGGTATGGGCAGTGACAGGCATCTCCCACGGAGGAGACTGGGTGCCAGTCCTTGACCCAGAGCTCACTACTCGAGCTCACTACCTCAAGCCTGCTCTGGACAAGGGGGTGTTCGGGACCACAGTTGGGGGAGGATCCTCGAGCACAAAACCAAAAAGCGCACCAATCCTAAGGACAAGATCGACCAGCCTGACCACGTTACATTTATGAACTTCTGTTATCAAATGACACCATAAAGGCCGGGCGCTACGGCTCATGCCTGTACCCCCAGCACTTTGGGAAGCCAAAGTGAAGGGATCACTTCAGGCCAGGAGTTCAAGATCATCCTGGCCAACATGGTGAAATCCCATCTCTACTAAAAAATAAAAAATAATAATAACAAATAAAAAATAAAAGTTAAAAAAGACATCATAAAGAGGGAAAAGACAAGTCACAAGCTGACAGTATTTCAACAATTATGAGCAACACAGAATTTGTATTCAAAATACAGAAAGAACCCCTCCAATCTAATAAGGAAAAGACAAAATACAATAGGAAAATGAGCAAAAGACTCAGAGGGGCATTTACAAATGAGGAAACTCAAATTGCAAAGACATGAAAAGCTGCTTAGCCTGAAATGCAAAAGAAAGTCAAGAGGAGAATGGGAAACAACAGGAAATACATACTTGTCCTGAGAGGAAGCCCAGCCGCTGTCGGGCGTAACCACAGTGAACACACCTGCACACGGGCACTAAAGGACAGAGAGTGCCTGCACAGCACGGTCCAAAACACAGAACACTGGCCACGGTCCAAAGAACCCTCAAAAGTAAACTCAATTATTTTTTAAACTGTACAGTCATTCAATGGAATCTAACATTCATTCAATGGATAAATGTCAAAAACATCATTTTGAGCAACAGTCAGGAGAATACAGACTGTAAAAAGAATACCTGCAGCCAGAGCGAACACCCAAAAGAGGCCTGCAGTCTCAGCAATTTGGGAGGCTGAGGCGGGAGGATCACTTGAGCCCAGGAATTTGAGACCAGCCTGGTCAACATACTGAGACCCCATCTCTACAGAAAAAAAAAAAAAAAGAAGAAGACTTAGAGGGCATGGTGGTACATGGCCGTAGTCCCAGCTACTCGAGAGGCTGAGATGGGAGGATCCCTTGAGCCCAGGAGTTCAAGGTTGCAGTGAGCCAAGACTGTGCCCCTGCACTCCAGCCTGGGTGACACAGAAAGATCCCAAATCAAAAATTAGCGAAAGAAAAGAAAAATAAACAAAAATAATACCTTGAATCTGATCTTATTTATATAAAGTACAGAAATAAGAAAAACTATATAATGCATTAATTTGAGATGCATATGTTCACAGATGGTAAATGCGTAAGTATTCATTTCATGACTACTACACTACTACTATTTATTTATTTAATTTTTTTGAGATGGAGTCTCAGTCTGCTGCCCAGACTGGAGTGCAATGGCATGACCTCAGCTCACTGCAACCTCTGCTTCCCGGGTTCAAGCAATCCTCTTGCCTCAGCCTCCCGAGTAGCTGGGACTACAGGCACACACCACCACACCCAGCTAATTTTTGTATTTTTAATAGATACAGGGTTTCACCATGTTGGCCAGGCTGGTCTCGAACTCCTGACCTCAGGTGATTCACCCACCTTGGCCTCCCCAAGTACTGGGATTACAGGCATGAGTCACCGCACCCGGCCTACACTACTACCTAAATGGACCTAAAATGATGTCTGTGCAGTATAAAACACCGCACCATTGTGATTGAAAAGACTGAAATGACTTGTGTCCATCTGTAGGAACTGGCTCAATAAACAAAGATGCATTAAGGTTCATTGCACAAAAGTTAAACAAAAACAACCACTCAATAGAGGCTCTCTGCATAAACAGATCCCTAGGCATATTGATAAGTGGGAGAAATAAAACCAAGCGTAGAACAGGCCAGGTGGCATGCTTTCCTCCTCTATAGGCAATGAGGAAAATAACACTTGTTTGTCTTTGCCTGTTTTTGCCCACAAACCTAGGGTGACCATTTGTGCCGTCTCAGTTGGTGCCTAGCTTTCTGGCACAACTTGATCACACCCTTCACTCTTAGCAAGGTCCTGGTTTGAAGGATAAGTTACATGGGCCACCCTAATCAAAACCCATTTCACCTCCATCCCTAGCACACAGCTAGCCTGCATTTCCCCATCTGTCCTACAGGGGATCTGGCCATGAGCGCCAGCCCTAGGCAATGGCGCCGCAGTGGAAGTTACACCATGGCTCTCCGGCCTGGACCGTAGATCCAGGTGTGAGATCCTTCCTCCTCCAGCTGGCTGGGCGCCAAGGCCCAGGGCAGCCTCAGAAGCCCTGAGCTGAAGCTGGCAGAGCCCCTGACAGCCGGGTCCCGGAATGACTGTAGGGAGCCCAGCCTCCAGTCCTCCTGGCCTGCCTCTGCTGGTCTGCACTGTCTAGGATTGTTCAGGTGGGTAGAAATCAATTGTTTTCAAGCCATCAGGCATTTGGGGGGTCTATTTGTTACAGCAGTAACAAAATAGCAGTTGTATTAGTTCGTTTGTTACCCTAACTAATACAACTAATTTTATTTTGTCTATTTTATTTGGTATTTATTTTATTTATTTATTTTGTATTCTTACTAAAACACAAAATAAATGTACAAACTTTTCCATATACTAATTTGTAGGATTTATGTATTAATTTGTAGGGTATATTTTACAGGAGCTGGCCAGGACCAGGCTCAAGGCCACAGTGGAAGCACCATCCAGGCTCCTCAGGGACCAGGATAGCTGCCTTGATTCATTAGGCTTAGGGTCCCTGGGTTTTCCCTCTGCACCCAGGAGACGATGGGGCTGGAACGCTCTGCAGAGGGGGATTGAGAGACTAAGAGGGAGGTGCCCACTTCTTACGAGAAGAAACTGAGCCTTGCTAGCCAACAGACAGAGAAGTTGCAGGGAGCTGTGGTCTCATATATACATGTATGTGCACATACACACACATGCACCTGGTGCACATGTAGAGCTGATGCATCCACATGTGAGCTTTCATCTACACATGCACCTGTGCACCCATACACAAACCCCTGCACCCACACACAGCTGTATACCCCTACATGCACCTGTATATGCCCCAACACACCTATACACCCCCACATACCATGCACACATGCACCTGTGCACCCACACACACCCCTGAAGTCACACACTCTTTTGCATTCACACATGCCTCTGCACACACACATCTGTGCACCCACACACACTCCTGCACCCACATGCACTCCTGTTCCCACATGCACATCTGTGCACCCACGCACCACACACACCCTGTGCACCTACACACACGCCTCTACATACACATACCGTGCAACCACACACATATGTGTCCACGCACCCACACAGACACCTGTGCACCCAAACACAACTACGCACACACACCCCTGCACGAACACATTCCCATGAACTCACACACACACAGCTATGCACTCACACATACCTGTGCACCTACACACACACTTGCACACATACGCGTGACTCTGCACCCACACGTACCCCCTGCCCCATGACTACAGAGGTGACTTGGGCCATCCCTAGAGCCCCAGGTGGGAAGCACCGATTGGATCAGCCTGACAAGTCCAGGTTTGGCAGTTGGTCCCCCCTAATTTGAGCTGCTTGCAAACAGGAGCTAGTTATCTCTTCTGGGGTTGGTGAGGAGTGCAGATGCGGGGTGTGCAGAAGGAGCCCAGCCCATCTTCACAGGCCTTTCTGGGAGCTGCAAGGACCCAGGTGCTGGGTTTCCTTGGCAGCAGACCCATCAGGGTTGGGCTGGGTGGGAAAGAACCTGCCAGGTCTTCCTCTGGCAGGAAGTGCCCCTCTGCTTGGACCCCCAGTGTCTCAGCCCACCTAGAGGAGACTTGGGCCTTGGAAGGAAAAAGGATGAACTCTGACAACTAACCGCCCGACTCCTACCCTTCTCATTTTCTTTAAAACTCTCAACAGGCCTCCTCCCCGACTCTCCCACTATGAAAGTAATAGGTGTTTTTTGAAGGGCATTGGGAAACATTAAGGTTCAAGGAAGAGCATGAAGATATCCAGCATCTCATCCCCAGAAGCAACTAGGGCACTTCCCAGGGAGGCCAAGCACTGAGGGGCAGGCCATCGCAATGCTGGGGTTGTCTCTTTTTTTTTTTTTTTTAAGCAGAGTCTCGCTTTGTTGCCCAGGCTGGAGTGCAGTGGTGCAATTTTGGCTCACTGCAGCCTCCGCCTCCTGGGTTCAAAGGATTATCCTACCTCAGCCTCCTGAGTAGCTGGTATTACAGGCTCGCACCACCACCCCTGGCTAATTTTTGTATTTTTAGTAGAAAGGGGGTTTCACCATGTTGGCCAGACTGGTCTCAAACTCCTGACCTCAAGTGATCCTCCGGCCTCAGCCTGCCAAAGTGCTGGGATTACAGGTGTGAGCCATTGCGCCAAGCCTATTGCTGAGGTTCTTTTTGGGGGGTTGTGTTTTGTTTTTGTTTCTGTGATGAGAGATATAGAGCACAAAATGTGTCACCATAACTTCTTTAGCTGTGCGGAGCCATGGCCTTGAAGTCCGTGCATGCTGTTGTGCTGCTGTCACCACCATCCATTCCAGACAGAGCCCTTTCATCTTACCCAGCTGAAACTCTGTGCCCATCAAACACCAAAGCCCCATGCCTCTCCCCCAGCCCCTAGCAGCCTCCACACTCTACTTCTGTCTCTGGGACTCTGACTACTCCGGTGGAATCACACGCTATTTGTCCTTCATGCCTGGCTTTTCTCACTCAGCACAATGTCCTCCAGGTCCATCCATGTGGTAGAGCGCGTCAGGATCTCCTTCCTGTATAAGGCTGAATACTATTCCATTATATGGAAATAGTATCACTGCATTTTGCTTGTTCTTCCATCAAAGCTGGTTTTTTTGGCTGGGTGCGGTGGCTCACACCTGTAATCCCAGCACTTTGGGAGGCCGAGGTGGGTGGATCGCCTGAGGTCAGGAGTTCAAGACCAGGCCTGGCCAACATGGCAAACCCTGTCTCTACTAAAAATACAAAAATTAGTCTGACATGGTGGCACATGCCCATAATGCCAGCTACTTGGGAAGCTGAGGCAGGAGAATTTTTGAACCCAGGAGGCGGAGTTTGCAGTGAACCCAGATCATGCCACTGCACTCTAGCCTAGGCAACAGAACGAGACCCTGTCTAAAAAAAAACCACATTTTTAAATGTGTTTCTGTGGACTTTCCTCCCCTCTGACACTTACCAGTGCCCTGACCACTGTGTTCCTCTCTTACCTCACAATAAAGTCTTGAAGAAGGTGCAAGACCAAGAAATAGAATAACATGAATATGTGTTTGCAGGGCCAGGTGAGGCAAAGAGGAGAAGGGAGAGGTGAAGATCTGCAGAGGGGAAGAGGTGGGAGCTGGAGTCAGTCATTAGGGGAGCAGCATGGAGGTGGTTGGGGGACCTGGCAGGGTCATGGGTGGATTCTCTAGTGACCTGGGCCTGCAGACTACCCACTGCCCGGCAGTCTTGGACACCTGGAGGGGTCTGGGGTGAAGGCAAGCCCTTGCACCCAATCAAGGGTACCAGAACAAACAAACCAGGGAATTTCTTGGGAGTCTCCCTAAGAAAGGACACGTGGACACTATTAAACACTCACATATCTATGGTCAAAACCTCTGGCCAACGGCAGGTGGGTTCACTGGAAAAGACAGTTAAAGTGGGAATCATAAAATGAAACTCCTCTGATAATTTAAAGCTTTTAACTGGAAACACACTTAGTGCCTACACTTGGATGTAGGTTTGAGGCCCAGGAATATTGGGAAGGAGCCACTCAGTGGCATTCCACATTAACTTTTTTGCATAAATCATATCCGTAATGTATATTCATGATTTCCAGCTTGGTTCTCTTTAAGGTGGAGCCAGAACTTAAAGACTCATGTGACGTGAGCAACCTGAGGGTCCCCTGGGACTGGGCTTCCCCAGAATTTGCACAGCTGTCTTGCCCCCATCTAATTTGACAACGATTTTTGTAAAATGACTCACCTTGAGAAAGGTTTCCAAGGCATTCACTTATATGTCTTAGAAACAACAGTTCATTCTTATTACCCTCATATCTCATTGGTTTACACTAAATTTAATTAGTTGACATCACGATTATAGCAAGTACAACTGGCAATAACAAGCTTAAGAGTAAACCCACAGACTGTCGGGGGTGCCTCGGTGTGCTCTGCAGATGAGCTGGTGAAGAAGCGTTTGTCATGGCCTGTGCACAGCTGCATAGGTTACCAAACGAGGATTGCTCTCAATAACAACTTACAATAAATTTAAATCTTACCATTGTTTCTTGTTTTTTGGTTTTTTTTTTTTTTTTTTTCAAACGGAGTCTTGCTCTGTCCCACAGGCTGGGTTGCAGTGGCACAATCTCAGCTCACTGCAACCTCCCCCTCTCAGGTTCAAGTGATTCTCCTGCCTCAACCTCCCAAGTAGCTGGGACTACAGGCACATGCCACCACGCTTGGCTAAGTTTTTGTATTTTTAGTAGAGACAGGGTTTCACCGTGTTAGCCGGGATGGTCTTGATCTCCTGACCTCGTAATCCATCTGCCTCAGCTTCCCAAAGTGCTGGGATTATAGGCATGAGCCACCGCACCCTGCCAGGTTTTTGCTTTGTTTTTGTTTGTTTGTTTGTTTTTTAAAGCAAACTACATAAAAGGATATACACCAAAAAGTCAGTCTCTCCCATCCATGGCCCCCAGTTCCTTTCCCAAAGGCACTCAACCGCAGCCACGGGTTCCATGCAGACTGTGTAGAGAATCATAGATGTCAACACCACCTTAGCATGGTGTTGTATTTTCCCTGAAGCCATTCCTTGCTTGGAGGAGAAGGCAGCATTTTATTTTCTGCTTGTCCATGGGGTCCCCCCAGCATCCCGAGATCACCTCCAAAGCTGTGCTGTCATCTGATACAGTTCTGGGTTTCCCATTAGACCAGGAGTCCTGGGGGCAGCAGCTGGGTCTTATCCATCTTTGTTCCCTAGCTCCAAGCACAAGGAAGGTGCTCAGGAGGGGCGGCACTGGAGGGAGCCAGGCATGTGGGTAACAGGGGCGAAATGAGGGGTGCTAGCCCCCCAAGTCCCCAGAGGCATGGGGACTCCTCAGCATCAACACTGAGTATGGCCCAGTGCCTGGTGCAGCAAGGGCTCAGGCTGAGGCCCCCCGGCCTTATGACCCTACTCTTCACCACCCAAGGGAGAGAGCAAGGCCCTGATGTGACCCAAACTGGAAAATGCAGCATTGATCTAGCCCCAAGTGCGAGGTTCTCTCCCCAACGATTCCATTCATTTTTCCCAACTATAAAGTATAGCTCTTCCCATTTCACAGCTGGGGAAACTGAGGCTCACAGAAAAGAAGTGCTTGCTCAAGGCTCCCCACATCTGACCAGGTCTGCCTAGAGTGCATGTTCCTCCTCACCCCGCAAAATGCCACTGGACATGAAATGAACAAAGTCAAGGTCACGGTTGGCAGGCATCCGCACCCACCTGGGATCAGGCCTCTGGGACCAGGCCTCTGGCCACCATACTGTTCTGCTGCTCAGAACTATTCCTCCCATTGTTCAGCCTCGTCCCCACTGCTGGAACCCACTGAGTCTCACTCAGTCCTCTGACCCTTACCTAGAAAATGGGGACAATAATAGTTTCGAACTCACACAGTTGTTGAGATGAGATGAAGTAATATTGTGAAAGTGCTGAGAGTAGTGCCTGATTCTGACTAAGCCCTCTCTAAGGTTAGCTATTTGTTCAGCATCAATTTCACACCTTCTGAGCGTCTCTCCCAGGCTGAGCTCCAGAGTCTGCAGGCAGTTTGAAGCTGCAGAAGTGGCCCTGTAAGAACACAGCTGGAGAACCAGGACATGCACGTACCCAAAACTAACATGGCAACAACGGCTGACAGAGTAATACGGGACACGCAACTTCCTGCGCAACCCCTGGGTGCGCAAAACTTTTGTTTTTCAAATAAACATTTCTAAACTTTAAAAAATATGTCTCGGACTGAGTAAGTAGTACCAGAACGCATTTCCTCAGTGCGAGGCCAGCTCTGCACAAGTATGGGGAGTGGGTCTCCCCGCACTGCCCCTTCCCCGCCATCCTAGAAGGGGTGCTGTTCACAGTTGTCTGCATCTCCATCCACACACCCCTCCCCAGCTGTGAGCCAGTTCAGCCTCAGTCATGTTCAGGGTCACACGGGAACTGGGGGCTGATTTTTTCTGTACAGTTTGGGAAGGGTCTGGGTCTTTGTCCACTGCAGCTGCCACTCCAGGGCTGTGCCACAGGCGAAGGGATCCAGCCTTTGGGTATATCATGCACGCCCCCTCTTGGCCCACAAACTGAGGCACCGCGCTTGCACACTGAACTACACCCCTGAGCAATGCCCAGCCCCTTCCCCTACCTCAAGTGTCTCCATTCCAGGGCCAGCCATTCCCCAACAAAGCCTGCATCATCCTGGTCTCTGTTCCAGTGATCCACCCCCACACCCACCACCCCACCAAGGGACTGAACCACCAGGGCCAGTGGCTCCCGATGGACACCCGGAGGCGGCTTCCCCTTCCTGGGCTGGGGGTGGAAAACCCTCTAGAGAGATCACAGCTGCAACAGAATAAAGCCACATACTCAAAACCAGCAACAAGGAAACACCAAGTCATTTTTTCCATCACTACTCACCTTTTCACACCCTCTCCCTGGAAGCCTCTGCAGATCCCTGTGCTCCTCAGTCAGGGCTGGGCCTGTGCCCAAGGCTGTCCTGGAGGTGTGCGTGGAGGATGTTGTCTTGGGCTGCCCCAGGGGCCTTGGTCAGGGGCTGGGCAGGGAAGGGGATACTGGATGTCTTCCTGGGCAGTTCATATCAGCTGCCACAGGATAAGCTTTCTCTTAAAGAACACTCTGTCACACAAGCCACACACAAAAGTGTACAGTACAGAGGTTCCCAAAGGGCACAGCGGACAGAAGGTTGGAGATCAGAGCACCTGGAAAGCCCCCTTCTCACCCCCTGACTACTAGGGCTCCCTAGAGGGAGCAGCTCTTCAGGCCAAATATAAAAGAGAAAAGGGCAGATCTGAGCTTGGCGGGATGAAAAGTGGAAGGACAGACAGATGGATGCATGGAGAGATGGAACTGGAAAGAGGGATTTGCATTAGTCAGAATGTTTTCTGTTACCAGTGACAGAAACCCAAATCAGACCAGCTTAGGTGGAAAAAAAGAGGGTTGGGGGATGTTGTGGAATCTATCAGCGTATGCACCTGGAACATCCTGGGGTCGTCTGGTTTCAGGTATGGCTGGATCCAGGACTCAAGCAATGATCTCAGTCTCTCTCTCTCTCTCTCACTCAAATTCTCTCTTCACTTTCCTTATCTTTACTTAGCTCTCATTTGTGTGTTGACCTTTCACGTCTTCCTGCAGATGGGTTATGCTATCAAGGAAGAGACCACCAGTAGCCCAGGCTTACATCATCCCAGCTTGGTAATCCAAGCAGAAGGAGACATTTTTCGAATAGCCACATAAAGGCCTGATTGGCTTGGATCACAGGCCCACCCCTTGAGGTAACCCCTGATACCAGGGTGACGAGAGCACTAGCTCTGGGCAAGCCAGGGTCATGTGCCAGTGACGTGGGTAGGAGAGAATGGGACCACGACTCACAGTCCCACCAGAACTATTGCTGGAGATGGAGGAGGGTGGGTTTGTGCTGGAGGAGGGTGGGTTTGTGTGGACAAGAAAATGTCAGTCTGCTACAGCAATCCAAGCTGTTGGTATGGAATAAACAAAAGGCCAGAGATGGGAACAGCCAGCCAGGGCAAAGCTTTCTTGCTGGGAGAAGCAGGAAATGAGAGGGAATTTGGGTCAGGCCACCCACAGAGGGTCCCAGACACCCCACAGACAGCTCATCCTCTCCTTCCACCACTCTCTCACTTTCTATCAAAATCACTTCTGGATACAACTCAACAACAACAACAAAATAAACATCCCAACTCAAAAGTGAGCAAAGGACTTGAATAGACATTTCTCCAAAGAAGATATACAAATGGCCAATAAGCACATGAAAAGATGCTTAAATCACTAATCGTTAGGGAAATGCAAATTAAAACCATCTGAGATACCACTTTTCACTCATCAGGATGGCTATTACAAGAGAATAAAAAAGAAAATAACAAGTGTTGGTGAGGATGTAGAGAAATTAGAGCCCCTGCACACTGCTGGTGGAAATGTGAAAAGGTGTAGCCACTGTGGAAATCAGTATGGCATTTCCTCAATAAAATCAAAATAAAATTACGATGTGATCTTGGCCAGGCGTGGCTCATGTCTGTAATCCCAGGACTTTGGGAGGCCGAGACAGGTGGATCGCTTGAGGTCAGGAGTTCAAGACCAGCCTGGCCAACATGGTGAAACCTTGTCTCTACCAAAATATACAAAAATTAGCCAGGCATGAGCGCCCCTGTAGTCCCAGCTACTCGGGAGGCTGAGGTGGGAGAACTGCTTGAATCCAGAAGGCAGAGGTCGCAGTGAGATGAGATCTCGCCACTGCACTGCAGCCTGGGTGACAGAGTAAGACCTTTTCTAAAAAGAAAGAAAAAAAGAAAAAAATTACCATATGATCAAGCAATTTTACTTCTGGATATATGCCCAAAAGAAATAAAAGCAGGATCTCACAATAGCCAAAAGGTGGAAGCAATATGCATATAATATAATATTCTTCAGACTTAAAAAGGAAAAAGATTCTGACATAAGCTATAACATGGATGAACCTTGAGGACATTATGCTAAGTGAAATAAGCCAGGCACAAAAGGACAAATCCTATATGTTTCCACTTGTATGAGGTACCTGGAATAGTCAAATTTGTAGGGACAAAGTAGAATGGTGTTGTCAGGAGCTGGGAGCAGGGAGAATGGGGAGTTATTATTTAATGGGTATGGAGTTTCAGTTTTGCTAAATGAAGTAGTTCTCTGAATGGATGGTGGTGATGGTAGCACAGCAACGTGAACACAGTTGTCTGAGTCAGCTTGGGCTGCTGTGACAAATACCATAGACCCAATGACTTAAACAAAAGACTCTGATCTTCTCACACTTCTGGAGGCTGGAAGTCTGAGATCAGAGTACCAGCATGGCTAGGGGCTGATGAGGGCTGTCTTCCTGACTTGTGGACAGCAGCCTTCCTGCCTTGTGCTCACATGGACTTTCCTCAGTGCAAGCACGTGGAGAAACCTGTCTTCCTCTTCTTATAAGGGATCTAATCCCATCATGAGGGCTCCACTCTCATGATGTGACCAAACCTAATCACCTCCCAAAGATCCCACCTCCAAAAACCATCATATTCAAAGTCAGGGCTTCAACATGCATTTGGCCGCGAGACAGTCTGCAACAGTACTTAATGTCACTGAACCGTACGCTTAAAAATGGTTATGATGGTGAATTTCATGTTATGTATATTCTACCGCAATTTAAAGAAAAACTATACAAGTGAAAAAAAATCACCCGCGGAGCGAGTTAAAGATTCAGGTCCTTGGGTTCCATCATAGTGATCTGATGACTGACTCTGAGCCGCAACTTGGGAGAGGCTGATCTTTTATGAGCTACAGGCAAATCCAAGATGCAATACAGTTTGAGAAGCACACTTTAGGCACCAGGGAGCCACGGAAGGTTTTCAACAGGGTGGTGGCAGGATGCGAGTGGAGGGTAATATGATGGTGTGCAGAAAGAGGTTCTAAAGCTGTCCTGTCCACATAGATAAGAGGGGAAAGGTGGGGAAGAGAAGGGAGCAAGTTATGACGGGGATGGGGTGAACAATCTCCAGAGCGGAGTGAATGCTCTCCAGAGCGACACTGAACAGAAACCTGCTGACCCCAAGGCCGTTGGCAGCCCGGCCAGCAGCCCCCTCTTAATGAAAGGGGAGCGAGCTCCTTCCAGCTGGCTCTCCCAGAACCACCCTGACCGAGGTGTCTTGCAGCAGCACCATCTGCAGACACAAAAAGAGCAGCTTCTTCCGCTGGAGGAAAACAGCCGGCATCACTGGGGCCTGGCCAGGGACAGAATCCAAGTTTCGGAGCGACCAGCAGGGACAAAGGCATCTGCACTGTCTCAGCCAACACCTGCCAGGAGGGAAACAAGAAACCCTCGCTGGGAACTGCATGGCTCTGCTCCCAGTCCTCTGGCCACTGCTGACCACTTATCATTCAAGGGGACAGACCCTGCGGGGAGGAGCAGAGCTGGGGCCCTCCAGAGGCCAGCTTCTCAAGAGCCATTTCCGCTGCTACTGGAGGAGCAAGGCCCTGTTCTGATCCAGAGATACCGCAGCATCTGCAGAAGGAAGAGGCCTGTGGCCCCGCTCTGAAGCCCAGCCTTTGCCAGGTGAGATAAAGAGATCAGTTTCTCATGGGGCCTCTCTCTGCTCTCTAAACACTTTCCAAGACACCAAACCAGCTCTATCCAGAATGATAAGGAAGTGTGTGAACTCCAAGCCCCAAGGACAGGCACCCTCCTCCCCTCCCAGGTGAGTCCAGCCAGGTGGCAGCTGGATGCAACCAGAGAATGGTAGCAGAGGCAGGGGGCAGGGCAGGGCACCTTCTCTGCCACATAGAGAACATCAGATGGTGGCAGGAGCAGGTGGGAGTTTATGTTGGCGCTTGGGTCCCACTGCCAACAAAGTGATCATTTGGAAGAATGATTTCAGAAGGCCGACGTCTGTGCACTTAGTGGCAATCTTCAGCCTTAGATGTGCCCCCGAGGGCCCTGCTCCAGAAGGCCACTCCCAGAACGGCACCTGTCCAGGCCTCCACGATTTATCTCCAGATAATCTCAGGTTTCCTTTTCTCTCCCCTTTATACATGCTTTTTGTAAAAATCTTAAACAGTACTGTTATGCATTAAATTGTGTCC
The DNA here is from genome assembly GCF_009764315.1 of Trachypithecus francoisi. Lineage (NCBI taxonomy): Eukaryota > Metazoa > Chordata > Mammalia > Primates > Cercopithecidae > Trachypithecus > Trachypithecus francoisi. The sequence continues at coordinate 87,560,442 of NW_022681468.1, read as the reverse complement.
AACCCCCTCCCCAATTCATAAGTTGAAGTCCTAACCCACAGTACCTCAGAATGTGACCTTCTTTAGAAATACAGTCATTGCAGATGTAGTTAGTTAGGCTAAGATGAGGTCATGCTGGAATAGAGTGGGCCCTAATACAACATGACAATTGTCCTTATGAAACCGCCTTTGCAAAATTATGACTGAGACAGTGAAAGAGATCTAACTTAATCAACACCATCTTGCTTCTAACTTCCAAGCTGTCCTTGTTCATTTCTGGGCATAGGCTGAATTAACTTTGGGAGAAACTTAGTTTATAGTTTATAGTTTGAAACAAAGATGATGGTAGCCTTTTCCCAAGGCAGACCTCCTTCTTGCCTGGGGACTAGATTGCCTTTGTAGGACTAGCATTAGTCAAAAGATTAGAAATTATGGTTTAGAAGTCATGCAGCCAGAGGCTACAAGATTCCCACCCTCCCTAAACTGCTCCTAAGATCAGTGCTTCAGATATTTTGCAGACCCTGCACTCGATGGATCAGCTGGCACCACCCAGTTCGATAAACTGGCTCATCTGATCTTGTGCCCCACCCCCCACCCATGAACTGACTGAGTGCAAGAAGACAGCTTTGACTCCATTTGATTTCATCCCTGACCAGTCAGCACTCCCGGCTCACTGGCTTCCCTCCACCCACTAAGTTATTCTTAAAAACTCTGCTTCCCGAATGCTCGGGGAGACCGATTTAATAATAAAACTCCAGTCTCTTGCACAGCTGGCTCTGCATGAATTAATCTTTCTCTATTCCAATTCCCCTGTATTGATGAATCGGCTCCATCTAGGCAGTGGGCAAGGTGAACCCACTGGGAGATTACACTTATAAAAAGCAGAAATTTGGACACAGAGACATGAGTCAAAGGAAGACAATGTGAAGACACAGGAGAAGATGGCCCTTTGCAAGCTAAGGAGAAAGGCCTGCAACAGACCTTGCAAGACCTTGGCTTGCAGACCTTCCCTCACATCCTCAGAAGGAGCCCAACCGGCTGACACCTTGATCTTGGACTTCCAGCCCCAGAACTATGAGACAGTGTATTTCTGTTGTTTAAGCCAGAGGTACCCAGCCTTGGTACTGTTTTCAGCAGTCCTAAATCCCCTTTATTAAATGCCTTAGTGCTGAAAATGTCTGAAGTGGTTTTCATTTCCTGCCCTGGATCCTGAGTGATAGAAATAATTTGGTAAGTCTTATTTCAAACCTTTCTGCAGAGAACTTAAACACCATTTGTTAGTTCCCTATTTAAGACTATAAAATTGACACCTCTTCATTGTGAAAAATTTGGAGTTACGTAAGAGTATACAAAAGAAAATAATCACTTAGCATTTTTGAGGTTTTTCCATTCAGTCTTCTCTCTGTGGATCTCTGTAAATATATATGTTCTCTTCTAAGCTGGGATCATAATGTGAATACAGTTTTATAACTTGCTTTTTATTCTTTTTACTATGCGAACATTTTCCCATGTTGTAGAATTGTCTTCAGGAAGATAAGTTTGAATGAATACAGAATATTGTACTATAGTTCGGTTTATGTTTTAACTCATTTCTTTTGTGAGGTAGCTCATACATATAAAAGAGGCCATTAACATATGTATAGTTTAAAAACTAATTATAACATGAACACCAGGTAAAGAAACAAAACAGGCCAGGAACAGTGGATCATGCCTGTAATCCCAGCACTTTGGGAGGTTAAGACAGGAGGATTGCTTGAAGCCAAGAGTTTGATACCAGCCTGGGCAAGATAGTGAGACCCATCTCTACAAAACAGTTTAAAAGTCTGGACAGGTGCGGTGGCTCATGCCTGTAATCTCAGCATTTTGGGAGGCCAGGTGGGTGGATCACTTGAGGTCAGGAGACCTAGACCAGCCTGGCCAACATGGTGAAGCCCTGTCCCTACTAATAATACAAAAATTAGCCAGGCGTGGTGGCAGGCGCCTGTAACCCCAACTACTTGGGAGGCTGAGGCAGGAGAATCTCTTGAACCTGGAAAGCAGAGGTTGTCCTTGACTACTTTCATAACAGCTGTTTTTAAGTTCTTATCTGCTAATTTGACCTCCTGGTTAATCTCAAGGTTTACTTCTATTGCCTGATTTTTCTCTTGACTATATGTTACAGTTCCCTGTTTCTTCACATGTCTGCTAATAAAAAGTTAATAGTCTTGCATGGCAGCCAGATAACCAACAGATCTTGGCGAGAAGTGCTAGAATTTACAGGGCTTGGTGCAAAGAGAGTCCAGAGTGAAGATGGGAAGCTATGACTAAAACTCTGTCCAAGGCACTAAGAAAGGCTTGACTGAGAAGGAATTCTGAGCATCATAGATGATCTGTTGTATAAGCTCTGGATTATGTTATCTTCCTCTGAAGAGTATCGATTTTTGTTAAATTCCTAACTAATCATCTTGATTTTTGTGGAGGCTTGGTTTTCACACTTTATTAGGGAAGATCTGTTTTGTTTTTGCCACTGGTCTTAGATAAATATAAGACCTAGTCTTTGTTCCTAACATAAAACCCTCTTGGGGTTTCAGGGGAAATCCAAAGGTGTTTATGAAGCCCCATATAATTTAGTGGGACTCTAACTCCAAACTCTGACTTTCTTGTAATGGGAAATCTCTGATTAGCTTTTCCCAGTCCCCCAGCAATTACTTTCTTCTGGGTTCCTTGAAGTCTCCCCCATGCAAACATGGTTAGGAGTTAATTGAGGCTGAGAAGGGGTTAATATGCAGACTTGGGAGTCCCACCCTTTAGTCTCCCTTCTTTTTGGGATTTCCCTCCTCCACTTCCAGCTACTCTGGCAGCTCTAAACCCCATCCTACAAGATCTCAAGCCAATAATAATGGAACTTTCTGAGTTCTAGCTCCTAAGCGCTGTGGCCTAGAAAGTACCCTCCAGGAAGGGGCTGTATAAGTAACATGCATCTCACCCAATGCAGTTCCTTTTTATCAAGCATCAAATTCTCTCCAGTTTCTGCCTGGTCTTCGTTATTCTCCAGGGCCTTCAAATAGTTGTTTCCTTTTGTCATGGTAGTTGCTACTTTGTCCATAGTTTATAATTGCTATCTGTGGGAGGAGTAGTCTGATATGAGCTACTCCACAATTCCTGAAACTAGAATCTTCTGAATACTGTGTATTTTGAAGAAAAATGATTTTACTGCACCTATATTCAATAGTATGCTTATGGAATCTTAAAACAATCAAACTTTTAAAAGGCAGAGAAAAATTAAACAGGTAAACTATTTATGAGCTTTACAGTAAAACATCCTATTCAAGGGGCTGCCATTTCTTGGTACCCTGCCAGCAGTCTAAATTGAGGATCTTAAATCTCTCTGGCACTGCATTTCCCCTCTCCCCCCAACATGGATTTTGGAATAAGGCTGATTTGGTTGAATTCTGGATCTGCCATTTATTGGCTCCATGACCTTGGGCACATCACCTGAGCTCCCTGGGCTTCCAATCCTCATTTGTAAACTGAGGTCAAGAATTCTGATCTCACAGAGATGGGGGGAGCAGTAAATGAAGGAACCTATATGAAGTGCCTGGCACTTAGTAATGGTTCCATAATTGTTAACTTTATGATTCAAGAGTGAAAGCATTCCATATCTCTGAAGTCAGGTTCTTGTTCTTACATTGAAAGCTATTTGATTGTTTTCGCCTAAAAACTGAATGTCCCAGGCTGTCTTTATAGAAATATCTAATTTTAGCTGTTATTTTCCTTTGGCAAATAACCCAGCTGAGAGGCTAGAACAGAAGTGAAGGGTAACTAATCTTGGCTGAACACCATGCCCCACCAGACCCCTGGCCGGGGGGAGCAGGCCACAAAGCTGGGTGTGCATGGGCTTGGCCAGCCTGGTGGGGCAGCAGGAACCCAGTAGATCAAGACACAGTCCCCAGCTGGGAGTGAGATCCAATCATGGAAGTGGAAAGGGGCCTGGGCTGAGGGTGGGGAGGCATGGCTAAAACCCTGCCTCACATGCCCAGAGAGAAGGTCACATTGCCACTGAATCATGAAGTGCGTCCAGGGCAGCGAGGGCTGGGCATTCCAGGCACAGGAAGCCCGGGGGGGAAAGCATCGCTTCCAAGAAGTGATTGTCTGACTTCCTCTTCAGGAGGAGGAGGGAGTGAGTAGGGGGCTGTGGTGATGGGGTGGGGGCTATGGAGAACAGATGAGGTCAGAAATATAGGCGATGCTGGTCAAGAAGAGCCTCAGCCCAGTTAAGCCAGGAAGTCTGGGCATGAACTGGTTCAGTCTAAGCAGGAGAGTCCAGATAAGATTTGCTTTTCATTTTTTTTAAGGGAGAGGCTGGACTGGAGGAGCAGGAAATGGGCAGGGCATGCCCTGTAAATGCAGCTTTGTCAAGAGATGAGGGGTGGGAGGAGCATCCTAGGACCTTATCTAGGAGGGTTTGTGGGACCTGATGACTCACAGGATGTGGGTCTGGAAGGAGTTCTGAGCAGCTGATGCAACCAGGTGGGGAGATAGTGGGGAGGTGACACCAAACTGAAATGAAGTGACAGGAGGAGAGCCAGGTTCTGTCAATTCTCCCATCAGTCTTGAGAGATACTAGTAACTATGCCCATTTTACAGAAGAGGAAGCTGAGCTCTGGCACATGTAACTTGTCCAAGGTCACACAGCTGCAGGCACACTGGCAAAGGGCCTGGCCAACTGTCTGTGGAGTTGATCCAAACCAATGCTATGCTGGTAAGTCCCACTTAAAAAAATAAAAATAAAAAACGGCCTGCTTTGAAGCATGTGCCATTTCCTGTGGTGTAAATACTCCCACCTCAGCCAATTTCAGCAACCAGTATGATGTCACTGAACGTGGAGCTGGGGATCCGTTTTCATGAGCCAGTCCCTTGCTGTCTTCGGACCACCACTGACTCAAACTTAGGTCAGCCTGGTTCTGAGGCCCCTTCTCCTTCCACAGTGCCAAGCACACAGTTCACAACTAATCCAAATCTTTGCATTCACTGCCCTTTACCCGAATCTCTCATGGGTTTTATATACAGGTTGGTGTATACAGTGGGATATAGGAAAATATCTGACAGTATGACAGAATCACTATCTCTCACTCTGTCCCCAAGCCCAGGCCCGCTCTGCTACTTCAGGATGTACAATTTAGTTAATTCTTCTGGAGCCATATTCAAGCATCAAGCCTCCTGCAGAGGGACATTCTGCTGAGGGCTCACAGGAATCACTGCAGCATGCTTGAATTTGGTTTTAGTGTCACCGAGGTGGCTGCAGCTTGGCGAAACTCTGACATTAGGCATAACAGCTACCTGCTCACCATTTAGAACCCAAACACAGTGAGGTCTTGTCCCAAATAGGAATTGTGTTTCTGATGTCAAAATCTGCAAATGGATTCAATTTGCACAGCAGCTGTCCTCAAAGTTGGCAACTCGACATCCTCTCAGACGATTCGTTTTAAGACAATGTGAAGCGATTTAGTCCCAAACCTACAAAAGTCCATATGCATCACATTTTCTCCCAAATCCTGTGGCCTGCAGATATTTTACTTCTAACTTGAAACTGACTGCTGTGGAGGCAGAAGAAAGGCAGATCCACGAGGCCAGGAAAGGTGGGAAAGTAGAGCCGTGCGTGGACAGGACCCTTGTGTGGGTGAAAAGGGACAGGGGAAGGGGGCAAAACGGAGCCATTCTGTGACAAACTCACCTACCAAAGTCACTCAGGGTGGTTGGCTGCAACAGCAGCGACTCAGAGGGAAAGGCCACTGCACCAGCCCTCAGCTCAGGGAGAAGGCGGTGAGATGATACCATAGGGCATTAAGCTAGGGTCCCAGATCAGGTGTGACATGGAAACCAAGCATTCTTCAGGGAAGGCCTGGCAGCAGACACCTGGCTTCTGGGCAGGCAGAGCAGTCAAGGCTGCTCAGCAGCTGCTGGTGGACCCTGGGAAACTAGCTGGGGCTGCACAGGGCCCTCCTCTCCTGCCGAGCTGATGGAACATGTATTTCACCTCCTCCTGAGGACGCGGCCCAGATGGTGAGTGCGCTGACACTTGCCTATGAGAAGTTGAACTGCTGAGTTCTTGCTGGAAGGCACATCCTCTTGGTAGAAAGGCCCATCCCCAAATCTAATTTTAAAAAAGGCCCATGAATCATTATCCTAACTGCTCATTACCCAGGGGCTGCGTGGGGAGCCGCCTCAGACCTTTGGGCTGCTCTAGCCCTGGGGAAGCCGCGAAGGCACGTGTTGTTAACAACTGCTCTCCTCAAGCCTATGACCCTCTCTGAGAAACCCCCAGCTCACTGGTGCTGCCCTTTCTGCCACGAGATGCACCGTGTCTTCCCTTCATCACCTGATCCTCCTACATAAGTGCTGATCCACAGCGTCCCCAGGCCCCTGGACTCCAGTCCACCCCACAGCCAAACATTATCTTCAGATCTAATAATGTGCAGTGTCTTCCAAGTAGCACAGAAGCCACATAATGATAAATCATAACTAATATACATTTTTCTATATGACATTATATAAAATATAACATCAATCTTCAAAACTTGCCTAGAACATAGGTAAAGGTGGTCAGTAATTCCATCTTTGCATATCAAAATGTATTCCCATCTGTTTGCAGATGTACACTTTTCCCACTAGGAAATCACTCCTGGCTGCCCAGACGGAGGCCCAGTGCCTCTGGTCATGTCCACATCTCGTCCAGCATTTCCGACGCCTTGCCAAGTCTGAAAAGAGCTGCTCTTATCTCAGGCTAGCCACTTCCACTCCATGCCCCTGCCTGTCCCATCTCTTGGAATGAGCACCAGCTTCCTGGGAGTGGAGTGTACCTCATTCCCGAACAGGCCGTCTGTCTGGAACACGCCTCTTCTCCTTCCCTGAGTCATCAATAAATCTGTCTCACTTTGTCCTGACTCAAGCTTTGCAGTCATAGAGTTGGGTCTGTGGAGTTGCCATTTTGACAGGATGAGGGCTCCAAGACACTGTGTGCAATACTCTCATAGTGTTTCTTAAAGGTCATTTCACTTTTCAGGCTTATTTTTAAAAAGGTTTTATTAGAACCAGCTAGTAGGTACAAAATGTCAACGTTGACCAAATAAAACAAAACGCCAGACGACTTAGTGTTATGTCAGAAATGGCCGAGCCCCAAAGTCCCTCAGCCCTGGAAGAGGATGACCCAAAGTACGAAAAGGGTGATGTGGAAAGATGCTCACTGCATCCTGTGACTCAGCATGGAACCACGGGACACTGGAGATGGCCAGCAGGAGGGAAACGCCCTATTCTAGGAGAGAAGGCAGCCTTCCCAGGCAGTCTCACAGTCCCAATGTGTTTTAAATGGATGGAAAAAAAGCAAGATGTCAAACTGTATGGTACTGGCCCCCTACATCAAATGGTACCTACCGCAGAACTTGATGGGAACTCGCCAGAGTGGGAACCGGGTGGTACAGAGGAAGGGCCTGGTCTTTCCTTTCCCTTCTCTACTTCCCTATATGGATATCCTCTGCTGCAGTTACATTGTTATTTACCATGGAAGAAATAGAATCCATTCAAAAATCTAAACTGTAGGCCGGGCGCTTGCTCATGCCTGTAATCCCATCACTTTGGGAGGCTGAGGCAGATCCATCACTTGAGGCCAGGAGTTCAAGACCAGCCCGGCCAACATAGTGAAACCTCGTGTCTACCCCGTAGAGGGTTTCAACATAGTGAAGCCCCGTCTCATTTTCATAAAAATATCACAAATTAACCTGGGGTGGTGGCACATGCCTGTGGTCCCAGCTTGGGAGGTCCCAGCTTGGGAGGCTGAGGCACAAGAATCACCTGAACTCGGGAGGTGGAGGTTGCAGTGAGCCGAGATTGCGCCACTGCACTCCAGCCTGGGCCACAGAGGGAGACTCTCTCTAGAAAAAACAAAAAACAAAACAAAACAAAAAACAACATATATATATCTATCCCCAAAATGCTTCCTTCACAACACTAATGGGATCATTTGAAAGCGCACTTTTAGAAATTATTTGTTTCTAGCTTCAGACCTCGGGGTGTGCCCAGGGCTTTTAAGGCTATAAATGAAATTCCCCTTTCTGAGCTTTTGCCTAAAACTCAATCCAAACTTAATTCAAACACAGGTGGCTCTGAGGCTTGGCTAGAAGCATTTCTTTTCTCCAGTAGGGTCACATGTAAAGCAGTGAGTGAGGCATGTGGAGGGCTGTGGCATGAGCCAAGGGGATGAGTCGTGCCAAGTTGGCAAGGGGAAGGGGGCAGCGGCAGCCCCGGAGCATCGCCGACTTAATTGCGATGGAGAATTCATTACAGATAAGCCAGCTTCATTTAAGCATTTTCCAGAGCTTGCCCAACCACTTTGCTATTAAGTGATTTGATCAATTTCTTATTATATTTTCTCATTAAAAAGCAGTCAGGCATAACCGACTACTCTTACAGTTTTAAAGGAAATGTAGCTAGAATGTTCTTTAAAGGACAACATTTCATTTTTGCCTGTATTAGTAAGAAATGAAGACCCTCATAACTGAAATACCATGAATAGTAAATTAAACATATTAAGAAATATCTGACAAAAGGCATGTAAGTGTTTTAACTGCACTGATGACAAGCCATCCCCTAATCTGTTTGACGTGATGGTTTCCGGTGAAGGTCTACATCCCCCCTCTCACCCCTACACCACTGCAGAAAACCAAACCGAACTCTGAAGCATCTGCTGTCTACTGGAAGCCATTCAAAATGAGTTACTGTAATTTGATCCATTGCATTGTAACCTTTACATTTTCATTGCATTTATAACAAGTTAGACTAAGCAGATTTGGTGCGAGCATTTTCATTTCAAGCAGAACAGAAGGGGGTATCTTTCAAGGCTTTAGCAAGCACAGCGGGACCCACCGTGGCAGGTAGCAGCCCTGTGCAGCCGCTTGAGCTGACAGACCACCCCTGCTCCAGCTGAAGTACATAAGCTCCTTTGCAGCAGAGATTACAGCAAGTTATATAGCAGTAATGCAGCCTAATACCCCAGGGCAGGCGTCTGTGCAGGCACAGTGAGGGCTGGCCCTTGGCTTCCTCTGTGATGAGGGCACAAGAGGAAACCTTGCCACCCAGGGCCTGGGAAGGAGCCCCTCAGTGCAGTAGGCAGGTGTGTCACCTTTCTGGAGGATGGGTCTTGAGAAACGAGACCCTAAACAGCTGAGAGAATGCCCCTGAAAGCTACTGGTTCCCATAACCTAAGTGTTGTCCTTACGAGATGGACTGTGGTGCTGGTAACTCACTAGCGTGTACATTTGACTTGGTGAACACACTGAGTAGTGACTGGAAGTGGCTGCAGGAACGCCCAGACCTCTAGGTGATCCTTCAAGGGCATGGCAAGGAGGCAAATATGACGATCATTTTGCTTAGGCCAACTGCTATGTAGATGGCTGGTGAGCGCTCTGAGCCTGCTGGTCTCGGGGGAAAGAAACCCATGTCCACTTCTGGGATTGGTCAGGGCCTAGGCTTCGATGCCTTTGTGAAATAGCAGGAAGGGGCTCTGACAGACTTTGCCTATAGGCCTCAATAACTTATCAGCAGGGCCACAAAGGTGTGTTTGGGGCAGGGGCGGGAATAAGATGAGACATCCGAGGGGCAGAGTTCCTTCCATTATCTGAACTATTGAAGGGCCCAAGCTGCGAGTTCACAAACGCCCTCCCTGGCCCTCCCATCCCAGAGTGGAGGGAATGCGCCGCCTTCGCTCCCGAGGCCTCCCTGCTTTTGCAGCCAAGAGGGACTGTCTCAATACCTTGTGACACACGGCCTCACCTCCACAGAAGACCTTGGGATGCTAGGCCCACATCCATGCTCCGGTCTCATCCCAGCCTAAAACAGCAGTGCAGGGAAGATGACCTGCTTTCTGGAAGCAAGCGGCAGGTTCCCCTGGTCTGCCAGTGCTGTCTGCCCCATAAGGCTCTCCTGGTCCCACTCCAGGCAGGGCTCCTGGCATCCAACCACAAGGCCAGGATCCCACTGGCAACCCCTCCCCACACACCTCACTGGGTCATGAAGCCATGTCCATCTCCTGCCCTGAGGCTCCCCATGCCCAAGAGAGAAGGAATTCCCTTTCATCTGTGTGCAAAGTTCAAAAATGTTGTCTATGCATCTATACGTACACTTCTGCCTTCCTGGCCAGGACAAACTTGGTGGCTCTTTGTGGGAAGGCCTGAGCTGGTGCTGGGAGAAAGGAGGGAGGTTCTTCATGCTTTTTTGATTGTGCCCTTCTCCCCTTCTTCGGCCATACTTACACACTACAATTTTAAAATACTGTTCACAGGAGTCATTAAGACAGGAAGCAACAGTGAAAGGGTCAAGTTGGAAGCTTCCTGAGTTTCAGGGGGTACGGATTATTTCTAGGCCCAGTAGGGGCCGCAGGTCTCAGCCTGTGCAATGGCATGAGGGCTCACTGCGGAGGACAGGAGGGCACGCCTTTGGCAGGAGGCACACGTGGAGAGGGCACTGGAGGGAGTAGGGGAGTGTGGTTCCCAACATGCCAGGGGACTGGCAGGAGCAAGAGCCCCCGGCCTCCTTGAGGGGCTCTAGTGAGGGAGATACTGCCACAGGAGGAGGTCCAGCTGTTGTCATATCCCACAGAAGGGTCCAGGGCGGCAGCACAGTGGACAGTGGGGTGTTTCAGCTGCGTCCTGGGGAGTCAGGTTGTCCAGATGGAGGGAAAAGTGTGTGCCAGGGCCACAGACAAGGAGGCCCCCATGACTTGGGGCCCAGTGGCTGGAGGAGGTGCCCTGTGGAATGGGGGATGAGAGATGCAGGGACAGTAGCCAGGCTAAGGAGGACCCGGGTGCCAGTGGAACTGCTGAGTCTACCCTCTGGGCAAAAGAGCACCAGGTGACCGAGGCGAGTGGAACCTGGAGGTCAGCATGCGGAGTGCAGGCACACCACTGCCAGGGTGGGGAGCCAGAGGAGGGGTCCCACTGCGTTTCTGGAAACCAAGCCTGGAAGGGAGACAGTGCTTCCATGAACACCAACACCACCATCGGGAAGAGGGATAGACCTGATCAGGAGTGGGAGCAGGGAAAGAGATGGCAGGTTTAGCCAAGGGTCACCGAAATGCTGGATGAACACTCAAACGTGTCACTCAGCCACCTCCCAAATCCCCCCTCCCCCCGTCTGTTACTATGGTAAATAGGAAAGAATTTATAATACTTTGTCATTAAGGTGCATTATTACGCTCTTCCTTACCGAAGAATAAAAATGTCTCTGCTTTTTCTCCAAGAAAAAACTAAACACTCCCACAGAGTAAATGGCAATTAGGCTGAATTACGGCAATTCTTTCTGTGAGTGCAATGTCATTATGCTGGGACTTAACTGTCATTACACTGTAAATATACCTGTCCTGGGGGCAATGCTTGTCCACACCAGCTTGCTACCTTGGCATCAAAGATCTCACTTCTTTTGATTCTTGGGTTATACTGCAACTGTGCTGATTTATCCTCTAGCTAGATTGATCCCGGAACCCCGAGTTGTGCCTCAGCACCACTGAGGCACTTGTTAAAATGCAGATTCTGTGGGGCCTAGGAGGGGACATTTCTATCAAGGAGCCAGACGGGGCCTGGGCCTGGTTTGAAGACCTTTGTTTTGGAGAACATGGAGTCAGCGAGTTGATGAGGAACAAACAAAGGACAAGCTCATTCGAGGAAAAAACAGAAGGAAGCACTTGAATCTGGGTTTCGTTTCACTCCCAAACTGCAGTCCACAGACGTATTTCCCTCAAATAACTGGAAAAACTTTATGAAGCGTGTTTAAGATTTTACTCTCCAAATGTAATACAATTCTTCAGCTAAAACAGGAATAATGAGACAAAATGGTTCTGAAAAGTACAATAGAAAAATATTGTTCACTGGTTTATTTTTCCAAAGGAGCATCAGGCTATTTACAAATACGCAGATCTCCAATGACGTGTATTAAAATGGCAAGTCTATCACTGTTTGAAATCTAAATGAAAAAAAAAATTTATTAAGGCACATTTGATCTGAGAGTTTAAAAAACTAACTTTCTGGTATAATGACAGATTCATTTCACTTTTGTCCCCAAAACACATGAGCACCAAAATTGTCAAAGAACACTTAATATTTAGTAAAACAGTAAGGAATATAAAAATTAAGGAGAGGAAAAAGCGTTTCCAAAAGGAAATCTTTGGAGATCGGTTTACTGCAAATAAAAGACTAAACACATTCCTGATACACATAAATAATACTAACAGGTACTTAAGAAATGGCAGAGCTCTGAACAACAGATATTAAATAAATTAAAGGTATTTCAGATATAAAGGATCAAACAAAACAGTAATGAAAGAATGAAAACCATCTCCACCCACATAACACAGACAGGATGAAAGGAACAAAACCAAATACATTTTTCCCCAATGTTTTCATTAGGGGGTGTGTGTGTGTTTCAGTTTGTGTAC